>NC_069507.1:99149402-99771902 GCF_027579735.1 Bombina bombina
ACAGGACCCTGCCCAGGGTTGCACTGTTGTAGTCGGCTCTTATGAATGTGAACTACAAACAGCTGGCTCCTAGATTTACATGCTATGTGGTATAAGGGGATAGCAGTGGAGATAGGAAGGTTAGTGTAAGCTGTATGCATCCCTGAATAGTAGAGTCTTCAGGGAGAAGCTTTCAAAACAAGGGGAGAGTCTTGTCGAGCAAGGCAGAGAGTTCCATAAAATGGGAGCCAGTCTGGAAAAAATCTTGTAAACGGGAATGTGAGGAGGTAACAAGAGAGGAGGAGAGTAGGAGATCATGAGCGAAGCAAAGGGGACGGGAGGGAGAGTATCTGGAGACAAGGCTTGAGATGTAGGGGGGAGCAGTGCAGTTGAGGGCTTTTTGTGTCAGAGTGAGAATTTTGTGTTTAATCCTGGAGGCAACAGGAAGCCAGTGAAGGGATTGGCACAGAGGTGCAGCAGATAAAGAGCGACATGTAAGGAAGATGAGCCTGGCAGAGGCGTTCATTATGGATTGTAAAGAAGCTAGGTGGCAGCTAGGGAGACCAGAGAGGATGCAGTTGCAGTAGTCGAGGCGGGAAAGGATGAGAGAGTGGATTAAAATCTAAGTTGTGTAGCCTATAAGGAAATGTCTAATTTCAGAGATGTTTTTAAGGTGGAAGTGGCAGGCTTTAGCCAAGGACTGAATGTGAGGAGTGAAATATAGATCTGAGTCAAGTGTGACCCCAAGACAAGGCATGTGAGGTTGGGGTAATGATGGAGTTATCAACAGTTATAGAGAAATATGGGATGGAGATTTTGGAAGACAGGGGGAGATTTAGCTTGAGGTAGTGAGAGGACATCCAAGATGAGATATGAGAGAGACAGTTAGTGACACAAGTTAACAAGGAAGGAGATAGTTCTGGTGCAGAGAAGTAGATTTGGGTGTTATCAGCATACAAATGACAATGAAACCCGTTAGACTTTATTAAGGAACCTAATGAGGATGTGTAGATTGAGAAAAGGCGGGGGCTGAGGACAGAGCTTTGTGGTACCCCAGCAGAAAGAGGTAACGGGGCAGAGGATGCCCCAGAGAAGGCTACACTTAAGGCATGGTTAGACAGATAGGAAGAGAACCACGAGAGAGCTGTGTTGCAGATGCCGAAGGAATGGAGGGTTTGGAGCAAAAGAGGGTGGTTGACAGTATCAAAGGCTGCAGACAGATCAAGGAGGATAAGTAGAGAGAAGTGGTCTTTGGATTTTGCTGTAAGTAAGTCATTGGTAACCTTAACAATCGCTGTCTCTGTGGAGTGTAGTGGGCGAAATCCAGATTGCAGTGGGTTAAGGAGGGAGTTTAGTGTAAGGAAATAGGATAGATGTGCATATACTAGCTTTTCAAGAAGCTTTGAGGCAAGAGGGAATAGGGAAATAGGATGGTAGTTGGATGGGGAGGTTGGATCGAGAGACAGTATTTTAAGGATAGGTGTGACTAGTGCATGTTAAGAGATGAGGGAAATATACCAGTGCTGAGGGAGAGATTGAAGATGTGTGTGAGTATAGGGGTAAGAGTAGAAGAGAGGGAGGGGAGTAGCTGTGAGGGGATAGGGTCAAGGGACAGGTAGTGAGGTGAGAGGATAGTATAAGGGCAGATACTTCTTCCTCTGTAGCAGGGGCAAAAGAGCAACATTTTTGGCTGCGTGGGTTTTGGATGATTGTGAGCTTTATTTTTTTTTGGGGGGGGGGGGACCGGTAGTATTTTGTGAGCCAATTTCATTTCTGATGGAGTCGATTTTGTTGTTGAGGTAGCTGTCAAAATCTTGACCTGAGAGAGAAGTTGTAGTGGGAGGTGAGGGTGGGCGGAGAAGAGTATTGACTGTGAAGATCATACATTTTGTGTTTGAAGAAAGAGTAGAGAAGTGACGTTGTTTATATAGATTAAGGGCAGAATAGTAAGAGTTCAAGATGAAGTTATAGTGAAGAAAGTCAGCTGAACGCTGAGATTTCCTCCAGTGTCGCTCAGTAGTACGGGAACATCTGCATAGGTACCGTGTCAGAGGAGTATGCCAGGGCTGAGGATGAGTGTATGATTTCCGAGCTATGGTAGATGGGGCCAGATTGTCAAGGACTGATGTAAGGGTGGAGTTGTAGTGGCAGATACTGTAGATTCATCAGGGCAGGAAAAGGAAGGGATGGAAGAGAGGAGAGGTTCGAGAGAGCTAGCAAGCTGTTGCTGATCTAATGACTTAATTGTTTTATGAAGTTTGGTGTGAGGGGTAGAAGAGGGGAGAGTTGTGGTCAGAAAGAGGAAAATGGGAGTTTGTGAAGTTTGAGATAGTGCATGGATAGCTGAAAATCAGATCAAGGGAGTGACCATCTTTGTGAGTGGGAGAGTCAGTCTTTTGTGAAAGGCTGAAAGAGGAAGTGAGTTGCAGAAGATGTTTTGCAGAGGAGGCAGTAGGATTATCAACAGGGAGGTTAAAGTCATCAAGAATTAGGACAGGGGTATCTGAGTGAAGGAAATAAGGTAGTCAGGCGGCAAAGTGATCTAGAAATAGAGTTGAGGAGCCAGGGGGCGGTATATGACTGCAACACGTATAGAGAGTGGAGAGAATAAGCGAATCATGTGTGTTTCGATTGAAGAAAATATGAGGGAAGAGAAGGGCTGTATTTGTTGAAAGGTGCAACAAGAGGAAAGTAAAATACCAACACCATCTCCTTGTCTATTATCAGACCTAGAAGTGTGGCTGAAGTGGAGACCACCATGTGACAGTGCGACAGAGGAAGCTGTGTCTGAAGGAGAGAGCCAGATTTCTGTGAGAGCCAGAAGATTGAGAGAGTTTGAGATAAAGAGGTCATGGATAGAAGTGAGCTTGTTGCAAACAGAGCAAGAGTTCCATAGTGCACAAGTGAAGGGGGTGGTGGCATTAGATGCAAGAGGAATACGATTAAGGTTACCAGAGTTTTGTTTTGAAGTTTATTTAAAGGGACACTGTACCAAAAAATTTCTTTCGTGATTCAGATTGAGCATGAAATTTTAAGCAACTTTCTAAATTACTCCTATTATCAAATTTTCTTCATTCTCTTGGTATCTTTATTTGAAATGCAAGAATGTAAGTTTAGATGCCGGCCCATTTTTGGTGAACAACCTGGGTTGTCCTTGCTGATTGGTGGATACATTCATCCACCAATAAAAAAGTGCTGTCCAGAGTACTGAAACAAAAAAAAGCTTAGATGCCTTGTTTTTCAAATAATGATAGCAAGAGAACGAAGAAAAATTGATAATAGGAGTAAATTAGAAAGTTGCTTAAAATTGCATGCTCTTTCTGAATTACAAAAGAAAAAATTTGGGTTCAGTGTCCCTTTAAGGGCACACATGGGTGTGCAGGGCAAGAAAGTTGTGAGGGACCAGGATTAGGGGAGATGTCATCATCAGCTAGTATGAGCAAGAGGGAGAGTGACATTAGATGCAGATTTGCAGTAATGTTTTTGTGACGAGGTGCAAGGAGGAGAGACAGTCCCTACCCATTCAATAGTTTTGCATAACCAACACTGTTATATAAATACCCTTTATATCTGTGATTCTAAGCCTCTACACACTGCCCCCTTATCTCAGTGCTTTTGACAGACATGCATTTCAGCCAATCAGTATTGACTCTTAAATAACTCCATTGGAGTGAGCACAATGTTATCTATATGTCACACTCTGTCTATGAAATCTGACTAGACTGGATGATAGGATCTCAACTGCATATATACAACTAAATATGTAATTGGTGGTTGAAAGTAGATTCTCAAGTAATCAATGAAATTATATACAAGGTTAGATTGAGGAAGAAAGGGTTAAACACTCCTGTGTAAATTCAGGATTATTTTGTTACAGGAGAGAGTCCGGTTTCATTCACTGCTTGTACTCTGGTGGTATTCTTAGTTTTAGCTGTTAGCTACTACTGAGGCAAAATGAGGAATGAATCTCTGTTAATGTAGTAACAGGAATATAAGTCCATTTGTTAGAGCAGAGATATGTAGCAGTCTTTGAGGTTGTGAGTACGTAGCAGTAGAGGGAGAGGTGTGCAGCTGCAGGCTCTGTGCTGCGAGAGCAGAGGGTGTGTGCGTGAGCACCAATCAGGTGGCAGGCATCACTGACAGGCTATGATGCAGCGTTGCACAGTAACGGCTGTGAGGAATCTTGTTTGCGGGGAGACCCGCGCTGCTGCGGAGGAGAGCGGGGAAACTTGTGTTGCTCACCGGAGTTTGGAAGGAAGCTGGGAAGAGCAGCTAAGAGACACCGGAGTTGTAATGGGGAGTGAGGCTCCGCTCTTGTTGTTGGTTAACCCAGAGTCACAAGGAGATTCCCTGAGGGGTTGAACTCGGTATATAGTTCAGTATAATTCAATAGCTGGATGTCACAGTAGGTAAACTGGCATCTGTAAGTGTAAAAGGTTTAATCCTTTCAGCAATGGATTTAATAGTTCAAATGGTATAGAGCCAAGATTAGAGTTGTGGTAGCGTCTCTGCTTGAGAAAGAGTTCACAACTGAAAATTAAACGGCAGGTGAGAGGGGGAGGAGCAGTCTTAAATAAGGTTGGAATTAAAGTCATACACCCCATACCTGACAGGTCCCCCCATCAAAGGTGCTGCACCGCAGCAGGAGGAGCAGGCTTGTCCGGATGAGCCGTGTGGAACCGGGCAATCAGTTGGGTGGCATTTAGGTTAGTTGATGGCTCCCAAGAATCTTCATCAGGGGAAAACCCCTTCCAACGGATGAGGTACTGCAGAACACCCCTGTAAATTCTGGAGTCTAGAATGGAGGACACTTCGTATATGTCATCATCGACCACTATGGGTGGTGTTGCAGATACAGAGGTCTGTTGTCTAGTCGGGGTATAAGGTTTCAGCAGTGAGACATGAAAAGTGGGGTGCACCGGAATCTCAGGTGGGAGATTCAGGGTTACTGCGTTGTCGTTCACTAGCTTAGTGATTTCATAAGGTCCAAGGAAGAGATGAGAGAATTTCCGACATGGTGTCTTTAGCTTAAGATGTCGAGTGGATAGCCAGACCCGATCACCAACCTTGTAGGTAGGAGGAATCCTTCTCTTGGAGTCGTAGTAATGCTTCTGTCTCTCTTGTGCTGCGGTTATATTCTCCTTAAGGAATGTGAAGATCTCGGACATAGAGTTGGATGTCTCATCCACAAGAGGAGAGGTGGTGTTTAGATGTGGGAAGAGATGAAAAGTAGGGTGGTACCCATAGTTGGCAAAGAACGGTGTATTCTTAGTGGATGCATTCAGGGTATTGTTATATGCATATTCAGCTAAAGGTAAGTGGAGTTCCCATTGATCCTGTTGGTTGGAACAGTAGCACCTAATGTACTGTTCTATCCACTGGTTAACCCGCTCAGTTTGCCCATTAGTCTGGGGGTGGTAAGCGGTACTGTATCGATGATCAATCTTGAGTACTGAACAGAGCTGCCTCCGGAATCTGGAGGTGAACTGCGAACCCCTGTCAGATATGATGATAGATGGTAGTCCATGAATGTGTACCACATGAGATAGGAAGAGGGCTGCAGTCTCAGGGGCTGTGGGTAATTTTTTATATGGAATGAAGTGAGCCATCTTTGAGAGGTAATCCACAACTACCATTATGATGGTTGACTGGTTTGAGCATGGTAGGTCTACGATGAAATCCATCCCAACGGTATGCCAAGGTCTTACTGGTACGGGGAGAGAATTCAAAGTACCGTAGGGTTTGAAATTTTCATGTTTTGAAACAGCACATACTTGACAAGACCTTATGTAGTCTCCCACCGTTTTGTTTAGATTGGGCCACCAGTAATTTCTTTTGATGAGTTCAGTTGTTCTTTGGATCCCAGGGTGACCAGCTAGAGGAGATTCATGGTGATATTGGAGAACATAATTTCTTAACGTAGGTGGAATGTATAGCTTTCCATGTACGTAGCTTATTCCATTGGAATCCTTTTCTTGCTGATCCTTGGGGTAGGAAGTGTCTTTATTCTGGTGGGACCGTAAGGTTCGATATTTATCGGTAAGAACACCAATAAAATGTTCTGAGGCTAGTATAGGCTGGGCAGGTAGTAGTTGAGATGGACGTGGTAAGTGTCTGGAGAGAGCATCGGCTTTGCCGTTTTTAGACCCTGGGCGGTATGTAATGTGGAAGTGGAATCTGGTGAAGAAGAGACTCCAGCGGAGTTGCCGAGCCGACAGGGTTTTACTAGACTGAAGGTATTCCAGATTGCGATGATCGGTGTAGATGAGTATCGGATAGGTTGTACCTTCTAATAAGTGTCTCCAGTGTTCTAAAGCGACCTTGATCACGAGAAGCTCCTTTTCGCCTATGGGATAGTTCTGTTCAGGTGGTGTCATTAGTCGGGAATAGTATGCCACTGGGTGAATGGGATCAGAGGGAGATTTCCATTGGGAGAGTATAGCTCCTAGAGTGTAATCCGATGCATCTACCTCAAGAATGAACTGGAGTTTGGTATCCGGGAACTGGAGAATAGGTGCTGTGACGAATGATTTCTTGAGGTAGTCAAATGCTTGTTGAGCCTCTGCATTCCAAAGGAAAGGTGTGTGTGATCCAGTGAGTTTAGACAGGGGTCTGGATAAGTTGGAGAACCCCTTGATGAACTTCCTGTAGAAGTTGGCAAAACCGAGGAAACGTTGGACGTCCTTTCGGGAGGTAGGAATAGGCCAGCTTTGGATGGCTTGAATCTTTCCATCTTCCATCTTTACCCCAGACGATGAGATGTTATAACCTAGGAAGGTTATTTCGTATGTGTGAAAAGAGCACTTTTCCGGTTTGGCATACAGCTGATGGGTTCTTAGTCGATTGAGAGACCAGCATACATGTTTCTTGTGATCTTCTAAGTTGTCAGAATAGATCAGGATATCATCCAGATATATCACTAAGCACACATCCAATAAATCTCTGAATATATCATTAATGAAATATTGGAATGTGGCAGGGGCATTACAAAGCCCGAATGGCATCACTGTGTATTCATAAAGCCCATAGCGGGTCCGAAAGGCAGTAAGCCACTCATCTCCCTCTCTGATCCTGACCAGGTTGTAGGCTCCTCTGAGGTCCAGTTTGGTGTAAATGGTAGCCTTGCTAAGTCATTCCATAAATTCGGGAATGAGGGGTAACGGATACCTGTTCTTCTTAGTTCTTTTGTTCAATTCCCGATAATCAATAATCGGACGTAGGGACTTATCCTTGTTCCGTACAAAGAAGATTCCAGCGCCGGCCGGGAAAGTAGAAGGTCTAATGAACCCCTTTTTGAGGTTTTCATCAAGACAAGTCTTGAGATGTTCCAACTCAGGTTGTGAGAGCGGATAGATATGCCCATAGGGTATAGTAGATCCTGGTAAGAGTTCTATGGGGCAATCGTAAATACGATGAGGTGGTAAGGTTTCCGCTTGTTTTTTATCGCAGACATCCAGGAAATCGTGATATTCATGAGGAACAACTTCTTCAGAGAGTTGTAATATGTGTTGCTGAGGATAACAGGATTTTTTACAATATGGAGAATCTAATTCAACCTGGAGATTTTGCCAAGATATGGAAGGTTGATGTTGTTGAAGCCAGGATATCCCTAGCACTATGGGATATAAAGGAGAGGGTATGACATCGAAAGTAATGAATTCGGTATGACCCTTACCCAGGGTGACCTTGAGTGGCACCGTGTGGTGTGATATAGGACCAGATTGGACATAGGTACCATCAATAACACGAATTGAGACAGGAACTGCTTTGGTAAGTGTAGGTATTTTATTCTTTTTTACAAGGGTTAAATCCAGGAAATTGGAGTAGGCACCCGAGTCTACGATGGCTTCAGCTTGAAGGGCCCGACAGTCCCACTCTAAGAGGAGAGACATACTACAATAAGCTACGTTTACAATCTTGTTAGTCAAGCATACATTTACTTGTCTAGGCTTACTTCTCTTTTGGCATTGAAGGAGTGGGCATTCCTTGACTGGGTGTGTGGGTGATGCACAGTACATGCACAAATTCTTTTGTTGTCTGCGGTGTCTTTCTTCCAGCGTCACTGGTCCTTTTGTGAACCCTATTTCCATAGGAGTGGTAACTTCTTTTGGTGCTTGTGGTGATGGGTAGTATCTCTGGTTACCGTCAGATTGCTGTCGTTCAGACCTCCTCTCACGGAGTCTCCTATCTATTTGAATAGATAGGGACATCAGCCCTTCTAGGGTTCTAGGGATCTCAATTCAAGCAAGCTCATCCTTCAATGAGTCGGATAAACCGAGGCGGTATTGGTTTCTTAATGCTATCTCACTCCACTCTGAGTCCTGAGCTGCTTCTGGGTATCCTCATATAGTAAGCCCATCTGTGTGAAAAAATCAATAAGAGATCCCAGGATAGGATCATTGTTCTCTAGGAATGTATCCGCCCATACTCTGGGTTCGCCAGTAAGGAAAGAAATGACAGTCATAACCTTGAGCCTCTCGGTATGGTAGGTCCTGGGTTTCATTTGGAAAAGCAGGATACAGGCATTCCTGAACTGTCTGAACAGTTTCCTGTCTCCTGAGAATCTCTCAGGTAAACATACCTGGGGTTCAGGAGTGTTATCTCTTATGGCTGCTCTGAGGCTGTCATTTTGTAGTTGTAAGTCTCTTAATCCATGGGACAACTGGTCCACCCTTTGTGTGAGATTGTACACGACTGTGGGTAAATCTGCTGGATCCATTGTTTTAGGCCGTTTAATATGTCACACTCTGTTTATGAAATCTGACTAGACTGGATGATAGGATCTCAACTGCAGATATACAACTAAATATGTAATTGGTGGTTGAGAGTAGATTCTCAAGTAATCAATGAAATTATATATAAGGTTAGATTGAGGAAGAAAGGGTTAAACACTCCTGTGTAAGTTCAGGATTATTTGGTTACAGGAGAGAGTCCGGTTTCATTCACTGCTTGTACTCTGGTGGTATTCTTAGTTTTAGCTGTTAGCTACTACTGAGGCAAAAGTAGGAATGAATCTCTGTTAATATAGTAACAGGAATACAGGGAGTGCAGAATTATTAGGCAAATGAGTATTTTGACCACATCATCCTCTTTATGCATGTTGTCTTACTCCAAGCTGTATAGGCTCGAAAGCCTACTACCAATTAAGCATATTAGGTGATGTGCATCTCTGTAATGAGAAGGGGTGTGGTCTAATGACATCAACACCCTATATCAGGTGTGCATAATTATTAGGCAACTTCCTTTCCTTTGGCAAAATGGGTCAAAAGAAGGACTTGACAGGCTCAGAAAAGTCAAAAATAGTGAGATATCTTGCAGAGGGATGCAGCACTCTTAAAATTGCAAAGCTTCTGAAGCGTGATCATCGAACAATCAAGCGTTTCATTCAAAATAGTCAACAGGGTCGCAAGAAGCGTGTGGAAAAACCAAGGCGCAAAATAACTGCCCATGAACTGAGAAAAGTCAAGCGTGCAGCTGCCAAGATGCCACTTGCCACCAGTTTGGCCATATTTCAGAGCTGCAACATCACTGGAGTGCCCAAAAGGACAAGGTGTGCAATACTCAGAGACATGGCCAAGGTAAGAAAGGCTGAAAGACGACCACCACTGAACAAGACACACAAGCTGAAACGTCAAGACTGGGCCAAGAAATATCTCAAGACTGATTTTTCTAAGGTTTTATGGACTGATGAAATGAGACTGAGTCTTGATGGGCCAGATGGATGGGCCCGTGGCTGGATTGGTAAAGGGCAGAGAGCTCCAGTCCGACTCAGACGCCAGCAAGGTGGAGGTGGAGTACTGGTTTGGGCTGGTATCATCAAAGATGAGCTTGTGGGGCCTTTTTGGGTTGAGGATGGAGTCAAGCTCAACTCCCAGTCCTACTGCCAGTTTCTGGAAGACACCTTCTTCAAGCAGTGGTACAGGAAGAAGTCTGCATCCTTCAAGAAAAACATGATTTTCATGCAGGACAATGCTCCATCACACGCGTCCAAGTACTCCACAGCGTGGCTGGCAAGAAAGAGTATAAAAGAAGAAAATCTAATGACATGGCCTCCTTGTTCACCTGATCTGAACCCCATTGAGAACCTGTGGTCCATCATCAAATGTGAGATTTACAAGGAGGGAAAACAGTACACCTCTCTGAACAGTGTCTGGGAGGCTGTGGTTGCTGCTGCACGCAATGTTGATGGTGAATAGATCAAAACACTGACAGAATCCATGGATGGCAGGCTTTTGAGTGTCCTTGCAAAGAAAGGTGGCTATATTGGTCACTGATTTGTTTTTGTTTTGTTTTTGAATGTCAGAAATGTATATTTGTGAATGTTGAGATGTTATATTGGTTTCACTGGTAAAAATAAATAATTGAAATGGGTATATATTTGTTTTTTGTTAAGTTGCCTAATAATTATGCACAGTAATAGTCACCTGCACACACAGATATCCCCCTAAAATAGCTATAACTAAAAACAAACTAAAAACTACTTCCAAAACTATTCAGCTTTGATATTAATGATTTTTTTGGGTTCATTGAGAACATGGTTGTTGTTCAATAATAAAATTAATCCTCAAAAATACAACTTGCCTAATAATTCTGCACTCCCTGTATAAGTCCATTTGTTAGAGCAGAGATACGTAGCAGTCTTTGAGGTTGTGAGTACGTAGCAGTAGAGGGAGAGGTGTGCAGCTGCAGGCTCTGTGCTGCGAGAGCAGAGGGTGTGTGTGTGAGCAGCAATCAGGTGGCAAGAATCACTGACAGGCTATGATGCAGCGTTGCACAGTAACGGCTGTGAGGAATCTTGTTTGCGGGGAGACCCGCGCTGCTGCGGAGGAGAGCGGGGAAACTTGTGTTGCTCACCGGAGTTTGGAAGGAAGCTGGGAAGAGCAGCTAAGAGACACTGGAGTTGTAATGGTGAGTGAGGCTCTTCTCTTGTTGTTGGTTAACCCAGAGTCACAAGGAGATTCCCTGAGGGGTTGAACTCGGTATATAGTTCAGTATAATTCAATAGCTGGATGTCACAGTAGGTAAAGTGGCGTCTGTAAGTGTAAAAGGTTTAATCCTTTCAGCAATGGATTTAATAGTTCAAATGGTATAGAGCCAAGATTAGAGTTGTGGTAGCGTCTCTGCTTGAGAAAGAGTTCACAACTGAAAATTAAACGGCAGGTGAGAGGGGGAGGAGCAGTCTTAAATAAGGTTGGAATTAAAGTCATACACCCCATACCTGACACTATATGACACACATGAACCTAGAAGTGTCTAACTGTCAAAAACTGTCAAAATGCACTGAGATAAGAGGCAGTTCAACGGCTTAGAAATTAGCATATGAGCCTACCTAGGTTTAGCTTTCCCCAAAGAATACCAAGAGAACAAAGCAAAATTGATGATAAAAGTAAATTGGAAAATTGTTTAAAATTACATGCCCTATCTAAATCATGAAAGTTTATTTTAGACAGTCCCTTTAAGTGCTGGTACTGAACTCTCTCTCTATGTTCTTACTATAATAATGGAAGCATTACAAGTCTATATTTCAATAATACGGCTCAGATTATTTAATAAACTTTATTCTGCTTACTATTGATGTTGCTAATTTCATATAAGTGTTTATAGTACACAAGTCTGAAATAGTAATAGAGCGTAAACAATTATTTTAGTACATTAAGGGCTAGATTACAAGTGGCATGCTATTTAGAGCTTGTGTTTGAAGGTAAACAACTATGGAAGTAAGGTTTTAACCAAGTAGGGTTTTCTCAAGTATTAAAAGTTGAAATGATAATTGTTTGCACACAAGCAAAATCAAACATGCGCTGTCATGATTCCTCCGTTCATCGCTGTCTCGCCGCGGCTCCCGGATCTCTTCTGGGTTCTTACGTCACGTTGCTAGGCAACGTGACGCATTCTCAAGACACCCCCTCTGACGTAACGGCCCTCTCTCAGCCTTTAAATCTCGGCGGGAGATTTACTCGGGCCCGTTTGTTCTCTTTTGCCGGACCTTGTCTATGTGAGTACTAATCTTTTGGATCCTGACCCTATCCTTCCTGACTTAGTTTTGCCTGTACCTCAAATGCCGTTTTGGATATACTTGTCCCTAGCCTGTCTGTAGTCCTGTGCTATTTGTTTTAAAGTTTAACCTCTTGCCTACAAGTCTTTGTTTGCTGACAAACCTGCTTAAAAGGACATTATCATTTGTTTGCTGTCAAACCTGCTTAAAAGGACATTACCATTTGTTTGCTGTCAAACCTGCTTAAAAGGACATTACCATTTGTTTGCTGTCAAACCTGCTTAAAAGGACATTATCATTTGTTTGCTGACAAACCTGCTTACAAGGACATTAACATTTGTTTGCTGACACCTGCTTAAAGGGACATTATCTTTGTTTGCTTTAATCCTGCTAAAAAAAGGACATTATCATTTATTTACTGACAACCTGCTTAAAGGGACTTTATCTTTGTTTGCTTTAATCCTGCTAAAAAGGACATTATCATTTGTTTGCTAACAACCTGCTTAAAGGGACATAATTTGTTTGTTGCAAACCTGCAAGAAAGAAACATTATCATTTGTTCGCTGATAACCTGCTTAAAGGGACATAATCTTTGTTTGTTTCTATTTCCCTGAGAAAGGAACGCTATCTCCTGTAAATCAATTCAGTCCTCAAGAAGATATACTGAGTTACTAATTCTTTTGGGAAGGTCTTATCCTGCTTATTTTGTTTCCTGAGTGGGTCATGTCCTGGATATTTCTCAGTGTGCCAGCGTGTGTTTTAATATTCACGCTAGCAGTTGGGTTAAATCCTGGACTGACTAAATACGGCTGACATTACAAATGGGCCATAAATGGACCCCACTGAATTATCCATGGCCGTGACCCACCAGGGACAATTACTGGGATCTCATGCTACCCACTTGCAATCCTTGGATACTAAGCTGGATCAAATCACTACATTATTACAGAGCTTGGTTGCTCCTATCCCTCCCAATCCTAATATTGAGGCATCTCCTCCTCGATTCCCAACAACCAATCACAAGGACATTTGAGTCCTAGGATTCCTCTTCCAGACAAATATGACGGGAATCCTGAAGACTGTAGGGGCTTTCTGAATCAATGTCGACTTCACTTTCGTAACAGTCCTACCCTTTTTGCTACTCCCTCATCTCGGATTACATTCCTTATTTCTTTAATGAAAGGAAGAGCTTTGGCCTGGGTATCACCTCTGTTAGAAAAAAATGATCTTATACTTCAAGATGTGGATGCTTTTCTTTCTTTCTTTTTTCTAACGTGTTTGACAAACCTGGAAGGACTTCCGCTGCTGAAGCTTCTCTTTTAGACCTACGTCAGGGTGGTCAACCAGTGTCTCAATATGTCATTGAGTTCCGCACTCTTGCATCTGAAACTACTTGGAATCAGGGAGCTCTTAGAGCAGCTTTTCGCAAAGGACTTTCAGAACGTCTCAAAGATGAATTGGTGTATCGGGAACTTCCAGAATCCCTAGAAGCCTTAATAAATCTTTGCATCAGTCTTGATTCTAGATATCGTGAACGCCAACAAGAAAGAGAAAGAAATCAGAGGTCCTCAACTCAAACTCCTTTTCGTCTGGCTCCTTGTTTTTCTAACCCAGTAACGACTGCCTCTCCTTCTCCTGATCAGGCTGAACCTATGGAAGTAGGAACCATAAAATTAACAGAAACTGAGCGTTTGAGAAGACGGTCTCTTGGCCTGTGTCTATACTGTGGCCTTAAAGGGCATTTATTAAGGGATTGTTCTACCAGGCCAGTGAAAGCCAGGGCTTAACTTCTGTCCAGGGAACTAAGTTAAGCCAAAAAAGAATTCATTCCCTCTATAATAAACTCTTTGTTCCTGTAACCCTTCAATTGGGTGATAACAAGATTCATACCCAGGCTCTTATTGATTCTGGTGCTGGAGGAGTGTTCATTGACTCCACTTTTGTGTCTACTCACACTATTCCCTTACTAAGAAAAAAGTTTTCAGTTTCCGTCTCTACTGTTAGTGGAGATCCTTTGGGTTCCGGACTCCTCCAGTTTACTACTATACCCATACTTTTTTCTGTTGGAGTACTTCATTGTGAGAGGATATGTTTTGATGTGATTACTACTCCTCAATTTCCCATAATCCTGGGTCTTCCTTGGCTTCAGTTACATAATCCTACCTTTTCTTGGACCCATGGTGAACTCACCTCCTGGGGATTATCTTGCCATACTAACTGTCTTCAAGCACTTACTAAAATACCACTCACTATTGCTCTTACTACCGACACTTCTGGTCCTCTACCTATGCCTTATCAAGATTTTGTCGATGTCTTTTCTAAAAAAGAAGCAGAACATCTTCCTCCTCACCGTTCATTTGATTGCCCTATTGATCTTCTTCCTGGGGCTCCTTATCCTCGAGGCAAAACTTACCCACTTTCTAGGCCTGAAAATGTAGCCTTGGAAGAATATATCAAAGATAATTTGGCCAGAGGATTCATTCGACCCTCCTCTTCTCCTGTAGGGGCTGGATTCTTCTTTGTGGGAAAAAAGGATGGCGGACTGCGACCTTGTATCGATTACAGAGGGTTAAATCAAATTACCATCAAGAACAGTTATCCTTTACCCCTAATACCCGAATTATTTACATATCTTCAAGGTTCCACCATTTTTACCAAACTCGATCTGCGTGGAGCATACAACCTCATCCGTATGCGCAAGGGTGATGAATGGAAGACAGCCTTTAACACTCGATTTGGGCATTATGAGTATCTGGTCATGCCTTTTGGGTTGTGTAATGCCCCTGCTGTTTTTCAACACTTCGTGAATGAAATTTTTCGGGATTTTTTGAACATTTTTGTCATCATTTACCTTGACGATATATTAATTTTTTCTCAAAACTACCAAGAGCATATACATCACGTCAGGAAAGTACTTCAACGTTTAAGAGTTAACCATCTATTTGCTAAACTGGAAAAATGTTCTTTTCATCAAAGGTCCATTCCCTTTTTGGGATATGTAATCTCTGAATCAGGATTTGAAATGGATCCAACTAAACTCTCTGCCATTTTGGAGTGGCCTAGACCTGATTCTCTTAAAGCTCTGCAACGTTTTCTGGGTTTTGCCAGTTATTACAGGAAATTCATCAAAGGTTTTGCTACTATTACGTCACCTCTTTCGTCTCTCACCAGGAAAGGGCAAAACTGTAAAGAGTGGCTGTTGAAGCTTTTGATTCTCTCAAAGAAGCTTTCTCTTCTGCACCTATCCTGCGTCACCCAAATCCGGATTTTCAATTTATTCTTGAAGTGGATGCTTCTTCAGTTGCTGCTGGGGCTGTTCTTTCCCAACGTATACCTGACACAGGAAAGATTCACCCTGTGGGATTCTTCTCCAAGAAATTTTCTCCTTCTGAATTAAATTATGATGTAGGCAATAAAGAGTTGCTTGCTATTAAAATGGCCCTGGATGAATGGAGGCATTGGTTGGAAGGTACTTCTTTACCATTTACTATACTCACAGATCATAAAAACCTTCTCTATCTTCAAACGGCCAAACGACTGAACTCCAGACAAGCACGTTGGTCTTTGTTCTTCTCACGTTTTCATTACAATCTGTCTTATATTCCCGGTTCTAAGAACATCAAGGCTGACGCCCTTTCCAGACAATTTCAAGATACTTCAACTCCTGAATCTGGTACCATACTTCAACCTCATAAAGTCTTAGCCCAGTTATCAACCTCGTGGTTACATGACTTACAATCTGCTCAGAAGGATCTTCCTTTGTCTTGCAAACCTCCTGATGGCTTACTCTTTGTTCCTAAACGTCTTCGTTCCAAGATTCTATATTGGGCTCACAACAGTCCTCTCTCTGGACATCCTGGCATCAGTAACACCACTCGAAGGCTCAAGCAACATGTCTGGTGGCCTACTCTGTCTCAAGATGTTACAGATTATGTCTCAGTATGTACACAGTGTGCCAGCAATAAGACTCCTCGTCAACTTCATTCCGGTTTGCTCCAACCGTTACCCATTCCTCATCAGCCTTGGACCCATTTATCCATGGATTTTATTACCGATCTTCCTCTTTCAGCTGGAAACAACACTATTTGGGTGGTTGTTGACAGGTTCACTAAGACAGCTCACTTCATTCCTTTACCTGGTTTACCATCTGCCAAAAGACTTTCCGAACTTTTTCTCTTACACATCGTGAGATTACATGGCTTCCCTCTGAATATAATTTCGGATAGAGGAGTACAATTTGTTTCCCGGTTTTGGAGATCACTCTGCAAACACTTTGCAACAACGATCTCTTTGTCTACTTCACATCATCCGGAGTCTAATGGCCAAACCGAAAGGGTTAACCAGTGCCTTGAAACTTATTTGAGGCATTATGTGGATCATCATCATTCTAATTGGACTGGTTATCTTCCACTAGCAGAATTGGCTCATAACACATGTTACAACTCCTCTCTTCAGACCTCTCCTTTTCATGCGGCCTATGGATTTCAACCCAGAACGTTTCCTCTACACACTTCTTCCACAGAAAATCCTGCTTCTGATCTATCTGCCAGGAGGTTAACTCGTCATTGGAAGAAGATACGCCTTCTTCTTTCCAAGGCTTCTGAACGTTATAAGTTCTATTCTGATCTTCGGCGAAGGAGGGCTCCCAAATATCGGCCTGGCGATAAGGTTTGGGTTTCTTCATGTCATCTTCGCCTCAAGCAGCCTTCCACCAAATTGGGACCACGATATGTGGGTCCTTTCCGGATACTGGGTCAAGTATGTCCTACTTACCGAATTGCTCTGCCCAAGACCCTCAAAACCCATCCTGTATTCCACGTATCTCTTCTGAAACCTGTGTTATCTAATAGGTATTCTAAACCTATGCTCAAACCTCCACCTCTTTTGATTCATGGACGACCTGAATTTGAGGTCAGTCACATCCTGGATTCCAAACTTCGTGGCAAGAGACTGTATTATCTCATTCATTGGAAAGGTTATCCCGTTACGGAACGATCCTGGGAACCCTGCCTTAATTAAGGCCTTTCACAAGTTTCACCCTACTAGGCCTGGTCCTGTCCCCCGGAGGGGTCCTTGAGGGGGGGGGGTGCTGTCATGATTCCTCTGTTCATCGCCGTCTCGCCGCGGCTCCCGGATCTCTTCTGGGTTCTTACGTCACGTTGCTAGGCAACGTGACGCATTCTCAAGACACCCCCTCTGACGTAACGGCCCTCTCTCAGCCTTTAAATCTTGGCGGGAGATTTACTCGGGGCCCGTTTGTTCTCTTTTGCCGGACCTTGTCTATGTGAGTACTAATCTTTTGGATCCTGACCCTATCCTTCCTGACTTAGTTTTGCCTGTACCTCAAATGCCGTTTTGGATATACTTGTCCCTAGCCTGTCTGTAGTCCTGTGCTATTTGTTTTAAAGTTTAACCTCTTGCCTACAAGTCTTTGTTTGCTGACAAACCTGCTTAAAAGGACATTACCATTTGTTTGCTGTCAAACCTGCTTAAAAGGACATTAACATTTTTTTGCTGACACCTGCTTAAAGGGACATTATCTTTGTTTGCTTTAATCCTGCTAAAAAAAGGACATTATCATTTATTTACTGACAACCTGCTTAAAGGGACTTTATCTTTGTTTGCTTTAATCCTGCTAAAAAGGACATTATCATTTGTTTGCTAACAACCTGCTTAAAGGGACATTCTTTGTTTGTTGCAAACCTGCAAGAAAGAAACATTATCATTTGTTTGCTGATAACCTGCTTAAAGGGACATAATCTTTGTTTGTTTTTATTTCCCTGAGAAAGGAACGCTATCTCCTGTAAATCAATTCAGTCCTCAAGAAGATATACTGAGTTACTAATTCTTTTGGGAAGGTCTTATCCTGCTTATTTTGTTTCCTGAGTGGGTCACGTCCTGGATATTTCTCAGTGTGCCAGCGTGTGTTTTAATATTCACGCTAGCAGTTGGGTTAAATCCTGGACTGACTAAATACGGCTGACATGCGCTATCTTCAGGACTTTAAATATCTTCTCCCCGTAGACTTTAATGGAGCATAGTTTAAAAAAAAAAAAAAACTAACACTAATTGTTTGCGTGCTAACCTGATACCGCGTAATACCTACAGAGCTAAACTCGAAGGGAGTTACAAATATGTTACATTTCAATGTTCTTCACAAAGAAGAAAATATTATTTGTATATATAACAAAGAGAAAAACAGTGCTAAAGTATCTATACTAAGACAAGTGAACAAATAAATCTTCCATTTGTGAATAACACTGATTCATTATGTTCGTAAAATGAAAATAGTGAAGTATTCCCCTTACCAGAAATTACCTCAATCTAATGAGGTAAGTTGCCGCTTCTGTGAGGGAGAGACCTCCTCTGTACTTGTTCCCTTCTTGAGTGTGTTTTTAGTAGTAGCCAAAATGAATCCTCCGATCCTCCCGTTCAACAAAAGGCACTCAAATAAATAGTATAAGAGAACCAATAGTGTAATACTGTAACTTTAATAAGAATAATTTACAAGGAAAAAACACACTCACATTGTCAGACATCAAACAGTATGAGGTATGTAATACACATAAAACAGTCACAGGAGCCGGTATGTCAAGATGCACAAATATGTCAACAAGTTCTGGTCAGCTATGAACAGAAGGTGATTCGGATAAAGTTAGCACCATCAGGTGCTTTGCTCAAATGGATACCCTAACACGTTTCAAAGGTTAGTCTTTACTCCTTCTTCCTCAGAGGGATTGTGTTTGTAAAATATCTGGGCGTCCGGTTAAAAAGGGGACACAGCGGCACGCCCCCCCTCCCATTGGAGAGTTGTAAGTCACATGTGCCGTTTCCGTAACACTCTTCATTCAAATTGGCACTAGTACAAAGTTTACAAACCTCCTCTTATTGCAATAAATGACAGGCGTAATATACTCCCATTCATTCGATTGGTAAGTACAAGATTTCTACCAACAAGGGAGTCTGAAATGTTAGATAATAGTAATCAATATAGAGTAATCTCGGAGTATCTAGTAACAATATTATCTAATAACAAATAATAATGAAATACATTGAGACATTATAACTGTATAAAAACCACAATATATGAATTAAAACGTACGCACAAAAGTATTCTGTTATATAACAAAATTTATATATAAAAAATAGTTTTTTTGGGGGATAAGAACACACTAAATAGAAAGCAGATCCCACTTCATTATTATAAAATATAATATAAAAATTAAAAATATTAAAAATATTTTTAACAACTGAATATTAAATACACTATCAGCTAGATTACGAGTTTGGCGTTATGCATGAAAAAGCCTCCTAACGCTGCTTTTTCACTACCGCTGGTATTACGAGTTTCCGTAACGTCACAAAAATATCCATCTCCGCTCAAATCATTAACGTAAACCCAGACCCAGTAGTTAATCATATACCGCTAACAAAAACATCCACAAATTACTTCAAAAACATTACAAAAAATACACTTACACTCATACAAACACTACACAATATTTATTTTTTAGATTTTACATTTTTATGTCAAAATAGAGCGGATCAAAGTTACGAGATCTTGGGTGTTTGAAAAAAAAGCCACACAAATCCATTTTACATTGACTTACATAGACAGACGGGAACATACACTCATTTAGCTACATCTAACTACAAATATTATCACATACATACACTAATCAATACATACAAACAATATACAGCACATTACCTACACAAAACAGATTTTTATTAGGAAATTAACACAATTTAGCTACTTTTTCACACAAGAACATGACGTCACTCACTTTACACTCAAAATAAGTATTGGATTTTATTTCTCAACAAATTTTTCTCCTCCATTGACTTCTATGGGGAAGACGTGCTCGTGCACACGACAGGCAGATTTATCTAACGCACTTAAAATGCGTAGACAAGAAAACTCGTAATACCAGCGTTACAATTGTGAAACTAACTAATTCTTTCTTGCGTTATTCCCGCTATGACAAATAGATCAAGAAATGAATATTCTCCTATGGAGTTATGGCTTTTACTTGTGTGAAATTCACTACAACATCAAATTGTTATATAAATTTACATTACATCAACTACAAATCACCATCACCAATACGAAATCTTTGTGAAAAGTTACATCAGATTTAAACGGACAGAAAAATTATTTTCACATTTCATTATTCACAAACAGTAGACAATGGGAAACACGTCTCATTTACCTCTATTATAGCATTTCATTTATTCAACTCATATGCTTGCATGAACAGCATATCTACATAGGCTTAACACATGATCATTAATAGATGCACATACATGACTTTTCATTCACTCATACATGTGCATTGATATTCTGGGGGGAAAACACATATAAACAATGAACACATTTTCATCATACAACTACATTGGAATGTTGCTTAACATTACATTCTCTCTATGAATCATGAAACATAAAATATGGATTTACTGTCCCTTTAACATCACGATTCACTCAGAATATACCATTAGGAATTACGTACAATAATAACATATCATTAGAACATATTACAGCTGTTACTTTTTGGGAAGGAACAACAATGCTATACTGCTTTATATAAGTCAGCATATGTGGGAAAGAATCACAATACATACATAGATGTACATAACACGCATCACACAACAGCAAAGCACACATTTATATATTAATCATCACACAATAACAATGTAGTAAAATACAACAGCAGAATGAAGATTTGCTAACTAGACAGGCAGGTTGCTAATATGATGACGTCATTATAAGCTTCAACCATACAGATTACAGCTTTAGGACTGTACCGCCCCTTTAAGAAGTTTCTCAATCAATACTACATATACGTAAATGAGAGTTTGGAAGATCGTCATTGCTATAGCGATTTTAATGGGATGCGTACAATATTGACATCTCGCAAATCACTTATATATACAATATTATAGATGTCAGCCAGAAGATCTTCCTTATTATTGCAATTTCAATGGGACGCGTATAATATTGACATCTCGCCAATCACTTATACATACAATATTATAGATGTCAGCTGTTACTTTATCGTTTACAAACAATATTGCAGCAACATTGATCAATCAGATTCTATGCCATTATACACAAGTATGCACTTTCATTCATGTTAGCGTGGACGTGTGCTTTTACTATAACATCGCATTTAATAAGTATTTATTAGGCATATGAACAAACATTATGAAGGTGCACTGTATATGTTAGATTTTACACTTTCACATTGCGATTCATTGGGGGCAAACAAAATTTCAGCAAACACCTAAAAAAATGCCCACTTTGAAAGCATTCGCGCCGCTCACATACAAACAAGTTAATACAATCAGCAATCATTACGAACTCACTACCCTTGGACATATTGCACTAAAAATCCCCCAAACAACATGGCCAAAGCGTCCCTTGTGATCGACATTGAATCAAATCGCTTTTGTGTTTTTGCATACCTTGTTACTCCTTGTGTGTTTGCTCTGCTGTTTGGCTTTGTGCTGCTAAGCTTGGCAAATATGTATGCGGACTGCAATCCCTGGTATGACCAAGATGCTTAGTTGCATACATTACACTAAATATAGGTTATCCGGCTTAAATACATTTTTACTTAATATGTTCGAAATCTCGCTCCTCAGCTTCTTCTTTTTCCCTCCCAGCTGCTGGATCTGAAAGTCCTGACCCGGGGGCCAGTGCAGCTGCTTCTCCGTCCGGTGGCCTGGGAGAAGAAGATAGAGAATCTGAACCAGGTAAATATCCAACTTCATATACTATATTAATATTTGAGTAGATTTTTAAGAAATGTGTATATAGTCATATATTCAATCTATATAGATCTCACAACATAGGCTACATATGATGTTAAGATATCTGAATTTAGATTCGTCAAACATGAAATAGGAATGATGTTTCTTGCGCTCTCCAGAATATGCGTCACAGAGCGAAAATGGTATTGCGCATCTGTGAAATCCCTATCATCCGCCATTTCATACATTGACTATCGAATCATACCCCAGTTCTAAATATTAATTGTTATTGTTCAATATTAACAAATATCAGATTGGAATCTCGTAATACACCCAATTGCAAATATATTTGAAGTCTTTATAAATGATACTCATCACACTACTATATCCAAATCAATTCTGAATCACGGATGCGCAATTCCGCTTTGAATCATTGAGCAATGATCATGAAAGATAGAATTGCGCACACACGTGAACATGTGTTTGCTGTAACTTGTATCACTTTAGACATGTTGGTCAAATCACGGATGCGCAATTCCGCTTTGAATCATTGCACAATGATCACGAAAGATAGAATTGCGCACACACGTGAACATGTGTTTGCTGTAACTGGCATAGCTTTAGATATGTTGTTCAAATCACGGATGCGCAATTCCGCTTTGAATCATTGCGCAATGATCACGAAAGATAGAATTGCGCACACACGTGAACATGTGTTTACTGTAAATGGCATCGCTTTAGACATGTTGGTCAAATCACGGATGAACAATTCCGCTTTGAATCATTGCGCAATGATCACGAAAGATAGAATTGCGCACACACGTGAACATGTGTTTGCTGTAACTGGCATAGCTTTAGACATGTTGGTCAAATCACGGATGCGCAATTCCACTTTGAATCATTGCGCAATGATCACGAAAGATAGAATTGCGCACACACGTGAACATGTGTTTGCTGTAACTGGCATCGCTTTAGACATGTTGGTCAAATGTATATGTTAATTAGTATATATGGGAAGAATACAGTATCCTTATTTACAATCTTCTACATTATAAAAGCTATACCAGCAATATCAAAATAAAAATGAACTATCTCTATTAATTGATGACAATGCAAGAAGACACAAAGTGAATTAAAGCTACAGTCAACAACATAAAAGATTGAAAATAAGAATACAGGATCTCTTTATTTAGGCATTAATTGAGGAAATAATGAACTCATGTGAATACAAATAGATTTGTACTATTAATGATATCCAATCCTCATTGAATATTTTACAGATATGGATGTTGGTGCTGGAACCTCAAGCCAGGGTTCGTCACAGCATGGTATGTCTCATTTTAATTTACCTTTGTCTTACAAACCTGGACATAACATTACATAATACATTCACATTGATCGATATTTATATGGATACTCTAATTCTCTTTTCTTGTTATTTTAAAATAAGAATCACGAATCAAAGTTGGGATTACATTGTAATACAAATCTCAAATTATGAGTATTTTAAGATATCCCTTATATTCTTGATATCTTCATTTTAATGTAATATTTGGTTCCTGGCCATTTTATATTCTGCCCCTGTGTAGTGCTTGACATCATTTTTTGGATACATTTAGACAACACTAACACATTTTTGCATATGTGCAGATTAGAAAAATATACATCTCATATGTTTGGAGTTTTTATTCTCATCATTAAAGGGACATGAAAACAAACATTTAACTTTTAGGATTTAGACACGTGATTTACCACAAATTTCACATTTGATTCGATTATATAAATTGCTTCAGTCTATTGTTATCCTTATTAGAAAATCATATCTAGGTAGGCTCAGAATCAGCAATGGATTATTGGGAGTAACCAGATGATTGTTTGATGCAGAAAATTGCCTATTTTCATTGGTTCAACTCATGTGTTCAGATAACAGTAGTACATAGTTGCTCCTTTAAAAAAAGATTATAAGACAATGAAGCAAAATAGACAAAAATAAGTCTATTTGAAAGGTTTTTTAAATCACAGGCTGGATTTGAAAAATTAAAATTAATACAATTACACATTTTGAGCTTCATGTCCATGTTCATGTAAGAGAGAAGTATAATTAAAGAATCTTGATGATATCTTTAAATTACATATTTGATTGTAATTGCATGCTCCATCCCATTCATTACATCAACATATGGACTAGACAATTCATTAACAGCAACATTGTCAAATAAAGATATTTTAATATTAAAGGGACACTGAACACAAAATATTTCTTTGGTCATTCAGATAGAACATGCAATATTAATAAACTTTCTCATTTACTCCTATAATCATATTTTCGTTATTCTCTTGGTATCTTTATTTGAAAAGCAAGAATGTAAGTTTAGATGCAGGTCCAATTTTTGGGAACAACCTGGGTTGTTCTTGCTGATTGTTGGATACAGTCACCGACCAATATTTTCGGAACCAAAATATTGCTTAGCTGCCTTATTTTTTAAATAAATAAAGCAAGAGAATGCAGACAACTTTATAATAGGAGTAAATGTTAAATTTGCTTAAAATTGCATGTTCTATTTGAATTAAAAAATTGTGGTCAGTGTCCCTTTAATAATAAATATCCTTATTCATCCTTACATTGTTTTGATGAAACAATATTGAAATCTAAATCACATATTCACTCTTGGACTATAGATATAAGCATACTCTAACAGCACCATGATGAGATATTTTTACTAATAACTTCTGTTTTGCATTGTGATCAATATGTGTTGTGTCCTAAAAAAGATTACTGTACATTGCACAAATGGATCTATGTGCCACATGACTTCGGTTCGATTTGTCACCAGTTATTATTCAAAGTGTTGTTTGTGTGTATTATTTTAAAAACATTGATCAATAGGTATATTTAGATATGCCATAGAATCATATGAGATGAATTGTCTGTCTAATATAGTAAGAAATTAAACATATGTGAAAGACATTTCTAAGTATATTATTTTGAATATTCTATACTGATGGGATTTAGTGATGTCCAAACTATGTTCACTAATATATATATATATCATTAATAGATGTAGTTGTTGTGGGGAGCCCAGAGGGATCCAACACCAATGGTGACCAGGGTCCCCCGCTGCCAACTCCAATATGATTGGAAAGAAATGAGGGAAAACATAGCTACGATAGGATGATACCATTTATTTATACATAAATAAAAACAATGCACATGTAGTGAATATGCTTACAAGATCCAACCTCAAACTTGTGAGGTATGTACAGGCTTGAAAAACAACCAGCGCGGTAACACATGTCATTTCTTACAGCTTCCAAAGAACGTCTACCAGGACCGGGTAGCCCACTTCACAACAATTTATATATAAGATTTTTTTGTGTGCAGAATATATATATATACCTTTATATCTATATGAATATATACAGGTAAAGATATTTACATATATAGATAGGAATATATATTTAAAAATACTAAGAACACTTTCTATTACATGAATAAAATTGGAATGTCAAATATTTACAGTGAATACACAGTAATAAACATTCAACAAGATTACAAGTTTTGCATTATGGGGCGGTACAGCTATACCGCTGAAAAATTGGCCATTGTGGGTGGAATGGCAGGTCTCCCATATTAAAAGTTGCTGCTGTAAAGCTATAATGCAAGCGTTATAGCCTGTAACGCAACAATCCATTACGCAGTCAAAAAATTAAATTTGAGTGCAGGATTTTCATACCGCTGAATTACAGGTTGTGCGTCTGGCTAAAATTCTTGCGTTATAGCCTATACTGCCCCTTGTCCATACCGCGATCTGAGACCAGTAGTTATGGAAATGCGAAACAAAAATGTTTCACAAAACTCATAACTACAATGTTACAAAGTACACTAACACCCATAAACTACCTACTAACCCCTAAACCGCCACCCTCCCGCATTGCAAATACTATAATAAACCTAATAACTCCTAATCCACCGTCCACCCACATCGCTATTACTAAATAAATCTAGTAACCCCTAAACCGCCGGCCCCCCACATCGCTAATACTATAATAAAACTATTAATGCCTAAACCACTGGCCCCCCACATCACAACTACTAAACTAAACCTTTAACCCCTAAACCTAATACCCCCCTAATTTTAAATTAAATGTACAATATAACTATCTTAAAATAAATAAAAACTTACCTGTGAAATAAAAAAAACTAAGTTTAAACTATAAAGTAACCTAACATTACTATTTTAAAACAATAAAATTAATGAAAAATAAAAAAAACTAAATTACAAATAAAAAAAATCCTAACACTACAAAAAAAAATACATTGCAAAAAAATAAAAACTCTAAAATTATGAAAAATAAAAAAAACTATAAGATTACAAAAAATAATAAATGAAATTATCCAAAATAATAACAATTAAACCTAATCTAATACCCCTATAAAAACGAAAAAGCCCCCGCAAAATAAAAACACCCCCTAACCTAACAATATACTACCAATAACCCTTTAAAGATCTGAAGCAATCAACTTTTTTACCTTAAAAAATTACAAAGTCCCCCCTAAAAGTAAAACCCCCCACTCAACCAACCCCCCCCCCCAAAAAAAATAAAAAAATAAGTCTAAAAAAAAACCTAAGCTACCCATTGCCCCTAAAGGGCATTTGTATGGGCATTGCCCTTAAAAGGGCATTCAGCTCTTTTGTGCCCAAAGCCCTAACATAAAAAAAATCCACACAAAAAAATTAAAAAAACCTAACAATAACCCCAGGAAATCTACTCACAGTTCCTGAAGTCTGGACATCCATCTTCATCCAGGCGGCGAGAAGTCTTCATCCAGGTGGTGATATCTTTATCCATCGCGGGGGATCTTCTATCTTCATCCTGGTGGCACGGAGCTGTGGAGGCGCGGAGATGTGGAGGTGCGGAGCATCGTTGCTAGCGGCGCAGACATCTAGCGTGGAGGATCCTCTTCATACTATCACCACCATACACTAAAGATTGAATGCAAAGTACCCATTTAAAAATGGGGTACCTTGCATTCCTATTGGCTGACATTTTCAAAATCAGCCAATAGGATTAGAGCTACTGAAATGGGGTACCTTGCATTCCTATTGGCTGACATTTTCAAATCAACCAATAGAATGAGAGCTACTGAAATCCTATTGGCTGTTCAAATCATTTAATTTAATTTAAAATTAGGGGGTGATAGGTTTAGGGGTTAATAGTTTAATTTAATGTGTTACAATGTGGGGGGCTAACAGTTTAGGGGTTAATAGGTTTAGTTTAGATGCTGCGATGTGGGGGGGCATCGGTGGTTTAGGGGTTAATAGTTTTATTTTATTAGTAGCGATGTGGGGGGGGCGGCGGTTTAGGGGTTAATATGTTTATTTAGTGTCGGGGGTCAGCAGATTAGGGGTAAATAATTTTATTTAGTATCGGCAATGTTGGGTAGCAGCAGATTAGGGGTGTTTAGACTAGGGGTCTATGTTAGGGTGTTAGGTTTTAATATAAATTATTTTTCCCCATAGATATCAATGGCGTTGTGTTACGACGATCGCCATTCCACGATCGCAGGTGTTAGATTTTTTCTGACACTTTGTCCCCATTGATGTTTAAGGGTGAAAGCGTGCACAAGCATGTAAAATCAGGCCTTGGGTTTTGTGCGGTATGGAGCTTATCACACCATACTGCACAACAAGAGAATGTTTTTCAGTAACTTGAAATGGCAGCACTATGGAAAGTGCGATAACGCTAATTTGTTTGCGTTATTTTCACAACCGGTATAGCGTACAACTTATAATCTTGATCATTCTAAAATGTTACATATATATGTATATATGTATATTTTACATATATATGTATTACATATATATTATTAGGGCTTCAAAGTGTATATATGTGTCTATATTTTTGTATGCATGTGTAAATAAATAAATATATATATATATATATATATATATATATATATATATATTGACAAGTAATCAAAAGAGGGGAATGGGGGATATGAGGTAAGCGCTAAAAAGATGAGATCAAGATATAATATCAATTAAAACTTAAGGAGTACTAGATCCTAAGTATACTGACAGATGCACAAGTGGTAAGTATACACATCTATATGCAACAATATGCACTGTATTTAAAGACTTTATGACCAATAATGTAGAACACTGTATTTAAAGGGACACTCAAGTCAAAATTAAACTTCATGATTTAGATAGAGCAGCAATTTAAAACAACTTTCCAATTTACTTCCATTAACAAAACGTGCAGTCTTTTTATATTTACACTTTTTGAGTCACCAGCTCCTACTGAGCATGTGCAAGAATTCACAGCATATACGTATATGTATTTGTGATTGGCTGATGGCTGTCACATGATACAGGGGGAGTGGAAATATAGACATAATGTGGATCAAATAAACAACGTGTAAAGCGCCAATAGGAAAATACAAAGGATTTAATATAAAATAAAATATAAAAACATGTGGTCTATCTGACCAACTGGGGATATATCCAAACACAGTCACAGTAAATAACGCATTAAACAGTATATGCAAAAATAAAACAAACCAGATAAGATAAAACAATAAAATTAGGTGCACCTAAAGATGTATAGAGTACCGTCTATAGGTAAAGGCGGAGACGTGTCCTACTCCGTATAGTCCATAAACAAAGTCAAAGAATTACAATGTCAAATGTGTCCAAGATGTGAATAAAGTGATGAGTGGCTCCGATGCGTGTTCGTGAGTAATCCAGTGGGTGTACAAAAAGTAAAAAATAAAAATCAAAAATGTGAAAATACAAAAATATAAAAATATATATAGAACAATGTTGAACCTTCAAAATATGTGAAAAAATGAAAAAAGTGTACAGAAAAAATGTAAAAAACCAAATGGAGAACAAAAAAGTGTGGTTAGTTGTTCCTTTGGTGTATAGGATCTTCTAATCTTCTTCAAATACCTGTGGAAAATAATATAACATAGTGCAATATTGCTAGTGATCCAATAAAACAAATTGAAATAAGGCTTAACAATACTATCGACGCGTTTCGGTCTTCTGTCATAGGCCTTTATCAAGACTAGTGTATGGTAATGCCTCTAAGCTTTATATAGTGTTTGTCCTAGTATGTTAATTGGTCCTTCCTGTGTTATTTTGGCGCCAAAAGTATCTGTTAACTTCCTGCGTCCCATATAACTCTTCCCCTTCCTATTGTGTGAAGTATGGGCAGAAGTGATGTCATGAGTTGATAGTATGGGCAGAAGTGATGTCATGAGTTCATAGTGTCCCTCTGGTTATGCAGCCTCTCACATGAGCGTTTCCCCCTTCCTATTGTGTGAAGTATGGGCGGATGTGATGTCATAGATAGATATTGTCCCTATCGTTATCCAACCTATAAGAATGAGCATTTACCCACCTCTAATGTCATTACAGTTCATTATTGGGTATCGTTTTTGCCTTTCTAGTTGTTTCTAACACTATTTTAGTTGCTTTTCCTTTCAAAATTAATACCGCGACTTACTGGGATTTGCATTCTTCACTTCCGGTTTCATGCGGTTGGATTATTCTAATTGTTAGTGACATTGATGGTTACTTTCTCTATCACTTGAGCGTGGCGAATCGGAAGTGATACACACACTTACATCACTTCCGGTTCCCCGAGTTTATGTGGCACAAAGTATGTCCCTTATTTACTCTATACTATGAGATTCCGTCTCATCGTTCCAGAGCTATTGGTATCTATTAAGCCTAAGTACTTCTTTGTTAAAAATAACAATCAGTGGCTATAGATATTTGTGACCGATCGGCTCCTATTTTGAGTGTGCCTGTTATTACTCCGTTGTTAAGGAGATTGCGTCTTGTTGTCTTGGTAACTAGTGTTAAGACGATATTGCGTCTCGGCACTAGTTACGGATAGTCCGCTATAATTGTCAAGCCCTTTCTTTTAGTGGTGAAATATATATAAGTACATTAGTTGGATATATTGTGTAAAAGGGGATATTAGGATGATACTATGTGATGTTATATAACGGATACCTGATATTGACATGTAGTGCACAAAATCGCCAGGCGTGCACAGATATATATTCATTCTATCGCGACCATATTTAAACTCTTACATATGGTGTTATATATGTTGTGTCAAGGGGAGATCTGATAGAAGTAAAGCAGCCTTACTATATGTCGATTGGTGCTGCGTGTTTAAATATAGAATTGAGTGAGTAGTACAATAGAATGATTCGAATGTATACCATCGAGCCTAAGAGTAAGACAGATACATCAATACATTTATTCAGATAACGCACATAGGTGCGGTCTGATATGGATGGCTTGAAGGTCAGTATTCACATATATATTATTATATACATGAGTGGTCAAATTTTATGTTATGTGAAACATTTGTTATGCACACGCGATTGGTGGTATTGAAATATCATGCTCATCTAGTTGATGAGGTCTAGTGGTATCTAGCTATCTATTTAGCAGACTTCCCGCTACAACGGGTGGACGTGCATCATTATATAGCTTGTAAACATTTTCCTATGGGTCATTCCTCTTATATCTCATTACTATTTGAAGTTGGTGGCTATCTATAAACATACGTTTAAGACACATATAGTCTAGCGGAGTTAGTGTGAAGACACATACATAACTAGATGTAATCTATATATGGCCATATGTGTATAGTGCCTTGCCTATGGATAGATCTTGGCGTGGGTTCTTATCGTGTTGATAGTCGAAAAACCTATACCTCCTCAAATAGATCGTTATACAGATAGAGATGGTCGTAGTGGTAATAATACTACTTGTGTACCTGAATCCAGCTATGTCAACTACCTAAATGGTAACTTGCCTATGGATAAATCTCGGCATGGATTCTTATCATGTTGATAATCAAAAAACCTATGCCTCCTGTTTTTATCGTGTTGATAATCAAAAAACCTATACCTCCTCAAATGGATAGTAATACAGATAGAGATGGTCATAGTAATAAAAATACTACTTATGTACCTGGATCCAGCTATATCCTCTGCCTCAATGGTAATCAAGACTAGTGAACCTTGGCAGGGATTTGTATCTTATTAATAGCAGCAAGCCTGTGTTGAATCCATTGGATAATAATACATGTGTTATTACAACCCTTCTGATTTAGATACAGTTTGGTCAAATTCCTAGAGTATATTGGTTGCAGGCGACATGGCTGTTCGAGGATATTATATACTAATCCGGTCACTTGATTGTGGCCTCCTTGGATGTATGACCTCATAGAGATTTCGATATTATAGCTTGTATTTGTCTGTCATGGACTTCCGCATGTTTATAAGTGTGGGACAGACTTGTTTACTTATGGGAGAAGAGAATGTGGTTACAATAGTGTGTTCCATGTGGTATCTATAGAGGTATATGTATAGATATATATGTGGACAGTCAGGTATTTCCACTTCTAGGGCACTTTCATTGTCCCCATGTTCCATAATATGTTCCATGTGGTTTCTATAGAGGTATATATAGAGATATATGTGGACAGTCTAGTATTTCCACTTTTAGGACACTTTTATTGTCCCCATGTTCCATATGTCTTATGATGCACATTTTATCTACATATATGTGCTAAGATTGTTCAAGATGTTTCCTCATCTACACTGGAGGTCCATATGGTTATGCTTATAGTTCATATGATATTAATCTGTGTGTGGTTTTATATCTATATTATTATATAGCCACATCAGTCTTAGTCAGACCTTCATATTTATAAGATGTACTAGGTCTTCCTTATGGTTAAGGCCTTTAGGGAACAAGCAGTCTAGATAAAAAATCCATCTGGATTCAGCAATAAGGAGTCTTTTTTCATAATCTCCTCCTCTCCAGTTTTCATTTATTTTCTGGATCCCTAGGTACTTAAGGCTTTTTATGTCTCCATTATGTTTCATCGTAAAATGTTTGTAGAGTGGTGTTTCTACATTGTTTCTCTCTATCAGTAGTAAGTGCTCTCTGATTCTATCTCTGAGAGGTCTTGATGTCTGTCCGACATATTCCAGTCCGCAGGGGCATTGTAAACGATATATTACCCCTTTGTCCTGGCACCTGATAAGATTTTTAATTTCATATTTTACTTTGGTATTATTGGAGATCAAATGACTTGCCTTAGTCCCACATTTGCAGGCTTTACAGCTTAGGCATGGGAAAAAGCCTTTCAGTTTTTTACCCGTAAAGTCTCTTTCAGTGTTGCTGTTCTTTCTAGGGATGCTTGGAGCTATGTGGTTCCTTAGATTGTTTGTTTTCCGATATATGAATTTTGGCTGTTCAGCTAGTTGTTCACCTATTATATCGTCATCTTTCAGAATGGACCAATGTTTTTTGAAAATCTTTTCAATAAGGTGTCTATTTTCACTGTATTCAGTGATCATGGGGACTTGTATAATATTATTCTCAAGTTCCTTAGTGTTTTTGTTTCTATATTGGAGCAGTGTGTTTCTGTCTATATCTCTTACCTCATTTATTCTGATGTCTAGAGTGTTTTCATCATATCCTCTATCTATAAACCTCTTTTTCAAGATGGTAGCCTGTTCTTCCCACTTTTCCAATTTTGAGCAGTTACGTCTAATTCTAAGCAGTTGTCCTTTTGGGTACATAGATGATATCATTATGATATGGAAAGGGACACTAGAAGATCTGCAGTATACCATCAAAATAATGAATCAAAATGTAGCCAATTTAAAATTTACATATGAATACAGCCAGAAAGAGATCAACTTCCTAGACATTAAAATAGAGATTATCGATGGAAAGCTTGAGACTTCGACATTCTTTAAAGAAGTCGATAGCAATAACTATATACATAGACTAAGCTGCCACCACGAGAAGTGGAAATCTAATATCCCAAAAGGACAACTGCTTAGAATTAGACGTAACTGCTCAAAATTGGAAAAGTGGGAAGAACAGGCTACCATCTTGAAAAAGAGGTTTATAGATAGAGGATATGATGAAAACACTCTAGACATCAGAATAAATGAGGTAAGAGATATAGACAGAAACACACTGCTCCAATATAGAAACAAAAACACTAAGAACCTTGAGAATAATATTATACAAGTCCCCATGATCACTGAATACAGTGAAAATAGACACCTTATTGAAAAGATTTTCAAAAAACATTGGTCCATTCTGAAAGATGACGATATAATAGGTGAACAACTAGCTGAACAGCCAAAATTCATATATCGGAAAACAAACAATCTAAGGAACCACATAGCTCCAAGCATCCCTAGAAAGAACAGCAACACTGAAAGAGACTATATGGGTAAAAAACTGAAAGGCTTTTTCCCATGCCTAAGCTGTAAAGCCTGCAAATGTGGGACTAAGACAAGTCATTTGATCTCCAATAATACCAAAGTAAAATATGAAATTAAAAATCTCATCAGGTGCCAGGACAAAGGGGTAATATATCATTTACAATGCCCCTGCGGACTGGAATATGTCGGACAGACATCAAGACCTCTCAGAGATAGAATCAGAGAGCACTTACTACTGATAGAGAGAAACAATGTAGAAACACCACTCTACAAACATTTTACGATGAAACATAATGGAGACATAAAAAGCCTTAAGTACCTAGGGATCCAGAAAATAAATGAAAACTGGAGAGGAGGAGATTATGAAAAAAGACTCCTTATTGCTGAATCCAGATGGATTTTTTATCTAGACTGCTTGTTCCCTATAGGCCTTAACCATAAGGAAGACCTAGTACATCTTATAAATATGAAGGTCTGACTAAGACTGATGTGGCTATATCATAATATAGATATAAAACCACACACAGATTAATATCATATGAACTATAAGCATAACCATATGGACCTCCAGTGTAGATGAGGAAACATCTTGAACAATCTTAGCACATATATGTAGATAAAATGTGCATCATAAGACATATGGAACATGGGGACAATAAAAGTGTCCTAAAAGTGGAAATACTAGACTGTCCACATATATCTCTATATATACCTCTATAGAAACCACATGGAACATATTATGGAACATGGGGACAATGAAAGTGCCCTAGAAGTGGAAATACCTGACTGTCCACATATATATCTATACATATACCTCTATAGATACCACATGGAACACACTATTGTAACCACATTCTCTTCTCCCATAAGTAAACAAGTCTGTCCCACACTTATAAACATGTGGAAGTCCATGACAGACAAATACAAGCTATAATATCGAAATCTCTATGAGGTCATACATCCAAGGAGGCCACAATCAAGTGACCGGATTAGTATATAATATCCTCAAACAGCCATGTCGCCTGCGACCAATATACTCTAGGAATTTGACCAAACTGTATCTAAATCAGAAGGGTTGTAATAACACATGTATTATTATCCAATGGATTCAACACAGGCTTACTGCTATTAATAAGATACAAATCCCTGCCAAGGTTCACTAGTCTTGATTACCATTGAGGCAGAGGATATAGCTGGATCCAGGTACATAAGTAGTATTTTTATTACTATGACCATCTCTATCTGTATTACTATCCATTTGAGGAGGTATAGGTTTTTTGATTATCAACAAGATAAAAACAGGAGGCATAGGTTTTTTGATTATCAACATGATAAGAATCCATGCCGAGATTTATCCATAGGCAAGTTACCATTTAGGTAGTTGACATAGCTGGATTCAGGTACACAAGTAGTATTATTACCACTACGACCATCTCTATCTGTATAACGATCTATTTGAGGAGGTATAGGTTTTTCGACTATCAACACGATAAGAACCCACGCCAAGATCTATCCATAGGCAAGGCACTATACACATATGGCCATATATAGATTACATCTAGTTATGTATGTGTCTTCACACTAACTCCACTAGACTATATGTGTCTTAAACGTATGTTTATAGATAGCCACCAACTCCAAATAGTAATGAGATATAAGAGGAATGACCCATAGAAAAATGTTTACAAGCTATATAATGATGCACGTCCACCCGTTGTAGCGGGAAGTCTGCTAAATAGATAGTTAGATACCACTAGACCTCATCAACTAGATGAGCATGATATTTCAATACCACCAATCGCGTGTGCATAACAGATGTTTCACATAACATAAAATTTGACCACTCATGTATATAATAATATATATGTGAATACTGACATTAAAGCCATCCATATCAGACCGCACCTATGTGCGTTATCTGAATAAATGTATTGATGTATCTGTCTTACTCTTAGGCTCGATGGTATACATTCGAATCATTCTATTGTACTACTCACTCAATTCTATATTTAATCACGCAGCGCCAATCGACATATAGTAAGGCTGCTTTACTTCTATCAGATCTCCCCTTGACACAACATATATAACATATGTAAGAGTTTAAATATGGTCGCGATAGAATGAATATATATCTGTGCACGCCTGGCGATTTTGTGCACTACATGTCAATATCAGGTATCCGTTATATAACATCACATAGTATCATCCTAATATCCCCTTTTACACAATATATCCAACTAATGTACTTATATATATTTCACTACTGAAAGAAAGGGCTTGACAATTATAGTGGACTATCCGTAACTAGTGCCGAGATGCAATATCGTCTTAACACTAGTTACCAAGACAACAAGACGCAATCTCCTTAACAACGGAGTAATAACAGGCACACTCAAAATAGGAGCCGATCGGTCACAAATATCTATAGCCACTGATTGTTATTTTTAACAAAGAAGTACTTAGGCTTAATAGATACCAATAGCTCTGGAACGATGAGACGGAATCTCATAGTATAGAGTAAATAAGGGACATACTTTGTGCCACATAAACTCGGGGAACCGGAAGTGATGTAAGTGTGTGTATCACTTCCGATTCGCCACGCTCAAGTGATAGAGAAAGTAACCATCAATGTCACTAACAATTAGAATAATCCAACCGCATGAAACCGGAAGTGACGAATGCAAATCCCAGTAAGTCGCGGTATTAATTTTGAAAGGAAAAGCAACTAAAATAGTGTTAGAAACAACTAGAAAGGCAAAAACGATACCCAATAATGAACTGTAATGACATTAGAGGTGGGTAAATGCTCATTCTTATAGGTTGGATAACGATAGGGACAATATCTATCTATGATATCACATCCGCCCATACTTCACACAATAGGAAGGGGGAAACGCTCATGTGAGAGGCTGCATAACCAGAGGGACACTATGAACTCATGACATCACTTCTGCCCATACTATCAACTCATGACATCACTTCTGCCCATACTTCACACAATAGGAAGGGGAAGAGTTATATGGGACGCAGGAAGTTAACAGATACTTTTGGCGCCAAAATAACACAGGAAGGACCAATTAACATACTAGGACAAACACTATATAAGGCTTAGAGGCATTACCATACACTAGTCTTGATAAAGGCCTATGACAGAAGACCGAAACGCGTCGATAGTATTGTTAAGCCTTATTTCAATTTGTTTTATTGGATCACTAGCAATATTGCACTATGTTATATTATTTTCCACAGGTATTTGAAGAAGATTAGAAGATCCTATACACCAAAGGAACAACTAACCACACTTTTTTGTTCTCCATTTGGTTTTTTACATTTTTTCTGTACACTTTTTTCATTTTTTTCACATATTTTGAAGGTTCAACATTGTTTTATATATATTTTTATATTTTTGTATTTTCACATTTTTGATTTTTATTTTTTACTTTTTGTACACCCACTGGATTACTCACGAACACGCATCGGAGCCACTCATCACTTTATTCACATCTTGGACACATTTGACATTGTAATTCTTTGACTTTGTTTATGGACTATACGGAGTAGGACACGTCTCCGCCTTTACCTATAGACGGTACTCTATACATCTTTAGGTGCACCTAATTTTATTGTTTTATCTTATCTGGTTTGTTTTATTTTTGCATATACTGTTTAATGCGTTATTTACTGTGACTGTGTTTGGATATATCCCCAGTTGGTTAGATAGACCACATGTTTTTATATTTTATTTTATATTAAATCCTTTGTATTTTCCTATTGGCGCTTTACACGTTGTTTGTTTGATCCACATTACGACTTATAGGTGAGCTAGAACACCTCTGTGTAGAGCGACTTTAGGTATACCCCAAGCGCTTGGTTTGATCGTCCCACAGGAAATATAGACATAACTTTGCAATTTATTTAAAAAAAAATCTACTACTCATTTGAAGTTCAGACTAAGTGCTATTGCATTGTCTACTTATCATGCATTTGTTGATTATGCAAATCTACTGTATTGACTGGTCCTTTAAAGACTTTATGACAAATAATTTATAAAATGATTAAAGTACATTTACACCCAAATGTGCACCCACTTGAGATATATGATATACTATTAATAAAACGAACATAACAAACAGATAAGCACATGTAAAATATATATAAACCAAAATATGCAAATCAGAGATAACAATATTGGATAAAAAAGAAAAAACTGTTAGATATCAGATAGGCAAAAAAATTAATCTTGCAGCAATTTTTTTTCCTTATCTTATATCTAACAGTTTTTTCTTTCTTTTTTATCCAATATTGTTATCGATGATTTTCATATTTTCGTTTTATTAATAGTACAGTATATCATATATCTCAAGTGGGTGCACATTTGGGTCACTGTATAAATACTTTACCGATTGGCTGCAAATCTGCAGGGGCGGCATTGCACAAGCAGTTAAGAAGTACTACTTGTGCAATGATAAATGCCGATAGTGTATGCTGTCAGCAATCATCAATGTCTGTCGGACATGATAGTTCCATGTGACTGTTTTGCGAATTTCTGTAGTAAAAAGCAGAAATTTTCCTTTCTGTTTACATTGTTTTCAAGGTCCATCACTAACAAAATGCCTAAGAGAAACTTGTGGATGAGTAGCCTGAAGTTAGTCTAGCACTGGATCAAGATATTACCATATAGCAGGAGGGCCTTTGTGTCTGGAAGGTGAGTCTGTGATGAAGCATATGGGCTCCTGTTACCCTACATGCATTACCCCTGTATGTAGAGTGGTCTGCTTGTGTGAAGCCCCAAAGTGAACAGCTTGGATCTCTGATGCGTATTTACAGACAGTTATCTGAAAAACCGATGTGGTCAATGCCTCATCCATTGCAATGGTTTTTTTAAGCTCATGATAAGCGTATTGCTGTTTGATATTGAACAGGTGCTTCTTAAACTTGTGAATGTTACATCAAATACTAATATGAGTTGTTATGATTTCAGTAAAGATATATTTACTGAAACCTTGACCATTTCATATGTTCGAAATGTATTAATTTATAAATATGGTTAATAACTCAACCCTGTCACAAGTTTAAAACCCTAAAACAATGGCATACGTGACAGGGTTGAGTGTAATGGGGTTGTGTTTTTTTGCTCAAAATGGCCGCTGCTCCTCATGAGGTGTAAGAAAGGAAGATAACATGGCAGCAATGAAATAACTATATTTTACATATTTGTTGATTAGAATAAAAAAATTCAAAGTGATAATTTTTCATCTTAATTTTATGTGATGAGGTTGAGTGGTTAAGCTTTACAATACCCTCCCTGTCTATAATAGGCCTCAAATATATTAATAAAATGTACGATATTGCTTACTTTCTTCTGAACCACACTGTAGAAGAGAGCTAAATGATATCACTTCCGGTCAATGATGTCACAAATGGGTGAAGTCTTAATTATTATGCGTGGAGAATGGTTGGTGTGACGGGGTCGATTCCAGACTGAGAGACATAACTTTATAGCCTAGTTTTTATAAAATATCCTGCATTTATTTTTAAAATTATTTTTTCACTAGAAAGAAACCCAAATAAATACTTACATTGTTGCCAAAATTTATAGAAGCTTTGAACATTTTATTTATTATTTTCTAAGTATAAATTCAGTGAAGTGCCTCAGGGACATGACAAAATGCTTGGTATAAGATATAAATAATACATTCTTTATTATAATAATTATTTGAATGTAATCATTATTTGTATTCATTATAAAGGACATACCAAGGTATTATAAAAAGCTTTTAACATTTCATTTTGATGAACCACCACTTTAAAAACTGGGGGACTGAAATATTACCGAATCCCAGGAATGACCCATATATACAGGTATTTATATATATATATATATATATATATATATATATATATATGTGTGTGTGTGTGTGTGGGTGTATATATATTAAAGCCTGTTCTATTCAAACACCTTGTCATATAACATATACTTTTTAACCATTATAAAATAAATTAATAATATTTATATTAATTTTTTTTAGCAGATATTGCACATATAAGTGTAACATTTTATATTAATGTATGAATCCGCTAATCTGGATTTGGTGCACAATTTTTTTTAACTATTACATTTTATGCTAGGTCTACACTCCGGCAAACCCAACACAAGCTAATTTTGTTTGTGCTCGAGCTAACATGTTTAGAATCAACTTGTGATACATGCGCGTTATTGCTTACCGCTATCCGTGCTAACAATAGCACACCACTTGAAATCTAGCTCTAAATCTAAATGTTCCTTTTGTATTCTTGACCTGATATTACTGCTGTCACTCTTTGATACAACTATATTATAACAGCAGGGAGTATAAAAACGATCATTAAGTCTTTTGTGGTATTATTTTAATTTCCATGACAATAAAAGTGCATTCTGATAGGATAAAAACAGCATACAGCTTGTAATGCTTTATATTGTTTTTAGAAAGATATGACAAATATTGCTATTTTTGTAGATAAACAACTACTTTTATAAACGTTTAACAGATATCCATTCCTTATTTGAATATATTACATAAATAGAATTGCTTTACATTTCATTTCATCATTACACATTCTCACCAGAGGAAAATTAAATAATAGATTGAAAAATAATGGATGCTTTTCTACCTCAGTAAATATGTATAGGAAATTGTTTGTCTGTAGATTAGAGAACCAGTTGCTAAACAGACATTGTTATTTCAATAAAGATTTCAATGGGGTATAGCGCCAAGGACAAGCACCTATAGCTCTGAACAGTGGGCTAACTAGCTAGCTTAGAAAATGTACTATGAAAATAAATGTGTTCAGAGCGCCTCAAATGGGCTAGGTGTTGTACAATGTGTAGAGTGTGTATTTAGAAATATTTTAATTGTAAATCTAGTACTTTACACAAGAATAAAACATTCATGGTGGGTACAGTGGTAATAAATGACAATAAAAACAATAAAGACAATAAGATGTGGATCCACTCTTGTACAAATTGAATATTGAATATATCTATATAAAAACACTGAATAATAAAATGATGCAGAGGTAATAATAATAGTAGCCCCAATAAAAATATGAGAAAGTTAAAATTCCAAACAATGTCTGAAAGAAATCAATCCAATGGCCCCAAGTTATCAAGGTCTGTTGGACCTGATCCGACAGTGCGGATCAGGTCCGACAGACCTCGCTGAATACGGCGAGCAATATGCTCGCCGTATTCAGCATTGCACCAGCAGCTCACAAGAGCTGCTGGTGCAACGCCGCCCCCTGCAGACTCGCGGCCAATAGGCCGCCAGCAGGGGGGTGTCAATCAACCCGATCGTACTCAATCGGGTTGATTTCCGGCGATGTCTGTCCGCCTGCTCAGAGCAGGCAGACAGGTTATGGAGCAGCGGTCCAAACAGGGGTCATCAAGCTCCATTCGGAGCTTGTTAAATAGAGGCCAATGTGTGGATTAAAAAATACAGTAAATCAAATGTATGGATTGCTGATATTGACTAGGAGGATGATGCCATAAGAGATATTGTGTACCAGTGTTGGTGGTGATAATGTGTATAAAAAAGGGAGTGAAAAATTATCCTTAGTGATTGCAAATATAAAGAAAACAGACAGCGTCAACTTGCTTATTCAAAAGTGAAAAAATGATGTGAAAAATTTAAAAAATTACAAAGGAAAAAATGAAAAAATGCTGCTCAAAAAATGAAAAAAAGAGAACAAAGTCATTGATTAAAAAAAAAAAAAGGAAAAAAGAGAACAAAGTCAGTGATTGTAATCCATCAAACAAGAACCCTAAAAAAGGCTAAATGTGAAGATCCAAATAAAAGTCAAAAGTTAATAATGTGTGGAAAAGGAAACCTTATTTTCATAGTGGTGAGAGTCTGTCTGAGGTTCCTGATGGTGAGAATAAAGTCAACGGTCTTTTAGGTCAAACCCAATTAGTGGGCTAGTGTTCATGTTCCTGATGGTGAGAACCTTTGGTGGTTGGGAGAAACTCCAATCCAAAAAATTTTTTCTTTTTAAATCCTAAATTAAACCTAAAGGCAAATAAAAACAACAATAGTGCTTACCAGCTGTGGTCAACGCATTTCGGCCTCCTCTAGGCCTTTCTCAAGCCTCGAAAAGAGAGTCGATATCAGCAATCCATACATTTGATTTACTGTATTTTTTAATTCACACATTGGATTGATTTCTTTCAGACATTGTTTGGAATTTTAACTTTCTCATATTTTTATTGGGGCTACTATTATTATTGCCTCTGCATCATTTTATTATTCGGTGTTTTTATATAGATATATTCAATATTAAATTTGTACAAGAGTGTATCCACATCTTATTGTTTTTATTGTTTTTATTGTCATTTATTACCACTGTACCCACCATGGCATGTTTTATTCTTGTGTAAAGTACTAGATTTACAATTAAAATATTTCTAAATACACACTCTACACATTGTACAACACCTAGCCCATTCTAGGCGCTCTGAACACATTTGTTTTCATAATTTCAATAAAGAAGCGGAAACACAATCATTTGTCCATTTGAGTGAATAATTTGTAAATTCTAATGCACAATAATACTAACTAATATCTTTATAAATAAGTAAATACAAAATTATGACATTTTGGGGCATACTATGGGTTAGACAAGGGGTGTGGTTACTGTTGCTCATTAGTGATATTGGGTTTTTGCACGTCGGAAAGGGATCTTGTATAACAGGTATTACAAGTTGAAAGTGAACGCGATCACAAGAGCGTAATTGGATTTTGTGCTTGTTGGGTTAGAAAACTTCACGTAAAAGGTAGTGAGTTAAACACAACATAAATACAGTTACACTCATATAAACACTATCTGATAAAAAAATATTCTTATACATAATATAATAAATATGAATTTAAAAAAGTTATAAGGGTTAAAACTTAAAAGCTATATGGTATATGAAAAGGTGTTTGACTGCAAAGGGCTATAATGTATATATATATATACATGTCTAAATATGTGTATGTATATATACATGTAAATGTGTGTACATATGTATTTATGTTTTACTGTATTTTTACTGTACATATTTTGCATTCCAATGTTCTTCACATACAGTAAAATATTATTTTATTGTAAATATATATATATATATATATCTGTATATACATATACCTTTATATCTATCCCCATAGATATATAGGTATAGATATCTACTTTTCATTAACACTAATAACATTTTTTTTCTATGTGAAGAACATAGGAATGTAAAATATGTGTAATACAATTAGTTTTTTTACGTTTTAGGTGTCGGGTTAGCGCACATGAAGAATTATTTATCTTAAAGTGCGTTCCTGAAATATAAATAGAAACAATATTAATAATAAGTATAAAAAAATATATACATACTTTAAAAAATTCTAAATAATCCATATAATATATTTATGTATAATTTGTAATAATTAATAATATTTTTTATTCTTCACATAGAAAGAAATAATTTAGTTTTTATTATAAAATATATATTGCTAATGTTAATGTAAAATAGATATCTATACCTAAAGATATATAGGTATATACAGATATATATGCAGTAATATATATTTACAATAAAAATAACATTTTAATATATGTGAAGAACATTGGAATTTAAAATATGAATAACTCCTGTCTGGTTAGCGCAAGCAATAAGTATTAGTTTTTTCTTCTGCGCTTTCCATTAAAGTCTATGGGGGAGAATAAGTTAATCGGGTTTCGCTCACGCACAAAATTTTTACTTTCAACTTGTTATATACGTGCTACCCGACAGCCACAAAAAGATTACTTCTAGCGACGTTTACGCACCAGCAGGAGTGCTAAATACCGCTCCAATTGTAATCTAGCCCATTATTGGGTCCACGGGTAAGATCTTTGTTAAAGGACCATTAAATACACTAGATTTGCAAAATCAAAAAGTGCATAATTAAAAGTAAATACATCTAAATTTTAAATAAGCAATAGATTTTTGATAAAAAAAAAATAATAATAAAAAAAGAATATTCAAAATTCCCATTAATTTGCCAGCCCCCTGTATCATGGGACACCAATCAGCCAATCAAAGATTAACGGCTAGATTTGGAGTTTTGTGGGTAACGACCCGAAAAACTAACGCCGGCTTTTTTCTGGCCGCACCATAAAAATAACTCTGGTATTGAGATTCCACATAAAGGCTGCGTTAGGCTCCAAAAAAGGAGCGTAGAGCATTTTTAACGCAGCTTCAACTCTCGATACCAGAGTTGCTTACGGACGCGGCCAGCCTCAAAAACGTGCTCGTGCACGGTTCCCCCATAGGAAACAATGGGGCTGTTTAAACTGAAAAAAAAACCAAACACCTGCAAAAAAGCCGTGTTCAGCTCCTAACGCAGCCCCATTGTTTGCTATGCGGTAACCCTTCCTACGTCTGCACTTAACACTCTAACATGTACCCCGAGTCTAAACACCCCTAACCTTACACTTATTAACCCCTAATCTGCCGCCCCCGCTATCGCTGACCCCTGCATATTATTATTAACCCCTAATCTGCCGCTCCGTAAACCGCCGCTACTTACATTATCCCTATGTACCCCTAATCTGCTGCCCTAACATCGCCGACCCCTATATTATATTTATTAACCCCTAATCTGCCCCCCACAACGTCGCCTCCACCTGCCTACACTTATTAACCCCTAATCTGCCGACCGGACCTGAGCGCTACTATAATAAAGTTATTAACCCCTAATCCGCCTCACTAACCCTATCATAAATAGTATTAACCCCTAATCTGCCCTCCCTAACATCGCCGACACCTAACTTCAAACCTTAACCCCTAATCTGCCGACTGGAGCTCACCGCTATTCTAATAAATGTATTAACCCCTAAAGCTAAGTCTAACCCTAACACTAACACCCCCCTAAATTAAATATAATTTAAATCTAACGAAATTAATTAACTCTTATTAAATAAATTATTCCTATTTAAAGCTAAATACTTACCTGTAAAATAAATCCTAATATAGCTACAATATAAATTATAATTATATTATAGCTATTTTAGGATTTATATTTATTTTACAGGTAACTTTGTATTTATTTTAACCAGGTACAATAGCTATTAAATAGTTAAGAACTATTTAATAGCTAAAATAGTTAAAATAATTAAAAATTTATCTGTAAAAGAAATCCTAACCTAAGTTACAATTAAACCTAACACTAGACTATCAATAAATTAATTAAATAAACTACCTACAATTACCTACAATTAACCTAACACTACACTATCAATAAATTAATTAAATACAATTGCTACAAATAAATACAATTAAATAAACTAGCTAAAGTACAAAAAATAAAAAAGAACTAAGTTACAAAAAATAAAAAAATATTTACAAACATAAGAAAAATATTACAACAATTTTAAACTAATTACACCTACTCTAAGCCCCCTAATAAAATAACAAAGCCCCCCAAAATAAAAAAATGCCCTACCCTATTCTAAATTACAAAAGTTCAAAGCTCTTTTACCTTACCAGCCCTGAACAGGGCCCTTTGCGGGGCATGCCCCAAGAAATACAGCTCTTTTGCCTGTAAAAAAAAACATACAATACCCAAGCCCCCCAACATTACAACCCACCACCCACATACCCCTAATCTAACCCAAACCCCCCTTAAATAAACCTAACACTAAGCCCCTGAAGATCATCCTACCTTGTCTTCACCTCACCGGGTATCACACCGATCCGTCCAGAAGAGCTCCTCCGATGTCCTGATCCAAGCCCAAGCGGGGGGCTGAAGAGGTCCATGATCCGGTAGAAGTCTTCATCCAAGCGGGGCAGAAGAGGTCTTCCATCCGATTGAAGTCTTCATCCAAGCGGCATCCATCCGGAGCGAAGCGGCAGCATCCTGAAGACCTCCACCGCGGAACATCCATCCTGGCCGACGACTGAACGACGAATGACGGTTCCTTTAAATGACGTCATCCAAGATGGCGTCCCTCGAAGTCCGATTGGCTGATAGGATTCTATGAGCCATTCGGAATTAAGGTAGGAATATTCTGATTGGCTGATGGAATCAGCCAATCAGAATCAAGTTCAATCCGATTGGCTGATCCAATCAGCCAATCAGATTGAGCTTGCATTCTATTGGCTGATCAGAACAGCCAATAGAATGCAAGCTCAATCTGATTGGCTGATTGGATCAGCCAATCGGATTGAACTTGATTCTGATTGGCTGATTCCATCAGCCAATCAGAATATTCCTACCTTAATTCCGATTGGCTGATAGAATCCTATCAGCCAATCGGAATTCGAGGGATGCCATCTTGGATGATGTCCCTTAAAGGAACCGTCATTCGTCGTTAGTCCGTCGGGCCAGCAGGATGTTCCGCGTCGGAGGTCTGCAAGATGGATCCGGAAGAAAGAAGATTGAAGATGCCGTTGATAGAAGACTTCATCCGGATCATGGACCTCTTCAGCTCCCGCTTGGATGAAGACTTCATCCGGATCATGGACCTCTTCAGCCCCCCGCTTGGGCTTGGATCAGGACATCGGAGGAGCTCTTCAGGACGGATCGGTGAACCTGGTATGGTGAAGATAAGGTAGGAAGATCTTCAGGGGCTTAGTGTTAGGTTTATTTAAGGGGGGTTTGGGTTAGATTAGGGGTATGTGGGTGGTGGGTTGTAATGTTGGGGGGCTTGGGTATTGTATGTTTTTTTTTACAGGCAAAAGAGCTGAACTTCTTGGGGCATGCCCCGCAAAGGGCCCTGTTCAGGGCTGGTAAGGTAAAAGAGCTTTGAACTTTAGTTATTTAGAATAGGGTAGGGCATTTTTTTATTTTGGGGGGCTTTGTTATTTTATTAGGGGGCTTAGAGTAGGTGTAATTAGTTTAAAATTGTTGTAATATTTTTCTTATGTTTGTAAATATTTTTTTATTTTTTGTAACATAGTTCTTTTTTTATTTTTTGTACTTTAGCAAGTTTATTTAATTGTATTTATTTGTAGGAATTGTATTTAATTAATTTATTGATAGTGTAGTGTTAGGTTAATTGTAGGTAATTGTAGGTAGTTTATTTAATTAATTTATTAATAGTATAGTGTTAGGTTTAATTGTAACTTAGGTTAGGATTTCTTTTACAGGTAAATTTGTAATTATTTTAACTATTTTAGCTATTGTACCTGGTTAAAATAAATACAAAGTTACCTGTAAAATAAATATTAATCCTAAAATAGCTATAATATAATTATAATTTATATTGTAGCTATATTAGGATTTATTTTACAGGTAAATATTTATCTTTAATTAGGAATAATTTATTTAATAAGAGTTAATTAATTTCGTTAGATTAAAATTATATTTAATTTAGGGGGGTGTTAGTGTTAGGGTTAGACTTAGCTTTAGGGGTTAATCCATTTGTTAGAATAGCGGTGAGCTCCGGTCGGCAGATTAGGGGTTAATAATTGAAGTTAGGTGTCGGCGATGTTAGGGAGGGCAGATTAGGGGTTAATACTATTTATTATAGGGTTAGAGAGGCGGATTAGGGGTTAATAACTTTATTATAGTATCGCTCAGGTCCGGTCGGCAGATTAGGGGTTAATAAGTGTAGGCAGGTGGAGGCGACGTTGAGGGGGGCAGATTAGGGGTTAATAAATATAATACAGGGGTCGGCGGTGTTAGGGGCAGCAGATTAGGGGTACATAAGGATAACGTAGGTGGCGGCGCTTTGCGGTCGGCAGATTAGGGGTTAATAAGTGTAGGTATGTGGAGGCGACGTTGTGGGGGCAGGTTAGGGGTTAATAAATATAATACAGGGGTCGGCGGTGTTAGGGGCAGTAGATTAGGGGTACATAAGGATAACGTAGGTGGCGGTCGGCAGATTAGGGGTTAAAAAAAATTATTCGAGTGTCGGCGATGTGGGGGGACCTCGGTTTAGGGGTACATAGGTAGTTTATGGGTGTTAGTGTACTTTAGAGCACAGTAGTTAAGAGCTTTATAAACCGGCGTTAGCCAGAAAGCTCTTAACTACTGACTTTTTTCCTGCGGCTGGAGTTTTGTCGTTAGATGTCTAACGCTCACTTCAGAAACGACTCTAAATACCGGAGTTAGAAAAATCCCATTGAAAAGATAGGATACGCAATTGACGTAAGGGGATCTGCGGTATGGAAAAGTCGCGGCTGAAAAGTGAGCGTTAGACCCTATTTTGAGTGAATCCAAATACCGGCGGTAGCCTAAAACCAGCGTTAGGAGCCTCTAACGCTGGTTTTCACGGCTAACGCCAAACTCCAAATCTAGGCCTAAGAAAGTACTAAGAAACTGTGCATAGAAAAATACTTTGTGCAATTTGATAATGGTTGTAAATTAGAAAGTTGGAAATGTATATACAAATTATATCAGATATCCATTTCTATATCTTGCTTCATATCATGGTGCGCACCAAAAATGAACTTAAATGGGCAGATAGAAATTGATGTATATCTGATTTCCTTTCCATTATTTTGTTTAAGATGTGCCAAGTGCAAGTAGAGATTATAATAAATATTCCAAAAACAAGCAAGGCAAATTATACCCCATATGATCTATCTCCTTGCAAGATTCCAAAAAGATTAGTACTGTCATTTTGCTATAACGTTTTCTGAAAATCCTAAGATTGTAATATGAGAAACATAATGGGCATAAATTCATACCTCCTAACATTTTTTTGCTGAGAATGAGGGACACAGGAGGTTGGTAGGAACATGTCACCATTATCTGGATGGAGCTGTGTTTGGAGGGGAAGGATCATGGGTGTTCTGTGGGTGTGTCAGGGAAGTGTGAGGGTGTTTATGGGTGTTCCATGGGTGGGGCTAAGGGAAATCATGTGACGAGGGACATATGACTTGGGAGGTCTGTGAGTAAAAGTATCATCTTTCTCTGCCACAGAGTGGCCCTGTCATTTTGGGTGTGCATAGGCCCACCTGGTCACCAGATGTGCATGCCTGTGGGTGACATTGAATTAATCTTTGCTATGTATAGAATGCGGTACCCATCGACCCATCCAAGGAAGGTAAGTAATAGGGTGACAGTTCTACTCTCTTAAAGTCAAACTGAAGCACAAGCAGTAACATTTCTTGGGTTAGCCACACACATGTAGACCCAATATCCTTCCATACCAATATACTGGATATCTTGGAAACGGCATCACTATATTTGTAAAGGAAAATTCATACACTTTATATTTGGGGAACTATAAGGTTAATTTCCAAGTGCAGTGAGGCATTCATTGTGAGCTCTGCATACAGGTGTTATAATAGGACTTCCGACTGTCCTTGCAACCTCTGAGTCTCCTTTTGATATGCATTGCCAATGTGGACGCAAATGAGCTTAGCAACAAAGCTAATAAAAACAATACATTAGTCCCCTAAAATAAATTGTATTCAAATAGTGACCCTCATTTAATAAAATGTGCACATAATAAAAAAAGTATATTTCTTAAAGTGCAAGTATTTGCGGAAGTTGTATCACTCACTACCTTTTAAAGGCCAACTGGGAAATTCTTCATGGATTTAATTTACTCATTGTTAAACCTGAAATATATATAATTCAAGACTATTTGGGCATTGGGAAAACTTTCTCACAGCACATTTTGGTGGGTCTTCTAAATGTATAGCATGCCGTATATCCAATTTGCTTTTTCTAATAGAGATATTGCAACCTGTACTTTGATATTGCGTCAACCAATAATTGAGGTGACAATTGAAATAACATGGTTCACAGATATTGAATGACACATTTACTCAGACGTATTTCAAGAAAAAAAGATAATTGTAGTTCAGTTCTAGGCATATGTGACAAAACAGAGCTAAACAATAAAAAGAACAATAGAATGTATTTTACTCCTACTCTAAATCTACGTACATTTACAGTATCGCTATGGTAATAATATGATAAACACAAAGGGAATTCAAATGATAGGAAAATAAGAGCGGTGCATTGTTATAGGTTAAGCATTAAAACAAATCTCTTAAAGGGATAGAAAGCTGCATGGGTGTATTTCAATCTGAAACAGAAGCATTTTTGCAATATACTTCCAGCAGCAAATATGCTTTTAGTAAAAGTTATTACTGTTTTTCTGTGAAATACGCACATATGCTGTGAGGCCTATGCACCAGTATTTAATTACCACACCTTCTCAGAGAGTCAGTGGTGCTCTGTATGACTCAAATTATGTCTTCACTGAAGCAATACACACCATCTTTAGCTCTCTGAGCTTGAAAACTGGTGCACGGGTCCTCACAGCATATGTGCGTATGCCATAGAAAAACAGTAATACATTTTAGGATGATTAACAGCTTCTGCTAGTGGCCGATTGGTCGCCAGTGAGCAGGGGGCGGTAGTGCACATGAATTTCACTAGAAATGCTTGTGCAATGATAAATGCTGACAGCGTATGCTGTCAGCATTTAGTGATGTCGAGTGGACATGATTCCCTATAGCGAATCATGTCCGCTCGCCATTTAATACATTTACCTTTATGTGTGTGGATATAAGGATGAACCCAGGCAGAAAGTGGAAGGAACAGGAGTGAGTGCATGGTTATAGCTAATATATATACAGTATATGTATATATATTAGCTATATATATGTGTATATATAAATGTGTATATATATATATATATATATATATATATATATATATATATAGTATATATATATATATATATATATATATATATTACATACATTACCCATATTCTAAGTAACTTGAAAGTGATACAATATATCTGTAAAGACCTTCTTAGCAGCCCCATCATATTGCAGAGGAACTTTTAACCTCCAATCCGGATGCTTGTCCAGAGACCTGCAAGTGAGCAGGGGTGGACTGATCAGCCAGGCAAATAGGACCTGGACCGAGGGCCCAGCATGTCAGGGTCCCCAGAAATGGCATCTCCATGGGTCCTGGTATGTTGCTTAAGCTGGGGCTGTCAGCTGCCCTATCACTAACTAATTAGTGGGTTTTGTGGGGCCTTATGCCTGGATGTGGGATTTGTTGCTCGGGGGGGCCTATCGGGGGTCTGTTGCTGTGAGGGCCATGGAGTGTGGGGTCTGGCCGTGGAAGTTGGGGGGGGGGGGCTGGTAGCAGTAGGGCAGGGAGGCTACCATGTTCATTTGAATACACTTGGGTTGACCATAAGTGTGTGAGACAGTGGGGGCCCTTCCCTAATTTTTGCCCGGGGGCCCTGATTGGTCTCAGTCCGCCTCTGCAAGTGAGCATACATATGGTATGTGCAGGCAGGCACAGTCACTTTATTTCCTTCCTCAGCTTAAAGATACATTCAATCAAAAATTGGAATCCACATGGTTGCAATTCAGTTATGAATAGAAGCATTTTTGTAATAAAATCTAATGCTGTTTCAAAAGTGTATTTAAGTATGCACCGTGCGCCAGCATTTCAAACACAGCACTTTGATAACTTTTACTAGAAGCATTTTCGCTAATATATGTATATTGGCTAAAGACACTGGGCGGGGTCTTACGCCTTTCATAGGGATCTCCCTACTTTATCAGTATTGTTTTTTAGTTTTTTTTTCCTCCTGTGGCTGTAGCTATCTTTAACCCCTTAATGACTGAGGACGTGCAGGGTACGTCCTCAGAAAAAAGGCAGTTAACGCCTGAGGACGTACCCTGCACGTCCTCGGTGTGGAAAGCAGCTGGAAGCGATCCTGCTCGCTTCCAGCTGCTTTCCGGTTATTGCAGTGATGCCTCGATATGGAGGCATCCTGCAATAACCTTCTACGGCCATCCGATGCAGAGAGAGCCACTCTGTGGCCCTCTCTGCACCGGACATCGATGGCCGGTATCGTTGGTGGGTGGGAGCCGGTGTGGGAGGTGGGTGGCGGCCATCGATGGCCCTGGTCATGTGGAGGGGGGCGGGATCGTGGGCGGGGGAGTCCGGGGGCGCGCGCGGGCGCGCGCACGTGCACGAGGGGGCGGGGGGCGGGCGCGTGCACTGGGAGGGAGCGGGTGGGAACCGCTACACTACAGAAAAATGTGTCCCAAAACAAAATAAAAGTGGGACTTAGAATGTAAAAAAAAACCTTAGGAGTCATTTAGGTGGTGGGGGTTGGTCCGTGGGGGACCGTGGGGTGCCCTGCAAAAAAAATAAAAAAAAATAAAAAAATAAACATTTGTTTGTGTGCAAACTGGGTACTGGCAGACAGCTGCCAGTACCCAAGATGGCCCCCAATAAGGCAGAGGGGGAGGCTTAGAGAGCTGTTTTGGGGGGATCAGGGAGGTTGGGGGCTAAGGGGGGATCCTAAACACAGCATATGTAAATATGCTTTTTTTTTTCTTTTAGAAAAAAACAAAAAAAAACTTTTATTTTAGTACTGGCAGACTTTCTGCCAGTACTTAAGATGGCGGGGACAATTGTGGGGTGGGGGAGGGAAGGGAGCTGTTTGGGAGGGATCAGGGGGTGGGATGTGTCAGGTGGGAGGCTGATATCTACACTAAAGCTAAAATTAACCCTGCAAGCTCCCTACAAACTACCTAATTAACCCCTTCACTGCTAGCCATAATACACGTGTGATGCGCAGCAGCATTTAGCGACTTTCTAATTACCAAAAAGCAACGCCAAAGTCATATATGTCTGCTATTTCTGAACAAAGGACATCCCAGAGAAGCATTTACAACCATTTGTGCCATAATTGCACAAGCTGTTTGTAAATAATTTCAGTGAGAAACCTAAAATTGTGAAAAAATTAACGTTTTTTTTTATTTGATCGCATTTGGCGGTGAAATGGTGGCATGAAATATACCAAAATGGGCCTAGATCAATACTTGGGGTTGTCTACTACACTACACTAAAGCTAAAATTAACCCTAGAAGCTCCCTACATGCTCCCTAATTAACCCCTTCACTGCTGGGCATAATACACGTATTGTGCGCAGTGGCATTTAGCAGCCTTCTAATTACCAAAAAGCAAAGCCAAAGCCATATATGTCTGCTATTTCTGAACAAAGGGTATCCCAGAGAAGCATTTACAACCATTTATGCTATAATTACATAAGTTGTTTGTAAATAATTTCAGTGAGAAACCTAAAGTTTGTGAAAAAAATTGTGAAAAAGTGAACAATTTTCTTTATTTGATCGCATTTGGCGGTGAAATGGTGGCATGAAATATACCAAAATGGGCCTAGATCAATACTTTGGGATGTCTTCTAAAAAAAAATATATACATGTCAATGGATATTCAGGGATTCCTGAAAGATATTAGTGTTCCAATGTAACTAGCGCTAATTTTGAAAAAAAGTGGTTTTGAAATAGCAAAGTGCTACTTGTATTTATGGCCCTATAACTTGCAAAAAAAGCAAAGAACATGTAAACATTGGGTATTTCTAAACTCAGGACAAAATTTAGAAACTATTTAGCATGGGTGTTTTTTGGTGGTTGTAGATGTGTAACAGATTTTGGGGGTCAAAGTTAGAAAAAGTGTGTTTTTTTCCATTTTTTCCTCATATTTTATAATTTTTTTTATAGTAAATTATAAGATATGATGAAAATAATGGTATCTTTAGAAAGTCCATTTAATGGCGATAAAAACGGTATATAATATGTGTGGGTACAGTAAATGAGTAAGAGGAAAATTACAGCTAAACACAAACACCTCAAAAATGTAAAAATAGCCTTGGTCCCAAACGGACAGAAAATGGAAAAGTGCTGCGGTCATTAAGGGGTTAAAGCCATTTTTTATTTATTTAACCCCTTACAGATCAGTAACATTGTTGTCGTTTTGGCAAGCTATATTGAGCACTTCAGTTTAGCCTGCACAAAACTCAGTGGGGACTGTACATTTTTGCAGTGGCTGCATTGCTATTTATTATTCCTGAGGGCTTTTTTTAGGCATGGGTGAAATTTTGGGATGCGGCAATTGTTTGCTAAACAATTGCCGAATATGGCTGCAGGCAGCAGCAATTGTTTTGTTTCGGCATTGGACATATCAGTGTGAAAGAGCAACACACAGAGGTCTGTGCAGATCCAGATCTCATATCGACATATCTGGTGCCGAAACATAACAGTTTGTTTAGCACACAAATGCCGAATCCTGGAATTTCTCCAATGCCTATCATTTTTTTATTTTTGTTGTGTAACTTTAAAGGGACAGTCAACACCAGAATTTTTGTTGTTTAAAAAGAAAGATAATCCCTTTATTACCCATTCCCCAGTTTTGCATATCCAACACAGTTATAATAATACACGTTGTACCTCTGTAATTATCTTGTATCTAAGCCTCTGCTGACTGCCCCCTTATTTCAGTTCTTTTGACAGACATGCAGTTTAGCCAATCAGTGCTCACTCCTAGGTCACTTTACGTGCATGAGCTCAATGTTATCTATATGAAACATGTGAACTAATGCCCTCTAGTGGTCAAAATGTATTCAGATTAGAGGCAGTCTTCAAGGTCTAAGAAATTAGCATAAAAACCTCCTAGGTTTAGCTTTCAACTAAGAATACCAAGAGAACAAAGCAAAATTGGTGATAAAAGTAAATTGGGAAGTTGTTTAAAATTGCATGCCCTATTTAAATCATGAAAGTTTTTTTTAGGACTTGACTGTCCCTTTAAATTTTTACACTGTGTAAAAAAAACTTCAAAATGTAAAGCTTCCTATATCTATTTTGCAAACCTAATCAAAGTGAAGGTTACATCTGTCAAGAAGCCGGCAACCTCATTTATCTGTCAATGCTTACCACTTCTGTCACAGGTTGCAATAAAATGTGTGCTCCAAGATGGCCGCCCCCCAGTATGAAGAGGTGGAGCTGCACCAAGCAGCACCTGTAATGGGTTAAAACTAAAATAAGAGATCTGCAAGCACAGTAGAAAAACAATGTTATGGTCAGTAGTAAACCTGCTGCTATAGTTGTACCCAGCATTTTCATGCCCCTTAAAGGAAGTTTACTATGAAATCTTGTGAGATTATGATGAAATCCCTTGAGACTGAAGTAAAGCAAAGTGTGCACTCCGCACTTTTGTTGTTGTTTATTCAACATGTACCTGACAGTAAAAAGTAGTTGTTCACAGAACAGTTAGGGGTATATTTACCAATGTGCGAGCGGACATGATATAAAGTAGTGTATCATGTCCGCTGCACATCGCGGTACATCGATAAATGCAGACAGCATACGCTGTCTGCATTTTTTCATTGCACCAGCAGTTCTTGTGACCTGCTGGTGCAATTCCGCCCCCTGCAGATTTGCGGCCAATCGCCCGCTAGCAGGGGGTGTCAATCAACCCGATCGTATTTCACCTCAGAGCAGGTGGACAAGTTATGGAGCAGCGGTCTTTAGACCGCTGCTTCATCACTTCTTCAGAACGGAGCTTGATAAATATGCCCCTAAATCTAGTGAGCTGATTTTAGTATTAACTAAAGAAGAAAAAAAAGACATTTATCATAAACCCTTTTTTCTTCTCACGGCTGCATCAGGGATAAATTAGAATTTATGTTGAGTAACATCTCACTTTAAAGGGACATAAACCCCAATTCTTTTTCATGATTTAGACAGAGCATACAATTTTAAACAACTTTCCAATTTGCTTCCTTCTCTTGTTATCCTTTGCTGAGAGGTTTAACTAGGAAAGCTCAGGAGCAGCAAATAACCTAGGTTCTAGCTGCTGATTGGTGGCTGCATATATATATATGTATACTGATTTTCATTGGCTCACCCATGTGTTCAGTCAGCAACCAGCAGTGCATTGCTGCTCATTCAGCAAAGCATACCAAGAGAATGAAGAAAAATGTATAATAGGAGTAAATTAGAAAGTTGCTTAAAATTGCATGCTCTGTCTGATTCATGAAAGAAAAAAATTTGGATTTAGTATCCCTTTAATAAATACTAATTTGATAATGAACAAAATGTAGCTACTAAATTATTGTTATGGGGAGAATCCCCTATTCACAATCTCCATAGTTCAGTAAACATGTAAATGCAGATTTAGTTAAATGAAATGGGTGACCTTTCCAGCCTTTCTGACTTCACAGGCCATTATCGCTTATCTCTCTATCCTTTAATGAGTCGGCTGTAGAGAATAGCTAATGAGGCTGAAGAACCTGGAGAGACAGACCCACTTAGTTATAATAGCCAGTATTATATTCATTTTAGTCAGTGAGCAAAATTTACTAATACAGCTATATGTAAGCATCACAAATTACATACCAAGAATTCAACATAGAAAGGGCTATATCATATTAAATTTGTAAGTGTAACAACTGATTAAGTTTTTGATTACTAAAGATACATAAAAGTGCAAAAAAAAGAAAAAGTGTAATGTATTACAGCATTTCATTATTGAACTAGTGAGGCAAAGGGGTTAAGCACATAGGTCCCTATTCACTAAAGCTCTCTGGTCTGGTGAGATTATGTAACTTGTCTTGTCAGTAATGTGAGGCCCCTCTCAGAGGTCTAGAAAGGCAATTGTTAGCTTGACAGCTCTTTGTCTTGCTTTGCAGGGCTCTGGGTGTGAAGGATAGACACATACATGGCCAGGTAATGCTCATAAAACATTCAAAGATTTTCCCTCCATTGCTGGCAAGTTTCTGATAATCAGGCCCATAATTATCAACAGCTCCAGAACATCTATTCACTACTGGGACCTAGCTGAACACATCTGCTGAGCCAATGAGAAGAAACAACTGTGTGTAGCCACCAATCATTGGCTTGCCCCAAGTAGTGCATTGCTACTCTTGAGTCTATCTATGTATGCTTTTCACCAAAGGAAAGCAATAGAGCAAAGACAAATTAATTATAGAAGTAAATTAAAGTCACTTAAAACTGCATACTCAATCTGAATCTTGAAAGCTTAATTTTGAGTTTCATCTCTCTTCAAGTTTACTAATGCAGAAATCCCAACCGCCTCTATTTGAGAGGGAAAACCCCTGATTCTGAGCTCTGTCCCGCTGTCTCTCTAAAACAGTCATAAGTCCCTATTTGAATAATTTCCCTTAGCCACACCCATGTAACACGCAGACATGCACAAAAATTGCCCAGAAATATCCACTGACCACTCAAACACACCCACAACCCCGCCCACTAGCAACCCACGATCCCATCCATCTCAAAATAGCTCCACCCACAAAATGGTGATGGGCCCCAATGACTTTCTAAGTCCCTGATACCTAGCCAAAAATGTTGGGAGGTGATTTACCTTTCCACCAACCATGTGTTAACAGAATGTGTAGTCAAAACAGATTTCATATTGTATGCAGTCCACATAGCCTCATACTTATTATCTCTGCAGGCTTCATCACAGTAGAATCAATAGCTGAAAGATGGCTGTGCTATTTATACATGAATTGGTCAATAAGAAACGTTTATGACCTAACATAATTGAGCTTAGAAGAGATGGATATCTTTGATTCAGCCATTAACAACCCATGTTGGAATGAGAATGGCAGCTTTACGCCATTATCAAGATAAATGTACAGAATTGGTTAACCATATTGAAGTTACAGTTAAGTTTAAGGTCATGTACAAATAATAAGCGCTTGATGATTCATACCTCTAACATCAAATTTGTAAATCAATTTAAACTTGTTAACAACCATTTAAACCTGAAAAGCATACCCTATAGTAACTTTATTAAAATGTCCAACATTTGTCTTTACTACACAGCCTTTTGCTAAATGATTGAGGTTTATAATAGACATGTGCATTTGTTTTATAACAAATGCAAATTTGTAATGAAAAACAGTTGCACCAACTAATGTTAAAGAAAGCAAATGCTGAAGAAATTAATCAGTATTCATTTGCTTTCGTTAAATTACCTGTAGGGGTTAATATACTAACCTCTAGCACACTGGCAAATCTCGCTAATCCCAACTATTCTTCTTAGAGTCCAGGCCGCACTAATTGGAGCCAACACAGCGGAGCCCATAGCCTGCGTTAAAGGAGAAGGTCCTTCAGCGCAGGCCCTGGGCTCTAAAAAGAAGATATGGGATTAGCGCAGCTCTAAAGCATGCTAGAGGTATGTATTAGTGCTACAAGTGACTTTTTACACATCTAGCAAAGGAACATTTACATTAGTTTAACGAAAACAAATGTAAATGTTCCACGAATATTCATTCTAAACGAAAAGAATAACGAATAGTGCAGCAGACAAATATTCGGGGAAACTCATTTTCGTGAATATTCATTCTGAAAGATTCAACCAAACTGAATTTTTTAGCGCTGCTTATTTCTACTTTATAGATACTGACCCTATATATACCATTTCTCCAAGAAGAACTCAGAGAAGGTTTACTTAAAAAACAAGAAACCCTGCCGATTCCCTCCATTTTGTTTCTCTCCATATTTCTCTCAAGAATTACCTATGTTCCCTATGAGGACTGGCTCTTTGCCTCCTGGAGATACTCTTGGAATAGCTTCTGCAAGCATGTTGGACATGGCGAGTGGGAGAAACCAGGCATGGGCAGACCAGGGTGATGACCCTATCAACTTCTATATGCCATTTACTTGCCCAAACATTAGACCCCAGTCAAGATGTATGTCCCTAGCAACCATTTTATGCCAGTCCCATGCCCACACTTAATCACGCTCTATAACCAGAAATAAGCCTCCAGATACCAAGTACATCTACTACACCCTCTAAATGCCCACACATTAGCCATTGTAACATGTACATATCCCCTGCAGTCCCTTGTATGACTAAGCATCAACGTTAGACCAAATAGATTCCCTGCAGCCCCCTGTATACCCACATACCCCTAATACCATTTACATATAATGCATAAAGATTACAATGAAATCAGGTTCTTGTCTCCTGCAGCTCACTGTAGGTAAAAACATTGCCCTTAGTCTAAGTGCTTAACTCCTGCAGCCCACTGTAGGCATAAACATTGCCCTCAGACTAAGTGCTTGTCTCCTGCAGCCCACTGTAGGCATAAACCTTGCCCTCAGACTAAGTGCTTGTCTCCTGCAGCCCAATGTAGGCATAAACATTGCCCTCAGACTAAGTGCTTGTCACCTGCAGCTCTCTGTGTGCAGTAACATTACTCAGATACGGGGACAATTACAAGTTGCAAAAACAAGATTTAGTATAAAGGTAAATTAAAAACACTTTACACAGTGTAGTTATTCAACCTATAATTACAAATTTAAAACCTCTTAATATCCATTAATCTCATGAATAGTACAAAGGTATACACAGAAACACCCTGTACACAAGATCTTCCAAATATCTAAACAGAAAAGATCCCTGAGTAGTGATCTGTGTGTGCAGGATAAAAAATCCAGATAATCACCTCACTGAAGTGACCCGTGCAAATCCTCACTAGGTAGTTAAAAGAGTTAATATATGTCTATAAAGAGAATGTATTAAACAACTGAGATGTATAGAACCACATAGAGAACACAATTTGACATAAACAATATTTGTTTCCTCCTTTATTAAAAAAAAAAAAAGATAATTTTGAAATGTAACAATTCTTTTCTCTCATGTATGAAAGTAACATATATAAGGAGAAGAAATGGACATAAAAATGCAAAAAGAAAATGTTTTAATAAGTGAAAACATGTTAACACACCTGGTGAGCCAATGACAAAAGGAATATGTGAATTGTCAACAATCACCAGCTAGCTGCCAACTTCCAAGTCTGTATAGGTATAATTTCCAACAAAGGCTACCAAGAGAAGTAATAACAGAACTAAACTGAAAAGTTCTTAAAGGACCAGTAATGCCAGAATTAGACTTTCATAAATCAGAATAACCTCCTTTTCGGACGATAGCTCCCTCAAATGGTTGGCCTTCTTTTTTCTATTATTCAAACTGGCCATGTCCCACGTTGTACACCAATAAAGGTGAGGGGCAATACATGACCACACTAATTTAAGATGCAGAAACAAATTCACAATAATACCCATTTCCCTACAAATAATTCATACACACTCTTATTGTGGCATATACAGTAAATCACTGATTGCTTACATACACATAAACTGAAGACACAAAATCAATCTCACTGAAAGCAAGAAGTATAATCCGTTACATACACCTGGAATGTGCATAGCCCTACATTGCACTTTAATCTCCAAAAACTCGAGAACTAGTACCCTCAAGAGCTGAATAACTGTTAGGGACAAAGTCAAAAGGGCATTGATGTTAGGCAGGCATCGGCTCCAATTATCAGATAAAAATAATATATATATAATGACACTACAATTTGAAGAAGTTCCAAAAAAACGTTTAACAGTTTTGACCCTGCCCATTGCAAAGTCCACCATGCTGCACACCAGTCACAATTTAAGTATATTCCAAACCTCATACCCTCAGCAGCATTTATGAACAGTCACAACTTCAAAGCTAATGTATGAGGTGCCTGAATGGCTTTTGGTCCATTCCTTTTCGCCAAAAAGAAAAAAAAAACATACTGACAGATCTCCCTTGAGGTTATGCATCATTTGGATAAAATGTCTATATTCACACTCTCTTTGTATCAAACAGCGGATACTGACTTCTACAACTATTTGAAATCACTACAAATATAGACCATATTGAATTTTCAAGCAGTCATTATTCACTTTCTTTTAATACGCAATAGGTGATATACAGGTGAATATCGTGCAAAAGTTCATTTATTTCACTAATGCAACTTAAAAGGTGAAACTAATATATGAGATAGACTCATTACATGCAAAGCGAGATAGTTCAAGCCGTGATTTGTCATAATTGTGATGATTATAGCTTACAGCTCATGAAAACCCCAAATCCACAATCTCAGAAAATTTGAATATTACATGCAATCAATAAAACAAGGATTGTACATACCTGTAGAACAATATCGGACCTCTGAAAAGTATAAGCATGCATACTGTATGTACTTAGTACTTGGTTTGGGCCCCTTTTGCAGCAATTACTGCCTCAATGCGGCGTGGCATGGAAGCTATCAGCCTGTGGCACTGTTGAGGTGTTATGGAGGACCAGGATGCTTCAATAGCGGTCTTCAGCTCTTCTGCATTGTTCAGTCTCATGTCTCTCATCTTTCTCTTGGCAAAGGTCAGGCGAGTTTGCTGGCCAAACAAGCACAGTAATCCCACAGTCATTGAACCAGGTTTTGGTGCTTTTGGCAGTGTGGGCAGGTGCCAAGTCCTGCTGGAAAATGAAGTCAGCATCCCCATAGAGCTCGTCTGCGGAAGGAAGCATGAAGTGCTCCAAAATCTCCTGGTAGACGGCTGCCTTGACCCTAGACTTAATGAAGCACAGTGGACCAACACCAGCAGATGACATGGCTCCCAAAATCAACACAGACTGTGGAAACTTCACACTGGACTTCAAGCATCTTGCATTGTGTACCTCTCCCCTCTTCCTCCATACTCTGGGTCCTTGGTTTCCAAATGAGATGAAAAATTTGCTCACATCAGAAAAGAGGACTTTGGACCACTGAGCAACAGACCAGGTCTGTTTTTCTTTAGCCCAGGTAAGATGCTTCTGACGTTGTTTGTTGTTCAGAAGTGGCTTGAAAAGAGGAATACGACATTTAAAGCCCATGTCCAGGATCCGTCTGTGTGTGGTGGCTCTTGTGAAAGTCCCCAACACTTTTGAATGGCCTTTTCCTGACAATCCTCTCCAGGCTGCGGTCATCCCTGCTGCTTGTGCACCTTTTTCTTCCACACTTTTCCCTTCCACATAACTTTCTATTAATGTGCTTTGATATAGCACTTTGGGAACATCCAACTTCTTTTGCAATTAAATTGCTGTCATTATATTCTTTTATGAAGAGACACACTGATGTCTTTAAGGTATTTATCTGTATAATAAATATATGTTTTTTGTATATCATACGGATTGTTTCAATTAGTTCTTTTTTGCGCATTCTCCTCTTTTTAACTTAAAACACCAACACCACAGTCTATGAGTAAAGCTTGAGGGAAGACAAAACATGTTAGACTGCCCGCCTGCAGGTCTCTAGCCCAGTTTTCTATTTAGATTTTTGTATCCTATTGGATTTAGCCATTTATATGTAACATTACCAGATTGTGGTCTTATGTATCTTTTTAAACAATAAAGGATGGAGTTATTACAGGTGTCTTCCCCTTTCTTTCAAATGTGGTATACATGATACATCGCACTGCAAGTGAAGTGGGATGTTATATTGGAGAAACAAGCCAAAAACTGCACCTTCAGATGAACTTACACAGACACTTAATAAAAAATCACTGTGAAACAAAATACTGTACCCCTATTGGTCACCATTTCACCCATCCTGGCCACTCCATCCAAAACCTCAAAATCAAGATTCTCAGAGGCAACTTCAAAAACACCATGGAAAGAAAAACATTTGAAATAAAAATGATAATGCACTTCAACTTGTTAAATTCCGGACTAAATGTGGACTCTGGGTTCTTATCAACATTTTTTGTAATTTTTACTTTCAATTTGTACTTTCATATAGTCAATTACATTGTATATTCCACACTCTTTATACATAGGTACACAGGTAAGTCTATGTACATACTTTTGCCATTATTATTATTCATTTTTTTCTTTTTCTTTCTTTCTTTTTTTTCTCTTATTTCCTTTCTTCTTTTTTGACTATTTATTACTCCCCCTGTATACATAATTTAAAATCTGTATACATATTGATTCCATGTTGATATATAACTTTATGTCAGTATATGCTCTATGTAAAACTATATATTTCCCCTGTCTGTTCTCCTACACTGGACACTATCTGCCGCTGTCACCTAAGCCCCCCTAGTGATTTTTACGACATTCCCTCCTATCCCTGCACTCAGACCTCTGTGAAACTTTCATTCCTTTTGAGCCATTGGGCTCCATGTACGAAGCAGCAAAAGCTGCTCCGGAGCCTTTGCGGGGCAGGTTCGCATTTGCGAGCCTGCTTCCCGCAATGTAAGAAGCAGCGGTCATTAGACCGCTGCTTCCTACACCCTACACCACCTCTTAGGTGGTGAAGCAAAATCACAGAGAGCACGCTCGCTCTCGGTGATTGACAGCCCCTTCAGTCGCGTGATTGGTCGCGCGATTGAAGGGGCGGGCATTACACACTCCGATGAGTGTGTAATGATACATACGGGCAAGCGGATCAACAGATCCGCTGCCCGTGTGTAGCGAAGGCGGGCGGACAGCTTCGCGAGTTAAGAAGCTGTCCGCCCGCCATTTAGTACATGGCGCCCATTCTGTGTTTCAAGATATAATCTGTAAATTCCATTGAATTGGTCAGTATTGCTTCAGACTTGAGAAAGGAAGACATTCAATACTCTTGTTATTTTGTTACCTTTTATTCAATAAACACCAACACCACCAACATTTCATGTATACAATATTTTTCCAGTTGTATCTCATTCCTTTTGATTTTGGCGCATTTTATATTTTTTCCATTTTTATACAATATTTTTCCTCCTTTATTAAACAAAAAGATAATTATGAAATTTAACATCTCATGTATAAAAGTAACACTTTCAAGGAGAAAAAAATTCAAGAATTTTAAAGGAAAAATGCAAAAAGAAAATGCTCTAATATGTTAAAACCTTTTACTATTGCACTGTTACTTGCATACACATAGTAAAGCCAGTTCAAGAGCATCAATGCACTACTGGGACCTAACTTAACCCATCTGGTAAACCAATGAAAAAAGTATTATGGATATAGCCACTAATCACCAGCTAGTGCCCGGTATCACATTGCTGAATCTGTCTAGCTATATTTTTCAACAAAGGAAACAAAGAGAATGAAGCAAATGTGATAACAGATAAACACTGAAAAGGCTCTCAAACGATCAGTAAGGTCAAATTTAGACTTTTATGAATCAGATAGAGCATGCAATTTAAAATAATTTACTTACTTAACCCAAATTTGTTCTTTCATGATTCAGATAGAGCATGCCATTTTAAGCAACTTTCTAATTTACTCCTATTATCAATTTTTCTTTGTTCTCTTGCTATCTTTATTTTAAAAGTAGGAATGTAAATCTTAGCAGCCAGACCATTTTAGGTTCAGCACCATGGATAGCGCTTGCTTATTGGAAGCTTACATTTACCCACCAATAAGCAAGCATAACCCAGGTTCTCAACCAAAAATGGGCCGGCTCCTATGCATCACATTCCTGCTTTTTAAATAAAGATAGCAAGAGAACGAATAAAAATTGATAATAGGAGTAAATTATAAAGTTGCTTAAAATTGCATGCTCTATCTGAATCATGAAAGAAAAAAAATTGGGTTTAGTGTCCCTTTAAGCTTTGTTCCCTTTGTACCTTTGTAGAGAAGCAAACCCAGGTAGGCTCAGAAGCAGCAACACACTACTTGGTGGCTACACATTCCTCTTGACATTAGTACAGCCAGTGTGTTCAGCTAGCTCCCATTAAAGCATTGCTGCTCCTTCAACAAAGGACACCAAGATAAACTCATAATAGAAAAAAATGTGAAAGGTGTTTAAAGTTGTATGCTCTATCTGAATCATAAAAAGTCTGTGTGGGGTTTCAAGTCCCTTTAAAATTGCATGCACTATGTGAACCATGAATGTTTAATTTTGACATTCTTTTCTCTTTAAAATCCAACCACAAGAAACCTCATTTCCTATGTTTTTTTTTTTTTTTTAGGAAAACAAAACAATACCAAGACCAATTATAAACTGCAAACCATGATCATTTAGCTAACAGCATTTATCTTTATTTACTGTTTAGTGTAATGACCACATTGAGATGTATATTTAGTGCTTAGTTCAGCAGTAATAATTACCAAAAGTTATCTTATTGCATACTTTACAATACCCATGACAATCAATGATTTTAATATCCATAATCTACAACTCAATGATCAATTATTGTAAGCAGTTGTTTCTTGTCACTATTTCTTTATAGACACACCTTTTTTATATATTTATTTTCAAGCTAATTCAAGGTTAAAGTGAAGGTAAAGTTATCAGGCCCATTTATCAAGCTCCGTATGAAGACTCGCCAGAAACGCAACTTATGAAGCAGCGGTCTAAAGACCGCTGCTTCATAACCCTGTCCGCCTGCTCTGAGTAGGCAGACAGGAATCGCCGGAAATCAACCCGATCGAATACGATCGGGTTGATTGACACCTCCCTGCTGGCGGCCGATTGGCCGCGAGTCAGCAGGGGGCGGCGTTGCACCAGCAGCTCTTGTGAGCTGCTGGTGCAATGTTAAATGCGGAGAGCATATTGCTCTCCGCATTTAGCGAGGTCTTGCGGACCTGATCCGACACTGCGGATCAGGTCCACAAGACCTTTGATAAATTGGGGCATAGTCTTTTGAACACTACTTATCATTTTTCCATAGGTCCTTAATGTAGTTGCTATTTTATTTTTTTAGATAACTGCTTTATTTTTCTAAATATAATATAAATCTAATTCCCTACCATTTGTCTCCCTACTCCTCCCCAGCCGTACTTCATTCTTCTGGAACTCGTGACGTCTTCAGTGGTCCCACCCGCTCTTTCCGTGTCACAAATGCGAGTTCACGAATCTGATAACTAATCTGAATTTAAATGCACATGCGCTACTCGCCTATGTTGCCGTCCACTGTGAATGCACTAATCACCTCGCCGATGCTGCTGTCCACTGCGCATGCACTAATCACTGATACCTTTTCGCAACTGATGTTGACGCATGCGCAAAACTGGCTCATGCTGGAAACAGGAGCACGTCTTGATTGGGATCGCAATACAATTTGAATAGCACATGCGCAGATGAGAATGGGGGCGGATGACGTGGAGTCACGGCCACCTAACGGCCAGAATCTCAATTGGATAAGAGGACAACGTGATCGTTAGGTAAAAAAACAAAACACTTATACGGGTTGAATTTGTGAAGCTTTAGGGATAGATTTATAACGGCGAAAACTTGATTTTGGCTACAAATGATAAAAAATGATGAATGAAAGTCCTATTGGTTTTAATAAAATAATGCTATACTACATTGACAAGAGAGTAACTTTACCTTCACTTTAACCAGGATACCATATATTCAAACTGGTGTAAAACAGAAGGTCTGAAATCTGAAATATAAAAGCCATCCTAGCTAAGTTATTATTGTCAAGAACGGCAATATTCCTCTATTTCCAAAATGTGTCAGCTGTACTTAGAAGAGAAAATATTTTGGGGCTATTTGTGCGCATGCGATAAGGGGTTTATCATGGGGGTTTGCGGTCGTCGAGCTTACAGCTAGTATTACAAGTTGGAAGTAAACACAATTATTAGAGCGCAATCGCAATTTATGCTAGAACGATATCTGTGGCTTCAGAGCTCTGGTAAACTGTTTTGCAAAACAAAAAATGCTGCACAAAACACGTCAAAATATAATTACAAAGTATAGTTACACTCATAATAACACTATCTAATAAAAATGTGTACATATGTATTTATGTATTCATGTATTTATATGTATATATGTATTTACAGACATACTGTATATACACATATAAACACATAAATACATATGTACAATATTACATTTATTAAACACAGTTGTAGACTAGAAATACTATTTCGAATTTGAATGTCACATTCGAATTTGAATATTACATTTCGAAATGGAATGAATACATAGCTAAACATTCTATTATTCGAACGAATATTCGAAAATAGAATGTTAGAATGTTAAATAAACATTTGAAATTTGATTCGAACGAACGAATGTATCAAAATTCGTTTTAAATTTCGAATTTTTAGAAACATTCACCCATCCCTAATATATATATATATATATATATATATATATATATATATATATATATATATACAAAATGTTTTGATGGGGAGAGATTAATTATTTCACCATTTCATGGTACCATGTTACTATTGATGTAGTCACATCTTATGGTGCAGACCCTCTAGTAATAGATATTTAGAAAGTATTAAAGATAGATAAAGTATACAAAATTTCGACAAATTAAGTATAAAGAAAAGGGATTGCAGCACTCTTTTTGAAAATAGTCTAATATAAATTTATTTCTGAATTAAAATCTAAAAAATGGCGGAATCCAGCCCTATCAATGGGCAGTATACCTACACAACATAGACATACATAAAAAAGGATGCAGAAAATCACATTTGACTGGCCAGTCTAAAACTATAATCTATTGCTAATGTGGAAAATAAATATATATAACCACCAATATACACAACAAACAGTATTACATACTGCAGAGAAAATGTTATTCAGATTATAGCAATGTAGCAAAAAGTGTAACAAACATATATTGCAACATTAGAACAGTCCCCTGTATAGGCGAAATTATGCATAGTAAAACTGTGCTAGCATAGTTATAATTCCATCTAATAATATTGCACCATTATTTGGAATCACCAGTTCATCAGAGTGACGACAAGGAAAATCAAAGTTCACTTTACCATTTCCACGGCAATGTCCGTCAGTCGGTATTGCTCTCCTTACCGATATGGGCTTTAATGCTCCAAAGTGACGGATTGTTGTTGTCAGACCTTATGCGAATTTGTATTCCAACAGCCACGCTTAACTCAGCGTCTCCTCACCTCTCCTGGGCTGTATACCATTCAAGGCAAACAATAAGAAACAGATATGCACAGAGCCGGGCCGTGCACTGCATCCGGGATAGCTTTCAGACTTCCACTTTTACTCCGGTTAGCTTTTTGCTTTTTGTTTCCGATCTGTGGTGTCTTGCCTCCCTATTTCTCAGGGATACCTCCAGGGTGCTTGTAAATTGCTGCTCATTCCTCCCTTGCCTCTACCAGCTTTGGGGTTGTCAGCTGTATCTTGTTTCTAATCAGGAACCGACTCATGCAGGTAAACTGATACTCCTTAATTGCGGTGCTCACTGAAATGGTGCAACTTCACTTGGGGACTGCTTATTGGGGTCAGTCAATGTGACTTCTTTGGGAGCTTGCCAACGTACGTTTCACCCCTTGTTGCTCCAAACATATCGGGGCTTCCTCAGGGCTAAATTATTCAGGTACAGGTGCTCTTTTTAGTACCCTAAACCCCGCCTCCATTCATTACGTCATGGGGGCGTATAGCGAAGAGGTCTTTTCTTATTTAAAACTGCTCTATATTTAAAAGTATTATATATCAAATTCCTTAAACATATAAAACATCTTAGCATTCTTTTAATGCAATCCTGAAGCCCAGGAAAGGGCGTTCACCATGTCATTTTATTTCTCTTGCACAGTATTTCTAAAGAAATGAGGCAAACTCTAGTCTTTCATTCAGGCCTCTTGGATATCTTGTTTTTAAAACATAGATCCAACGAGTTTCCTTCTGTAGTAATACTGTGTCATTATCCCCTCCTCTGTTATTCACTATTCCCTTATCAATTGCCATTATTTTTAAATGTGCTGCATTTGACTGGTGAAACTGAGTGAAGTGTCTTGCTATTGTAGTATCTCTATTATGTGAGATATCGTCTCTGTGTTCTTGAATCCTGTCTTTTAGGAATCTTTTTGTTTTTCCTACATAGAATTTTGGGCATGAACAGTGTATTAGATAAACTACCCCAACAGAATTGCAATTAAAAAAATATTTCACATCATAATTTTTACTGTTGCCTGCTGAGAATTTCTTAGCTTTCTCCATGTACGGGCAATACACACATTGACCACATGGATAGTTACCTTTAACTCCTCTATCTTTTCTGAGCCAATCAGCACTAGATGGACTCTTGTTATACATGCTTCTTACTAGATGGTCTTTTAAATTTGGTGACTTTCGTGCTACCATTAGGGGAAATGTCCCTACTTTATCTTTTATTTTCTCCTCATAGGTTAGGAGATGCCAGTGTTTCTGCAAAATTGATTTAATAGTACTCCACTGGCAATTGTAACCTGAGATAAATCTTATCCTTTCTTTTTGAATTGGTTCCACTTTTGTTTTATAGAGCACTTCATCTCTATCTAGTCTATTGACTTTTGAAGCTGCCCTGTTGATACATTTTTTAGAGTATCCTCTGTCTAAGAATCTTGCTTCCATCAAGTTTGCATGTTTAACATATTTATTTTTGGAGGAGCAGTTCCTTTTTAATCTAAGTAGTTGCCCAAAGGGAATCCCTCTTTTTAGATGCTCTGGGTGACTACTTTCTGCCTGTAGGATGCTATTGGTCGCTGTTGACTTCCTATAATTTTCAGTGACTATAGAGTTACCTTCTTTACTTATTAATATGTCTAGGAAAGGAAGACTTTTTTCATTAATCTGATAGGTGAGCAGGATGTTTTTTTCATTATTGTTCAGATCACTAATGAACTTTTCGAGTACTTCTAACGGACCCTCCCATAATATAAGGACATCATCCACATAGCGGATCCATAAAATGATGTTTTCCTCAAATATATTGCTATATTTTTCATAGATTTCCATCTCCCATGCTCCCAGATGTAGGCAAGCATACGTGGGGGCGCAAACCGCCCCCATTGCTGTACCTCTTTTTTGTCTGTACATCATGTTATCAAACATAAATATGTTATTTTGAAGGATAAATTTAAGTAGAGATATTACAAAAGCTGTATGCTCTCTATATTTAGGACCCCTAGAGTCCAAATAGTGTTCAGCAGCTTTTAACCCTTCTCTGTGTGGAATACAAACCCTCCACGTCCAAAGAGACTAGGAGGGTTTCTATATTAACCTTAACCCAATCCAATTGCCAGTGGAGTACTATTAAATCAATTTTGCAGAAACACTGGCATCTCCTAACCTATGAGGAGAAAATAAAAGATAAAGTAGGGACATTTCCCCTAATGGTAGCACGAAAGTCACCAAATTTAAAAGACCATCTAGTAAGAAGCATGTATAACAAGAGTCCATCTAGTGCTGATTGGCTCAGAAAAGATAGAGGAGTTAAAGGTAACTATCCATGTGGTCAATGTGTGTATTGCCCGTACATGGAGAAAGCTAAGAAATTCTCAGCAGGCAACAGTAAAAATTATGATGTGAAATATTTTTTTAATTGCAATTCTGTTGGGGTAGTTTATCTAATACACTGTTCATGCCCAAAATTCTATGTAGGAAAAACAAAAAGATTCCTAAAAGACAGGATTCAAGAACACAGAGACGATATCTCACATAATAGAGATACTACAATAGCAAGACACTTCACTCAGTTTCACCAGTCAAATGCAGCACATTTAAAAATAATGGCAATTGATAAGGGAATAGTGAATAACAGAGGAGGGGATAATGACACAGTATTACTACAGAAGGAAACTCGTTGGATCTATGTTTTAAAAACAAGATATCCAAGAGGCCTGAATGAAAGACTAGAGTTTGCCTCATTTCTTTAGAAATACTGTGCAAGAGAAATAAAATGACATGGTGAACGCCCTTTCCTGGGCTTCAGGATTGCATTAAAAGAATGCTAAGATGTTTTATATGTTTAAGGAATTTGATATATAATACTTTTAAATATAGAGCAGTTTTAAATAAGAAAAGACCTCTTCGCTATACGCCCCCATGACGTAATGAATGGAGGCGGGGTTTAGGGTACTAAAAAGAGCACCTGTACCTGAATAATTTAGCCCTGAGGAAGCCCCGATATGTTTGGAGCAACAAGGGGTGAAACGTACGTTGGCAAGCTCCCAAAGAAGTCACATTGACTGACCCCAATAAGCAGTCCCCAAGTGAAGTTGCACCATTTCAGTGAGCACCGCAATTAAGGAGTATCAGTTTACCTGCATGAGTCGGTTCCTGATTAGAAACAAGATACAGCTGACAACCCCAAAGCTGGTAGAGGCAAGGGAGGAATGAGCAGCAATTTACAAGCACCCTGGAGGTATCCCTGAGAAATAGGGAGGCAAGACACCACAGATCGGAAACAAAAAGCAAAAAGCTAACCGGAGTAAAAGTGGAAGTCTGAAAGCTATCCCGGATGCAGTGCACGGCCCGGCTCTGTGCATATCTGTTTCTTATTGTTTGCCTTGAATGGTATACAGCCCAGGAGAGGTGAGGAGACGCTGAGTTAAGCGTGGCTGTTGGAATACAAATTCGCATAAGGTCTGACAACAACAATCCGTCACTTTGGAGCATTAAAGCCCATATCGGTAAGGAGAGCAATACCGACTGACGGACATTGCCGTGGAAATGGTAAAGTGAACTTTGATTTTCCTTGTCGTCACTCTGATGAACTGGTGATTCCAAATAATGGTGCAATATTATTAGATGGAATTATAACTATGCTAGCACAGTTTTACTATGCATAATTTCGCCTATACAGGGGACTGTTCTAATGTTGCAATATATGTTTGTTACACTTTTTGCTACATTGCTATAATCTGAATAACATTTTCTCTGCAGTATGTAATACTGTTTGTTGTGTATATTGGTGGTTATATATATTTATTTTCCACATTAGCAATAGATTATAGTTTTAGACTGGCCAGTCAAATGTGATTTTCTGCATCCTTTTTTATGTATGTCTATGTTGTGTAGGTATACTGCCCATTGATAGGGCTGGATTCCGCCATTTTTTAGATTTTAATTCAGAAATAAATTTATATTAGACTATTTTCAAAAAGAGTGCTGCAATCCCTTTTCTTTATACTTAATTTGTCGAAATTTTGTATACTTTATCTATCTTTAATACTTTCTAAATATATATATATATATATGCATTGGAGACCTCTGCAGTTAGATGAAACATGTAAAAAGCATATTTATGCAATATTTATATTTAATAAAGGTTTTAACTATGTGTGAATATTTTACATTGTTCTAAGTATTTATAAATATATATATATATATATATATATATATATATATATATATATATATATATGTAAAGTCAAGATATAGGTATAACTATATATTGTACAAAAAAAAAGTCAGTATATGTAGAAAAATTAAATAATAAATAGAACATTTTCTTCTATGTGAAAAACATTGGAATGTTCGGGTTAGCTCACATAAGAATATACAATCAAGTTTGCGCGTCAGTGGCGTGTTTTTTCCTGCTTTTTGGACTTTTATGGGGGAATACAGGAACAGGCATGCAACATTCTAACTTCGGCTTTTTGCACAGTTAGTGTGCGATTGAAAACAGTTTACTTTAAACTCATAATATAAGCGCAACAAGCTTACTTCTAGCTCAATTAAAGCTTGAGTGTTAATTAGCGCTTCACTTGTAATCTGGACCTATGTGAATATATTAAGTAACTGCACACTCAGCTACCTTTTTATAACTACACAATAACTCTTAGATAAACACTAGTGCATAATATGTATCAAAGCATCATGTCTAAGTTATTTCATGGCTTGGATCTTCAATTTACAATATTATTTAAAATATTGGTATCATCAATACTAAATGGCAATTATAGAAAAAACAATGTCATGTTCTCAGTTGCTGGGGTGGGGGTTATAAACATTATAATTATAAATCTGACTGTGAATTGGATACATCTGGAATGTCTCAAAGCTTGGGTCACAGAAGGGTACACTTAGGAAATAAACACATTAGACATTTTTCAGGGAAAAGCACCAAGTAGTAACAGAAATCACAAGAAAATGAAATGTATGACAACAAATGCAAGAAGAATGACAGCTAGGATGTGGGAGCTGAAGCTCTTAGCAGCAGAAGAATTTGATATTATTAGCAGAACTGAAACCTGGTGGGATGATTCGTGTCTGTGCAGTTATCATTAGGGATGGGCGAATGTGTAAATTTTCGAATTTCGAATGTAGAACGAATGTTATTACGGAAATTCGAATTATAAATCCGAATGTTGATAAGAATGAATATTCTTAAAAATTCTGTAATCGAATGTTATTTACAGTTTTCGAATGTCACTTTCGAATTCGAATGTTTATAATTATATCGAATGTCCACATTCGAAATTTCAAATTTAACATTCTATTTAACAATTACTATTCAGAAGTTCAATAGTTCATGCAGTAGGGCGGGAATCTAGTAAATTGATACATAATAGATACAAATATATCATTTCGAATATTTCTATATAGAATATTGCATAATTCGAATATTACATTTAAAGAAAGCATTAGAAATACTCTTACAAAGTTCAATTCAAATTTTTTCGAATTTGACTATTGCATAATTCGAATATTACATTTAAAGAAAAAGCATTAGAAATACTATTTCAATCTAAATTCGAATTTTTCAAAAAGAATATTTTCGAATGTAATCATAAAATTCGAAACCGAACATTCAAAAATAGAATGTTAGAATGTTATGTATACATTCGAAATTCGATTCGAACAAACGAATGTGTTAAGATTCGTGCCGTTTTTCGAATGTTGCGAAACATTCGCCCATCCCTAGTTATCATAGAGCATTATACCTTATATAGGAGGGATAGGGGTATTAAAAATAATGGAAGGATTTGCATGTATATTAAACCCCAAAATTGTATTTTATGATTCAGATAGAACATACAGTTTTAAACAACTTTCCAATTTAATTCTATTATCATATTTTCTTCATTCTCTTGTTATCCATTGCTGAAGAGACAGCATTGCACTAATGACAGGAAGCTGAAAATATCTATTTAGCCAATCACAAGAGACAAATGTGTGCAGGCACCAATTAGCAGCAGCTCCCACTAGTGTATGATATGTGCGCATTCATTTTTTAACAAGGGATACTAAGAGAACAAAGCACATTTGAGAATAGACTTGAATTTAAAAGTGTCTTAAAATGACATGCTCTATATGAATCATGCAAGTTTATTTTGACTTTCCTATCCCTTTAAACCTTCAATAATAGAGGATATTTGAGATGATACAGGTGACAATGTGGAGAAGATGTGGGTTAAAATAAAGAAAAAAAATATATAGGTACATGCTACAACCCCTCAACATTAGTGACATGGATTAACCTCAACTACTAATGCAAATAGGAAAGGCTGCTGATAATACCAGTGCTGTAATTAAAGTGAAGGTCAATTCTGATGAATCGGTGCCTGGTTTTTAATAATCCTATTAAAAACAAGAGCACTTTAATTCATCAAAATTTACATTTCACTCATTTTCTTCAATACCTTTTAATCCTGACAGCCGTTGCAGCGCTTTCTCCGCCCGTCGCAATCCCTCTTCACGGGTCCAAAATGATGAATCCGGCTTCATCCAATCACAGCAATGCCTCAGGCCAAGATTCCCCCGGGGGGAAGCCGTGATTGGAGGAAGCCGTATTAATCATTTCTGACGTATGAAGAGGCTTCTGACAGCCGGGGGAATCGCTGGAGCGACTGTGTAGATTAAAAGGTAAGTATTTAAAGAGAACGATTGAAATGTCAATTTTGATGAATTAAAGTCAAGTGCCCTTGTTTTTAAAAGGATTATTAAAAACCAGCACAGATTCATCAGAATTTACTTTAACTTTAAGGCAGACTTTAACTAAATTAAACTAAATAAATTGGACCAATTAAACTAGCAATACAACCAAGTGTGTGTGTGTGTGTGGGGGGGGGGGTATATTTTTAAATGTGCTAAAATATAAACTTCATGTTACAATTAATAGAGGAGCTAAATAGAAATAAAGCTATATTGGATCCAGTGCTATCAAACAATACAGAAATAATATTAAACATAGAATGAAATAACATTTAAGTAACAGTGATTATAACATGGCCACACTTATAACCTTACATAAGCAGTATTACAAGGGTTAACCATTTTTTTAATTTTAAGAAAACAAAATTCAATGATTTAAGGAAATTATTAAATAGCATAAAATGGGACAAATTATTCTCAAATAAAATTACAGTGGATTAATAGAAAACATTTAAAAATGTGTTAAATAAATATACACATCAACACCACATTTGGCTATAAAAGTAAAAGAAATAGATCCTTAAGCCAATGTGGCTAAATACAAAAAAAAAACTTAGGGCATTTAAAATGTTCAAAGAAAATAGTACAGACTGAACATTCCAAATATATAAGGAATGTAAAAAAGAATGCAAAAAAACGATCAGATTAGTCAAAAATGAAACCTAAAGAATTATTGCAAAAGATTCTAAGAAAAGACCAAAACGTTTTATAAAAGTATATAAATGGTAAAAAAAAATAAGAATCTAAGAATAAAAATGTAGGTACAATTAAAAGTGAAAAGGGTGACATTATAAACAGTGACCAGGGAAAAGCTGACGTGTTAAATCATTTCTTTTCTTTAGTATACCCAACAGAGGAACCAATGGGAGAGACATTGAAACACACTAGAACATACAATCCCATACCAATAGCTGGGTTATCTTTCAATGACATCATGAAAAAACTGAATAATATCAAGGTAAATAAAGCTCCAGGTCCAGATGGAATACACCCAATGGTTCTAAGGGAATTTAGCACTGTCATAGCCAATCCTCCGCACTGAATATTTCAAGACTTGTTATCCCAGACAAAGTACCCAAGGACTAATCTGGTGCCACTTTTTAAAGAGAGAAGCTGGGCTGAAAGATGCCCTGAAAAGGGCATCAGCGATTAAGCTCTTAAAATAACCCTAATCTAAAAAAAAAAAACTCCCCCAAAAAACCTAATGCTAAACCTCAAAGTTTCTACTCACCCAACTTAAATCTGGCTCCTAGGTGGGCTGCTGTTTCTCCAAGAATGCGCTCATCTTCCATCTTCATCAATGGCTTTCCTCTTCTATCCAACCCGTCTTCTTCCATCTTCCATCTGATGCTTCTTTTCTTCTTGACATCCGTCTGACGTTTCCTCATCATGAGGTCATGGTTGCACACTGAAGCTTGATTACAAGGTTCCCCCTTATATAGGGGTGCGCTTGCATTTCTATAGGCCAATTTTTTATTTCTTAGTCGAATCAGCCAATAGAATAAAAACTTTTTCTATTGGCTGATTGGACTAAAAATTAAAAAATCAGCCAATAGAAATGCAGGTATAGTTTTCTTATTTTTTTTAAAGATAGGCTTTTTTGGGGGAAGGCGGGGGTTACTTTGTTTTAACAGAGGTGTTTTAAATGCAAAAAGGCTATTCACTTCAACTAGGGCACTGCCTGACAAATGCCCTTTTAAGGGCTATTTTTAGAGTAGGTATTAGTGTCAGTATAGGGTTTTTTTTTATTTTTGGGTGGACTTTTTTTTAAAGGGGACTTTAGTTTTAGGATAGGCCTTAGTGTTGTTTGTTTTTTATTTTTGGTAGTGTGTTTTTAACTTTTTTTAATGCTAGTTTTTTTTTTAAAATTGTAACTTAGGGGTGTTAGGTTAGGGGTATTGGGGGGTTTAGTTGTTACAGAGTTAAGTAGTGTAGGATTAGTTTGTAATGGGGGGTTGTGGCGGTTTAGGGATTAGTAGGTTAGAGGGTTTATTGAGATGAGGTTGTGGTGGTTTAAGCTATACATGATTATGGCAGATTAATATGTAGGGGTGCTAATATGCACTGGGATGTGGCTGTGCAAAGGGTTAATAGTTTAGAGAAGCATTATATGTATATACAATGTTTAAATTATAAGCATTTTCTTGTTTAATGCATATTATTTTCAGAATTGTATAGACATTAAACATTTTTTTAATCTTAAACATTAATATTTATTTTTCTAATTTTAAATATGTTATCAAAGTCAGTAGTCACAACTTTTAATTTTTACATAACGGCATCTGTTCAATTTAGCAAAGTTAAAGATCATGCAGTTATGTAACACTATAAAGTTGAGGCTACTGTCTTTTACAACAAAATTATATTTAGAAAAATAAATATTAATGTATAAAATAAAAAAGAACACTGAAAAAAATAGCTGTATCGCATTGTACAATAGGATATAAATGATACATTGTATATATATATATGTATCGACATAGCTCCTATAATTATAATAGGAAGGTTTTTTTTTCTTTATAAGGTATATCGCAGACATGACAGAGATAGGCGCTCTGTAGGAGTTAGCTGGACGTTCCAGGGGAGTAACCTGCATTTTAATGGGCTAACATCACCAGTAGTGCTATTGGCTTCTAGAGGGGACTGCTGTGCATTACAAATGCAGGAGTTAATTGGCAGATGCACTGATATATTGTCCAGGCCAGAGAACATATAAATCTGTCACTTGGTGATAGACTTAGGAAAGAACGGAGGCCCTGCATGTTACAATGATGGAAACCAAAAAGCTAAGAAATTATTAAATATGCCCAGGACCACCCTTAGCATTTGCAGGGCCCTGGACAAGACAACATTGTGGGGACCCTCGGCCCAGGACCCTTATTCCCCCTGTGTGATCCCAATATTCATTGATATTTATATAAAGAATAACTCCATATATTAACCTCTTGATACCATAAACATTTATTCATAAACTAAATAAAATATGTACATTGTACATTTTCATACTCTCACCCCTGAAATTGCAGCCCCCCCCCAAAGCAAGGGACCCTGGTCAGGTACCCATCTTGCCCTGCCCCGGGCCATGCCACATTATGTTAAATATATTTGCTCTACAATGGGGGTTGTTTTGCATAAAATAATGTTTTTTTAAAAATACTACAGAACTACCACTAAGCTCAAGACATCAAGCAATTAAAGAAAAAAGAAAATGAAGAAAGCAAGAATCAGAAACTAAGTGATGGTACAATATATAAGAACATGCACCATTCAACATAAATAAGCTTGTTGTATTAACACACAGCACAGTAAAAGAAAAAGCCTGGATTATTTGCTAATTAAGAATCATTCTTCATCATTTCACAATATCTAATGTCTATTGGGTCGAATTATCAATGTGCAGATGGACACGATCTGCTGTAGCGATCATGTCTGCTGCACATCGATAAATGCAGACAGCGTTTATCATTGCACAAGCATTTCACTAGATTTGCTTGTGCAATGCCGCCCCCTGCAGACAGCTGCTTCTTAACTCTGTTTCCGGCGAGCCTGAAGGCTCACACAGAAACAGATACATTTGGCTCAATACGAGCCTTAATAAATCGGCCCCAATGTCTGGAGCTTGATTTAAATAAGAAATGATTGATTCATATGTGTGTTGTCAATACTGAAATCATAGTTGTGCACAGCAGATGTCATTAGGGTGAGCACCCAGAGATGTTTATAGATGACAAAATTCATGATCATGAAAAAAAAACAACAAAAAAAACAAAGCTTTAAAGGGACATTCCAACCAAACCTGGAATCCACATGGATGCATTTTAGTTTTGAATAGAGACATTTTTGTAATATACATGTATTAGCAAAAATGCTTCTAAAAAAATGATGGCTGTTTCAAAAGTGTATATAAGTATGCACCATCCACCAGCATTTTGAACAGAGCACTAGCTTAGAGAGCCTAAGGTGATTGTACCATCTGGTAATGACTCAATTTGTTAATTGCTGATATGATACAAGCCCCACTGGTGCTCTGAGCATCTGCAGTATTTAAAATCTGTGCTGAAATAATCTAGCTATGCTTCACATGCACGTGCAGAGAAAAATGTTAACACTAAATCAGTAATAACTTTTACTAAAATCAGTTTCACCAATACATGTATATTACAAATATGTTTCTGATGAATGATGTACTAGGTTTGAGGAATTTAGGATTGATACGTCTCATATTGTTCTGATTGTGTTGACAAGATACTTAGGTAGTCATCTGGATCACTAAATGGCAGGAAATAGTGCTGTGCTCCACTGTTCTTGCAAATGGATAACATTCTTGCAAAACTGCTGCCATATAGTGCCCTAGAAATGGGCCTTAGCATAAGTCCCTGCTTTTCCACAAATGATACCAAAAGAACAAAGAAAAATAGATAATAAAAGTAAATTAGAAAGTTGTTTAAAATTGCATGCTCTGTCTGAATCATGAAATAAAAATTTGGGGTTTCATATCCCTTTAAAGGGACACTGAACCCCATTTTTTTCTTTTGTGATTCAGATAGAGCATGACATTTTAAGCAACTTTCTATAGTACTCCTATTATCAAATTTTCTTCATTCTCTTGGTATCTTTATTTGAAATGCAAGAAGTAAGTTTAGATGCCGGCCCTTTTTTGTTGAACAACCTGGGTTATTCTTGCTGATTTGTGGATAAATTGGTGGATAAGTGCTGTCCAGAGCCCTCAACCAAAAAAAAAGCTTAGATGCCTTCTTTTTCAAATAAAGATAGCAAGAGAATGAAGAAAATTGATAATAGAAGTAAATTAGAAAGTTGCTTAAAATTTCATGGTCTATCTGAATCACAAAAGAAAAAAATTGGGTTCAGTGTCCCTTTAAGTGTGTGCCACAAGACGCTTGTTTTGTCTTTGAAATATTTGCACAAAACCATGGCTAAGCCATTGCAATTTTTTTTTTTTTTTTTTCAATCTGTTTTTAATCAATGCAAATTACACATTAATGCTTAGTCTATGTTAGTTGTTAAAGTACAATATATCTGAAGCATATTGCCTTCTCTTCTTGATCTTTTTAAAAATACTTACGTGGAAGAATATTTAATTTAATCAATTAGTGAATGAAAAAAATAACGTTGATAATAAGACAGCAGATTAAAGTTTATGGTATAAATAAAATGTTAACTAAATTAAATCAGGCAGATTCATCACACACAACAATATTAAAATGTTCAAAGATTTAAGGTTAATCAGTTAGTACTGTGAAAATGAAGAATTAGAAAATAAATGAAGTAGCTAAAGGTCACTGTCTTAATGCATATTATAAAATGGTCTATAAATAGATATAAATTTCCCTTCTAGCAGAAAAAAGCAAAAATGCCAAATGTCACCTAGATTACGAGTTTTGAGCGCTATAGGGAAAGTAAAGAACGCAACAAAAGTTGCGTTATTTCACCCCCTATAGCTCTGCCATTACAAGTTTTAAAAAACCCGGCTTGTGGGGGCGATTGGGCTGCATTGAGCTCCATACCGCACACAAAACAAGCGCCGTTTTGACGTGCTTGTGCACGCTTCCCACATAGACATCAATAGGGAGAACGGGCCAGAAAAAAGTCTAAGACCTGCGATTGCAGAAAGAAAAGCTCTATAACGCATCCCCATTGAAGTCTATGGGGAAAGAAAACTAATGTTTAAACTTAACACCCTGACATAAACCCCGAGTCTAAACACCCCTAATCTGCTGCCCACCGACATCGCTGCCACCTACATAATGTTATTAACCCCTAATCTGCCTCTCCAGATATTGCCACCACTATACTAAAGTTATTAACCCCTATTAGGCCGCACCCCAACATCGCCGCCACTATATTAAAGTTATTAACCCCTATTCCGCCGCTCCCCGACATCGCCGCAACTAAATAAAGTTAATAACCCCTAAACCTCTGGCCTCCCACATCACTACCACTAAATAAATCTATAAACTCCTAAACCGCAAGCCCCCCACAACGCAAAAATCTAAATTAAACTATATTAACCCCTAAATGTAACCCTAACGTAACCCTAACACCCACTAACTTTAACATAATTTAAATAGAGCTACATTAAACTTACAATTATTAATTAAATAATAAATATATTTAAAACTAAATACTTACCTGTGAAATAAAACCAAACAGGAAAAAGAATTACACCTAATCTAATAGCCCTATCAAAATAAAAAAAGCCCACCCAAAAAAAACAAAAAACCTTTGCCTACAATAATGTAACAATGGCCCTTAAAAGGACCTTTTGTGGGGCATTGCCTCAAAGATTTCAGCTCTTTTACCTGTAAAAAAAAACACAAAGACCCCCCCCAACAGTAAAACCCACCAGCCAACCAACCCCCCAAAATAAAAAACCTTATTCTAAAAAAACCTAAACTACCCATTGCCCTGAAAAGGGCATTTGTATGGGCTTTGCCCTTAAAAGGGCATTTAGCTCTTTTACTGCCCAAACCCTAAACTAAAAAAAAAACTAACACCCAATGATCCTCTTACAGTTTTTGAAGTCCCGGTTGAATGATCTTCATTCCGGAGTTGAAGTCCTCATCCAGGTGGCGAGAAGTCTTCATACAGGCGGCCTCTTCAATCTTCATCCAGGCGGCATCTTCAATCTTGATCCTGCTGGCATGGAGCGGGTCCATCCGGAACACATCTGGCGCAAAGCATCCTCTTCATACGGTCGCCACCGTACACTGAATCTTCAATGCAAGGGACGCGATTTAAGATGGCATCGCTTTCATACCTATTGGCTGAAAAATTTGAATCAGCCAATAGGAACTAGTCAATAGAATGAGAGCTGATTAAATCCTATTGGCTGATTTGAATAGCCAATAGGATTTTAGCAGCCCTAATTCCTATTGGCTGATTTTTTCAGCCAATAGGAATGCAAGGGACGTCATCTTGAATTGCATCCCTTGCATTGAAGATTCAGTTTACAGTGGCGACCGTATGAAGAGGATGCTCCGCGCCGGATGTCTTCAGGACGGACCCGCTCTGCTCCACCGGGATCAAGAAAGAAGATGCTGCCTGGATGAAGATTGAAGAGGCCGCCTGGATGAAGACTTCTCACTGCTTGGATGAGGACTTCAACGCCGGCATGAAGATTGAAGAGGCCACCTGGATGAGGGCTTCAACTCTGGGATGAAGATCGTTCAAGCGGGACTTCAAAAACTGTAAGTGGATTGTCGGGGGTTAGTGTTAGACTTTTTTTAAGGTTTTTTTGGGTGGTTTTTTTTTTAGTTTAGGGTTTGGGCAGTAAAAGAGCTAAATGCCCTTTTAAGGGCAATGCCCATATAAATGCACTTTTCAGGGCAATGGGTAGCTTAGGTTTTTTAGAATTAGGTTTTATATTTTGAGGGGTTGGTTGGGTGGTGGGTTTTACTGTTGGAGGGGGTTTGTGTTTTTTTTTATTGGTAAAAAGCTGATATCTTTGGGTAAATGCCCCACAAAAGGCCCTTTTAAGGGCCATTGGTAGTTTATTGTAGGTATTTTAGTGTTTGCTATTTTTTGTAATTTAGTCTTTTATTTTTTGTAATTAGATAGTTTGTAATTTTTAGAGTAGTGTTAGGATTGTTTTAATGTGTAGTTTAGTTTATTTAATTGGTAGTTAGTTTAATTTTAGTTTAAACTTAGTTTTTTTAATTTGACAGGTAAATTTTAATTTAATTTAAGATAGGGAAATTGTAAATTTAATATAAAGCTAGGGGTTGTTAGGAATAGGGGTTACTAGTTTATTTTATTTTTTTGCGATGTGGGGAGCTTTTGGTTTAGGGGTTAATAGTTTAATTTAGTATATTTAGTTGTGGGGGGGGTTTGAAGTTTAGGGGTTAATAGGTTTATTATAGTGGCGGTGGTGTAGGGCTTAATAGCTTTAGAATAGTGGTGGCGATGTGGACATACGGCAGATTAGGGGTTAATATTTCAATAGTGTTTGCGATGCATGAGGGCGGCGGTTTAGGGGTTAATAACTTTAGTATAGTGGTGAAGATGTCGGGGAGCGGCGGAATAGAGGTTAAAACATTTTATTAGTGGCGGCTATATCGGGAGCGGCAGATTAGGGGTTAATACATTTATTATAGTGCTTGCGATGTGGAAGGACCTCGGTTTAGGGGTTAATAGGTAGTTTATGGATGTTAGTGTACTTATTTTTTAATTTTTTTTAAGACAGTGACAAATGAAAACAATACAATATTTGCATGAAATGAGACAGTTTCAAACTGACAATGAGTACATCAGCAATTAAATTAAAGAAAAAAGAAAAAACAAAACAAAAGAAAAGGTAATACACAAGCATTTTGCCAGATAATGTACAAACCTCCCAGAAGACATAAGAGGCCACTCTTGAACCTCAAAAGTATAGAACAAAATCACAGAAGGTTATCTTTGATCATAGGAGACCACTCTTGGGTCCCAAATGACTAACCTCATTTTTCAATTTCTATATTCATATACATTTCTTTTACTCTTGTACTTATAGAGTTAATGAGTATTAGATTAAGACATGTCTGCATATAAACAATAGACTGCACAAAACCTGGAACAGCGTGAAATATGTAGTTATAATTGGGAAGAATTGGTAATATTGCAGAAATATCATATAGAAATCTCTCTTCTATAACTTGTAACCCTTCTCTAGCTCTTTAGAGGGCTTCATGTTATTAGTCTGAACCCATCTGGCCCCTGCTAGTGTCTGATATTGACAATTATAGGAAGAGTATTTAGATGTAAGTCCACACATTCCTAGGATATGAGACTTTAGGGGAAAATTATGGACCATTGCACTTTCACTATTTTCATGTTCCAGTGTACATGTGCTCAGGACGCAGACCCTCGGGGCAGTGTTAGGGATTTGGAGACACCGACCCCTGACCCGGGGAAGAGTATCCTGGACGTGGATAGATGATATTCTGTGATTCATAGTTGCAAGAAGTTAATGTAGAATTAATGGAGAGTGCAACATATCTATACAATATATTCTGGCTTCACTGTGACTTATAGTTAGTTAATAGGAGTAGCTGCAGGATTCATGAAAGAAAAATATAGCAATGTAGGATGTTCAGGCTTTAGAGTAAACTGGTAGAAAATTGACTCATAGATGCAAACTAACAGCTAGATTATGAGTTTTGCGGTAAGCTGAAAAAGTAGCGTTAACAGGTCCTAACCCTGCTTTTTCACTACCACTGCTATTAGGAGTCTTGCAGGTTTAGAGCAACGCACACTTTTTTTGGCCTTACCGCAAACCGACTTACGTAAAGTTCGTAAACCCTTTTTTCTATGGGACTTCCATAGCGCTGGTATTACAAGTTTGTCCTGGGAGGCCAAAAAGTAAGCGGTTCACCTTCTACCTCCAAGATCCGTAACGCATTCTAAAGTCAGTAGTTATGAGTTTTACACTACAACGCTGTAGCATAACACTCATAACTAAAGTGCTTAAAAAGTACACTAACACCCATAAACTACCTATTAACCCCTAAACCGAGGCCCTCCCGCATCGCAAACACTAAAATAAAATTATTAAACCCTAATCAGCGCCGCCACTAGAATAAACATATTAACCCCTAAACTGCTGCACTCCTGCCTCGCAAACACTAGTTAAATATTATTAACCACTAATCTGCCACCCCTAACATCGCCACCACCTACATTATACTTGTTAACCCCTAATCTGCCGCCCTTAACATCGCCGTAACCTAAACCTACATTATATTTATAAACCCCTAATCTGATGCCCCCAACATCGCCGTCACCTACCTACACTTATTAACCCCTAATCTGCCTCCCCCAACGTCGCAGCCACTATTCTAAATTTATGAACCTCTAAACCTAAGTCTAACCCTAACACCTCCTAACTTAAATATAATTTAAATAAATCTAAATAAAATTACTATCATTAACTAAATTATTCCTATTTAAAACGAAATACTTACCTATAAAATAAACCCTAAACTAGCTACAATATAACTAATAGTTACATTGTAGCTAGCTTAGGTTTTTTTTATTTTACAGGCAAGTTTGTATTTATTTTAACTAGGTAGAATAGTTATTAAATAGTTATTAACTATGTAATAACTACCTAGCTAAAATAAATACAAATTTACCTGTAAAATAAAACCTAACCTAAGTTACACTAACAACTAACACTACACTACAATTAAATAAATTCCCTACATTAATTACAATTAAATAAATTAAATTAGCTAAATCACAAAAAAAACCCATTAAATTACAGAAAATAAAAAACAAATTAAAAAATATTTAAACTAATTACACCTAATCTAATAGCCCTATCAAAATAAAAGAAGTCCCCCCAAAATAAAAAAAAACCCTAGCCTAAACTATACTATCAATAGCCCTTAAAAGGGCCTTTTGCGGGGCATTGCCCCAAAGAAATCAACTCTTTTAGCTGTAAAAAAAAAATACCAACAACCCTACCAACAGTAAAACCCACCACCCACACAACCAACTCCCCAAATAAAAGCCTAACTAAAAAAAAACCTAAGCTCCCCATTGCCCTGAAAAGGGCATTTGGATAGGCATTGCCCTTAAAAGGGCATTTAGCTCTATTGCAGGCCCAAAGCCCTAACCTAAAAAATAAAACCACCCAATACACTCTTAAAAAACACTAACCCCCGAAGATTCACTTATTGGAACAGCCAATAGAATGTGAGCTCAATCCTATTGGCTGATTGGATCAGCCAATAGGATTGAAGTTCAATCCTATTGGCTGATCCAATCAGCCAATATGATTTTTTCTACCTTAACTCCGATTGGCTGATAGAATTCTATCAGCCAATCGGAATCTAAGGTACCTTCATTCGTCGTTAGTCCGTTGGAAGAAGAGGATGCTCTGTGTCGGATGTCTTGAAGATGGACCCGCCCATCTGGAGGACCACTTCTGCCGGCTTCGTTGAGGACATCTTGCCGTTTCGATTAAGACTTCTCCCAGTAAGTGAATCTTCGGGGGTTAGTGTTAGGATTTTTTTAAGGGTGTATTGGGTGGGTTTATTTTTTAGGTTAGGGCTTTGGGCCTACAATAGAGCTAAATGCCCTTTTAAGGGCATTGCGGAGCTTAGGTTTTTTTAGTTAGGCTTTTATTTGAGGGGTTTTGGTCTGTAATTTAGTGTTTTTTGGGGGGGATTTAGCTAATTTAATTTAATTTATTTAATTGCATTTAATGTAGGGAATTTATTTAATTGTAGTGTAGTGTTAGGTGTTAGTGTAACTTAGGTTAGGTTTTATTTTACAGGTAAATTTGTATTTATTTTAGCTAGGTAGTTATTAAATAGTTAATAACTATTTAATAACTATTCTACCTAGTTAAAATAAATACAAACTTGCCTGTAAAATAAAAATAAACCCTAAGCTAGCTACAATGTATCTATTAGTTATATTGTAGCTAGTTTAGGGTTTATTTTATAGGTAAGTATTTAGTTTTAAATAGGAATAATTTAGTTAATGATAGTAATTTTATTTAGATTTATTTAAATTATATTTAAGTTAGGGGGTGTTAGGGTTAGGGTTAGACTTAGGTTTAGGAGTTAATAAATTTAGAATAGTGGCTGCGACATTGGGGGCGGCAGATTAGGGGTTAATAAGTGTAGATATTTTTTCGTCGACATTGGGGGCGGCAGATTAGGGGTTAATAAATATAACGTAGGGGGCGGCGATGTCCGGAGCGGCAGATTAGGGGTTAATAAGTATAATGTAGGTGTCGGTGATGTCGGGGGTGGCAGATTAGGGGTTAATAAGTGTAAGATTAGGGGTGTTTAGACTCGGGTTCATGTTAGGGTGTTAGGTGTAAACATAACTTTAGTTTCCCCATAGGAATCAATGGGGCTGTGTTGCGGCGCTTTACACTGCTTTATTGCAGGTGTTAGACTTTTTCTCAGCCGACTCTCCCCATTGATGTCTATGGGGAAATCGTGCACGAACACGTTGAACAAGCTCACCGCTGACTTAAACAGCGCTGGTATTGGAGTGCAGTGTGGAGCTCAATCTTGCTCTACGCTTACTTTTTGTCTTTTAACGCCGGGTTTGTAAAAACCCATAATACCAGCGCTGTAGGTAAGTGAGTGGTTAGAAAAAACTACATGGTAGCACCGCACAGCTCATAATGCAAAACTCGTAATCTGGCTGTAAGATTTGTTACAGGTTCACAGTACATATTATTATATAGAGCTGCATGACAGCAAAGCAAAGCAGCACAGGCGATAGACAAGTTGCAAGTTTAAGGCATTAAATACTGTTTGTGCATATATTGGAGAATCATATGAAAGCTTTTAAATGAACATATAGATGCAGATTTTTGAATATATTAACATATTTGGAGGAAGATATTTCAGCTATGACAACTTGTAGCAGAGAATAGTTATAACGTTCTGAGTAAGATTCTGTTGTAGTAATTAGAGAGTGATTATAGCCAAATGCATACTTGAATTTAGAATAAAGTTCAGAGTTTGTTAAGTAGCAATTTCCAGGAAACAAAATGGTATTATATGGATACTTGCGATTAGATGATTTTAAAGCATAGCTAAAAGGAAAGACTGTAGCTTGAATAAGTTGGTAAAATCCATGCAGTAACAGTCACAGTCCTCTGTTGTTCTGGAACACAACTTGAAAGCTAAGGCAATGCACATTAGGCCTGAGAAGGCGTAAAAAGAGGCTGGGGGAATCAGGTGCATGAATGATTAATTAGGCAGGTAAGCTGAATGCAGATACTGCCCAAACAGCATGACTGTCAGTAGCAGGGAAGGCAGTCTTAAAGGAACAGTGATATCAGGCAGGCATATGTTACAACTATGTGCATACCTCAGATTTGGGCATCAGACATGAAGTCATCATTAATAAATTTCAATCTTGTTACCCGTAGGATAGGTCGGTAATTATCAAGCCTCACTAGTAGAGGTACCAAGCTAGGTCTATTATGTGGTGTAATTAGCAGAACTATAAATAAATTACATAATTAATTTGTTATGGGAAGACAGTGTCTCATCTCTTATAGTAATAACATATCAATTTAGCCAATACCAGTTCTTATATAGTGAAGAGCCAGAGGGTCTAAACAGTCCACAGAAATTACCATCTTCAATTACAGAAGAAAGTATCAATAAAATAACTTAACTTAAGAAAATGCTTAGGATTAAGATATTAATAGAGCATAATGACAAAAATACAAAGTATAATGAAACCTACTACAGTGACAATCAACTTTATGGACCTTCTGTGGGTAGCATGGGGTTGTAGAGTCCTACTGCAATATTTATTGAAAAACGTCCACTTAAACAGAAGAACTGTCCTACTCAGAGACTGCTGTTAGCTATCAGTCCCATAGCCAATAGAAGTTTCATATATTATGCCAGCAACTTAACCTATGCCGGTTCTCATAAGTGCAGGCAGATATCCAGATATTGCGAGGGTGGCGAGTGAGAGTTCAAATTTAACTGATGGGGTGGTAATCCAGTAGATGAAGAGCTCCACTATATGATCGCCTCTGAAGAATCTGAAATCTGCATTGCCAGACTTCTCAGGATACAGCGCTTCTATGAGTGAATCTAGCCTTCTAATGCGGGCCAGCAAATCTTAGACGAGTCCTTAGTGTGGGTATGGTGGGTCGGGTGGGTCACCAGACCCCTTCTCGAAAGTGCTAAGGGTAGGCACATCAACTGCTGTGGACATCGCAGGTCTCCATGAATCTGGTCTACCAACATCAAGCTGCGGAGGCCTCTGCAGCGTTACTATGCTGATAGAGCTCACCAAGCCACATTCAGCTCCAACCACTGGTACTGCTTCCCACTCCATGTTACCTACCTGCTCTGTTAGCTTGTCACCATGCGCCACCCCCAGCACCGCTATGTTTGTGTTTGGGTGAATTTTGTTTTCCTGTGGGGTATAATAAGGTTTTGTAAGTTGATTTTCAGTAGGTTCATGGGTGAGGTGTGTGAGAGGTTTGGTAGGTAGATCTGTTAAAGGCTGCAGCTCACCTTTTACAATAGTGCAGACAACTTTTAAAGAAGTATATTCTTCCTCGAACACCCCATGGAGCCTAGAGAAATGAGCATCCAGCATGGCTTCCACTTTCCTCAAAATTAGTGTAGTATCCAGCGCCATATTGAAGCAACACGTGGTAGCCTAGGAAATGTGTGCCCCTTGTCTCAGAAGGTAGTAAAATATTGGTTGTATTGCAATGCAACCACGGCGTTGTACAATGGCAGAGCACTGAGGATACTCTACCGGTGGGTTTATTTGGAGGCCGCAACCTCAATGTAAGCTCCGGTGCTCTTGTGCTGTCAGCAATCTCAACGATTTTAGGATCATCAGGTAAAGGATGATTAGCTTGATTGCAGCAGTTTTAATTTCTTGCCAGATAGCAACTTGTTACAGTGTTTTGTCAAGCCAAATCTATCAAGGCTGAAGCAGCACACAAAACTGCGACCTATCATGGCCGCTGCCCGGAAGTCCCCCTCTGTTAGTGTACTTTTTATCACTTTAGTTATGAGTTTTATGTTACAGATTTGTAGTGTAAAATTCATAACTACTGACTTTAGATGGCGTTATGGATCTTGTCATTTTAGGCTGTAACACAGTTTTTTTAGCCAGAACGCAAAACTCGTAATACCAGCGCTATGGGAATCCCATTAAAAAACGTCATTTTTAAGAGTGCGGTACTGACATTGCGTTACAGGCAAAAAAGCTTGTGGTACACCTATACCGACACCTATATGGGCCACAACACTGCTATTTGAAGCATAACTCTCAACACGTAAAATTGTATGTTCTATCCAAATCATGAAAGAAAATGTTGGGGTTTCCTGTTCCCTTTAATAAGTCCAATTAGTAAAGCACAATGTGTCCAAAAGACAGAGACAAATGTAATACAGGCCTAAGGCAGAATTCACCCAGAATGTCAGAAAAAAACTTCAAGGAAAAATGGGAATTTCTTATTATTGAAGTCAAGGCCAGGAGTTCAATTAGAAGTACAATCGCACCCACAGGCAGAATATGTACGGAAACAAAAACCATGAGGCAATCTAATATAAAAAACATACCGTGGGCTCTATTTATGAAGTAGCGGATGCTGCTTTGGAGGCTCATAGTTTCAAGCTCACCTAAAAAGGAAGTTAAGAAGCAACGGTCATAAGACCGGTTCTCTTTAACCTTTCCGCCACCTTTGAAATCATCCCCATCTGATCCTATCGGGATGATTGACAGCCCCTGCTAGCGGTTTATTGGCCTCCAGTGAACAGGGTATGGCATTGCACAAGCATTTCACCAGAAATGCTTGTGCAATGATAAATGCGGACCACATGCACTTTAGCCATGTCGAGTGGACATGATAAATCAACCCTCATATGTGGTTCTAACATTATTGACACAATTTTTCAACACAGCAGATGTGTACACAATCACAACACCAATAAAAGAAGACACAGATTGAAAGCAATGAATAAAGGCTTTGTGCTAAGGTTGCACCCAAGTTCAATGGACCACGCTGTTTATTTTTTTTTCCAGCTGGTAGAACAGCTGATACACAGAATTAGTCCTAACATCAGAGATGGTGGAAAATATGCAAGGTAAACTCCAAATGACAGTCTGAGATAAAAAATAGAATGAAACAAGCTATTATTCCAAGAGAAGTCTCAGATAAAACCAGGTGACATAATGTCAGACAAAAAAACAAAAGATAAGAGATAGTCAAACGCAGTTGTCAGGGTAATGTAATAAACTCAAAATATATTCTGAACAGCAGCTGATTTAATGTGATACCTTCATTTCCATATCATTAACACCTTCAATTCAACAGATACAGCTTTTCCGAATATACACAGGAGACCAAAGTAAGATAAATATTACAAATTCAGGATGATGCACTGCTGTGGACAACACACAAACAAACATATTTTGGATAGCAGTTATGCAAATTCTTTGTTTAGTTTAGTTCATGGTCACAGGGCACGTTGCCAAGGTTTTTTTTACTGCAGCAGAAACATAATTCCAAACTCTGCAAGACAGGGTAATGACAAATACTTAGGTTAAATTTATTAATTTGCACACAAATATATTTATAATATACATAATAACTATGTGATAACATTCTTGTATCTATGAAAAACAGATTTAAAATTGATTATATATGCCATCAGTTTCCGTTAGGGATTGAAAAATGTATTTTAATAAATACATTTTTTCTATATTCATATTGAATATCACCGAAACAGACATTAAACTTAAAATGTAATTCCCCATAATTCCCCATAATGGACTAAATGGTGAAGTGCAATCAATAGCGGAGGGTGCCTTATCTTGCTCCGGTCCCATCCCATGCAAAGAATAGTGCACCATCTGATGTTACAAATGGATGGTAGAAAATGCTAATCAGAGAATCTTAAAGAGACATAAAAGCTTGATTTTTTTCATGATATAGAAAGAGCATGCTTTTAAAAATAACTTTCAACAAAGGATACTAAGAGAATGATGCAAATTAGATAATAGATGTAAATTAAAAAGTTGTTTTAACTACTTGTGCCAATTGAACATAGGTACTACGTCACACATTACTTTGCCAAGCATATTGTGTCAAACACTCTGGCGCAACTTGCAGCCCCCGTTGTTAGCTTTGACTGCAGAGACGGTAGCTGGGAGTAGAAGAATCAGTTACCATAGGAAGACTTATCCAATACAGACAGTGACACATATGATGCAGTAATGCTGGTTGGAGATGTTGGAGTTATAGAAAGAAGGTGGGTGTGCGGCCTGTGGTAGAAGGGGCTGGTAGAGATGAGTCCCTAAACTACTGAAATGATCTTGAGAGCAAGGGATGGGTCCCTACACTACAAAAAAGTGAATGATTAGAGGGGATGTGGGTCCCTGCATTACAGAAAAACAAAGCTTGATTCCTTGGAGGGGGGAGATGGGGGATCCCTAAAATACAGAAAAAAACAAATACATAATTTAAAAAAATAACCCTCAGATGGTCTGCCAGTAACAAAGATGGCGATGCAGTTGGAGGGGGAGGAAAGAAAGTTGTTTGGGAGGGACCAAGAAAGTGGGAGGGTGAGGAGGTATCCATACACTACAGAAAAAAAAAAACATAAACTGCCTACTGGCATACTGGCTGCCAGTACCTGATGGTAGAAGATGGTGGTGATCAGTGGGAGGAAGGAGGGAAGAGAGTTTTTTGGGAGGGATTAAGGAGGTCGGAGGTGTCAAGTGGGAGGGTAATCCCTACACTACAGCACATTTTCCCCTTAACAGCTAACCCCTTCGCTGGCTGTAATTTCAGTTGCTGTTGATTTACAGAGAGGTGATTGCAGTGGCCCTCTACTACGTGCATCAGGTGTGTGCTGTTTGTCAGATGTGAACTGTAATTTCAGAAGTAAGGTGTACAGCTGCAATTAGCGGCCCTCTAATTACTAAAAATCAATTGCAAAGTCATACGTGTCTGCCATTTCTAAACAAAGGGGATCCTAGAGAAGTTGTTATAACCATTTGCCTTTTGACTGCAGTAGTGGTGTGTAAATTATTTCAGTAAGAAACCCAAAGTTTGCAAAAAAAAGTTAATGATTTTTGTTATATGATAATATTTGGCAGCAAAACAGTGGCATGAAATATATAAAAATGGGCCTAGATCAATACCATGGGGGTTGTTTACTTGTTTGGTGGGGTAATTTTACCATCATTCCTTATTTCTGTAAATAAATGTCTAGTTTAAACTCTCATCCACTGAAAGCTCTTATTATACTAGAAAAATAAACTGCTCCCGGTCTTTCTTTGTGGACGGTCACTGTGGTATTGCAGAGGGCAGTCCGGACGCCTTGCATTTACCGGGACCAGCGAATAGGAACTGTTTGTCATCTTTGTTCCAGCTCACACAAAGACAGTTCAAATCTACAGGCTCATTTTTGTTTTTAATCTAGTAAGTGCAACATTGTAAGTTGCGTGTGTTTTATAATAATAAATCTTCACTTGAATCGTGCCCTGGTGCGCTTCTGTTTCTTTTTCTTTTACATGGTCATGCAACAGTCAATCAAGGATCCTTTTGACTGATTCGAAGCAGCACCGGGAGAAACCAGCCCTGCACACGGGGAAAAGTGGTTTTCAGCCTACACCAGTAAACAAATTGTTAAAAGACACAGTGGACACCTTCAAAGGTACTGTTGCTAATTTCAAGGGTACTCTGAAAATCTTCACTTGAATCGTGCCCTGGTGCGCTTCTGTTTCTTTTTCTTTTATCAGATAGATGAGTGTGACTCAGTAGAATCCTATTAAACGTGATGCAGTTACAGGAATATTCATAGTAAATTTTCGTCCATCTACGCATTTCGCCCCAGACTGGGCTTTATCAAGACTTATATAGTTCCAGTTAATGTAACAGTATTATCAAAGAGTATAAAAGTAGCTATCCTTACTGTGGAAGAAAATTCAGAATAAAGGGTTACCACGTTTGCTGTGTTTACTATACACAATTATCACTGATATTACAAGTGGAGAGTTAACAGGATGATAAACCCATTTTTTGTCATTATTCAGATAGAGCATGCAATTTTAAATGTAACCACCAATCAGCAAGTGCTATCCAGGGCACTGAACCAAAAATGGACCAGATCCTTAGGTTAGATCCATGCTTTTTCAAATAAAGATACCAAGAAAATGAAGAAAATTTGATAATAGGAGTAAATTAGAAAGTTGCTTAAAAATGCATGCTCTATCTGAATCATGAAATAAATATTTTTGGGTTTACTATCCCTTTAAGGGGTGGTGCTGAAGGTGAGGCGATTTTGTTGTATCACTTCTCTTTTCTCCTATTTGCTATGCATGTTAAGGTTTCCTTGTAACTTATTTCCCAGACCATTTACTATTTTAGTAGCCGTCCTTTCAATGGTTTCTAGGGTGTAGCCACCTCACACAGTGAGACAGAGTAACACCCTGTTTTGAGTGTCTTCACCGGATCAAACTACAGATAATCCATTTTTCACTGTGAAGGGATAACACTTTTATTTATTTTCAATACTATTGTATATCATTCATGTATTACTTTTCTTATGTTTTATTTTCATTAGCTGTCCATCGAAGCATCTATGACAACAATTTGTCTAAATAACATTAAAGTGATGGTAAATCCTAGCATTTTTGAAACACTAGGATTCAGCAGTGCAACAAATAAAGTCATGAAGTATAAAATAAATTCCTTTATTTGTCTGCAGCGCATGCACTGAGCGCCTCAGGCAGCCTATGTCAGAAAACTCTTTTTCAGTGAGGTGATCTTAGCCAATAGCGTGCTAGCTATCCAGCATAATGCCAACTAGGCTACATGGCTATTGGCTAAGAGGTGTTAATGTCACCTAATTGAAAAAATAACGTTCTGCTGTGGGCGGCCTGAGATGCTCAGTGCGGCGAATGCTGCAGACAAATAAAGGAACTTTCAGCATGAAGTATTTTATCCCTCATGACTGAAAGTCCCCTTTATTTGTTGCACTGGTAAATCCTAGCGTTTCACAAACGCTAGGATTTACTATCCCTTTAACAAGCATTATTGCTTCAAATATTGAGTTTATTTATTTAACAATATACACATCTACATTTACATGGTATATAACATCATCTTATGAAATGCTTGAAAACAAAGAGCATCATTTCAAGGCCCTTTTTATACAATGTAAAAATGTTGAGAGTCTAGGTTAAGGTCAGGGTGTGATTCTTTAATGTTTTTTAGCGTCCCCATTGATTCGTACTTTAGAAAGGCTGTATGAAACTGCAACTTATTTATGCACGGGTTACTGGCTGTGTTACATTATAATGATGGATTTAAGTTCACAGTAGTCTACTGCATTCCCAATTTATAGTGTTTGTTTTAAGGTCTAGTGTTAAAGGGACATGATACACAAATGTTGAGGCAGTTGAAAGTGATGCAGCATAGCTGTACAAAGCTGACTAGAAAATATCACCTGAACATCTCTATGTAAAAAAAGAAAGACATTTTACCTCAAAATGTCTTCAGATTACCAAAGTAAGTGCTCTGGTAACAGTTATACTTCAGTTTCTGTCCAGCTGCACGTAAAAAAAAAAAAAAAACAACAACAACAACAATAGCCAATCAGCATCAGCAGTGCTGAGGTCATGCTATGCTTTGCTGTGATCTCAATAGATTGCAGTGATGATTAATCATTCATCTAGAAATTATTTGCTCAAAACATAAGTTAATTAGCTAGTATCGCATGGGTAAAATCATTTTTTATATTTAAGATGGTAGAAGCCTTACAACTTTACAATAGAATATTCTTTATATATTTCTCATAGCTGCAGAGTGTAAATGATCTTATATTCGCTCTAGTTCACAAACAAGGGTTTTAATTAATTTTTTCATTTAACCCCTTCCGTTCAGAACTTTCAAATTAAAAATCTATTTACACTAATTTTGTTATAATTGTTGGTCTTCTCACCTCTTCCTCTCAGATCTATTTTCTATAAACCTAAAAAGGTTAACAGTTCTGCGTTATTATTATGGACATCTCTAACCTGGCGTGCCACACTAATGGTTTTCACTTTGTTCTTAAGTCCCTCTTATGTACTTTTATTTCTTCTTTAACACTTTATGGGCCAGATTAAGGGGCCGATTTATGAAAGTGCAAGCAGGCATGATGTAGCGTATCATGTTAGCCGCACATTGATAAATGCCGACAGCATACGCTGTTGGCATTTATCATTGCACAAGCTGCTTGTGCAATGCCGCCCCCCGCTTATTTGCAGCCAATCGCCTGCTAGAAGGGGGCCTCAATCAGCCCGATCGTATAGGATTGGGCGGATTGATGTCCGCAGCCTCAGAGCAGGCGGACAAGTTATGGAGCAGCGGTCTTTAGACAGCTGCTTTAGAACTGCTATTTCCGGCTGTAAGATACCTTTAATTCCTAGCACCTCCCATTTCTACCTTAGCTACTTAAGTTCACTTCCTTTACTGATCCTTGCTTGAATATTGTGTTACCTGCCAAGGATTGCAGATCAGATTCTTCAGCTCATTCTGACTTTCGGATTTGCCTCCTAACTGCAAGTGATCAGCAAGCTTACATTTTCTGAGATAATCAGCAGACTCAGCAGTTACCTCTGTTCCTGTCTGTTTGTTCTCTCATCATCCGTTCCTGCACTGATGACGTAACCTGATTCAGCCTGCTTCCTTTTTCTACTGCACGGAGCGGTTTCGTCTTGCTCAGTTTCTCAATCTCCACAGGTGTTCACCACTTACCTCTCACTGGAACAGCTTCTGTTTGATTCATCTCCTGACCTCCGTTTCATTCCGGTTCTGCTCTGTGTCTCTCTTCAAGGTAATACCACTAAGGAAACCGCAAGTATCTTTTACATAACCAAACTCAAATGTTTATGTGATCAGTGACTCTGATTTATTGTGCAGCTGTGAACTATTTGCTCTCTCTAAAACCTTAGCCTGTTTGTTCTCTTCAGTTACTTATTGTGATTCTAGCAAGTTTTACCTAACTGTCCCTGGAGCTGCAGCTACTTGCTCCACCGAATATATTACCTAAATATATACAGTATATATCAGATTAATGCATTTCTGATCAATGGAATAGAACTTTTCTTAAACATATTCCACATATTAATAATCCTCCTGGTGCTGGGTCATTTAACTTACGTCAGTGATCCAATTTCTCAGGTTGTCTTTACTTTACAACTAAATGTTGTGTTCATCCAATTTTAACATTATTTTGGGTGTGATTATTTTTAACTACAAAAACAACACTTGTTAAATTCATTGTTATTATTCACACCATTCAGTCAACTCCTCACATAATATTAAAGCCCATATTTTGGTTAATAAGCGATTATGGATACAAATGAAATTAATAACCAACTCGCCACATTAAACCAGAAAGTTGATTATCTCGCAAGAGGATTGACTGAACTCCAATCAGAAAATACTGCCTTAAAAGCTTTAATGAAAGATTTCATGACTCCAAAAGTAACAGATCCACCTGAACCACATATAAACCATCCAACACCTTTCTCAGGTAAAAGATCTGAGTTCAGAGATTTTAGAAATGCCTGCAATCTGCTTTTTTTCAATGAAAATACGTACTTATCGCCAATTTATGTCTATACTGTGCTGGTACGGACCATACTGTTAGCCTTTGCCCTATATTGACCCATCAAAAGAAGGGTAAGAGATATACAGTTAACTCACTCTCACCAAGTATCACTTCTTGTCAACTCTCTTTGCCTTTGTCTTTACAGTGGGACCAACAGCACAGCAAGACCGAAGCCCTATTTGACTCAGGCGCATATGGGCCTAGATTTAGAGTTTGGCGTTAGCCGTGAAAACCAGCGTTAGAGGCTCCTAACGCTGGTTTTAGGCTACCGCCGGTATTTGGAGTCACTCAAAATAGGGTCTAACGCTCACTTTTCAGCCGCGACTTTTCCATACCGCAGATCCCCTTACGTCAATTGCGTATCCTATCTTTTCAATGGGATTTCTCTAACTCCGGTATTTAGAGTCGTTTCTGAAGTGAGCGTTAGACATCTAACGACAAAACTCCAGCCGCAGGAAAAAAGTCAGTAGTTAAGAGCTTTCTGGGCTAACGCCGGTTTATAAAGCTCTTAACTACTGTGCTCTAAAGTACACTAACACCCATAAACTACCTATGTACCCCTAAACCGAGGTCCCCCCACATCGCCGACACTCTGAAAAAATTTTTTAACCCCTAATCTGCCGACCGCCACCTACGTTATCCTTATGTACCCCTAATCTGCTGCCCCTAACACCGCCGACCCCTGTATTATATTTATTAACCCCTAATCTGCCCCCCTCAACGTCGCCTCCACCTGCCTACACTTATTAACCCCTAATCTGCCGACCGCAAAGCGCCGCCACCTACGTTATCCTTATGTACCCCTAATCTGCTGCCCCTAACACCGCCGACCCCTATATTATATTTATTAACCCCTAATCTGCCCCCCACAACGTCGCCTCCACCTGCCTACATTTATTAACCCCTAATCTGCCGACCGGACCTGAGCGCTACTATAATAAAGTTATTAACCCCTAATCCGCCTCACTAACCCTATAATAAATAGTATTAACCCCTAATCTGCCCTCCCTAACATCGCCGACACCTAACTTCAATTATTAACCCCTAATCTGCCAACCGAATCTCGCCGCTATTCTAATAAATGTATTAACCCCTAAAGCTAAGTCTAACCCTAACACTAACACCCCCCTAAATTAAATATAATTTAAATCTAACGAAATTAATTAACTCTTATTATATAAATTATTCCTATTTAAAGCTAAATACTTACCTGTAAAATAAATCCTAATATAGCTACAATATAAATTATAATTATATTAGAGCTATTTTAGGATTTATATTTATTTTACAGGTAACTTTGTATTTATTTTAACCAGGTACAATAGCTATTAAATAGTTAAGAACTATTTAATAGCTAAAATAGTTAAAATAATTACAAATTCACCTGTAAAAGAAATCCTAACCTAAGTTACAAATAAACCTAACACTAGACTATCAATAAATTAATTAAATAAACTACCTACAATTACCTACAATTAACCTAACACTACACTATCAATAAATTAATTAAATACAATTGCTACAAATAAATACAATTAAATAAACTAGCTAAAGTACAAAAAATAAAAAAGAACTAAGTTACAAAAAATAAAAAAATATTTACAAACATAAGAAAAATATTACAACAATTTTAAACTAATTACACCTACTCTAAGCCCCCTAATAAAATAACAAAGCCCCCCAAAATAAAAAAATGCCCTACCCTATTCTAAATTACTAAAGTTCAAAGCTCTTTTACCTTACCAGCCCTGAACAGGGCCCTTTGCGGGGCATGCCCCAAGAAATTCAGCTCTTTTGCCTGTAAAAAAAAACATACAATACCCCCCCCCAACATTACAACCCACCACCCACATACCCCTAATCTAACCCAAACCCCCCTTAAATAAACCTAACACTAAGCCCCTGAAGATCATCCTACCTTGTCTTCACCATACCAGGTTCACCGATCGGTCCAGAAGATCTCCTCCGATGTCCTGATCCAAGCCCAAGCGGGGGGCTGAAGAGGTCCATGATCCGGCTGAAGTCTTCATCCAAGCGGGCCAGAAGAGGTCTTCCATCCGATTGAAGTCTTCATCCAAGCGGCATCCATCCGGAGTGAAGCGGCAGCATCCTGAAGACCTCCACCGCGGAACATCCATCCTGGCCGACGACTGAACGACGAATGACGGTTCCTTTAAATGACGTCATCCAAGATGGCGTCCCTCGAATTCCGATTGGCTGATAGGATTCTATCAGCCAATCGGAATTAAGGTAGGAATATTCTGATTGGCTGATGGAATCAGCCAATCAGAATCAAGTTCAATACGATTGGCTGATCCGATCAGCCAATCAGATTGAGCTCGCATTCTATTGGCTGATCGGTTTATTTGTAACTTAGGTTAGGATTTCTTTTACAGGTAAATTTGTAATTATTTTAACTATTTTAGATATTAAATAGTTCTTAACTATTTAATAGCTATTGTACCTGGTTAAAATAAATACAAAGTTACCTGTAAAATAAATATAAATCCTAAAATAGCTCTAATATAATTATAATTTATATTGTAGCTATATTAGGATTTATTTTACAGGTAAGTATTTAGCGTTAAATAGGAATAATTTATTTAATAAGAGTTAATTAATTTCGTTAGATTTAAATTATATTTAACTTAGGGGGGTGTTAGTATTAGGGTTAGACTTAGCTTTAGGGGTTAATACATTTATTAGAATAGCGGCGAGATTCGGTCGGCAGATTAGGGGTTAATAATTGAAGTTAGGTGTCGGCGATGTTAGGGAGGGCAGATTAGGGGTTAATACTATTTATGATAGGGTTAGTGAGGCGGGTTAGGGGTTAATAACTTTATTATAGTAGCGCTCAGGTCCGGTCGGCAGATTAGGGGTTAATAAGTGTAGGCAGGTGGAGGCGACGTTGTGGGGGGCAGATTAGGGGTTAATAAATATAATATAGGGGTCGGCGGTGTTAGGGGCAGCAGATTAGGGGTACATAGGGATAATGTAAGTAGCGGCGGTTTACGGAGCGGCAGATTAGGGGTTAATAATAAAATGCAGGGGTCAGCGATAGCGGGGCGGCATATTAGGGGTTAATAAGTGTAAGGTTAGGGGTGTTTAGACTCGGGGTACATGTTAGAGTGTTAAGTGCAGACGTAGGAAGGGTTACCGCATAGCAAACAATGGGGCTGCGTTAGGAGCTGAACGTGGCTTTTTTGCAGGTGTTTGTTTTTTTTTCAGCTCAAACAGCCCCATTGTTTCCTATGGGGGAATCGTGCACGAGCACGTTTTGAGGCTGGCCGCGTCCGTAAGCAACTCTGGTATCGAGAGTTGAAGCTGCGTTAAAAATGCTCTACGCTCCTTTTTTGGAGCCTAACGCAGCCTTTATGTGGACTCTCGATACCAGAGTTATTTTTATGGTGCGGCCAGAAAAAAGCCGGCGTTAGTTTTTCGGGTTGTTACCGACAAAACTCCAAATCTAGGCCATGGCTTGTTCATAGATTCTGAGTTTGTCAAAATAAATAAAATCCCCACTGTGTTAAAACATAATCCGCTCTTTGTAAAATTTATTAATGGTTCATTTATCCATAAGGGTCCCATAACACACCACACAATACCCTTATTACTTACCACATTAGATGTCCATACTGAGTATGTTACCTTTGATATAATTCCCACATCTCTACACTCTATAATCTTAGGCTATCCATGGTTAGCCAAACATAACCCAACAATTCACTGGACACATAATACTATCACACTCCAATCTCAGTACTGCAACAATACTTCCTACCCTCATCACCTCATATCTAATCTTGAATTTGCAGTCCCAGTTGAATATATTATACCTGGTTCACAGATCCCTTTTGGAACAGTATTTCCACTTTCACAAAATGAATTAAAACATCTACGTGAATACTTTGATGAAAACCTCAAAAAAGGGTTTATTATGCTTTCTACATCACCTGCAGCTGTTGGTATTTTTTTGTTACAAACAAAGATAAAACATTAAGACCTATAATAGATTATAGGGCACTTAATTCAGTCACCATTATGAACTGATACCCGCTTCCACTCATACCATAACTTCTTGAGCGTCTCAATGATACCCCTATATACACCAAGCTGGATCTTAAAGGAGCGTATAACCTCATCAGAATAAAGGAAGGTGATGAGTGGAAGATGGCATTCAGAACAAGATATGGGTTATTAGAGTATAAAGTAATTCCCTTTTGGCTTTGTAATGCCCCAGCCGCCTTAGAACATTTTTATAAATTATATTTTTAAAGATCTAACTGATGTTTGTGTCATCATATACCTTGATGACATCCTCATTTATTCAGAAGATTCCCAAGAACATAAAAAACATGTCCGATGGGTTCTTACACGACTTTCTGATCACAAATTATTTGCGAAATTGGAGAAGTGTCAGTTCCATGTGAATAAGATTACATTTTTGGGCTACATAATTTCACCAAATAATATTCAAATGGATCCTGACAAAGATTCAACTATTATTAACTGGCCAAGACCTACAACTGTAAGAGCCCTCCAGAGGTTTTTAGGGTTCTCCAATTTTTATAGCAAGTTTATCCTCAACTTTTCCACTGTAATCAAACCTCTAACTAATTTACCTAAATAACATCTCAAATTCAATTGGAATACTGAAGCACAACTTGCTTTTGATCAATTAAAACAAAGATTCACATCTGCTCCAATTTTAAGTCTTCCTAATCATAACCATCAGTTCATTGTAGAGGTGGAAGCTTTAAATTTTGGTATTGGAGCTGTTCTATCACAACACAATCATACCACCAATAATCTACATCCTATCTTTTTTTATTTAAGAATACTACAACCGGCCAAAATAAATTACTCTGTTGGTGATAAGGAATTATTGGCTATTAAGTGTGCCTTGGAGACTTGGCGACACATCTTGGAAGGAACTTCTAAACCATCCCTGACCTACACAGATCACAAGAATCTAGAGTATTTAAAGAAAAATAAAACACTTTCCTCTTGCCAAGTCAGATGGGCTCTTTTCCTGGACAGATTTGATTTTCTCATTACCTACCGACCGGGTTCATGGAATACTAAAGCTGATGCTTTATCCAGAATTCTTGATTATCCTCCAGAAATTGATCAACCACACCATATCATTCCCACAAAAAATTCATAGGATCTTTGACTTCTCTCGAAAAGAAAATATTGAGGGCTCTACATAATGAACCTCAACCACCAAAGGATACCATCAAAAATAGTTCTTCAGGGTTATACTATCATGATGGAAAACTTTATATACCTAAACCACTCAGGGATTCAATACTCTCAAACTCCCATGACACACCCCTCTCTGGTCATACAGGAATAAGGAAGACTACTGAACTAATTAGGATACATTTCTGATGGCCTGAAATGGATCAGAAATCTTGGAATACATTAATTCATGTGAAACATGTGCCAAAAACAAACTAATTCATCAAAAACCTTTGGCCATTTAACACCTATCCCAGATACACCATGGTCCACGATATCTATGGATTTAATTGTTGAACTTCCGCCGTCACAAAAACACAACACCATTTTAGTAGTCATTGACCATTTTACAAAACTGACCCACTTCATTCCTCTGAAACAGTTACCGACAGCCTAAGACACAGCTAAAGCTTTCCTCATGCATATTGTGAAATTACATGGTTTACCCACAACCATAATAATGGACAGAGGAACCCAGTTCACTTCATTCTTTTGGAAGGCACTTTGTAAGATGCTAAAAACTGATTAAAGATTATCCACATCTTATCACCCACAAACCAATGGTTTAACAGAACGAATCAATCAAACTCTTGAACAGTACCTAAGATGTTATATTTCCTACCAAACAGGATGACTGGATATCTTATCTCCCCATGGCTGACTTATACAATAATTCCATCTCTGTTTCCACTAAAACAACCCCCTTCTTTGCTACATATGGATACCATCCGACGACTATTTCCAACTCTAAAGATGGGAATAAATCTTCCGCTGCTACTGATTTCTCTACCAATCTAAAACATGTATTGGACAATTTGAAGGTTCATTTAACCGCGGCCAAGACAAGACAAAAACATTATTATGAGCTACATCTCAGGCCTAGCCCTCCTTATCAAGTAGGAGATTTGGTTTGGTTATCTACCAAGCACTTGAAAATGGCTGTGCCATCTAAGACGTTAGGAAGCCAATTTATTGGTCCATTTTCCATCAAACACATAAATTCCAACTCTGTAATTTTTAAAACTTTGTGACTCGTATAAAATCCATCCATCTTTTCACATCTCCCTGCTGAAACCATATCACACAAGTACTCGTTCCAACCGAACCAACCTGCCTCCTCCAGTTAATTTCCAAGATCATGAAGAATTTGAGGTGTATTCTAATCTTGATTCTCGCTTCAGACGAAGGAGATTAGAATATCTTGTCTTGTGGAAGGGCTACGGTCCCGAGGAGAATTTCTGGGTTCTTCATACTGATGTCCACGCACCAACACTTGTTGCCACTTTTCATCGCAAATACCCTCTGAAATCTCAGTTTGAACCCTCATAGAGGGTTCCTTGAAAAGGGGGATCTGTAAGGTACCTTTAATTCCTAGCACCTCCCATTTCTACCTTAGCTACTTAAGTTCACTTCCTTTACAGATCCTTGTTTGTGTTACCTGCCAAGGATTGCAGATCAGATTCTTCAGCTCATTCTGACTTTCGGATTTGCCTCCTAACTGCAAATTATTAGTCTACCTTTTTCTGAGATAATCAGCAGACTCAGCAGTTACCTCCATTCCTATCTGTGTGTTCTCTCATTATCCGTTCCTGCACTGATGACGAAACCTGATTCAGCCTGCTTCCTTCCATGGAGCAGTTTTGTCTTGCTCAGTTTCTCAATCTCCACAGCTGTTCACCACTTACCTCTCACCGGAACAGTTTCTGTTTTATTTATCTCCTGACCTCCGTTTCATTCCGGTTCTGCTCTGTGTCTCTCTTCAAGGGAATACCACTAAGGAAACCGCAAGTATCTTTAACATAACCAAACTCAAATGTTTATGTGATCAGTGACTCTGATTTATTGTGCAGCTGTGAACTATTTGCTCTCTCTAAAACCTTAGCCTGTTTGTTCTCTCTTTAGTTACTTATTTTGATTCAAGCAAGTTTTACCTAACTGTCTCTGGAAATGCAGCTACTTCCTCCACCTAATATATTAACTAAATATATATATCAGATTAATGCATTTCTGATCAATGGAAAAAAATAGACATGTGCGATTCGTTTTGGATTTATTCGGAAATTCGGTAAATTCGGAGATTCGTATCGATTCGAATTTCCGAATAAAAATACTTCCGAATCTACCGAATGAATCCGAAATAGCTGCCGTATCTCTGAATAAATCTGAATTAGCTCGGTAAAATTCGGCATTCCCCCATAGGAAACAATGGGGCAGTTTCGGCTGAAAAAAAAACCTAACACCGCAGCCCCATTGTTTCTTATGGGGAAACACTAAGTCTGCACCTAACACCCTAACATGTACCCCGAGTCTCTAAACACCCCTAATCTAACACTTATTAACCCCTAATCTGCCGCCCCCGCTATCGCTGACACCTGCATTATCTTATTAACCCCTAATCTTCCGCTCCGGACACCGCCGCCACCTACGTTATCCCTATGTACCCCTAATCTGCTACCCCTAATACCGCCGACCCCTATATTATATTTATTAACCCCTAATCTGCCCCCCCCAACGTCGCCGCAACCTAACTACAATTATTAACCCCTAATCTGCCGACCGGATATCGCCGCCAATATAATAAATGTATTAACTCCCTCGCAAACACTATAATACATTTTATTAACACCTAATCTGACCCCCCCCAACGTTGCCGCAATCTAACTACAAGTATTAACCCCTAATCTGCCGACCGGACATCGCCGCCACCTACATTATAGCTATTAACCCCTAATCTGCTGTCCCTAACATCGCCGACCCCTACATTATAGTTATTAACCCCTAATCTGCCCTCCCCAACGTCGCCACAATCTACCTACAATTATTAACCCCTAATGTGCCGACCGGATATCGCCGCCACCTACATTATAGCTATTAACCACTAATCTGCTGTCCCTAACATCGCCGACCCCTACATTATAGTTATTAACCCCTAATCTGCCCCCCCCCCAATGTCGCCACAATCTAACTACAAGTATTAACCCCTAATCTGCCGACCGGACATCGCCGCCACCTACATTATAGCAATTAACCCCTAATCTGCTGTCCCTAACATCGCCGACCCCTACATTATAGTTATTAACCCCTAATCTGCCCCCCACAACGTCACCACAATCTACCTACAATTATTAACCCCTAATGTGCCGACCGGATATCGCCGCCACCTACATTATAGCTATTAACCACTAATCTGCTGTCCCTAACATCGCCGACCCCTACATTATAGTTATTAACCCCTAATCTGCTGTCCCCAATGTCGCCACAATCTAACTACAAGTATTAACCCCTAATCTGCCGACCGGACATCGCCGCCACCTACATTATAGCAATTAACCCCTAATCTGCTGTCCCTAACATCGCCGACCCCTACATTATAGTTATTAACCCCTAATCTGCCCCCTCAACATCGCCGCAACCTAACTACACTTATTAACCCCTAATCTGCCGACCCGACATCGCCACCACTATAATAATAGTATTAACCCCTAAACCGCCGCACTCCCGCCTTTCAAACACTATAATAAATTTTATTAACCCCTAATCTGCCCTCCCTAACATCGCCGCCACCTACCTACAATTATTAACCCCTAATCTCCTGCCCCCAACGTCGCCGCTACTATAATAAAGTTATTAACCCCTAAACCTAAGTCTAACCCTAACACCCCCTAACTTAAATATAATTTAAATAAAACGAAATAAAATTTACTATAATTAAATAAATTATTCCTATTTAAAACTAAATACTTACCTGTAAAATAAACCCTAATATAGCTACAATATAACTAATAGTTACATTGTAGCTATTTTAGGATTAATATTTATTTTACAGGCAACTTTGTATTTATTTTAACTAGGTACAATAGTTATTAAATAGTTAATAACTATTTAATAACTACCTAGCTAAAATAAATACAAATTTACCTGTAAAATAAATCCTAACCTAAGTTACAATTACACCTAACACTACACTATCATTAAATTAATTAAATAAATTAATCCTATTTAAAACTAAATACCTGTAAAATAAAGCCTAATATAGCTACAATATAACTAATAGTTACATTGTAGCTATTTTAGGATTTATATTTATTTTACAGGCAACACTAACTTACAAAAAAAAAATATTACAAGAATTTTAAACTAATTACACCTAATCTAAGCCCCCTAATAAAATAAAAAAATGCCCTACCCTATACTAAATTACAAAAGTTCACAGATCTATTACCTTACCAGCCCTTAAAAGGGCATTTTGCGGGGCATGCCCCAAAGAAAACAGCTCTTTTGCCTGTAAAAAAAAAAACACAATACCCCCCCCCCCACATTTACAACCCACCACCCACATACCCCTACTCTAACCCAAACCCCCTTAAAAAAAACTAACACTACCCCCATGAAGATCTCCCTACCTTGAGTCGTGTTCACCCAGCCGGGCCGAAGTCTTCATCCAATGGGGCAGAAGAGGACATCCAGACCGGCAGAAGTCTTCATCCAAGCGGGGCAAGAAGAGGTCTTCCATCCATCAGAAGTCTTCATCCAGGCGGCATCTTCTATCTTCATCTATCCAGAGCGGAGCGGCAGCATCCTGAAGACATCGGACGCGGAGCATCCTCTTCTTTCTTGATCTGACGACTAAATGACTGTACCTTTAAGTGACGTCATCCAAAATGGCATCCCTTGAATTCCGATTGGCTGATAGGATTCTATCAGCCAATCGGAATTAAGGTAGGAAAAATCTAATTGGCTGATTCAATCAGCCAATCAGATTCAAGTTCAATCTGAGCCAATCAGATTGAGCTCGCATTCTATTGGCTGATCGGAACAGCCAATAGAAGGCGAGGTCAATCTGATTGGCTGATTGGATCAGCCAATCGGATTGAACTTGAATCTGATTGGCTGATTTAATCAGCCAATCAGATTTCCCTACCTTAATTCCGATTGGCTGATAGAATCCTATCAGCCAATCGGAATTCAAGGGACGCCATCTTGGATGACGTCACTTAAAGGTACAGGCATTTAGTCGTCGGATCAAGAAAGAAGAGGATGCTCCGCATCGGATGTCTTCAGGATGCTGTCGCTCTGCTCCGGATGGATGAAGATAGAAGATGCTGTCTTGATGAAGACTTCTGATGGATAGAAGACCTCTTCTTGCCCCGCTTGGATGAAGACTTCTGCCGGTCTGGATGTCCTCTTCTGCCCCATCGGATGAAGACTTCGGCCCGGCTGGGTGAACACGACTCAAGGTAGGGAGATCTTCAGTGGGGTAGTGTTAGGTTTATTTAAGGGGGGTTTGGGTTAGAGTAGGGGTATGTGGTGGGTTGTAAATGTGGGGGGGGTATTGTGTTTTTTTTTACAGGCAAAAGAGCTGTTTTCTTTGGGGCATGCCCTGCAAAAGGCCCTTTTAAGGGCTGGTAAGGTAATAGAGCTGTGAACTTTTGTAATTTAGTATAGAGTAGGGCATTTTTTTTATTTTGGGGGGCTTTGTTATTTTATTAGGGGGCTTAGATTAGGTTTAATTAGTTTAAAATTCTTGTAATATTTTTTTATTTTTTGTAAATTAGTGTTTTTTTTTGTACTTTAGTTTAGTGTATTCAATTGTATTTAATTGTAGGTAATTGTAGTTAATTTATTTAATTTATTTAATGATAGTGTAGTGTTAGGTTTAATTGTAACTTAGTTTAGGATTTATTTTACAGGTAATTTTGTAATTATTTTAACTAGGTATCTATTAAATAGTCAATAACTTTTTAATAGCTATTGTACCTAGCTAAAATAAATACAAAATTGCCTGTAAAATAAATATAAATCCTAAGATAGCTACAATGTAACTATTAGTTATATTGTAGCTATATTAATAGCTAGTAGGGGGTTTAGATTAGGTGTAATTAGTTTAAAATTCTTGTAATATTTTATTATTTTTGGTAATTTAGGCCTAGATTTGGAGTTTGGCGTTAGCCGTGAAAACCAGCGTTAGAGGCTCCTAACGCTGGTTTTAGGCTACCGCCGGTATTTGGAGTCACTCAAAATAGGGTCTAACGCTCACTTTTCAGCCGCGACTTTTCCATACCGCAGATCCCCTTACGTAAATTGCGTATCCTATCTTTTCAATGGGATCTTTCTAACTCCGGTATTTAGAGTTGTGTTTGAAGTGAGCGTTAGACATCTAACGACAAAACTCCAGCCGCAGGAAAAAAGTCAGTAGTTAAGAGCTTTCTGGGCTAACGCCGGTTTATAAAGCTCTTAACTACTGTGCTCTAAAGTACACTAACACCCATAAACTACCTATGTACCCCTAAACTGAGGTCCCCCCACATCGCTGACACTCGAATAAATTTTTTTAACCCCTAATCTGCCGACCGCCACCTACGTTATCCTTATGTACCCCTAATCTGCTGCCCCTAACACCGCCGACCCCTGTATTATATTTATTAACCCCTAACCTGCCCCCCACAACGTCGCCTCCACCTATCTACACTTATTAACCCCTAATCTGCCGACCGCAAAGCGCCGCCACCTACGTTATCCTTATGTACCCCTAATCTGCTGCCCCTAACACCGCCGACCCCTATATTATATTTATTAACCCCTAATCTGCCCCCCACAACGTCGCAGCCAGCTACCTACAATAATTAACCCCTAATCTGCCAACCGCAAAGCGCCGCCACCTACGTTATCCTTATGTACCCCTAATCTGCTGCCCCTAACACCGCCGACCCCTATATTATATTTATTAACCCCTAATCTGCCCCTCACAACGTCGCCTCCACCTGCCTACACTTATTAACCCCTAATCTGCCGACCAGACCTCACCGCTATTCTAATAAATGTATTAACCCCTAAAGCTAAGTCTAACCCTAACACTAACACCCCCCTAAGTTAAATATAATTTTAATCTAACAAAATTAATTAACTCTTATTAAATAAATTATTCCTATTTAAAGATAAATACTTACCTGTAAAATAAATCCTAATATAGCTACAATATAAATTATAATTATATTATAGCTATTTTAGGATTAATATTTATTTTACAGGTAACTTTGTATTTATTTTAACCAGGTACAATAGCTATTAAATAGTTAAGAACTATTTAATAGCTAAAATAGTTAAAATAATTACAAATTTACCTGTAAAAGAAATCCTAACCTAAATTACAATTAAACCTAACACTACACTATCAATAAATTAATTAAATAAACTACCTACAATTAACCTAACACTACACTATCAATAAATTAATTAAATACAATTCCTTCAAATAACAACAATTAAATAAACTAGCTAAAGTACAAAAAATAAAAAAGAACTAAGTTACAAAAAATAAAAAAATATTTACAAACATAATAAAAATATTACAACAATTTTAAACTAATTACACCTACTCTAAGCCCCCTAATAAAATAACAAAGCCCCCCAAAATAAAAAAATGCCCTACCCTATTCTAAATAACTAAAGTTCAAAGCTCTTTTACCTTACCAGCCCTGAACAGGGCCCTTTGCGGGGCATGCCCCAAGAAGTTCAGCTCTTTTGCCTGTAAAAAAAAACATACAATACCCCCCCAACATTACAACCCACCACCCACATACCCCTAATCTAACCCAAACCCCCCTTAAATAAACCTAACACTAAGCCCCTGAAGATCTTCCTACCTTGTCTTCACCTCACCGGGTGCAACGATCTGTCCAGAAGAGCTCCTCCGATGTCCTGATCCAAGCCCAAGCGGGGGGCTGAAGAGGTCCATGATCCGGCTGAAGTCTTCATCCAAGCGGGAGCTGAAGAGGTCCATGATCCGGATGAAGTCTTCATCCAAGCGGGAGCTGAAGAGGTCCATGATCCGGATGAAGTCTTCTATCAACGGCATCTTCAATCTTCTTTCTTCCGGATCCATCTTGCAGACGTCCGACGCGGAACATCCTCTTCTCCCGACACCTACTAGCCGAATGACGGTTCCTTTAAGGGACGTCATCCAAGATGGCGTCCCTCGAATTCCGATTGGCTGATAGGATTCTATCAGCCAATCGGAATTAAGGTAGGAATATTCTGATTGGCTGATGGAATCAGCCAATCAGAATCAAGTTCAATCCGATTGGCTGATCCAATCAGCCAATCAGATTGAGCTCGCATTCTATTGGCTGATCGGAACAGCCAATAGAATGCAAGCTCAATCTGATTGGCTGATTGGATCAGCCAATCGGATTGAACTTGATTCTGATTGGCTGATTCCATCAGCCAATCAGAATATTCCTACCTTAATTCCGATTGGCTGATAGAATCCTATCAGCCAATCGGAATTCGAGGGACGCCATCTTGGATGACGTCCCTTAAAGGAACCGTCATTCGGCTAGTAGGCGTCGGGAGAAGAGGATGTTCTGCGTCGGAGGTCTGCAAGATGGATCCGGAAGAAAGAAGATTGAAGATGCCATTGATAGAAGACTTCATCCGGATCATGGACCTCTTCAGCTCCCGCTTGGATGAAGACTTCATCCGGATAATGGACCTCTTCAGCTCCCGCTTGGATGAAGACTTCAGCCGGATCATGGACCTCTTCAGCCCCCCTCTTGGGCTTGGATCAGGACATCAGAGGAGCTCTTCTGGACAGATCGTTGAACCCGGTGAGGTGAAGACAAGGTAGGAAGATCTTCAGGGGCTTAGTGTTAGGTTTATTTAAGGGGGGTTTGGGTTAGATTAGGGGTATGTGGGTGGTGGGTTGTAATGTTGGGGGGGGTATTGTATGTTTTTTTTTACAGACAAAAGAGCTGAACTTCTTGGGGCATGCCCCGCAAAGGGCCCTGTTCAGGGCTGGTAAGGTAAAAGAGCTTTGAACTTTAGTTATTTAGAATAGGGTAGGGCATTTTTTTTATTTTGGGGGGCTTTGTTATTTTATTAGGGGGCTTAGAGTAGGTGTAATTAGTTTAAAATTGTTGTAATATTTTTCTTATGTTTGTAAATATTTTTTTATTTTTTGTAACTTAGTTCTTTTTTATTTTTTGTACTTTAGCTAGTTTATTTAATTGTTGTTATTTGTAGGAATTGTATTTAATTAATTTATTGATAGTGTAGTGTTATGTTAATTGTAGGTAGTTTATTTAATTAATTTATTGATAGCGTAGTGTTAGGTTTAATTGTAACTTAGGTTAGGATTTCTTTTACAGGTAATTTTGTAATTATTTTAACTATTTTAGCTATTAAATAGTTCTTAACTATTTAATAGCTATTGTACCTGGTTAAAAAATATATAAAGTTACCTGTAAAATAAATATTAATCCTAAAATAGCTATAATATAATTATAATTTATATTGTAGCTATATTAGGATTTATTTTACAGGTAAGTATTTATCTTTAAATAGGAATAATTTATTTAATAAGAGTTAATTAATTTTGTTAGATTAAAATTATATTTAACTTAGGGGGGTGTTAGTGTTAGGGTTAGATTTAGCTTTAGGGGTTAATACATTTATTAGAATAGCGGTGAGCTCCAGTCGGCAGATTAGGGGTTAATAATTGAAGTTAGGTGTCGGCGATGTTAGGGAGGGCAGATTAGGGGTTAATACTATTTATTATAGGGTTAGTGAGGCGGATTAGGGGTTAATAACTTTATTATAGTAGCGCTCAGGTCCGGTCGGCAGATTAGGGGTTAATAAGTGTAGGCAGGTGGAGGCGACGTTATGGGGGGCAGATTATGGGTTAATAAATATAATATAGGGTCAGCGATGTTAGGGCAGCAGATTAGGGGTACATAGGGATAATGTAAGTAGCGGCGGTTTACGGAGCGGCAGATTAGGGGTTAATAATAATATGCAGGGGTCAGCGATAGCGGGGGCGGCAGATTAGTGGTTAATAAGTGTAAGGTTAGGGGTGTTTAGACTCGGGGTACATGTTAGAGTGTTAGGTGCAGACGTAGGAAGTTTTTCCGCATAGCAAACAATGGGGCTGCGTTAGAAGCTGAACGCGGCTTTTTTGCAGGTGTTAGTTTTTTTTTCAGCTCAAACAGCCCCATTGTTTCCTATGGGAGATTCGTGCACGAGCACGTTTTTGAGGCTGGCCGCTTGCGTAAGCAACTCTGGTATCGAGAGTTGAAGCTGCGTTAAAAATGCTCTACGCTCCTTTTTTGGAGCCTAACGCAGCCTTTATGTGGACTCTCAATACCAGAGTTATTTTTATGGTGCAGCCAGAAAAAAGCCGGCGTTAGTTTTTCGGGTCGTTACCGACAAAACTCCAAATCTAGCCGTCTGTGTTTGTTTGTTTTTTGGTACTTTTCTGATGGATGGAAGACCTCTTCTTGCCCGGCTTGGATGAAGACTTCTGCCGGTCTGGATGTCCTCTTCTGCCCCATCGGATTGTACCTAGTTAAAATAAATACAAAGTTGCCTGTAAAATAAAAATAAATCCTAAAATAGCTACATTGTAACTATTAGTTATATTGTAGCTATATTAAGGTTTATTTTACAGCTAAGTATTTAGTTTTAAATAGGATTAATTTATTTAATTAATTTAATGATAGTGTAGTGTTAGGTGTAATTGTAACTTAGGATAGGATTTATTTTACAGGTAAATTTGTATTTATTTTAGCTAGGTAGTTATTAAATAGTTATTAACTATTTAATAACTATTGTACCTAGTTAAAATAAATACAAAGTTGCCTGTAAAATAAATATAAATCCTAAAATAGCTACAATGTAACTATTAGTTATATTGTAGCTATATCAATAGCTAGTAGGGGGCTTAGATTAGGTGTAATTAGTTTAAAATTCTTGTTATATTTTTTTATTTTTGGTAATTTAGTGTTTGTTTGTTTTTTGGTACTTTTCTGATGGATGGAAGACCTCTTCTTGCCCCGATTGGATGAAGACTTCTGCCAGTCTGGATGTCCTCTTCTGCCCCATCGGATGAAGACTTCGGCCCGGCTGGGTGAACACGATTCAAGGTAGGGAGATCTTCAGGGAATTAGTGTTAGGTTTATTTAAGGGGGGTTTGAGTTAGAGCAGGGGTATGTGGGTGGTGGGTTGTAATGTTGGGGGGTGGTATTGTGTTGTTTTTTTACAGGCAAAAGAGCTGTTTTCTTTGGGGCATGCCCTGCAAAAGGCCCTTTTAAGGGCTGGTAAGGTAATAGAGCTGTTACCTTTTGTAATTTTATATAGGGTAGGGCATTTTTTTATTTTGGGGGCTTTGTTATTTTATTAGGGGGCTTAGATTAGGTGTAATTAGTTTAAAATTCTTGTAATTTGTTTTATTTTTTGTAATTTAGTGTTTGTTTATTTTTGTAATTTAGTGTTTGTTTGTTTTTGAACTTAGTTTAGTTTATTTAATTGTATTTAATTGTAGGTACTTGTAGTTAATTTATTTAATTTATTTAATGATAGTGTAGTGTTAGGTTTAATTGTAACTTAGGTTAGGATTTATTTTACAGGTAATTTTGTAATTATTTAACTAGGTAGCTATTAAATAGTCAATAACTATTTAATAGCTATTGTACCTAGTTAAAATAAATACAAAGTTGCCTGTAAAATAAATATAAATCCTAAGATAGCTACAATGTAACTATTAGTTATATTGTAGCTATATTAGGGTTTATTTTACAGGTAAGTATTTAGTTTTAAATAAGATTAATTTATTTAATTAATTTAATGATAGTGTAGTGTTAGGTGTAATTGTAACTTAGGTTAGGATTTATTTTACAGGTAAATTTGTATTTATTTTAGCTAGGTAGTTATTAAATAGTTATTAACTATTTAATAACTATTGTACCTAGTTAAAATAAATACAAAGTTGCCTGTAAAATAAATATAAATCCTAAAATAGCTACAATGTATCTATTAGTTATATTGTAGCTATATTAGGGTTTATTTTACAGGTAAGTATTTAGTTTTAAATAGGATTAATACAAAACTTACACAAAAACTACTGCGCTTGCTGTCTGTACAATTGATCAACAAATAATTAATTAATTCACCCCAAAGATACTGGTGGTGAAAAATACAACTTCAATATGAGTGTACAATACAATAAATGTTAATGTTGGAACTTCTAATACCAAAGTTAGACTTCTAATGTCAAAGTTAAACTTCAAAACACACTCTATACTTATAATGGATATCACAATCAATATAGTGGTTATTAGATGTGTTTAAGATAAAAAAGAAGAAGAACCAACAGGCATATCTATCATGACTTAAGGAGTAGGGTAGAAATACCAATAATGTTCATGCCAATAGGACCTCTTCAATCCTCCCCGTAGATTTCTTCTTAGTGATCCGAGTGGTGGTGCTGCTCCTTCACACAGGGCACTCAGGGGTGCGCTGATTGTAAAAAACTGGAACGAAAAAAGCAACAGAGCGCATCCACGACTCAAGGTGAGGATTCCGTTGAACAAGAGCAGCTGATCTCTAGGTCTTGAAAAAGTCCCGATAGGCGGGACGAAACGCGTAGACAGAGGAGCAGCCCGTCATTGGTCATCACTATTTCCTACAGCCGCATTGGAATTCAGAACAAGCAGAGACAAGCCGGGAGAAACAGCCCGCCAATAACGAACTTTTGATATCGAGTGTGAGCAGTGTATCCGGCTGATAAGTACTGCAGAAAATTCATTAAGCTAACGAGTTGGAGTGTTTGTTTAAGGCGTCATTTTTTAATACTTCTTGTAAGTGCAACATATTAATTACTTGGAATAAATTGTTTTTTTGATTCACCTTGAGTCGTGGATGCGCTTTGTTGCTTTTTTCGTTCCAGTTAAATAGGATTAATATATTTAATTATAGTAAATTTATTTTGTTTTATTTAAATTACATTTAAGTTAGGGGGTGTTAGGGTTAGGGTTAGACTTAGGTTTAGGGGTTAATAACTTTATTATAGTAGCGGGGACGTTGGGGGCGGGAGATTAGGGGTTAATAATTGTAGGTAGGTGGCGGCGATGTTAGGGAGGGCAGATTAGGGGTTAATAAAATTTATTATAGTGTTTGCGATGCGGGAGTGTGGCGGTTTAGGGGTTAATACATTTATTATAGTGGCGGCGATGTCCGGTCGGCAGATTAGGGGTTAATACTTGTAGTTAGGTTGCGGCGACGTTGAGGGGGGGCAGATTAGGGGTTAATAACTATAATGTAGGGGTCGGCGATGTTAGGGACAGCAGATTAGGGGTTAATAGCTATAATGTAGGTGGCGGCGATGTCCGGTCAGCAGATTAGGGGTAAATACTTGTAGTTAGATTGCGGCGACGTTGGGGGGGGCAGATTAGGGGTTAATAACAATAATGTAGGGGTCAGCGATGTTAGGGACAGCAGATTAGGGGTTAATAGCTATAATGTAGGTGGCGGCAGTGTCCGGTCGGCAGATTAGGGGTTAAATAATTTTATTATAGGGTTTGGGATGTGGGGGGCCTCGGTTTAGTGGTTCATAGGTAGTTTATGGGTGTTAGTGTACTTTAGCACTGTAGTTAAGAGCTTTATATTCCGGTGTTAGCCCATAAAGCTCTTAACTACTGACTTTATTCGGTAGATTCGGATGGCCGTGTATTACACTAGTATTTACACCTAATATACAGTACATAATACTAGTCTAATACACAGCATATCCCACCTAAAACATACCGAATTTCCGTATTTCCGTATTTCCGAACCGAATCGAACCGAATCGAACCGAATTCAGCCGAATTTATTTGAATCCGAATAAATCCGAAACGAATTCATTTGAATACGAATAAATCTGAAACAAATTCATTCAAATTTTGCCGAATTCTAATCGATCCGAACCGAAATTCGAAAAGTCTGAATCGATCCGAACCATGCACATGTCTAGAATAGAACTTTTCTCAAACATATTCCACATATTAATAATCCTCCTGGTGCTGGGTCATTTAACTTACGTCAGTGATCCAATTTCTCAGGTGGCCTTTACTCTGACTAAATATTGTGTTCATCCAATTTTAACATTATTTTGGGTGTGATTATTTTTAGCTACAAAAACAACACTTGTTAAATTCATTGTAATTATTCACACCATTCAGTCAACTCCTCGCATCGGCGAGCCTGAAGGCTCATGCGGAAACAGGGACAATAAGCGCCATTCAGAGCTTGATAATTCGGCTCCCATGAGTGTTCCCCTATTTAACGCTTTCGCTCACATGCAAACAACGCCATAATTAAACTTTTAACACATGCGGGTTAGTGCATGTATTACAGATTGAAAGTAAAATGTTCGTGAGCGAAAGCTAACGTGCACTAATTTAAGGACTACAGATTTCTAGAAGTGCAATACACCTGACATGAATTAGGCATATTTTACCCTAATGCATATTATCTCAATGGTAGAGGAGTGCTTTATACCGCTTGAGGTTATTGGTGTGTAATGGAAGAGCAATGCTCATTATGGTACTGTTTTTGAACTTTGGAAGCTATAGAACCTATATGAATTGAAGCCAGTGGTGGACTGATAAGCTGGGCAAATAGGACCTGGACCAAGGGCTCAGCAAGTAGGGGGCCCACAAATGGCATCTCTATGGCTCCTTGTGTGTTGCTTAAGCTGGGGTTAAAAGCTGTCCTATCAGTATCTAATAAGGTAAGTTTAGCCCCAGAGTGGGGACCTTGTGCCTGGATGTGGGGTTAGCCACTCAGTAGACCCTAGAGTGTGGGGGGTCCCATCACTGTGAGGGCCATGGAGTATGGGATCTGGCCTTGGAGGTTGGGGGCCCTGTCTCAGGCCCTTGATGTTGGAGGTCCTAGCCTGGGGGGCCTGGTTGGGGCAGGGTAGGGAGGTTACCATGTTCATTTGCATACATTTGAATACATTTGGGTCAGTGTGAGATAATGGGGGCCTTTTCCTAATTTTTGCCTGGGTCCCTGATTGGTCTTAATCCGACCCTGATTGAAGTATTGTGAATACTCTTTTTTGGATTGAACTGTAATCCTTAATGAGGCATTTAAATCCCATGGATTTAATAAGACTAATTTTGGGTGACTTTATCAGCTACAATATTATTGCTTTAGAGCTGGCCATTTATTTGAACCGGTTCTAGAAAGTGTTTATATTGTCTTTCATTTTTCATTAATAAATTAAATCATTTTTTACTAGTTGTGACTATCAGCTCTTTATATTTAGGGGTTTCTTCTATGTAGCTTAAATTATTCAGGTGCTGGATAGGGTGTTATTATGATTACCTGTTAACTGAAATAAAATAATAAATCTCCAAAAGCTCCCTGGCAAGTTCACAGCATTTGAGATTTTTTAGATGTATTGGATCTGTGAATGGTGTTAGCTAATTGAATGCGTACATTTTAGAAAATATAAAATAAATAAGGCCATAAATAAATTGATTTGTCTGCCTAGCCAAGTTTAAAATATAATTTATGATTGATAGGAACGACAGTTAAAGGGACAGTATACTGTAAAATAGTTTTTCCCTTAATATTTTGCCAATTACTTTTATTTACCTGTTGCAGAGTATAACATGTATGAAAATTTGCTTTTTAAGGTTTATTTGTGTATATTGAATATCTGATTTTGTGTTTTGAAGCCACAACCTAATAAAATGGGTTGATCTTGTAGGTATAATCAGATCTCATTACTTCATCACATTGTGTACATATACCTGATCTTTATTTTATATCTGTCTGTAAACCAATCACCAATACATGGAGAAAACTATGGAAAATTAACTTTTTATTACCTTATCTCTTCTATACCCCACTGGAAGTGTAATTTATTCTGCTGGCTGTGTTTACACAGCTTATCTATAGTTTGGCCCTAAGGCCAAAACTTTCAGAATAGGTGGGGATACCACAGGCTAAATCAACTATTTCAAATGCCAATATAAGGGTAAAGGAGCTACTTGTAAACATTTTAATACACTCCAGCAGGTAAAGTGGATCATTGGGAACAAATTAAAGGGGAGACATTTTTTGACTAAATTGTCCCTTTAGTTATACCTGGTATGTATTGTTATTTCAAATGTTTCATCAATGTAACATTGTTAATTAAGAATAGTGAAAGCTGTTATTTTATTCATTATTATTTTATTTTAAATTAAAGATTTTAAATTCTGCAACCAAATCCTAGTCTAATAATCCATCCTTTTTATTTTGAGTATGTTGCATATCATCGATAAAGTGTCACTTTTGTTTTCTCCTCAGATTTGGTCACAATCATCTATACATTTAGTACTGGTGTATTGATATTTCTTGAGTATTAGCATGTGCGTTACTAAAGACTTCCATTCCAAGGTGGAAGGAGTGTTTATTGACTTTCAGTTTGTAGGGATCAATCTTTAAGTACAGTTAATTATAAGAGACAAAAGTCTAATTCTCAGCTTGCATTCAATTCTAGGGAAGTTGTTCAGTAAGAATATAGTCAGATCTAAGGGTAGTGTAGTGCCTAAGGTGCTTTCAATGGCTGTCTTAACTTCTAGCCAGTATTATGTGATGTTAGGGCATGTCCACCATATGTGTTGAAAGTCACCAATTCCACCACAATTTCTCCAACAGTGTGTGTTTCTATTTTTAAGCATAGAAGCCAATCTGGTGGGGGTATTGTACTAGCGGCACATAAGTTTTATATTCATCTCAAAATAGGTGATAGAAGAAGTATGGCTACTCATGTTAACAACATGTTTGACCAATCCTGTGTATATATCTGTGTTTGAAGTTCCTCTGACCATTTATGAGTATAATATGGGAGATTTCTAGAGTAATAGTCAAGAATCATTTTATATGTGAGTGAAAGTGACCCTTTAGAGAGCATAGTCTCTTACACAATGATTCAAACAGGGTAAGGGGTCTGTGAAGATGACCAGATTTAGGGTGAGTAGTGAGGTAGTGAACTCACTTGGAAGTACCTATACTAATGGGAAAAGAAGGTAAACTCTGTGAAAGAAATCACAAAACAAGAGCACCTCCTATTGTGATATTGTTTTGACACTATACTTGGTGTAAATGTGCAAGAGCATACTCACAAGTAAGGCAGCACCCAAGTGTATCCAATGCTTTTCCAATGCACTAACAAAGCTCAGACTCTCAAAGTGAATTAAAACTTAAATTTAATAAAATACCCATAAAAACAGAGGGTCTAATATTGACCCTATTGTGTGTAAAAAACTGAAAGCAACTACCTCTGTCTGTTTCCAGAGAAATCTGAGGAACGTGTTGCTTTCTGTTTTTTACACACATAGGGTCAATATTAGACCCACAATTGTGAATTGTGGAGATGCTTGGTAATTTAAAAATGTGTTTGTCACAGATTTCAAGTGTCAATTTAGTTATTGTGGCTGCTTGGGGTCCTAGAGTTCTGCATATGTGGGGAATCCAACAGGTAGCTCCCAATTGCCTATTTCTCGCCAAGTCGTGTTCAATTTGTACCCATTCTTTGTGTGTTGCATGTTTGCACCAATCTATGATACGTGCTAATGTTCCCGCTAATTGATAATTGTGACGAACCAAGGTTATCCAACCCTGCGCCAGTCACTTATTTGGCACAGAAAGGGTTTTCAGCCCCCTTTCCTGTTACCTATAGGTCACAATCTAGCCACACCAGGCAAGCTTGTGATTCAGTTTAGTGGGTGCAAGAGTTAATTTGCATTCCCTTAATCTGTACTAGACGTAAGAGAAATGCCCAACACTCCCTTTTAATGCCACCCACAATAAACTATAAAACCTATAGCTCCAATACTGCCACCACTTAAAATTTATTAAAAGGAAAATCCTAAGGAAAAACCCAGACTTTACACATTAACTCTAGAAATACAATTTAGCAGAAAATAACCTAAATTATACAGTTCTAATATTCCAGTCTCTTTCAGTAACGTGGTTCAATTATTAGACAAAGGCCAAACTTAATAAAGGAATTATTTATTATGCCAAAAATATTATGCACAATGCATTATTAATAAAAAGTTGTTACAAATAAAATTACACACGCAAACAGTGTTTTAAAATAAAAAGGAGAAAAACAGAGTTGAATACTTTCCTAGTCTTCAAGATCTGCGCCAGGGGAATGGCAGAAGAAGGTGGCTCCTTACTCTGTACAGCCAGCTCCCCTTGTAAGAATGACAATCTTATTGTTAAAAAATAAGATTCTTAAACCTACTTTTCAGAGATCAGGTTGCTTAACCACACACTCCTGGGCGGGCTAAGAAACCCCCTTGTCTTTATAACCTTCAATAGACTAATTTCTTGCCTGAAATTATACAATTCAGTATAATTTCTGCTAGGTAAGAAATTTCTATATTTACATATTTAGAACCTTTAGTTTTATTGGGAGAATCGGTTTGATATCAAATATGCCATAGGTTGTCATATTTACCTTCCTTTAGGTTATAACAGTTTTAACCCACATATGTACATAATATACCAATGTCCTGTCAGTGACCTGGTCAGTTTTTGTAATGAAGGGCCTGTTTTGCATCAGGCATTCTATTGACAGCTTAAGCCATAAACTTTATCCTGTGTATCTCTGTGACTAAGAGCTTCAGTGACTTTATGACTCAATGCATACACACTAACATTTGGTGGCTATTTAGGGTGTTCTGGCACTTCAAAGAAAATACAAACACAATTCTTTTTGAAAACAAATAACTGTTTTTAGTGCAAGCTACACAAAGTTAACTCCTTAGCAGCTGAATCCTGAGATATTTGTGACACCTCCCCCAATAAGAGACGCAAAAGGGGGTGGCTACGAGCCACTCCCGATGCATATCAAAAGGAGCTTCCCCTTGCGGTGAGAACACCATTGCCAGACAGATTGCACCTAGCAGTTTTGGCAGCAGGATGCCCTCCTTTTAAAAGTGACACACTAGTTGCTCTACCCAACCGATTGAATATATTGCAGGGCCCCTCCCATGCAGCCTCTAGTTTGTTCTGTCTCATGGGCGTGAGTACAAGAACATTATGGACCATCTCACACACTCCCTCTCTGGCAGTAAACTCCTGCAACTGTTTTTGTGCGAATATGGCATCTCTGGGTTTTGCAGGTACCTCCCCCAATAAGGTTTGCATCTTATCCATGAATAACACATCATCCCCTGTTACAGAGGTGCCTGTGAAACCTAGTGTCTTGCTACCTATGGTGTGCTCTCTAAACATATTGTGTGCTGTCAGTTGCTGCTTAACTACCATAGGCTCTTGCCCTCCCACTGGAGTAGAACTCTCTGTACTCCTCCCCCCTGTGCCTGCAGTCTGTGTCAGTCTCTGTCCCCTAGCCTGTGCAGTCTGTTTATAGGTCACAGCTGAGGTTACTGGGGTCTCTGTCACCCACAATCTTTCACACTCACTCTGGGGGTCCCTCAAAGAGTATCCTGTACCCTCCTCCCCCACACACTCTGAAATCTGTGGCTTTGCTGCTTCTGTCATAAAGTGGGCTAGTTTTCCCCCCTGCTCTCTCTCACAGTCAGTCTGACACTTTGCATAATCACACAGAATCTGGGATCCTTTTGACACTGGTGCAGACAAGCACACATCTTCCTTCTGCCATTTATCCCAAATATTGTGTCTTTTCACAGGGTACAGAATTGTCCCTGGCAGAGACTGGCACACATCATCCAGCGGCCCAGTCACCCAGTCATTCTCTCCCCCGTCAATCTCACCTCCTTCCATAGAATCCACTAATTCAATCACAGGCAGACACGCACCCCTCATCTGCCTTCTCTCACAAACAGCTTCTCCCTGTACAGGTAAACTCAGTTCAGGCACAGACAGACCCACACAGTCTATCTGCCTTTCTCCCCCATCAGTCTCACCCTGTACAGCTAATGGTAATTCTACCGATACTGCTGGTTTAAGTACAGGAAGACACACACCGTCTGTCTGTCGTTCTCCCCAGTCAGTATCTCCTCGTACAGCTTCACCTCTCAGCACAGACACCCCCAGTTCAGGCACAGCCCTGCGCACACATGCACTCTGTCCTCCCTCCTGGTCATAATGTCTCTGAGCATTTTTACACACAGCCCTTTCCACATAAGGGTCTGCAACTAATGTCACTAGGTCACATGTAGCATTGTCAGGCACATAGAGAGATAACAATCTGCCCAAATCAGTACCCAGTAAGACATCATTAGGAATATTTTCAGATACCCCCACATTTCTTAAACCTCTCCCCACTCCCCAATCAAGATATACACGTGCCATAGGCACTGCAAGTTTCATTCCCCCAATCCCTTTAACTGCTAGAGTCTTTTAAGGGATAATGTTCTCAGAGTTCACTAGCTTTGGATGCACCATAGTCACTTCTGCACCTGTGTGCCTTAGCCCTAGGGTTACCTTATCTCCAACAGTCACAGGTTGCAAGTTCTCATGGTTGTTTTCCTCTGGACAGGTAACAAACAAAACAGATGCTGGTACTTCTGAGGGATTATTCCCTCCAGCTGATTGCACCAAATTAATCCTCTCTGGGCAAGTGGAGCTGATGTGGCCCACTTTGTTGCAAACAAAACATCTGCGGGTATCCCCCTGCCCAGATGCAGCACTCGCCCCTCCTTTCCCAGAGGGAGCAGACACACTGGATAAAGGCACAGCAGGCTTTGTGAAGGGGGGTCATGCAGCAGCTCCTTTACAGGTGGATCCCCCTTAGAAAAGGATTTCCTCCCATTCTCTGGAGACCTGTTAGCTGTGTAAAAATCAGCCAGCTCGCCAGCTTCCAATGCTGTTATGGGCTTCCGATCTAAAACCCATTCTTGAACTCCGGCTGGGCACAGCTGCATAAATTGCTCCTTTACCATCAAATCTTCCAGCTCCTCCATAGTGGCAACTTTTAATCCTCTGACCCACTGTTTAAAGGCTGTCATCAAGTTCCCAACAGCTGTAATATAGCTCTCTGACAAACCTTTCTGCAGAGAACGGAATTTATTTCGGTAAACTTCAGGAGTAAGATTGTATCTCCTCTGCAGTGCAGCTTTAAGGGAATCATAGTCCTGATCAAACTCTGGGGGTAGTTCAGCAAATGCCTCCAGTGCAGGACCTTTCAGGCCAGGGGTAAGGTACTTGACCCACTGCTCCCTTGGCAACTGGAACTGTCTGCAAACTTTCTCAAAGCTACGCAGGAATACATCCACATCTCCATCTTTCTCCAGGGTGGGAAAATTCTCTGCACGCACTCTGGGAGCAGGGGGGTCTCTAGGTTCACTAACAACAGGTGAGACCATCCCTCTCTCTAACCGTGCAAGCTGTAGCTGATACTCTCTCTCCGCCTGTCATTCAGCAGCCTGTCTTTCAGCAGCCTGTCTCTCAGCTGCCAGAGACGCCTGTCGTTCAGCAGCCTGTCTTTCATAAAACTTTGTAATCAGTTCCATGCGCAAACTTGCATCCACTGAGCCCTATATGTTTAAGAACAGTTTGCAAATAACAGTCCAATGGATCCCCAAATCCTGATGAATCACCGCCCACAGCTGCAGACATCTCTCCTGAGACTTCAACTGGTGTGATTTGGCTGTTATCATATTCAACATTAGCTTTTATTAGTAAATCTTTGTTCTTTGAACGTAATATCCCGCTCCTGGCATAGGAGTATAAGTGCCTCTCTAGATCGCTGCTCGTATGCCTCCATAGCAAAAATAAAATAGAAAAGAAAAACAGAGAAAAGGGAAGGGGACTGTTTGCAATGTGTGACTATATAATGTTATATATATAGTTTTAGCCTTTGGAAATTGTAAGAAACAATTTCTTTTAGTACCGGGATTTTCACACTAGCAAATCCACAAGCACTAAAATCCAATAATAAAAAAAAATTATCTACACCGCTGCCCACCAATTTGTGATGAACCAAGGTTATCCAACCCTGCGCCAGTCACTTATTTGGCACAGAAAGGGTTTTCAGCCCCCTTTTCTGTCACCTATAGGTCACAATCTAGCCACACCAGGCATGCTTGTGATTCAGTTTAGTGGGTGCAAGAGTTAATTCGCACTCCCTTAATCTGTACTAGATGTAAGAGAAATGCCCAACACTCCCTTTTAATGCCACCCACAATAAACTATCAATCTTATAGCTCCAATACTGCCACCACTTAAAATTTATTAAAAGGAAAATCCTAAGGAAAACCCAAACTTTACACATTAACTCTAGAAATACAATTTAGCAGAAAATAACCTAAATTATACAGTTCTAATATTCCAGTCTCTTTCAGTAACGTGGTTCAATTATTAGACAAAGGCCAAACTTAATAAAGGAATTATTTATTATGCCAAAAATATTATGCACAATGCATTATTAATAAAAAGTTGTTACAAATAAAATTACACACGCAAACAGTGTTTTAAAATAAAAAGGAGAAAAACAGAGTTGAATACTTTCCTAGTCTTCAAGATCTGCGCCAGGGGAATGGCAGAAGAAGGTGGCTCCTTACTCTGTACAGCAGCTCCCCTTGTAAGAATGACAATGTTATTGTTAAAAAATAAGATTCTTAAACCTACTTTTCAGAGATCAGGTTGCTTAACCACACCCTCCTGGGTGGGCTAAGAAACCCCCTTGTCTTTATGACCTTCAATAGACTAATTTCTTGCCTGAAATTATACAATTCAGTATAATTTCTGCTAGGTAAGACATTTCTATATTTACATATTTAGAACCTTTTAGTTTTATTGGGAGAATCGGTTTGATATCAAATATGCCATAGGTTGTCATATTTACCTTCCTTTAGGTTATAACAGTTTTAACCCACATATGTACATAATATACCAATGTCCTGTCAGTGACCTGGTCAGTTTTTGTAATGAAGGGCCTGTTTTGCATCAGGCATTCTATTGACAGCTTAAGCCATTATCCTGTGTATCTCTGTGACTAAGAGCTTCAGTGACTTTATGACTCAATGCATACACACTAACATTTGGGGGCTATTTAGGGGGTTCTGGCACTTCAAAGAAAATACAAACACAATTCTTCTTGAAAACGAATAACTGTTTTGAGTGCAAGCTACACAAAGTTAACTCCTTAGCAGCTGAATCCTGAGATATTTGTGACAATAATAATGAAGATTTGGCATACCAAGTCCTCCTCTAGCTTAAGGTCTATATATAGTGGATTTGGTAGTCCGGGGGTGTTTGTTTTGCCAAAGGTAGGCATTAAGCATACCTTGGAATTGATTAAGAAATGATGTTTGTAACATAATAGGTACTGTTTGAAAAAGATATACAATTTTTGGTAAGATTGTCGTCTTTATAGCATGTTGTATATTTTTCGATAGTGGATAATAATTTGCAGATAGTAAGTTTTGTGGGTCTTTGGTGATCTAGATCCCTAAATACTTTATTGAGGTGGTGTTATTACGTGTTATTTAGTGTATAGGAGTAGTCTTTTATTATATGGTTTATAATTTAATCAGTGATCACTATGGTCATGAATTCAGATTTAGAGGCACTTATTTTAAAGTTGGAGTGGATGCTATAGAGGTGACAATCTTCATTCAATTCTTTTAAAGAGGATATGGGGTCGGTTAGTGTCTGAAATATATAATCAGCATAAAGAGAGGCCTTATACTCCATCTTGTGTATTTTAATGCCTGACATTTTTGAATTTTACCTAATTCTTATAGCTAGAACTTCCATTGCTAAAGCAAATAAGAGAGGGAAAGTGGGCATCCCTGTCGTGTGTCATTATAAATTGTGAAAAGGAATTTTTGGTAAGATTGTCATCTTTATAGCATGTTGTATATTTTTCGATAGTGGATAATAATTTTCAGATAGTAAGTTTTGTAGGTCTTTGGTGATCTAGATCCCTACCCTAAATACTTTATTGAGGTATTGTTATTGAGTGTTATTTAGTGTATAGGAGTAGTCTTTTATTATATGGTTTATAATTTCATCAGTGATCATTATGGTCATGAATTCAGATTTAGAGGCACTTATTTTAAAGTTGGAGTGGATGCTATAGAGGTGACATTCTTCATTCAATTCTTTTAAAGAGGATATGGGGTCGATTAGTGTCAGAAATATATAATCAGCATAAAGAGAGGCCTTATACTCCATCTTGTGTATTTTAATGCCTGACATTTTTTAATTTAACCTAATTCTTATAGCTGGAACTTCCATTGCTAAAGCAAATAAGAGAGGGGAAAGTGGGCATCCCTGTCATGTGTCATTATAAATTGTAAAAGGGAAAGACAATCAATCCTTTAGTTTAAGTTTGGCATTTGGAGTGTCATAGAGAGCAAATATTTTCTCAATGCACAATTCAGGGAATCTGAATATGATTAATGTTTTATTGAGAAAGCTCCAATTTAATATATCTAAAGCTTTCCCCGCATCCATGGACGCGAAGAATGATGGACTATTGGTCTTGGTTGCATATTCTAGTAGGTTGATGATCATTAAAGTGTTGTCGTGCACTTCTCTAAAAGGGGTAAAACCCACTTGGTTAGGATGGATTAAATGATGGAGGATTTTATTCAAGCATGATGCTATGATTTTAGCAAACAGTTTAGTATCAATATTAAGCAACGAGATGGGGCAAAACATTTTTTGGGGAGTCTGGAGTTTTACCAGGTTTAGGCAAGACCACAACATGTGCCTCTAGCATTGAAGAATGGGTTGGAAGGGGAGACACTGTTAAATAAGGTATGTGCGGTATAAGGATAGGGGCAAATATTTTGTAATATTTAGTGGAGAATCCATCCGATCCCAGACTTTTCCCATTTTTCAGGTCCTTAATAGCTGTCGTTATTTTAGATACAGTTATAGGGGAGTCTAAAGACTCTCTCTGTGAGTGAGGGTAGGTCACAGGTATCTAAGTATGCAGATAGGGTTGTTATTGTCATTATTTTGGTGGTTAGAAGTAGGTGGGAGATTATATAGGGCCGAGTAATATTGATGAAATTGGTTGAGTATTTCCGGCATGGTTTTAACATAAGTATTTTGTTGTGTCTTAAGTTCATGAATTAATTACTTTCATTTGGTTTGTTTTAAGGTTCTGGCTAGCATCTTACCTGCTTTATTTTCACCTGGAAAGAATTTCTGTTTAATTTTTAGGGAGGTCTTCTGATATTCTGTTGCCAGGTAAGTATTTAACCGGTCATGTGTTGCACGAATCCCAGACAGAACAGTATTATTAGTAGGGCCATGTTTGTGTGCATATTCCAATTGCGCTAACTTAGAGGTAAGATTAGTATAAGTCTGTCTGGAGGTCTTCTGAAGTTGGGCCTTATATTTAATAAATTCTCCTCTAAGTGTACATTTGTTTTGTCAAGACACCATTGGTATGGGCCAGAGGGAGTGTTGGGCCAGTTAATTATTGTAGAAACTGCAGAGTGGTCAGAGCATGAGGTGGGAGTGATAGTAGATTTAAGTATCATTGAGAGGCCTGCTATGTTAGTTAGGATGTTGTCAATTCTGCTATATGTATGGGTAGGGTGTTAGAAAACTGTGTAGTTCCTGGTGGGGGGGTGGGCAAATCTCCATATATCATAATGGTTATGGTCTTTAAGTGCTCTCCATATATATAATGTTGTGCGTTTTGAAATTCTAGAGGTTGGGTTTGAGTTATCCAGTCTCGGTTGAAATAGTCTCCTCCTATGAATGTGCGGAAGAGAGATTTAAAAAAATTAATATGATTTTTATTAGAGGCATACACATTAATCAATGTTATTGGTCTTCCATAAACCAAGCCTATAATCCCTAAAAATCTATCGTCAGCGTCTTTGACTAGCTGTGTCAGTTTAAAAGGAATAGTCTTACGGATTAGAATAATAACCCTGCAGTGTTTAGTAGGGGCTGTGCTGTGAAAATTTTGGGTGTAATCTCTGCCAAAATATTTAGGTATCTGTAGCCTCTTAAAGTGAGTCTCCTGTATAAGAGAATATCTGCTCCCCTCTTAAATAGGTCAGCCATGGCCTTAGACCGTTTACATGGGGAATTAAATCCTTTAACATTCTGGGTAATAATGGAAATAGGCAAACTCTTAGGGCTTGTCATCGAGACATTTGTGGATGGACAAGTGATAAGTGTTGCTGCTTATTGTCAGGATGCAGTACCAATAGTGCAATACAAACATAAAAATCCAAACATATTGGAACATTATAACATGAACAACAATATAAATAAACATTACAATCAGTGCCTGACAGATTATGTCAGAGGAGATGAGGCAGGTGGACATGACAATTACGCCAATATCCAGCCACCCCCACCCCTGAAATGAAAAAGAGAAGGGGGAAATGAAAAGAGTGCTAGCTAAGTGGCCTAGAAATCTGTTAAACATCTATATTTTGAGGGACTAGTTTTGTATAAAATATTACATTCACAAGTAAACAATAAAACAAACAGAAATTGTATAGTCCTTTCATTTTTAAGAAACCCTTTGAACTGTATCGGTATAAAATCAGCTGTTTGAAGGGTAGATAGATAGCTCAGATCATGAAAGCGTACCATACAAAATCTGAAATTAAGAAAAATAAGTCTCACCATGTTAAAGGGAACATCCAGATTATTTCGCAGGTGAGTTCCAAGATTGAAGGTAAGTATATGGTACTCACAGTCACTTGATCCTGTTGAAAAGCAAATATCTCCATCCATAACATAGACTGAGCAGAGGGTCCTCTTGTAGAGGTTTCAGGAAGTTCCCACTATAAGTCCAGTAGATGTAATGACTATTAGAAGAGTGAGTTCATAAATTACAGCTTGAATTTGGATGGTGCAAGTTTCAAAATAGAGTTGAGTAGGTGAAGTCTTCCTGGTTTGGTCAGCTGAATTCAAAGTCCATATGCGGACCATGCTGCTTTGAGATGATTGTTGAACTTCTGGGGGTTCAGGTGCTGATAAAGAAGACAGGTCTGGTAGGTCAAGTCACAGTGTATCGCAGAACTTCTGTACATCTAATTCATCTTTGCATGTTAGGTGTCTGTCTTCATGGATAACCATGATGTGAGTCGAGAATCCCAAACAATATGGTATGAGCTTAATGCACAAGAGTTGAGTGAGTGGAGAGTATTATTTCCATTTTTGAAGAGTCCGTGGGGATAGATCAACATAAAACTGGATGACAGTGCCACAGATTCTTATTGGCTGGTTCTTCCTTGACAGGCCCAGGAGTCCAGTGGTTTGGGTTGTAATGTCCTGTGGGCTCTCTTTCATGGGATCTCTTCTGTGTTGTAAGTACTCTTAAGATGGTTAAAAAGGGTGATCTTTAGGTAGAACGATTCAGGTACCCACAGATGTAGAGGTTTTTCCGACTCCTGTTCTCTAAGTCTTCATTTTTATTGTGCTGGGTTTCCATTGTAGACTGATAAGAGTCCATTTGTGATTGTAATGTGTTGAACTCTTCTCGCATGTTATCAGTCCCATCTTCGAAGGCCTCTACACAAAATCCAAGTGCATTCAAATCTTGTTTAAGGTCTGCTATTTCTTCCCTGATACATGCTCGGACAATATCCGCAATATCCTGCTTAGAGGGTAGTGTAGAAAGAACTGTAGCTGGTACCTGAATGATTTCTGAAGTTATATATGGCTGTTTGTGAGTTAGGGAGAGTTAGCGGGGGATTCTCCAGTGATGGAGAGCTGTGGGGAGATGAGTTAGATACATTCTCTGCAAGGTTAAAGAAGGACGCCATGGTGTGGCACTTATTCTGGTATGATTTAGATATATTGTCCTGTTTAAGGTTCTTTTTAGATGCCATGTTACAAATAATGAGGTACAAATTTTAAGGAGGAGAGGCTGAAACCACTGAGTTCACATTTATGAATCAGAGGTTATGTTGCTAAAAAAGGCGGTATGGAGAATGGCTCATTCTGTGCATTCAGGCCTAGTATAGACTTTAAGGTTGTAGGTCAATCAGGATTATACTCCTGTTTAGGGGGGATGTGGCAGGATAGGGGTGATTTCCACACCTAGGTATAGATTAGTTATTCGCTATTAGCGATGCAAGTAAAGGAGTTGTTTACTGTGGCCTTAAAGGGGCACTAAACCCAATTTTATTCTTCATGATTCAGATAGAGCATGCAATTTTAAGTAACTTTCTAATTTACTCCTATTATTATTTTTTTCTTTATTCTCTTGCTATCTTTATTTGAAAAGCAAGAATGTAAATTTAGAAGCTGGCCCATTTGGGGTTTACAACCAGGATTGTGCTTGCTGATTGGTGGCTAAATGCACCCACCATTAAACAAGTGCTGTCCATGTTTTGAACCAAAAAAAATCTGTCTCCTTAGCTTAGATTCCTTCTTTTTCAAATAAAGATAGCAAGAGAAAGAAGAAAAATTGATAATAGGAGTAAATTAGAAAGTTGCTTACAATTGCATGCTCTATCTGAATCATGAAAGAAAATTGGGTTTAGTATCCCTTTAAGAGGTATCCATTAGGTGAGTACACTGCTATAAATAATTTCTCTGTCCCCCTGAGTATTACTATTTTCAGAGATGGCTGTTATCCTGTCTGTGATGGGAATGTCTATTCAGGATTCAAAACAGTGAGTCCATTGAGGGTACTAAAGGTGATGTTGTCCCCTTAGTATCTGTGTGGGAGTTTAATCTGCTTCATGGCTCAAGAGGGCCCATGTTTACTAGGTGCGTCATTACGGTAACTGAGGTAGGGTCGGGCCTGGCATTTAAGGCTAAGGCATGTATTGCTCCTGTTTGCGCTGTCTCGTGTAGAGAAGAATTGTTTATGCACTCACCCCTTTCCTCTGTGTAGAGCTGGCTGGAGCACGGTTGCGGGTAGATGCACGGCTAGCGTGATTGCCTTCAGGCCGCGGAAATACCTTTAGTCAAGGGCAGCAATGACGGCTGATCACTCCCTTATGTATTAATATCACCATGTAGTTCAGAAGGGATTCCAGGTGACTCTGATGTTGGTGTTCACTCCAAATTTGTGGACATTGGTAGAAATAAGCCCTTTTGTTGGCCACTTATGCAGAGCTTAGGATTCACGCAGCCATCTTAGCCACTACCGGTTCCACCCCCCAGTGCAGTTTAAAAAATAAAATAAAAAAAGAATGCTACTTTTATTTTTATTTATTTTTTTATTTTTATAAAGGGACCTCGCATGATATTTTAGTGGCAATTGGGGGACATTTAAAAAATTATAGATGTCGTAGTAGCTCCTTAACTTGTCTGCTGCCTTTGAGGCTGTGGACATCAATCTGCCCGATCGCATAAGATCGGGCTGATTGACACCCCCTGCTAGCGGCCGATTGGCTGCGAATCTTCAGGGGGCAGCATTGCAGAAGCAGTTTGCCAGAAATGCTTGTGCAATGATAAATGCCGACAGCATATGCTGTCGGAATTTATCGATGTCTAGTGGACATGATTACTACAGCGGATCATGTCCACCAGACAAATGATAAATCGGTCCCTTAGAGGTGTACACGGGCAAATATTTTAGTTTCCCTGAATATTTATTGCCCATGCTCTTCAGGTATTCATTTAAATTGTAAACAAAATGAATACTGAATATTCAGAGCGCTGCTGGGATTCTATGAAGAAGAGTGGGGTTGGCGCGACTCTCCAAAACATCTGGGGGCCCAAAGTTGCTGACCCCTGCTCCAGCACACGAAAGGCAAGAATTTAACCATTTAAAGTAAACAAATGAATACTGGCAGAGGTGTAACTAGAAACCCCAGGGCCCCAGTGCAAAAATCCATTAAGGGCCCCCCTCACCGGTATGATGTAAAGCTGGCATTAGTTACTATGCATTACTGCACACACACATGTATATAATAAATGTAGCTTAGGTATTAGTACAGTCCATGCATACAGCATATGCACACAAACTCACTCACTCATTTACACACACACACACACACACATATATATATATATATATATATATATATATACACCCTGTTCCAAATTATCATGCCAATGATATATTTCTCATTTACCTAAATAATTGATGTAAACAACAGTCAGCATAATTCTCATGTTAACTATTAAGAGTACAATTCAAATTTTATTGAACAAACCTCCTAATGACAGTATTTTTTTTTTCAAAATAAAAAACTTACAATGCACTGTTCCAAATTATTACGCACAGTAAGTTTTAAAACACTTTATAGGTTATAAAGAACTGAAAATTGTCATTTGTTGTGTTTGCAGCATATTTACTGAAATCAAAAGCTATTTCAATCAAACTTTGAACAACATTTTAACTTTTAAAACATTTTAACAGGTCACGTTACATTTTAACATAGGACCCCTTATTTGATAGCAGCTTCACAAGTCTTGCCTCCATTGAACTTGTAAGTTTTTGGACAGTTTCTGCTTGAATTTGTTTGCATGATGTCAGAATAGCCTCCCAGAGCTGCTGTTTGGATGTAAACTGCCTCCCACCCTCATAGATCTTTTGCTTGAGGATGCTCCAAAGGTTCTCAATAGGATTGAGGTCAGGGGAGGATGGAGGCCACACCATGACTTTCTCTCCTTTTATCCCCATAGCAGTCATTGATGCAGAGGTATTTTTTGCAGCATGAGATGGTGCATTGTCATGCATGAAGATGATTTTATTATGGAAAGCATAGTTCTTCCTTCAGTACCAGGGAAGGAAGTGGTCAGTCATGCAGAGGTCATCTTTACACCTTCAGGGACCCTAAAGGGGCCGACCAGCTCTCTTCCTATGATTTTGGCCCAAAACATGACTCCAACACCGCCTTGCTGACATTGCAGCCTTGTTGGAACAGGGTGGCCGTCCACCAACCATCCACTACTCCATCCATCTGGACCATCCAGGGTTGCACGGCACTCATCAGTGAACAGGACTGTTTGATAAATTAGTCTTCATGTATTTTTCTGTCCAACGCAGCCGTTTCTGCTTGTGAGAATTGGTTAGTGGTGGCCGAATGAAAGGTTTATGCACAGTTGCAAGACTCTGGAGGACTCTACACCTTGATGTCCGTGGGACTCCAGAGGCACCAGCAACTTCAAATATCTGTTTGCTGCTATGTAATGGTATTTTAGCAGCTGCTCTCTTGATCCGAGGCATGGATCTGGCAGAAATCTTCCTCAATGTGCCTTTATCTGCACAAACCCGTCTGTGCTCTGAATCAGCCACAAATCTCTTAATAGTGCGATGATCACGCTTAAGTTTTCGTGAAATATCTAATGTTTTCATACCTCGTCCAAGGCATTGAACTATTTCACTCTTTTTGGCAGCAGAGAGATTCTCTTTCTTCCCCATATTGCTTGAAAATTGTGCTCTGCTTAATAATGTGGAACATCCTCCTTCAGTAGTTTTTCCTTTAATTGGGCTCACCTGGCAATCTAATTATCACAGGTGTCCAAGATTGTTTTCGGTGATTAAAAGAGCCCTGAGACACAATGCCATCCATGAGTTAAACTGAAAAAAACTAAATTTAATCTTTGTGACACTGAAATAGAATTTGCATAATAATTTGGAACAGGGTGTATATATATATATATATATATATATATATATATAGAGAGAGAGAGAGAGAGAGAGAGAGAGAGAGAGAGAGAGAGAGACACACACACACATTTATATGTATACACATATACATACACACACATACACACACACACACACACAAATATATATATATATATATACACAATCTCTATCTAGGATAGTGGGAGCACTGCCACATCTTTGGAGATACTAATCCCTATAGACCATATATACGTTTTTTTAAACATTTTATAGATGATCTGTTGTTCATCTGGTCGGGTCCAGTGGATTATGTGGTGGAATTTGTCGATTGGCTCAATGTGAATGATATGACTCTGAAATTCACATATGAGCACAATACAGTACTGACATAATTAATTTTTTGTATTTGACCTTGGTGGGAGACAGAGATGGCAAAATACACACCAAAGTGAACTGTAAACCAATTTCAGGCAACACGCTTCTTTACACAGATAGTTGTCATCCCAAGAAAATTTCTTATGCTGTGGCCAAAGGCCAGTTCTCTCGATTGAAGAGAAATTGCAGCAGGGAACGCGACTATCTGAGAGAAGCCAGCAATTTGGAAAATACACTCAAAGAACACAGGTACAATAAAAATTACGGTACATGGTATACCTAGAGAAAGTCTTTTGGAAGACAAATTGACTTCTAGTGAGGAACAGGCCTTCAGGGGTATGCATTTTGTAACAACTTACAGTGCCCAATACCCCAAAATCTGCAGCATTGTGAAAAAACACTTTTCCTTATTGGCGGCTGATGATCAACTTAAAGATACAGTATACAAGGGTTTGCGATGTTCTTATAAGAAATGTCGTACCCTTGGTGCCATTCTGTCTCCAACCCAGCTTAAACCAGTAAGTAGACCTGAAAGTTTGTGGCTGTCTCATGTAGGCATGTTTCGATGTGGGCATCGTAAATGTAATTCATGCGAGTATGTCCAAGTAGCCAGTTCTTTTACATCAGCAACAACTGGTAGGAGATATGACATAAAAACCTGTCTGAATTCTACTCATACACATGTCATATACCTGATAACATGTGTCAAATGTAATATCCAATATGTAGGTCTTACCTCCAGGGATATCAATACACGGATGAGAGAACATTTTTCAACAATTGAAAGAGGTAAATTTACCACTCCGCTAGTGCAGCATTTAGCTATCCATCATTGTGGTAAATTGGATTCTTTAAGATGGATGGCTATAGAAAAGGCAATACTACCCAAAGGGGAGGGGACATTGACAATCTATTGGCCAAGCGTGAGGTTTTCTGGATTTTTCATTTAAGGACCAGAACACCTCATGGTTTAAATTCCAGGTACAACATAATGAATTTCTGGGAATAATATAAGACACCTTTCCAATTTGACAGTTTTGACATCTATATCCTACATTTATTTGAGATTATTACATAATTTTATCCTTTGTGTATATCATATCAGTATACTGGTGAACCATTTGCTCACCATTTGCTCCTTTGGGATCGGGTTCACCTGTGACTGAGGCATATACACATTAATATTGGATAGGAAGGGTCAATTGGAGCATTTTATTTATTTTTCCCACACTATTAAATACCTATTTTTTCATTTCACCTGTCATGTGGCATCCTATTTGACTAGTCTAATTGGTTACAAGTTTTTTGATGGTTATGATATGTACGGCTATACATATGTTTCTATTAGGAGGTTTTTAAACCATAAGAAACAGTCTTTATTCATTCAAACTGTCAAATGAGCCTAATTTTTATGCATTTGTATTGTGCTAATTTTGTTTGTTAGGTATGTCACATTGAGATTGTCATTTACTATTCATCATGTAAATTTTGATGCAGCTTTTTGTTCTTAATATTAATGGTATGCTGAAAATTTAGTAATGTCTCTTTGTCAGGGCTTTAGTAATGTGTGTTTATATAGGTCCTGGTCTCTCAGCTCCATTCCAGGCAATCAAGATTTAATGTTTACACAAATCATGTGGGTGTTTCTTGTTTTAACGATATCCAATCAGGTAATACTTTATCTGTTTTAAGTCACACATTTGTAATAGCACTATATGCTACGAATATGGCCTGAGGGCTGAAACATGTCAGCAATTGTGCTACACCTACGTTTTTTCTAAGGATGCTTCCTGATGTTCGATTTTTATTTTAACCTTGTTTTTCTAATAAAGAAGATTTTTATTCATACAGTGGCTCCACTACCTTCGTTTTTGCTCTATTTTCACCAGCATTTAGAGCCACTGTTGGTCCTGTTTCGGATTCTGCTGAACGCTGGGCACTGTAGCGTCTTTTCCCCTGAATGCGCGTCACACGTGACGTCACCTCACACAGTACCCGGACCTGTATACAGCACGGAAGGGCTCACGCCGGAGGATTAGCTAGCATAGCTACCGAGGATACTATCGGTCCATGAGTCCACGGAGGTTACCCGGTTGGTGAAGTTAGTGCTGACGACTGTACCAGAGGAGTGCGGGGTTACATGGGATCTTCAATCAAGGTATTTATACAGAAGTTTTCTACACTTTGCTCAAGTTTGCCATAGGGGGGAGGGAGCGTGCTTACATAAGTCCCAGGAGAGGATTTGATTTCCATCTCACATAAACTTAGATTGCTTCTACTGGTTTCCCCTGTGCTCTGTTTTACTTTTTCTACTATTAGATATTTACTGGTGATATCTGGGCAACACGGTTTGTTTGCATCTATTTGTTTGGCATTGACAAGGAATTTACAAGTATGGAAGCTCCTAGTAATCAGACATTTTTCTCATTGATGCCTGCTGAAGCTCGAGTTAATCCAGGTTTAGATTGCAACAAAATCTTTTCAGATGACAAAGGATTATTGTCCCTAAGTACTTGATTTGACATGATGGAACAGTTACTGTTTAAAGAAAATAAAGCCCAATGGGACATATGGACTTTTGAGAGTTACATTAAAGCAAAGATGATTCCAAGGGGACTTAGGATATATAAATTCCCTACATTCGAAGTAGACCCCAAGGACCAGGAATTTATTAACTTTTGGAATGATGTATTATCAGAATGTTCATCTAATCTGATGTTATTATTGATACAGTATAGAACACAAGATTTGAATAGAATTAAAATTGAAATTGATTGTTTACAACTAGAATTGAATAAACGCAGCACTGACATTGATTTTGCTAAATTTGATGTAATTCTCCATGACTCAGTTGCTAACAGCAAGCAGCATATCATGGAGAACAAACATCATACATTTATCAGAGACAAAACTGACTATACATCCAGTTTATTTTATATATGGACTAGGAAACAGCGTAATGATTACAGACGAAGCTTGCCAAATAACACTAATAACAACATTAGTAAAAACAAAAAAGGCAGACGCAATCGCAGACGCAATAGACACAATAAGTCAGTTTCCTTTTCTGACAGTGACACAGACTGGTCATCAGAAGATAAGCAATCTGATACAGATGACAATACCAATAGGATTAATAATTCTCAGACAAATTCACAGACCGTACTACAGGTAGGGATCCTCAAGCAGCCTTCTAGCAATTTTCATTTAGTTGGGATGAATGTTACAGGTAACACCACTAATCAAAATATGCTGGAACAGGTTTTTCCATTGGGTCAGGGCCTTCCAGAGGGTGGGGGGGGGGTGGCCCAAGCACCTCAGATAAACCAGGAGAGGTATCAATTGAGAGGAAATCAATTAAACACCTTATACAAATAAACAATGTTATCAATTTCTCTTCTATTACCCTCACCCAAGCTCAAATAGAAGTAATGGGGTTCGGTCTAGGCTTTGCACCTACCACTAATTTTGATATATTCCAGACAATAATTGATCTCAATAGATTGATCAGGAATATTACATTAAAGAAACATTTTGCAAATACCACAGACCCTTTACCTACCACAGTTACTCAGAATAGAGTCAAACAAAATGAGTTTCACACTTTTGAAGAAAATTGTGACCTTATTAATCTACAATCTTTAGCTTTAGAGACTGCATACCATCCAGGTGAGGTCAATAGCGGAGTGAAGTTTCGTGACAGATCCTAGTTCTATCCCATACATAGTAGGGGTTCTGTCATAGAAACTTTTTTATAATAGAATTGAACAGGATCTACTAGAACTACAGAGGAAAATGGGACCTACAAGGCATAATCTTTCTATGAAACAAAAAAATGCACTGAGGGTTTTACAACAGGATGACTCTATAGTCATACGCCCTGCAGATAAAGGCGGAACAGTTGTAGTAATGGATATATCTAATTATGTCTTGGAGGCCCTACGACAACTAGAAAATACACAAGACAATACTATTCTTTCCCACAATCCTACCAACAGGTTTAGGATAGAACTCAGGGACATTTTGGATGTTGGTTTGGAACATGGGTATATTGATGTTTCCACGGCTCAGTATTTGGATGTACCTTTTCCAAAAGTATCCATGTTCCACCATCTTCAGAAAGTCCACAAGTCTTTGACTAACAGCCAGGGGAGGCCATTGTTAGTGGAATAGACTCTCTTCTTGAGCGGTTGTCCCAGTGGCTTGATGCCTTACTTCAACCTCTAGTATCTGATTTACTGTCCTTCACTAGGGATTCTAAGCATATCCTCAATCTCCTTGAAAATGTGGAATGGGATATATCATATAGTTGGATTACTATAGATGTTATTTCCCTCTACTCGTCCATCCAGCATTCCAGGGGTTAGACGCTATCAAGTATTTCTTGTTAAATTGTACGGAATACACTGTTGAATTTCAGGCGTATGTTATCCGCATTTTGGATTTTCTACTTACCCACAACTTTTTCTGATTTGAGGGTAAATACCATCTCCAAAGATGTGACACAGCTATGGGGGCCAAATTTGCCCCCTCCTACACCAATCTCTATCTAGGATGGTGGGAACACTGCCACATCTTTGGAGATACTAATCCCTATAGAACATATATACATTTTTTTAAATGTTTTATAGATGATCTTTTGTTCATCTGGTCGGGTCCAGCGGATTATGTGGTGGAATTTGTCGATTGGCTCAATGTGAAGGATATGAATCTGAAATTCACATATGAGCACAATACTGACGTAATTCATGTTTTGGATTTGACCTTGTTGTGAGACAGAGATGGCAAAATACACACCAAAGTGTACCATAAACCAATTTCGGGGCAACACGCTCATTCAGGCAGATAGTTGTCATCCCAAGAATATTTCTTCTCGATTGAAGAGAAATTGCAGCAGGGAACGCGACTATCTGAGAGAAGCCAGCAATTTGGAAAATAGACTCAAAGAACGCAGGTACAATAAAAATCACATAAAAGAAGCAAAAATCAAGGTACATGGTATACCTAGAGAAAGTCTTTTGGAAGACAAATTGGCTTCTAGTGAGGAACAGGCCTTCAGGGGTATACATTTTGTAACAACTTACAGTGCCCAATACCCCAAAATCTGCAGCATTGTGAAAAAACACTTTTTCTTATTGGCGGCTGATGATCAACTTAAAGATACAGTATGCAAGGGTTTGCGATGTTCTTATAAGAAATGTCGTACCCTTGGTGCCATTCTGTCTCCAACCCAGCTTAAACCAGTAAGTATACCTGAAAGTTCGTGGCTGTCTCATGTAGGCATGTTTCGATGTGGGCATTGTAAATGTAATTCATGTGAGTATGTCCAAGTAGCCAGTTCTTTTACATCAGCCACAACTGGTAGGAGATATGACATAAAAACATATATGAATTGTACTCATACACATGTCATATACCTGATAACATGTGTCAAATGAAATATCCAATATGTAGGTCTTACCTCCAGGGATATCAATACACGGATGAGAGAACATTTTTCAACAATTGAAAGAGGTAAATCTACCACTCTGCTAGTGCAGCATTTTGCTATCCATCATTGTAGTAAATTGGATTCTTTAAGATGGATGGCTATAGAAAAGGCAATACTACCCAAAAGGGGAGAGGACATTGACAATCTATTGGCCAAGCGTGAGGTGTTCTGGATTTTTCATTTAAGGACCAGAACACTTCATGGTTTAAATTCCAGGTACGACATAATGAATTTCTGGGAATAATATGACACCTATCCAATTTGACAGTTTTGACATCTATATCCTACATTTATTTGAGATTATTACATAATTTTATCCTTTGTGTATATCATATCAGTATACTGGTGAACCATTTGCTCACCATTCAATATGGTCTAATTTGGTCCTTTGGGATTGGGTTCACCTGTGACTGAGGCATATACACATTAATATTGGCTAGGAAGGGTCAGTTGGAGCATTTTATTAATTTTTCCCACACTATTAAATACCTATTTTTTCATTTCACCTGTCATGTGACATCCTATTTGACTAGTCTAATTGGTTACAAGTTTTTTGATGGTTATGATATGTACGGCTATACATATGTTTCTATTAGGAGGTTTTTAAACCATAAGAAACAGTATTTATTCATTCAAACTGTCAAATGAGCCTAATTTTTATGCATTTGTATAATGCTAATTTTGTTTGTTAGGTATGTCACATTGAGATTGTCATTTACTATTCATCATGTAAATTTTGATGCAGCTTTTTGTTCTTAATATTAATGGTATGCTGAAAATTTAGTAATGTCTCTTTGCCAGGGCTTTAGTAATGTGTGTTTATATAGGTCCTGGTCTCTCAGCTCCATTCCAGGCAATCAAGATTTAATGTTTACACAAATCATGTGGGTGTTTCTTGTTTTAACGATATCCAATCAGGTAATACTTTATCTGTTTTAAGTCACACATTTGTAATAGCACTATATGCTACGAATACGGCCTGAGGGCTGAAACATGTCAGCAATTGTGCTACACCTACGTTTTTTCTAAGGATGCTTGCTGCTGTTCGATTTTTATTTTAACCTTGTTTTTCTAATAAAGAAGATTTTTATTCATACAGTGGCTCCACTACCTTCGTTTTTGCTGTATACACATAAACACACATACATAAACACACACACATATATATAAATATATATATATACAGTATATATATATATATACACACACTATTACAAGCATCATTTTTGTATAGTGCCACATATCATACCCAGAGATGAATATATATATATATATATATATATATATATATATATATATATATATATACACACACACAAATTACCACAACAATCTGGGATACTTGACACGCATATTAATTTATTGGGATGAAATTTTTCTTGATTTGATAATATATATATAGTGTGTGTATTTGTACCATTTATCTGCAATTACCCAATGCTTTGTTAAACACCTGCATACAAAGGAAAGTTTTTGTTACAGCATTTACAACAATTTCCTATTTCAGTTGAAGCCTGAAAGAAAATAAATTTGAGATATATATGCTGTGCAGTTTGCACTCTATATCAGACTACTGAGGCTGACAATCTCAAAACATCTTATGCAGAAGCGGTGGACGAAATACCTGACTGTCACATAACAAGACACAGAGGTCAAAGAATATAAACAAACATTTAAGCAATATAAAAAGAGGCATAACTTGGTAGTTATAGCCCACCTCCCGGCTACCCTTCAGAGACAGGCTATGAAGATTTGCAGCACACGCATACAGCAGAGGCTCGGTAACGGCAGGGCTGAACTGGGAGAAGTGCTGCAATTAACTCTAGCATCTCTCCCAGCCACGTGCAGGACATTTCTCCTGCGCTATAAATATGCTGCATATGTCCAGCATCAGGGTTAAAAAAGCAGGCTACCATTGTAATGTGGACGTGTCCTGACAGCTCATCTGCACTCTCTGTGAGCCCTCTCCTCCTGTCTCTACTTCAAAACAGCAGCTTCTCAACACTGCTCCTTATACATCTGCATCTTCTCTGTAAAAGCCTGTGCTCACTGTACTGCAAGCAGGCTTTTAGAGTGAGGATAGGGCAGATCTGTAAGGAGTTAAAGCACCACTAAAAATGTAAAATAATAAATATTGTGATGTACACCTACACTATGACTACTGCTGCAGTGCTGATCACTTACTGCTGCCTGTGTTCACCGCATCTGACTTAGCACGGTTCTGCCCCTCTCTCTATTGCTTCTCTTACCTAACAGCCTGCACTGACGGGCCCACCAGAAGGCTGGGCCTGGTTGCAACTGACCGTCCACACAAAATATTAAAAAGAAAACACGTAAACGCCCACAGGAAATAACAAAAAAAACTACCCGCATGAAATAATAAAGAAACAACCACCCGCACAAAGTGTTAATAAAAAAAACCTAACCGCCCACACAAAGAAAAAGAAAAAAACAACCGCCTGTACCAAGTATTAACAAAAAAAACACCTAAGTGCCCACAAGAAATATTAGCAAACATCAAAACCGCCGACCCACACATCGCAAAATAATAAAGTAATTAACCCCAATCCGCAAATTAACCAACAACACAAATAACATAATTAAAATATTAACCCCTAAACCGCAAAACCCCCACATTATAATAAACCTAATTCAACTATTAACTCCTAAACCGCCAACCCCCCACAATGCAAATATCTAATTTAATTTTTAAGCCCCCTAACCTAACACTCCCTAAATTAACCCCAATTACATAAAATAAAAAAATACTTTTACAATTAAAAAAAAATAACATTACTTAAAAATAACAACCGAAGATTAAATAAATCTAAAATTACAAAAAATAAAAAAGTCTAAAATTACAGAAAAAATAAACAAAATTATCAAAAATAAAAAAAACTAAACCTAATCTAATACCTCTATGAAAATAAAGAGCTCCCCAAAATAAAAACAACCCCTAATCTAAACTACCAAAAGCCCTTAAAATGGCATTGCCCTAAGTTAAACAGCTCTTTTACCTAAAAAATTACCAATTACCCCCTAACAGTAAAACCCCCCACCCAAAATAAAAAACATAAGTCTAAAAAAACCTAAGCTACCAACTGCCCCTATTTGTATGGGCATTGCCTTAAAAGGGCAATCAGCTCTTTTGCACCTATAAAAAAAAACCCTCTAATCTTAAAAAAAAACACCCAAAAAACCCCAAATCACCTAAGTCTGACCCCAAAATTGGTACTCACAGTTCCTGAAGTCCGACGGCGGAGGTCTTCTTCCAAGCGGTGAAGGTCTTCATCAAGTGCGGGGACATCTATCTTCATCTGGAGTGAAGGCGGCGCGGAGGTGATCGCCAAGCGGAGGTGATCACGGAGCAGGACTGGTGGCCCCGGAGCAGGACCAGCATGGAGGATCCTCTTCATGCGGTCACCGCCCACTAAAGATTGAATACAAGTTACCCTATTTATATTGGGGTGCCTTGCATTCCTCTTGGCTGAAATTTTGAAATCAGCCAATAGGATGAGAGCTACTGAAATCCTAATGGCTGATTTGAACAGCCAAAAAGATTTCAGTAGCTCTCACCCTATTGGCTGATTTCAAAATTTCAGCCAATAGGAATGCAAGGTACCTAAATGGAGTACCTTGCATTCAATATTCAGTATGCAGCCGCGACCGCATGAAGAGGATCCTTCACACCGGTCCTGCTCCGTGACAGCTGGTCCTGCTCCGCGATCACCAGTCCTGCTCCGCGATCACCAGTCCTGCTCTGCGATCACCTCTGCTCCGCACCGCCTTTGCTCCGGATGAAGATAGAAGATGTCCCCATGCTGGATGAAGACCTTCACTGCCTGGAAGAAGACCTTTGCCACTGAACTTCAGGAATGGTGAGTACCTATTTTCGGGTTAGACTTTTTTTTTTTTTTTTTTAAGATTAGGGATTTTTTTTTTATTGGCACAAAAGAGCTGTTTGTAAAGGAGCTGATGCCCAAACAATGGGTAGCTTAGGTTTTTTTAGACTTTGGTTTCATTATTTTGGGGGGTTGGTTGGGTGGGGGGTTTTACTGTTAGGGGTAATTGGTAAAAAAAAATTTAGGTAAAAGAGCTGTTTAACTTAGGGAAATTCCCTACAAAAGGCCCTTTTAGGTTTAGATTAGAGGGTGTTTTTATTTGGGGGGGGGGTTATTTTTATAGGGGTATTAGATTAGGTTTATTATTTTTATTTTTGATAATATCGTTTATTTTTTTCAGTAATTTTAAATAGACTGCCCTGTGGCCAGGTTTATTGCCTAGTGTATCTATCTCTATCTCTCTATCTCTCTCTCGCTTGTTTTAGGGACATCCTCCTCTTCACAGCTTTTAGCAAATTGAAGTAACAATTACCAGAAAATACTTTCTACACAATTGTACTGACTTACTGAATGTAGCAACTGACCTTGACTAATAGCATAACTGTTATTTGAAGAATCCATGTTTGACTTTCATGCATGTCATGATGGGATTATGTTGTTTAAATCCTTGTGTGAATTACAAAGAGAAATATCTAGATCTCTCACCACAAAATTGAGTATTTAGAGAGAATTAAATATATAACTTATCTGAGTGAACATTTAAATGTGCACAGACATACAGAAATGCATCTTATATAGCAGGTTTTGGATGCTGTACACAGTTGGGTTGTTTTGATAATAATAATATAATATACCTACTAATGTTTAATAACAGTTTACTATTGGAAACATACTAAATAGTATTTAGAACTACAAACTTATCTCCATTTATAGCCATCAGGGAATTCCTGATCCTTGTCACTACAACACTGGTACCTACAGTAAATTGTATAGGTATCATTGATATAGTATCTAAAAAACCCTCACTGCAGGTTAATCTTAGCCCAAACTATCTAAAACCTCATCATAATTAACTCTAACCAAAACTGGTGACCCTTCCATTATAAATAACCCTTACTGAAGTTTACCCAACCTACCAGCACACGTGGGCCCCAATTTATCAAAGGTCTTGCGGACCTGATCCGACACTGCGGATCAGGTCCGCAAGACCTCGCTAAATGCGGAGAGCAACACGCTCTCCGCATTTAACATTGCGCCAACAACTCACAAGAGCTGCTGGTGCAACACCGCCCCTGCTGACTCGCGTCCAATCGACCGCCAGCAGGGAGGTGTCAATCAACCCGATCGAATTTCCAGCGATTCCTGTCCGCCTGCTCAGAGCAGGCGGACAGGGTTATGGAGCAGTGGTCTTTAGACCGCTGCTTCATAAGTTGTGTTTCTGGCGAGTCTGAAGACTCGCCAGAAACACGACCCTTCAAGCTCCGTACGGAGCTTGATAAATGGGCCTGTTAAATTCAAATTGAAATTCCCAGTATACATTATAAATGTGTATAGAGAAAATAGTTTGCAGTGCGCATTTATTATTTATTATGCCAGCTTTTATAGTAATTTAAATCTGGGAATGTCATTTTTTCTTTGCTACCAGAATTGCTGACTCACCCTCCTATAATGTTATTGTCCTCAGTGCAGTCAGAGCCGAGCTACATTTACCTCAGGAGAGCTGCAGTGTGGCCTGTGCTGCACTGTGTGTGAAAGAACTCAGGATGTTCTAGGTGCAGTGCTAATCAGAGTTGCATGAGGGTCAGCTGAAATGGAAGAAGGAGACCTGTTACTGCAGATTAGTGTGTCTGGCTTCTTGAATCATTTACAAAAAAGTAGATATTCTGGTGCGCAAGTCTTACCCCTGCATATACACTAATCTGTACCCCTAAACAGATATTGGAAAAGACAAGTAAATATAAAATAAGCGTGTATATGCGCTAGACAGCAATGGGGATATATGAATACAACTCTGAAATAGAGATTCTATTAGATTTAAATGGACTATGTACATCAACTAAAACAATTTACTTAAAAACAGAATATAAAATAATTGAAGATATGTAGTTTCTTAGAAATAAAACATTTATTAGAATCAAAAATCTATGACCGGTCATAAACAAGGCAAATTAATTAAAAACTCCTAGGTTAATGTGCAACTAGAGGTAGAGTATAAAAAGTTAAAAAAAAAGTCTGTGTATAAAAAATATATAGCTGTTGGGACCAGTTAGTCTCTATGTACTACAAAAAGTAAAACAAAAGAGGCAATATCGGGGGGCGGAGCCAGCAGCAGAAGCAGCAAGACGTGCCATTTCAGAGCTCCTGCCATCTGCTTAATAAATCTCATATTTTGGGCACTTTGAACATCCTTATACTGCGGGACCTGGTTCTCAATGAGTCTAGGAATACAAAATAAAGGATGTGAGACAATAATACACATTAGCCGACAACATCAACAGCACAAAGGCCTTCAAGTTTGTCTGCCGCATGTAGCAGGCCGCCATACTACAGGACTTTTTCACATCATCTCTTTCCCTAGAGATACATCCCTAAAACTTTGCCTCCTTGAGAGGATACTCAGCATCTCCCCTGGGATACCAAGCACGAAGAGACCGCAAGCAATTTTCTTAACCCCTATGTTACAACATGGAGGAGGTTTCTTATTTTACAGTACTAGCTCTATTTGCAGAATCTGAGCGGCAAATACACCGCAGATTTGATCGCCTTATGGAACTGATTGAGACCCCTCTGACACAACCCTGCAGGCTTACTATGGAGAAGGGGACAGTTCCAAGCAATTTGACATGTGGCCTACGGCCACGGGATGTAAATACATGTACTGGAGCTTTGGATTTGGGGGAGAGGCAGCGGTATGCTGGCCCTGGGGAAACCAGGCTGAGAGGCGCCGAAAATCTGGGAACTTCAGTAGGAGTGGGCCCTCCTATGCTAGACACAGATATGAAGGCAGCGGTGGTCGATACCGCGCTAGAACAGGCAGAGGCTCATGATGGTTGCTGCAATAGACGTACCCAGATGGTTGCTGTTTACCTTGCCATATGGGGGAGACCGGCCGGCTCCCCTGTGGAGGGTGATGCGAAGGATCGTTGGATGTCGGTGGCCTGCTATCCTTTTGCTGCTTTGGCTCTCTGCAGCGGCTGCGGCCTAGGGCTGTGGCGCATGACGGAGTGCTCGTCGGATCTGTTTCCCGCAGTGCCAGGAGGCCTTCCGGACCTTGATGTGGTCGCAAGAGTCAGGGTTGGGTAAAGTTGTAGACATTGAGACAGCCTGTGGCCTGCTAGGCCTGACCTAACCCCACCCCAGAACTACTCTAACTCCGAAGACTGTTACCTCATGAGACATAGGGAATGTGGACTCACTGAAGCGGATCAGCCCAAGCCCCAGATCACTATTTGTAACTTAGATAATGACATTTATTAGAAAGTTGGACTGTATTGAGAGGTAAAGGTGCAATGTTTGTTAGACAGGGAGTAGTCCTCCCCCTCCAATCCCTATAAGCTACATTGTAGGTCTGACATAGGCCTGTTCCCCTTCCCTGTTAAGCAATAGTCTGCATGATCCGGCACTGGGTAATTGGGAATAGCCCTTATGAGTTTAGAAGGATAGTTGGCAAAGTCAGGCTGTGCTCAGATATGTGTATATAGGGGTCTGTCTTGTCGCTGTATAACTACTCAAGCCTTGTGGGATGTTTGTTTTTATGTGCCAGAGGTGGGAAGAAGATGGCATGAAAGGTATATTTTGCTCCTTATTATTTGCTCATAGGCGCTACTCCCTAGCTTGGGGTAAGTTTTTTTTGGGACTAGGATATCTATAAAACATGTAAATGCCGATGTGATATGTCCTGTAACTTGCCTCCCATACTGTACAGTTTAAAAATACGCAAGCCTTAATGCTATCACTCCACACTGTATATTATACTGTTATGCTATCCTACCTATAGCTGTGTAACTGGTACTTCCTGTGCTAGGACCAAGATCTAAGCTTTGTGCAGTAGGTAGTAAGATTCTAGAGCTAAGTGGAGTAGTGAGGGGAGACTCAGATAATTGTTAGGGGCCCATCTACCTCAATGTGCACTGTTATCTCACACTGCATAGTATAATGTTACTCTAGCCTACCTACAGCTTTACAACTAATATTGCTGTGTTGGATACACATTAGATAATTCTTGCATGTCTCTTTATACAAGTACATATACTCTTGAGGAAATAGAGATCCTGCACCTACAACATATAGTACCCAGAATGCTGGTCTTAGATATAAATAAAGGTATGAAGGAAGACTATATTCTTTCCAGTTCTTCCTACCCCTTATTTCCCCTACACATAGGCTTAGTTTTTCAAATGACCCTAGTTGTACAATTAGTTGCTATTTTTCCTGTAAAACTTCTTAGATGATAGATGTGTATAAAACTGTGTATAACACCCCCAACTTGTTCTCTCTACTTCGCCCCCCCCCTTCCCCCCTCTTATGTGGTAAGGGACAAGTAATTTCTCCTCTGCATTCATTCTCTGACAATTACTTCTGGCCTTGCTTTTGGGTCCAAGTTTGGATGGGGGATGCTAAAAGGATTTCTCAGACTCACATTCAGTGCTTGGGCATTTTTCTATGGAGACCAAAGCATTCATGTTCCTGGTCTATCTTCTTGACAACAACCTCGGCAAAGTTTTTGGACTATCTGTTTTATTCCTGCTGAGATTTTTGTTCTGTGGACTGACCTCCTGACTTTTGAACTTTGGAATACTAGCCTGATATAAGCTATTGATTTGCCCTTTTGCTTTGACACCCAGTTCTGGGCTGTACCACTGGTTTTGACCTTTGCTTTGTCTATGGATTATTCTCCAAGTCTGCTGACCACTGAAAGCTGCTCTACAATACTGGTTTCAGCTACCAAATCAGGTAATTTCATTATTGCCTTTTATATATACTGCATAGTGATTACATTTATATGCAGAAGGTAATTTATTCCTGCTCCTAATTGGTCATAACAGAGGAGATAAGATAAACAACACTCAGTAGACATTTTAAGGGGGACACTCCTGGACTGAAAAACAATGCACTTGTTGTAAAACAAAATAACAGTTTTAAATGTTATATGACAGTCAGGTACAATGCAGTGAATTATTTCTGATACATATGTAAAATTTATGAAATACAAGATTTAGGATGGTGCATTAATTATATATATTACTTATGTGCATACAAAAAAAAACACATAAGCAAAGGCACCTGTCTCTCAGAGTATAAGTGGTCCAATGATGTGGCGTCCTTGCAATGATTCTGATGCGTTTCGAAGGCTAAAGCAAGGTGTTCCTTCTTTAGCCTGTAATGTTCCTTTAACCCTATCTGCCATTAAACGCTGCACTAGAATGACTATCTGAAAGTAATAACTGTTTCTATTTTGTCTTAGTGGGTTCCTGAGATAGCAAAAGCCATCTCTAATATTTTGGAGAAATAATGCTTCTTTAGTATGATGGCTTGGGACTCATAATTCACTCCAACAAATGTATAATGTTGATGTAGAACTGTTGATATACATACAGGCTCTACTCCTTTATCTTAAATAGACTTAAATGAAGGACACAATTTGATTGTTTCTTCAAATTAACTAGATAATATTGACAACATAGTAGCTTATTGATCCACAGAAATGTGATTTCCACTTCGGAGTCAAGAGGGCTTCTTTTTACTGTTTGATGCACAATAAGAAATCACTTCAATTTGTTTTTTGTTTCCCGTTTTTTGGATCAAGGGTAGTACCAGAATGTTTGAAAGGCTAAACTTGTAATTCTAATATAAGAATGAATTCCATTCTAACTCTTTACAATTGTCTTAAAAACTTCTTTAAAAATATAAAATAAGTTAAATTAGGAGATGCAAAATGAATCAACATCAGTATAAAACAGAAACACACAAAAAGAAACCTGCAACAAAATACTGCTAATCAAATATGCTAACACTCAAATAGCATAAGTTATAATGTACCATTATTATATATTAGTTATAATACACTCTAGGGCAGGGATGAGCAACCTTGGCAGCAGGATGATAACGGCACTTTCAAAGAGGAGTCCCCTATTATAATTCTCGGTACCACATATATTGTGATGCTATCAAAACAATAATACTAACGGGGGGAATGGGTGCTACACACTTGAAGAACTGTACTGGAGATGTAGTGTAAAAGTCACACTACAAAAAGAGTGTACATGATTAGCACTCTGCTACTCTTGTACATCAATAAATACAATTGGGGTAATAACATTCATAAAAGGAAGTGTGAAGGTGGTAAAATTTAACTTTTATTAGTGAGGGTAAAAAACAAATATACCCATTAAAACACAAATCGTACATGAACATCTGACAATCCATATTGAAATATCACTGTGAAATCAGTTGGTTATCAACAGTAATACCAATAATAGAGGGCTGGGGGTGTGGGCTATACCCGTCCCACTGATCACCAGGGGTATAGATATAATAATGTATACGTGAAAAATGCTTGGTATAACTACATGAGTGGTTTGTCACATTGTCCCTGTAAAGTTGGCAGAAAAAGAAAAGGGTTCCACAGTGTTGAATCTGGGGGTGGGTGCTATAGTACCTTTGATAATACACGTTGATACCCTCAGTCAAGGTCTATATAGGGAAAATGCCCTGGGAGATAACCAGTATTGTGTTATCACTGTTAGGGTAAAGTGGAGTTTTTGACCAGGTTAGGTGATCTAAGCTCTGTTATTCATTGATGGACAGTATCCTTACTGCAGACAGAATACCAACATCAAAAATATTCAATATGTCAATATTTTTAATATAGTGTGGAAAATATTACAACAGTGGAGATAGCGTGATAACTATTCAGGTGTGGAGCTAATACTAACAATAGATGTTATTTATCAAGCATATTAGTGTCCCACAAAGTTACCCATCTATCATACCCATGGACTGAAATATATTAAGTAGGATTCGGCGAAAATACGCAGTTTCACGGTGTGGAAAAATGTGTAACTAGAAGGATCAAAATAACCCCACTATTGGAACAAAATAGACGGTATACCGCAAGTGTCACAAAGACACCGCCCATTCAATCATAGAATATTGCCCACAGAATATGACTAACAAATGCTAGGTGGTAGGGCTTGTGCTAGCTATGAGAGTACACGTTGCTAAACAAACTAACAGCTGACTACTGAAATGACGATAAGGGAAAAGGGCACTCCAATATGGCAACTGAATAGACGGTATACCGCAAGTGTCTCTAAGACACCGCCCGTTCACTCGTTATTAGTATCAAAGGTGCTCTCTAGACGGAAAGATTATAATTTGTTTAAGTACAGAAATAGCTCTCGCACTATGTGGTACGTACTATGATACTTAGCACGTGTTAGTACACACACTAATCTACCATCAACATCCAGTGACTGTCAGCACGGAGTGTTGTAATAACAATAATGAGGAATATTACTCAGGTAAAAATAAGGGAACCCACACTGTAATATTAAAATAGGAGGTATGTAAGGCACAAGTAATCGTGTATTACAAGTGCCGCATATACACCACCCGTCAGCACTGTAGATTAATGTGGCAATATAGCCCCTAAGTCCCCGATTTAGAAGTGCTAAGATTAGTAATATTTATATATTGGTCTATAGTTGTACAGAAGTAAATGTAAGAAATGCTAGTTAAAAATGAAAATCCCTGATTCTCTCTCCCCTGACATGTTTTGCTTTTTAGCATTTTCAAAGGCGGAGCCCCCGCCTTCACATTGCCTTTTTATAGGATCAGACTATGCAGGCTTGGCTAGAAACTCATCACCTGATTGGAGGCGAAAGGGGATGTATAGCAGAGAGTGGCTATGATAGGCTGAGGTATGTAGAGTGAGGAATCTCTAACTACAGTCTTTGATATATATACAGAAATTGACTAGATAGACCGTGGTTAATAAGGGAAAAACCCATTATGTTGCTGTCAAAGGGGAATGTATCACTACAATATAGTAGGATGTAAGAAAGGGTATGAAAGAAAAAATCAATATCAAAAGGAATTATATCCTGGATAGATAATAATAGTACACTTTTGGTTTCTTATATTCGGGGCTAAATGATTTATCTGTAGAGCGTGAAAAAGCTGAATCCTCTCTACATGTAATTTATAAGTGCCAAATCGTTGTCTGTGTGATATAAGCAAAAATGCATAAAATGTGACAAAAAAAATATTTATAAATAAAAAATGAAATATTTTGTATTTATGATGCAAAGGAAGAAAAATACCTAACTAGATTGTAGATGTGGCAACGTGCTGAGGTGATAGAGGAAATTCTCATCGGGAATGAATATAATTTCCCAACCTTGTGTCAAAATTGAAAAAGAAGGTAATGTGTGATAGGTTCCATGAGAAGGTAAAATAACTAATTAATAAATAGTTAATAAATAATGATAGTGCACTAGAGGAGTAAGAATATTGTTGGTGATATCAAAACTAATTTATATCTTAATAAATTGCTTATTAATTACAGTCCAACCATAATACTTCTGTGGAGTGCTAAAAGTACTATTAACACCTTAATTGTGATACTGGAGGAATGCATATACACATCTATATATATATGTAAACCAATAAGTGCAGCAGATAGAGTATGGAATCAGAACACAGACATTTTAAATTTAAAGCCCCTGATGCTGATTCTAAAATTGAAGGAAATCATCCCAAATTTTTACAAATGTATACTATCCTACTTTATAAAAAGCAGAAATAATTGTTATGTTCATTCAATCCTTTCGGATAAACCGTATCAAGTAAATAAATCCACTTGCATTCTGCTTGAAGTAATGCTATTTCTATATTACCCCCCTGATGCCTAGGCTTATTTTCTCTACCCCCATACATTTGAGACTCATGGGGATAGATTGATGAAAATGAGAGACCACATATGTTATATTTTTACCCTCTCCTTTGTCCTTGACAGCATTTTTGATATTTCAAATGTGTTCTTGCAGTCTTATACATAGTTTCCTAGTCATACATACGTAAATTTTTGGACAATTGCAATTTAGCACATATATGACTCCCTCCATGGAGAAACTCATATAGCTTAGGAGATTGTGACAAGTTTTAAATCTGTCAAGAATGGTTTTGGTCTTCTTAATGTGAGGGCATACTGAGCATGTACCACAAGGGAAAGAGTCAGGATTGTAAAAATGACTGCTTGAGACTTTATCTTTGATATTTCTGGTTCGTCGATACCCAACCTATACTTTACTGCCTAATGTAGATTTAAGATCCGGATCTGTCAGGAGAATATTCCAATGTTTGTTCAGGATTTGAGTGACAAGGTGTATTCTAGGGCTGTAGGTGAGAATTAATCTGGTTTTGCCATCCATTTTTTTCTCCTTTTTGTGGAGTTAATCTTGTCTCTCAGTTGTTAAAGCCCTTGATTTAGCTTTTCTGATACTCCTTCTGCTATAGCCTCTTTCTAAGAGTCTATTTTCCATATCCTTGCTTTGCTGCACAAAAAATACTTCCTAATTCTCCTACAGGGAGAGATTTAATTGTTCCAGGAGCATGTGCACTATTGGTATGTAAGAGACTGTTCATAGCTGTCTCTTTTCTATAGAGGTCTGTGGATATTCTACCTTAATCTTGATCTTTTAATATCTTTAGATCGAGAAATTCAATTTTGGATTGGCTGTAAGAGTATGTTAGTTTGATATTGAGGTTGTTATCGTTCAATCTCCCCAAAAAAGATTCCAAATCTACTTTTGTGCCTTCCCACAGAAAGAGGATATCGTTGATGTATCTAATCCACATCAGTATTGAGTCTGTATCTCTTGTGTTGGTATCTGAGAAATCCACCTTTCGTTCCCACCAACCGAGGAAAAGGTTGGGTATCGACGAACCAGAAATATCAAAGATAAAGTCTTGAGCAGTCATTTTTATCTTCAAAAAACTAAGACAGCATACAATCCTGGCTCTTTCCCTTGAGGTACGTGCTCAGTATGCCCTCACATTAAGAAGACCAAAACCATTCTTGACAGGTTTAAAACTCGTCCCAAACTCCTAAGCTATATGAGTTGTTCCACGGAGGGAGTAATATATGTGCTAAATTGCAATTGTCCAAAAATTTACGTAGGTATGACGACTAGGAAACTACATATAAGACTGCAAGAACACACAAAAACATATTTTAAATATCAAAAATGCTGTCAAGGACAAAGGAGAGGATAAAAATATAACATCTGTGGCCTCTCATTTTCTGTTACACCATCAATCTAACCCCATCAGTCTCAAATGTATGGGGGTAAAGAAAATAAGCCTAGGCATCAGGGGGGTAATATAGAAAGAGCATTACTTCAAGCAGAATGCAAGTGGATTTATTTGCTTGATTCGGTTTATCTGAAAGAAATGAATGAACATAACAATTATTTCTGCTTTTTATAAAGTAGGATAGTATACATTTGTAAAAATTTGGGATGATTTCCTTCAATTTTAGAATCAGCATCAGGGGCTTTAAATTTAAAATGCCTGTGTTCTGATTCCATACTCTATCTGCTGCACTTATTGGTTTACATATATATATAGATGTGTATATGCATTCCTCCAGTATCCCAATTAAGGTGTTAATAGCACTTTTAGCACTCCACAGAAGTATTATGGTTGGACCGTAATTAATAAGCAATTTATTAAGATATAAATTAGGTTTGATATCACCAACAATATTCTTACTCATCTAGTGCACTATCATTATTTATTAACTATTTATTAATTAGTTATTTAACCTTCTCATGGAACCTATAACGCATTACCTTTTTTTTCACTTTTGACACAAGGTTGGGAAATTATATTCATTCCCAATGAGAATTTCCTCTATCACCTCAGCACGTTGCCACTTTCACAATCTAGTTAGGTATTTTTCTTTCTTTGCATCATAAATAAAAAATATTTAATTTTTTATTTATATATTTTTTTTCGGTCACATTTTATGCATTTTTGCTTTTATCACACAGACAACTATTGGGCACTTATAAATTACACGTAAAGAGGATTCAGCTTTTTCACGCTCTACAGATAAATCATTTAGCCCCAAATATAAGAAACCAAAAATGTACTATTATTATCGATCCAGGATATAATTCCTTTTGATATTGATTTTTTCTTTCATATCCTTTCTTACATCCTACTATTGTGTAGTGATACATTCCCCTTTGACAGCAACATAATGGGTTTTTCCCTTATTAACCACGGTCTATCTAGTCAATTTCTGTATATATACCAAAGACTGTAGTTAGAGATTCCTCACTCTACATACCTCAGCCTATCGTAGCCACTCTCTGCTATACATCCCCTTTCGCCTCCAATCAGGTGATGAGTTTCTAACCAAGCCTGCATAGTCTGATCCTATAAATAGGCAGTGTGAAGGCGGGGGCTCCGCCTTTGAAAAAGCTAAAAAGTGAAACATGTCAGGGGAGAGAGAATCAGGGGATTCTCATTTTTAACTAGCATTTCTTACATTTACTTCTGTACAACTATAGACCAATATATAAATATTACTAATCTTAGCACTTGTAAATCGGGGACTTAGGGCCTATATTGCCACATTGATCTACAGTGCTGACGGGTGGTGTATATGCGGCACTTGTAATACACCATTACTTGTGCCTTACCTACCTCCTATTTTAATATAACAGTGTGGGTTACCTTATTTTTGCCTGAGTAATTTTCCTCAATATTGTTATACAGCGCTCCCCGCTGACAGTCACTGGATGTTGATGGTAGTTTAGTGTGTTTACTAACACAGGCTAACTAGCATAGTACGTACCCCATAGTGTGAGAGCTATCTCTGTACTTAAACAAATGATAATCTTTCCGTCTAGAGGGCACCTTTGATACTAATACTGAGTGAACGGGCGGTGTCTTAGAGACACTTGCGGTATACCGTCTTTTCAGTTGCCACATTGGAGTGCCCTTTTCCCTTATTGTCATTTCAGTAGTCAGCTGTCAGCTTGTTTAGCAACAGGTACTCTCATAGCTAGCACGAGCCCTACTACCTAGCATTTGTTAGTCTTATATTCTGTGGGTAATATTCTATGATTGAACATGCGGTGTCTTTGTGACACTTGCGGCATACCGTCTATTTTGTTCCAATAGTGGGGTTATTTTCATCCTTCTAGTTACACATTTGTTCACACAGTGGAACTTCATATTTTCACCAAATCCTACTTAATATATTTCAGTCCATGGGTATTATAGATGGGTAACTTCCTGGACTTTCATTTTATACTTGGGGAGTATTGAACTTCAAATCCGGTGTGGTAGTGTTGAGTCAAGAGCAGAAGCCTGTTTCAATGCTATATGAGTGGCGGCCATCTTTTAACGCTCCTGGTTGTGCAGTCATACAGAACCTTTTGGGCTTCATTTTCTGCTGACATTTGTGGCCTTTGTGATTCCTGTCAGGATAGCCTAGAAGCTGGATACCATGGCCACTATGGAGAGTGCTACTTACTTTTTACAGGAACTGCATTATATACTTAAGAAATATCACACAGCCTTGGTAACATCATTGTTAAAGGCAGCAAGTTCTAGGATTTCTACCTCTGATCTGGACTCTTCTCCCACAGTGAGCTGTTCCGCTTTGGGGCCCCAGCGCTTAAATTCTATCTCAATCAGTCAAGCAGAGGATCTGGTCTTGACTGGTCCGGAGCTTGGGGAGGTGACTGAGGAGGTAACACCTAAAAGTATAGCCCTACACACTACAGATCTATTGGGGATCAATGACTCTGACTGCTCCGCAACGCAACCAGTCCTAGCACTTAGCCCAGCAGATAGAATGCAGGTCCCTGGAGGGACTTTGGCTGAGGTTTTCTTCAGAGTTCCAGGACCAACACTGCCTACACTGCTGTTGACCAGGCAGTCTCCAACTACTACTTACTGTGCAGTCATACTTTACTGTATTTGCTTTTCTAAATCAGCACTCCCGCTGTCAGACCTATCTAATTTTCCGGAATGCCGGCGGCCAAGGTAGTCTGACCTATATAATATTCCTATTTTTATTATAATGCTAACAGGTTAATGTTGCTGACACCTCACTGCTGTTTATATTTTTTGATATACGGACAGTCCATAAACATAATACCAGCCTGACCATCTCTACATTGACAATAGTAGACTACTTATATGAACCATAATTTTCGACACTGCTGTAGAGGAATAGCCACTAGTCACTAATTAATACTTACATAAGCCCTTTTATCATACGTTACCTGATGACAATGTTCTCCACTTTGTCTCAGTTATCAGACCAAATACTTTTATATGTCTTGGCTGCTGTTTAGGTACTGCTCAATTTACTTTAACTGATAGTGTGTGTGTTAATGATTCTGTTTCCAGTTGGAATTTAGATTCATATGCCTAGATTACAAGTTTTGTCGGTAAGGCTGTGCGGTGCTAACGCGCAGTTTTCCCTCACCGCTCACCTACAGACAACGCTGGTATTACAGGTTTTTAGAAATCCGGCATTAGCCGCAAAAAAAGTGAGCGTAGAGCAAAATTTAGCTCCACATCTCACCTCAATACCAGCGCTGCTTACGTTGGCGGTAAGCAGGTAAAACATGCTTGTGCACGATTTCCCCATAGGAATCAATGGGGCAGAGCCGGCGGAAAATAAACCTAACACCTTCAAAAAAGCAGCGTAAAGCTCCTAACGCAGCCCCATTGATTCCTATGGTGAAATAAAATGTATGTCTACACCTAACACCCTAACATGAACCCCGAGTCTAAACACCCCTAATCTTACACTTATTAACCCCTAATCTGCCTCCCCCGACATCGCCGACACCTGCATAACATTATTAACCCCTAATTTGCCGCTCCGGACACCGCCGCCACCTACATTATAGTTATGAACCCCTAATCTGCTGCTCCCAACATCGCCAAACCCTACATTATATTTATTAACCCCTAATCTGCCACCCTAATCTGCTACCCCCAATGTCGCCCCAAACTACCTACACTTATTAACCCCTAATCTGCCGCCGACAGTCGCCGCCACTATATTAAAGTTATTACCCCTAACCCTAACCCTAATAACCCCTTAACTTAAATATAATTTAAATAAATCTAAATAAAATTACTATCATTAACTACATTATTCCTATTTAAACTAAATACTTACCTATAAAATAAACCCTAAAGGGACACTGAACCCAATTTTTTCTTTTGTGATTCAGATAGAACATTCAATTTTAAGCAACTTTCTAATTTATTCCTATTCTCAAATTTTCTTCATTCTCTTGGTATGTTTATTTGGAAAGCAAGAATGTAAGTTTAGATGCCGGCCCATTTTTTTTTAACAACCTGGGTTGTCCTTGTTGATTGGACAGCACCAATAAAAAAGCGCTGTCTATGGTCTGAACCAAAAATTTGCTGGCTCCTTAGCTTAGATTACTTCTTTTTCAAATAAAGATAGCAAAAGAACACAGAAAAAAAAATGATAATAGGAGTAAATTAGAAAGTTGCTTACAATTGCATGCTCTAACTGAACCATGAAAGAAAAAATTTGGGTTCAGTGTCCCTTAAGCTAGCTACAATATAACTAAGAGTTACATTGTAGCTAGCCTAGGATTTTTTTTTATTTTACAGGCAACTTTGTATTTATTTTAACTAGGTAGAATAGTTATTAAATAGTTATTAACTATTTAATAACTACCTAGCTAAAATTAATTCAAATTTACCTGTAAAATAAATCCTAACTTAAGTTACAATTACACCTAACACTACACTATAAATCAGCCAATAGGATTGAGCTCGCATTCTATTGGCTGATCCAATCAGCCAATGGAATGCCAGCTTAATCATATTGGCTGATTGGATCAGCCAATAGGATTTTTTCTACCTTAATTCTGATTGGCTGAATTCTATCAGCCAATCAGAATTGAAGGGATGCCATCTTGAATGACGTCATTTAAAGGAACCTTCATTCTTCAGTTGGACTTCATTGGAAGAGGATGCTCCGCGTCGGATGTCTTTAAAAAACTTGTAATTATTTTATTATTTTCTGTAATTTAGTGTTTTTTTCGTACTTTAGATAATTTTTTTTAATTGTATTTAATTGTATTTAGTTTAGGTAACTAATTTAATTATAGTGTAGTGTTAGGTGTAATTGTAACTTAGGTTAGGATTTATTTTACAGGTAAATTTGTCTTTATTTTAACTAGGTAGCTATTAAATAGTTAATAGCTATTTAATAACTATTCTACCTAGTTAAAATAAATACAAAGTTGCCTGTGAGATAAAAATAAATCCTAAGCTAGCTACAATGTAACTATTAGTTATATTGTAGCTATCTTAGGGTTTATTTTATAGGTAAGTATTTAGTTTTAAATAGGAATAATTTAATTAATGTTAGTTATTTTATTTAGATTTATTTAAATTACATTTAAGCTAGGGGGTGTTAGGGTTAGGGTTAAACTTAGGTTTAGGGGTTAATACATTTAATATAGTTGCGGCAACGTTGGGGGCGGCAAATTAGGGGTTAATAAATGTAGGTAGGTGTCGGCGATGTTAGGGATGGCAGATTAGGGGTTAATAAAATTTAAGTAGTGTTTGCGATGCGGGAGGGCAGCGGTTTAGGGGTAAATATATTTTTGATAGTGGCAGCGATGTCCGGTTCGGCAGATTAGGGGTTACATTTTTTTTTTTTTTATTGTTTGCGATGGGGGGGGCCTCAGTTTAGGGGTTAATAGGTAGTTTATGGGTGTTAGTGTACTTTTTAGCACTTTAGTTAAGAGTTTTATGCTACAGCGTTAGCCCATAAAACTCTTAACTACTGACTTTTAAATGCGATACCAGGCTTGACAGGAGAGGGTCTACCGCTCATTTTCTGGAAGACTCGTAATACCGGCGTTATGCAAGTCCCATTGAAAATATAGGATAAGCAATTTACGTAAGTGGATTTGCAGTATTACCGAGTCTGGCCAAAAAAGTGAGCGGTACACCTGTCATTTCAAGACTCGTAATACCAGCGTTAGGAAAAAAAGCAGCGTTGGGACCAACGCTGCTTTTTAAGACTAACGCAAGACTCGTAATCTTGCTGATAGTATGTTAATTGTCATAGCCATCTAGTTGCGAATGTGTCTGGCCCTTTTACCATTCCTCCCCAACCCCCCCCCCCAAAAAAAAAGCACTCTGAACCAAATAAATCAGGTCCAGAGTCTAAGCGCGGTTTCTCTCGCAAACTACCTCAAATAATTAACACATTACTTTACATATTGAAGTCAGAACTCCATGTTCTTTTTATACTATATTTATGTGTATTTTCTAGCAAGAATTCTATGTTTATAAACTTTAAGTCACATGGCGGTTCAAGTCTAGTATGGTAAATATTTATCTTCCCATATTATAAACGACTTATATGTTACTCTCCTTTATCAAGGCAGGAAATTATTCTTTCACATATTTTTAGTACGACTTCACTTATACTCATTATGTTAACAACCTTATAAGTCATTAAGAAATATCCTAGCGATATTTCTTTATCCTCAAATTATCAGGTTGTTCATGTTCAGATTACATTTGTTGTTTACTTGCGGCTATATTATGAGTTTTGCGTTAGAGACTGTGCAGTGCTAACGAGCAGTTTATGCTCACCGCTCACTTACAGACAGTGCTGGTATTACAGGATTTACAAACCAGAGAAGAAGTGAGCGTTGAGCAAAATTTTGCTCATTACTGCACTCCAATACCAGCGCTGCTTAAGTCAGCGGTGAGCTGGTGTAACGTGCTCGTGCACAATTTCCCCATAGGAATCAACGGGGCAAGCCGGTTGAAAAAAAGTCTAACACCTGCAAAAAAGCAGAGTAAAACTCCCTAACGCAGCCCCATTGATTCCTATGGGGAAATAAAATGTATGTCTACACCTAACACCCTCAAATGAACCCTGAGTCTAAACACCCCTAGTCTTACACTTATTAACCCCTAATCTGCTGCCCCGACATCGCCGCAACCTACATTATATTATTAACCCCTAATCTGCCACTCCAGACACCGCCACCACCTACATTATATTTATGAACCCCTAATCTGCTGCCCCCAACATTGCCGACACCTACATTATATTTATTAACCCCTAATCTGCCTTTTCCAATGTCTCCGCAACCTACCTACACTTCTTAACCCCTAATCTGCCGCCCCCAACGTCGCCGCCACTATAATAAACATATTAACCCCTAAAACGCTGCACTCCCGCATCGCAAACATTAGTTAAAGATTATTAACTCCTAATCTGCCGGCGCTAACATAACCGCCACCTACCTACATTTAATAACCCCTAAACTGCCGCCCCCAACATTGCTGCCACTATATTAAAGCTATTAACCCCTAAACCTAAGTCTAACCCTAAACCTAACACCCCATAACTTAAATATAATTTAAATAAATCTAAATAAAATTACTATAATTAACTAAATTATTCCTATTTAAAACTAAATACTTACCTGTAAAATAAACCCTAAGCTAGCTACAATATAACTAATAATTACATTGTAGCTAGCTTAGGGTTTATTTTTATTTTACAGGCAAGTTTGTGTTTATTTTAACTAGGTAGAATAGTTTCTAAATAGTTATTAACTATATAATAACTACCTAGCTAAAATATATACAAATTTACCTGTAAAATAAAACCTAACCTAAATTACACTATCACCTAACACTACACTATAATTAAATTAATTCCCTAAATTAAATACAATTAAATACAATTAAATAAAATTATCTAGAGTACAACCCCCCCCACTAAATTACAGAAAATAATAAACAAATTACAAGATTTTTAAACTAATTACACCTAATCTGATCCCCCTAACAAAAAAAAAAAAAAAAAAAAAGTCCTACCCTACACTAAATTACAAATAGCCCTTAAAAGGGCCTTTTGCGGGCATTGCCCCAAAGTAATCAGCTCTTTTACCTGTAAATAAAATGACAAACCCCCCAACATTAAAACTCACCACCCACACAACCAACCCTACTCTAAAACCCATCCAATACCCCCTTAAAAAAACCTAACACTAACCCCTTGAAGATCACCTTACCGGGAGAAGTCTTCATCCAACCGGGCCGAAGTCCTCAACGAAGCCTGGAGAAGTCTTCATCCAAGCGGGGGGCGAAGTGGTCCTCCAGACGGGCAGAAGTCTTCATCCAGACGGCATCTTCTATCTTCATCCATCCGGCGCGAAGCGGGTCCATCTTCAAGACATCCGGCGCAGAGCATCCTCTTCCAATGAAGTCTTCTTACTAAGTGACTGTTCCTTTAAGTGACATTATCCAAGATGGCGTCCCTTCAATTCCGATTGGCTGATAGAATTCTATCAGCCAATCAGAATTAAGGTAGAAAAAATCCTATTGGCTGATGCAATCAGCCAATAGGATTGAAGTTCAATCCTATTGGCTGATCCAATCGGCCAATAGGATTGAGCTGGCATTCTTTTGGCCAGCTCAAAATAAAAAAGCCCCCCCCAAAATAAAAAAAAGCCCTACCCTACACTAAATTACAAATAGCCCTTAAAAGGGCCTTTTATGGGGCATTGCCCCAAAGTAATCAACTCTTTTACCTGTAAATAAAAAATTACAACCCCCCAACATTAAAACACACCACCCACACAACCAACCCTACTCTAAAACCCACCCAATCCCCCCTTAAAAAAAACCCTTGAAGATCACCCTACCTTGAGAAGTCTTCACCCAGTGGGCCGAAGTCCTCCACGAAGCCAGCAGAAGTGGTCCTCCAGACGGGCAGAAGTGGTCCTCCAGACAGGCAGAAGTCTTCATCCAGGCGGCATCTTCTATCTTCATCCATCCAGCGCGGAGCGGCTCCATCTTCAAGACATCCGATGCGGAGCATCCTCTTCTGACGACGGCGACTGAAGAATGAAGGTTCCTTTAAGTGATGTCATCCAAGATGGATCTTGGATGACGTCACTTAAAGGAACCGTCATTTAGTAAGAACACTTGGTTGGAAGAGGATGCTCCGCGCCAGATGTCTTGAAGATGGATGAAGATAGAAGATGCCGTCTGGATGAAGACTTCTGCAAGTCTGGAGGACCACTTCGCCCGGCTTGGATGAAGACTTCTCCCGGCTTCGTTGAGGACTTCTGCCCGGTTGGATGAAGACTTCTCCCGGTATGGTGATTTTCAAGGGGTGAGTGTTAGCTTTTTTAAGGGGGTATTGGGTGGGTTTTAGAGTAGGGTTGGTTGTGTGGGTGGTGGGTTTTAATGTTGGGGGGGATTTGTAATTTTTTTACAGGTAAAAGAGCTGATTACTTTGGGGCAATGCCCCGCAAAAGGCCCTTTTAAGGGCTATTCGTAATTTAGTGTAGGGTAGGGCTTTTTTTATTTTGGGGGGGCTTTTTTATTTAGTTAGGGGGATTAGATTAGGTGTAATTAGTTTAAAAATCTTGTAATTTTTTTATTATTTTCTGTAATTTAGTGTTTATTTTTTTTGTACTTTAGATAATTTTATTTTATTGTATTTAATTTAGGGAATTAATTTAATTATAGTGTAGTGTTAGGTGTAATTGTAACTTAGGTTAGGTTTTATTTTACAGGTACTTTTGTATTTATTTTAACTAGGTAGTTATTAAATAGTTAATAACTATTTAGTAGCTATTCTACCTAGTTAAAATAAATACAAACTTGCCTGTAAAATAAAAATAAACCCTAAGCTAGCTACAATGTAACTATTAGTTACATTGTAGCTAGCTTAGGGTTTATTTTATAGGAACGGTAAGTATTTAGTTTTTAATAGGAATAATTTAGTTAATGATAGTTATATTTATTTAGATTTATTTAAATTATATTTATGTTAGGGGGTGTTAGGGTTAGGGTTAGACTTAGGTTTAGGGGTTAATAACTTTAATATAGTGTTTTCAATCCACCACCCTGGAGGCGGCGGATGCCATAGGAATCAATGGGAGTCAGAAAGCAGCGAAAGCTCATGTTTGCTGCTGCCCGATATCCCATTGATTCCTATGGGAATGTTTACATCTAACACCCTAACATGTACCCCGAGTCTAAACACCCCTAATCTGCCCCCCCCTACACCGCCACCACCTAAATTAATGTTATTATCCCCTATCCCGCCGCTCTCGGAGCCCACCATAACTTAATAAAGTTTTAAGCCCTAAAACCGCCGCTCCCAGAGCACACCGCAACTTAATAAACTTATTAACCCCTAAACCGCAACTCCCGGGGCCCACCGCCACCTACATTATACTTATTAAAACCTAATCATCCACCCCCTACACCGCCGCCACCTACATTATATTTATTAACCCCTAATCTGCCGCCCCCAACATCGCTGACACTATATTAAATTTATTAACCACTAAACCTAAGTGTAACCCTAACCCCCTAACTTAAATATATTTTAAATAAAATAAATATTACTATCATTAAATAAATCATTCCTATTTAAAACTAAATACTTACCTATAAAATAAACCCTAAGTTAGCTACAATATAACTAATAGTTACATTGTAGCTATCTTAGGGTTTATATTTATTTTACAGGCAACTTTGTATTTATTTTAACTAGGTACAATAGTTATTAAATAGTTATTAACTATTTACTAACTACCTAGCTAAAATAAATGCAAATATACCTGTAAAATAAAACCTAACCTAAGTTACAATTACACCTAACACTACACTATAATTAAATAAATTAACTAAACTAAACACAATTAAATACAATTACATTTTTTTTATCTAAAGTACAAAAAAACTCCACTAAATTACAGAAAATAATAAAATAATTACAAGATTTTTAAACTAATTACACCTAATCTAATCCCCCTAACAAAATAAAAAAGCCCCCCCCCAAATAAAAAAGCCCTACCCTACACTAAATTACAAATAGCCCTTAAAAGGGCCTTTTGCTGGGCATTGCCCCAAAGTAATCAGCTCTTTTACCTGTAAATAAAAAATTACAACTCCCCCAACATTAAAACACACCGCACACACAACCAACCCTACTCTAAAACCCACCCAATCCTCCTTAAAAAAACCTAACACTAACCCCTTGAAGATCACCCTACCTTGAGAAGTCTTCACCGAACCGGGCCGAAGTCCTCCACGACGCCGGCAGAAGTGGTCCTCCAGACGGGCAGAAGTGGTCCTCCAGATGGGCAGAAGTCTTCATCCAGGCGGCATCTTCTATCTTCATCCATAAGGCGCGGAGCGACTCCATCTTCAAGACATCCGACGTGGAGCATCCTCTTCTGACGATGGTGACTGAAGACTGAAGGTTCCTTTAAGTGATGTCATCCAAGATGGCGTCCCTTCAATTCTTATTGGCTGATAGAATTATATCAGCCAATCAGAAATAAGGTAGGAAAAATCCTATTGGCTGATACAATCAGCCAATAGGATTGAAGTTCAATCCTATTGGCTGATTGGATCAACCAATAGGATTGAGCTTGAATTCTATTGGCTGATTGGATCAGCCAATAGGATTGAACTTCAGTCCTATTGGCTGATTGCATCAGCCAATAGGATTTTTCCTACCTTAATTCCGATTGAATTATATCAGCCTATCGGAATTGAAGGGACGCCATCTTGGATGACGTCACTTAAAGGAATCTTTATTCTTCAGTCGCCGTCGTTAGAAGAGGATGCTCCGCGTTGGATGTCTTGAAGATGGAGCCGCTCCGCGCCGGATGGATGAAGATAGAAGATGCCGCCTGGATGAAGACTGTCCATCTAGAGGACCACTTCTGCTTGCTTCGTGGAGGACTTCGGCCCGGTTGGGTGAAGACTTCTCAAGGTATGGTGATCTTCAAGGGGATAGTGTTTTTTTTTTTTTAAATAATTTTTTATTGAGGTAAAATGTGATAACAACAAAACAGAAAAATATGTCCAGGTACAAATTAGACTTGACAAGAATATCTATACATTTCTCGTACAGAAAGTATAATTTAACTATAACATAAGGATACCCTTATTACCATAAAAATTACTGAGTCTGATCTACAGTAGTGATGTCGCGAACCTAAAATTTTTGGTTTGCGACCGCGGACTCGAACATCTGGTATTGTTCGCGAATGCGCGAACCGCGCAAAACGCCATTGAATTCAATAGGCAGGCGAACTTTAAAACCTACAAGGACTCTTTCTGGCCACAATAGTGATGGAAAAGTTGTTTCAAGGGTTACTAACACCTGGACTGTTGCATGCTGGGGGGGGGATCCCTGGCAAAACTCCCATGGAAAATTACATAGTTGATGCAGAGTCTGCTTTTAAGCCATAATGGGTCTAAATCAACTAACATTCCCAAAGTGGCTGTCTCAAAACATCCCGGACAGAAGATAGATTGATAGTGATAGATAGGATAGATAGATATACATAGATTGATAGTTAGATAGAATCGATAGAAGAGAAATAGATAGATTTGTTAGATATATAATTACCCCTAATAAATTCTAATAATCAAACATGTGTTCTTGGACCCAACTAGCTTGTGTCAATTAGTACTTTTCTTAGCACTTTAATCCCTTCCCCCCCCCCTATCGGGGGAGTTCTATATGGCCTGCCAGATTACCCTGAAAAATTATAATAATAAGGACATGTGGTCTGCTACCTATTTTAACGAGGTAGTGTTTTAAGTACTACCATTCTTAGCACTTTAATCTCTGTAACTCCCCCCTATTTGGTGAGGTCTATACGGCCTGGATGATTACCCATACAAAATATAATAATAAGACCATCTGCTCTTGGTCTGCGACCCATGGTAACTATGTTGTGTTAATTAGTAATGTCCTTCGCATTTTAATAGCTGTTACTCACCCTATAGGTGGAGGTCTATATGGCCTGCATGATTACCCTAACAAAATATAACAACCAAACATATGCTCTGGGACCCATGGTAAGTAGGTTGTGTTAAGTAGTACTGTTCCTTGCATTTTCATACCTGTTACAACACCAAATGGTGGCAGGTCTATCTGGCCTTCATGATTAGCTGCACCCAAACCCAAAAAAAAGCCGAAGTGGGTCTTAGACTAACACCCATGGCTAACTCTGTTGTTTCAATTAGTACTATTCTTAGCACTTTCATCCCTGTTACGGGCGGTCTACATGGCCATCATGATTAGCCGAACAAAATACTACAATCCAACCTTTGCTCAGTCTTCATAGGCCCTTCATTGGCTGTATTTTGATAGTACAGTTCTTATTATTTTTATAGCTGATACAACACCGAATGTTGTCAGCTCTATATGGCCTGCATGATTAGCTGCACCCAAAACAAAAATAAATCCAAGCGGTCTTGGATTAACACCCATGGCTAACTCTGTTGTTTCAAGTAGTACTATTCTTAGCACTTTCATCTCATCATCCCTGTTACTTCCAGGACTCTCGGTGGTGGTGGTCTACATGGCCATCATGATTAGCCTAACCAAATACTACAATCCAACCTTGGCTCACAATTCTTGTAACAGTTACTGTTACAAGAATTGTGATTGGTGCCACTAATTGGCTACTTGGGCCTGGCAGACAGGCTGGCAGATATGAGTCGTGGATGGTAGGTAGGGCAGCAATTTAACACAGTATGCTGTGTAAGTGACAAAAACACAGGACTGATAGAAAATTAAGTTACATTACACTAGCAAAATATTTTAAAATTTTAGATTTTAATATTAAAATTATGTTAAGAAGTGCAATGCACATATGACTCTATGAGTGGTCGCACTGGCTGGCTGCATCGTAGGGCAGCAATTATAACAACAGTATGCTGTGTAAGTCAGATAGACAGTTAGACACAGGCCTGATAGAAAATACAATTAGATTACACTAGCATAATGATTTAAAGACTTTTTTTTGGAAATTTTAAGAAAAAGGTTAAGCACATACATATGAGTCGTGGCTGATAGCCTTGGAAGGGCAGCTATTAAAACCAGTAGGCTCTGTATGTCGGATACACACACGCCTGATAGAAAATACTATTAGATTACACTAGAAAAATGATTGAAATTATTTTTTGGGGGGGGAATTTAAAAAAAGGTTAAACACATATGAGTCGTGGCTCATAGACTAGGGAGGGCAGCAAGTAAACACAGTAGGCCTCTCTATGTTAGCAAAACACCACAGGCCGGATAGAAAATTATATTAGATTACACTAGCAAACAAATTTAAACTTTTTTTTTTTATATATTAAAATTAAGGTGAAAGAAAAATAGATTTGAGTGCTGGGTGGCTGCCTGGCACAGAACCAATTAACCAAAAGACTGAAAAAAAGAGGTATATTAATGCTGAGTGAGCCTGACAGGACACAGGCATGATAGTAAATGTAATTAGATTACACTAGAAAAATATTTTTTTTGTGTTTTTTTTTTTAAATTAAAAATAATGTTATAAACGGATATTAACACTGCTGGCTGCTGGCTGGCACAGAGCAATGAACCAGAGTATATGCTGTGTGACACTTGCCTGATAGAAAATGAAAAAAAATTACACTAGAAAAATAATTATATTTTTGGGTTAGTTAAATTTAAACTAATGTTGTTAGGGAGATATCAGTGGTGGCAAGTAGTCACAGCATATGCTGTGAGCCTTAAACACACAGCTGAAAGCCAGGCAAATTGCTAATAAAAAAAAAAAAAAAAAAAAGGCACGAAATATAGCCCTAAAAAGGGCTTTTTGGGGTGCTGTGCTTGCAGCAGAGATGAGTGGAGTCCTTCTGGACTGTAAATACACTAGCCTAGCTATGTTTTTCCTATTAATGTCAGGAGCAAAAACACAACACGTCCTCTCATTAAAAAAGCAAGGTTGTTATGAGTCTAAAATGGCGGATTCCGAGTAGCTGGGAGTGTCTGTGAGGGAGTGTCTGATGTTGATTGGCTCTAATGTGTCAGGCGGCTGTGACATAAAGGGTCAAAGTTTCCACAATGATGACACATAGGGGCGGATCGAACATCGCCATGTGTTCACCCACAAACGCGAACGCGAACAACCTATGTTCGCTGTGAACCGTTTGCGGGCGAACAGTTCGGGACATCACTAATCTACAGTGATAAATACATGCCAATGAAGGCTTTTAGTTTACAGAACAGCAAGTTCAAAAGCCAGAAAATGGATTCTAACAAGGGATATAACAGTATATCTGACACGTGGATCATAAAATGTATGATATATAAAATTAAGGATAGAAAGAAATGCAAGTGTGTAGATAAGGGTAACTGGAGCATATAATTATAAGCTAGTGGAACACACAAACTGCCATAGGTATACCTACCCCTACAATTCTTTAACACGTATCTGTACAGGACTATTCACTAGACATATGGTATATATTGTGTGACATACAAAAGCGTGGTTGAGTATCTCATGAAGTGGAGCTTTGATGGAAAAATGGGAGCCCTAACAGCATATTAATCACTACATATATAACTTTGTATTAAAATAAAAATAAAATAAAAGGCTTTTAGAATGGGTCCAGAGCAGAGAATAACAGACATTCACAGATGAATATATATAAAATCATAACAGCTTTACAGGTCAATAGGCAGGGTCTAGGGGGAAGAAGCCAAACCACCCACTTGGGGTATGTACCACAATAGTTAAGTTTAACTGTATATGTCAATTCTGAGTTTGTTAGAAAATAACCAATCCTCACTTAAGTAAATATGAGAAAGGGAGATGGTTAATAAAAGTAGCCCCCCCTGAACCAAACTATGTAAATAACACTTAGGGCGATAGCTATACATTTCTAAATAAAATAAGCTCTGTAAGTGATTACATTAGAGGGTATGTGTAATACAGTGAGTAGCATAGAGTACAAGATAAAAGTTCTGGAGGCCATAACAGAATCAGCTCTGGCAGACACAAACGGCAACTTCAATTTAGCCAATACCTCCTCTAAGTTCACAGAGAACAACAAGAATTGCCACCTCTGTAGGGAGCAAGGATTTATCAAAGGTTCCCTGTTCGTTCCAGAGTATGAGAGGTATCTCAAATAGGATCCGGGAACCACTGACAAGGTAGGTTGTGACACGGTTCTGAACCATATGGTAGTCGGCCAGACCAATGGTCATGCATCTAGGATCCCCTGGCAATTGCCCCTGGTTGATACCTTGAATATTTGGGGTTGTTAGTGTCTCTCTCTCCAGCGTCTACAGGGCAGATTTACAGGCTTCCCTTGGGAGCGTGACTGTGGTAAACGGCAGCTGCAAAGTAATGTCTATCTCCGTCAGACATGTGGTGCAGCAAGCATCGGCAATAGATTCCCCAGTAGCCAGGACTAGTGAAGAGCCAGAAATCCAGCTCTCTGCATGAAGATTTGAAGCGTTTATTGGAGGTAAGGTGCTAACTGACTGCAGTGCTCTGCCTCTTAGGCTATAATCTTTTCCCAACGGAGTGAGCAAAATAGAACTCTTCTCTCCTACAAAACCCGCCACTGGATTCAGAGGGAAAGATTGTGTGGGAGACTCCGTGCGAGTCTGGGGTGCTTTCAGTCCCGGTGATGAAGTTCTTGTGTTGAGGTGGGAGGTCTCGGCGTTCCTAGAGATTATCTATTGTAGGCGCCATTTTAAGCATTAGGTTAGCCTCTCCTCCACACTGGACCACTAACCCACAAGTGTTAGATCATGAAAGCTGTAGTCCATCTTCTCTTCGAATTTGTGGAGTAACGCTTGTACCCTTTCATAGAAATTTGCCATGTTTAGTTAGGTAGCCTTGGGTTTTGTATGAATGACACTGCGGCTGTAAAATGAGCAAATATTTCTGCCTTGTGGTTCTACCAGTCTGTGTGGCTCCAGGCCAGCATTGTAGTAGATGTTAAAGGCTTCGTCAAGATCAACTGTAAAAAGGATGTTTCTCTTCCCATAGAAGTGTAGATCAAAGGCTGAGATAGAAAGTACCAATTATACCCTATAAAAGGCTTAATTATTTGTTAATATTGCAGGAGCTCAAATGTTGTGCGTCTTGTCTCATCTGTTGCTAGCTCTGCCCCCAAGAGTGATAAATTTAAAACCACCTCAGAAGTGTCCTGTAGTAAAGTTCAAAACAAGTAGTTGAGGTAGGTATTCAGGGTATATTAGGGGAGTTGGGTCAGGTTATATTCCCTGTGTGTGTGTTGTGTGCAGTATCTGTTGCGCACTTACTTCTGAGGAACAGATGGTGTCGTTCCCTCTCATAGGTTTCAGGCCCTATGTCTGGAGCTGCAAACCTTAGATCCTGATGTGCAGTTATTTATCAGGATGGTAGTTCTGCCTGCTTTAATCTTATTCTTTCCTGAAGATTTCAGGCTCTTTAATGAGCCAGGAGACTTCCGAGGTAGGCTGAAGCCTGGGATTTTCCTGAAAATCCTCTGGAACTCCTTTCTGGGTAGATCAAAATTTGTCTCAAACTCAGCCAAATTTCAGCCAATGGTCCCTTGTAGTGTAGTAAATACTGCTCCAAAGTTTTTTTTCTGGGAATCAGCTCCTAAATCATGCTTTTTAGGGCTAATAAATAGCAGGTTTTAACTAGAGCTCTGTTAAATTGTGACTGTCTAGGCTGCTGGCTAGCTCCGCCCCCCATGTTTTTTTTTTTTAAGGGGGGATTGGGTGGGTTTTAGAGTAGGGTTGGTTGTGTGGGTGATGGGTTTTAATGTTGGGGGGGTTGTAATTTTTTTTACAGGTAAAAGAGCTGATTACTTTGGGGCAATGCCCCGCAAAAGGCCCTTTTAAGGGCTATTTGTAATCTAGTGTAGGGTAGGGCTTTTTTATTTTGGGGGGCTTTTTTATTTTGTTAGGGGGATTAGATTAGGTGTAATTAGTTTAAAAATCTTGTAATTATTTATTATTTTTGTAATTTAGTGTTTGTTTTTTGTTAGTACTTTAGATAATTTTTTAATTGTATTTAATTGTATTTAGTTTAGGGAATTAATTTAATTATAGTGTAGTGTTAGGTGTTAATTGTAACTTAGGTTAGGTTTTTATTTTACAGGTATATTTTTATTTGTTTTAACTACGGAAGTTATTAATAGTTAATAACTATTTAGTAACTATTCTACCCTAGTTTTATAATATATACAAAGTTGCCTGTAAAATAAAAATAAACCCTAAGCTAGCTACAATGTAACTATTAGTTATATTGTAGCTATCTTAGGGTTTATTTTACAGGTAAGTATTTAGTTTTAAATAGGAATAATTTATTTAATATATAAATTATATATTTAAGTTAGGGGGTGTTTAGGGTTTAGACTTAGGTTTAGGGGGTTAATAAATGTAATATAGTGGTCCTGCGACATTGGGGGCAGCAGATTAGGGGTTAATAAATGTAGGTGGAGGTGGTGTAGGGGGGCAGATTAGGGGTTAATAATATAATGTAGGTGGCGGGGCGGCGGTGTAGGGGGGAGGCAGAAAAGGGGTTAATAAGTATAATGTAGGTGGCGGTGGGCTTCGGACCGGCGGTTTAAGGGTTAATAATTGTATTTAGTTGTGGCAGGGTCCGGGGAGCGGCGGTTTAGGGGTTAATAATTTTATTTAGTTGTGGCGGGGGTCCAGGAGCGGCGGTTGAGTGCTTAAACACTTTATTAGAGTTGCGATGGGCTCCGGGAGTGGCGGTTTAGGGGTTAATACATTTATTAGAGTTGCGGTGGGGTCCCGTGAGCGGCGGTTTAGGGGTAAACAGTATAGTATAGTGTGGGTGTGATTAGTGACAGGGTACCAAGAGAAAGCTGTAAAAAAAGGCGAAGAGCAGCGAGATCAATGACTGTTAGTTAACTACAGTCCGCTGCTCATCGCACCGTACTTGGTGCGTGGCTTTTTGAACAGCTTTTTTTGATAATATTGGAGAACATATTCAGGTCAGCGGCAGCGATGTTAGGCGATCTTAGGCGAGCATATTGGTGCCGTCGAATGCAGGTAAGTTGACGCTTTGATAAATAGATGCCATGGCCTCCAGAATTACACACAATAGTCAAGATGAGGCCTAACTAATGATCTGTAAAGTGGCATAAGAACCTTACTATTTTTGCTGCAAATACCTCGAGCAAATGGCTGCAGTTTACTAAATTTTAAATCATCTGAAATTCTGAATGCACTATTAGTGAAGGATATTAAACTTATGTAGATCCCTTTGCTGAAGCTTATTAAAGAGTGAAAATGAGCAGTTCCAGTAATTAAAGCAATGTCTAATTGCAAACTTTGTGCATGATAATGAAACAGCATGTTAAGGAAATGTTAAATGTTTTTCAGGGTTTAACTTGATATATAATGTTTGCAGAACTGTACGTGGTGCAGAGAACATATAATTGCCAGTAAGACACAATTCTAAATTCAGTGCTGCAGCTTGAAGTGATATTTCAGTTAATTAGTGTTGCTATTTGTTACATCATATGTCGCATAGTCAATAGTGAATTGCTGATGTGATTTATGTCAGTATTAGTGTTAGCAATGGTGTTATGAAGATGTCATTCACAAAGACTAACAATGCAGAAAATATGTTTATTATTTTCATATTTCTCTGTGTTTAAGTTTGAATATAAACAATATTTTCTCTGGCGCTGGACTTTTGAAGATGACTGAAAACAATACTCTTAAAGGGACAGTAAAGTCATAATTAGACATTAGACAGAGCATACAATTTTAAACAACTTTTTCAATTTACTCCTATTATTTAATTTGCTTCCTTCACTTGTTATCCTTTGCTGAAAGGTTAGGTAAAGCTCAGGAGCAGCAAAGAACCCTAGGTTCTAGATGATGATTGGTGACTGCATATATATATATATATATATATATATATATTATATATATATACATATTGTTATGAGCTCACTCATGTGCTCAGTTAGAAACCAGTAGTACATTGCTGTTCCTTCAACAAATGATACAAAAGAGAATGAAACAAAAATTGATAATAGAATTAAACTGGGAAAAATGTTTAAAATTGTATGTTCATCCTGAAAGTGGATACAGGTTCCTGAAAGGTCAGTGGTGGCATGGTGGCCTTTATTCAGAAGGAATGAAAGGGCAAAAGCAGAGACGTAGTCAAATCAATCCGAAGTCAAGGCAGGCAGCAGGCAAGCGAGGACGAAAGACAATCCGAAGCCAGGAACCAGGAAATCTGAATAATGGGAATCAGGGTTAACACAGACAAAATACTGGGCAAGAACACCGGAATCAGGAAGCAAGGAAAATAATCAAGCACTGACTGTGGCATGCTGTGAGAATATATAGGGAAACAAAGTCACGTAATCGGTCACCTGCCCCCAGTAGGTGGAGCAAGCAGGGTCAATAGATGAGGTCAGGGACTCAGCACCATCTTGGTTTTTCTTAGAGTCCTGGCTTACTCTCCTACATCAGACCCACACCCCTTTTCTGCTCAAATGCAGAGTCCACATGGCGGCCATCATTCTTCCGCGACGGTACATCCTGAAAAACTTGGTGGTGAGAAGGAGAGGCGAAAGACAGTCGCAGGCTGGAGATAGAAGGCCCGGAAATCAGAGACCATTACCGCACCACCTCTAGGATGCCCCCAGAAGCCAGGAGCGGGTAAGTGTCCGGCCGTGCCGTGACAGAGCCCCCTCCTCAGACCCGACCTTTAGAGTGAGAAACGGGGTTGGCGAACCAGGATGTCTCCGTAGAAAAGCTTTGACTTTTGCAGGAGCATGGATATTTTTGGCCGGCTCCCAGGATCGGTCCTCAGGACCATACCCCTTCCAGTGGATAAGGTATTCCAAACATCCCCTATGACATCTGGAGTCAAGAATCTCCCTTGACTTAAAACTCTTCTGAACAATCAACCATCATTAGAATAGGTGGAACAGCAACACGTGATGGGAAACGGATGAATTTCCAAGGTTTCAGCAGAGATTCATGAAATGCAGGATGTAACTGGTAGGAGGCAGGGTCACCGTAAAAGGCCCTATGTAGTGTGATCCTAGTTTCTGTGAAGGACAGGACATACGAAAATTCTTGGGGATAGCCAACACCTTATCCCCTAGCACATAGGTAGGTGTTGGGGACCTCTTTTTGTCGGCATATCCTTTGTAACATTGTTGTGCCATTTTTAAAGTATTGATTAGTACCTGTCTTTGTTGTTTAAGTTTATTTAAATGGAAGGCCACAATCAGGTACCGTGTTGGAACAAGGCAATTCAGGGAAGGCACATGGATGAGAAACCATAGTTGGAATAAAAGGCGTGACCTTAATGGAATGATGCATTTGATTTTTATAAGAGAATTCTGCTGTAGGAAGTAAAGACACGCCAGTCATCTTGAAGGTACGTTGTAAAACAATGGAGGTATTGCTCCAAAGTCTGGTTGGTACGTTCAGTTTGCCTGTTGGTCTGGGGGGTGATAAACTGATGATAAGCAACGTTGGACTCTTGAGATGACTGCAAAAGTGGAACCAGAAACGGGAGATGAACTGAGAACCTCGGTCAGTGATGATTGATTGAGGCAATCCATGCAGGCGGTAGATGTTTTGCAGAAACAAGGAGGTGGTCATGGCAGCAGAAGGGAGTCCTATGGAGGGAATGAAATGTGCCATCTTTGTAAACCTATCGACAACCACCAGAATGGTATTGTGTTTGTATGACAGAGGTAGATTCACAATAAAGTCCCATGGCTATGTCTGTCCATGGCCCTTGAGAACTATAGGAGGTTGTAGAAGGCCTACTGGTTTTATTTTTGGTGTCTTTGAATGGGCACATATGTCACCTGTCAGCAGGGACAGGGTGCCTAGGATTTTTGGCCACACAGACGAAGATACATTTTGTCGCCCCCCATTACATACCATCCCATTGCTGGTTAAAAGGAGATTAAACCCCACATTTTTTCTATCATGAGTCAGCTAGAATATGACATTTTAAACAACCTTTCTAATTAACTCCTATTATCAATTTTTCTTTATTCTCTTGGTATCTGTATTTGAAAAGCAGGAATGTAAGCTTATGAGCAGCACTTGCATATATATATATACAGATTGTTATGAGCTCACTTATGTGCTGAGTTAGAAACCAGTAGTACATTGCTGTTCCTTCAACAAATGATACAAAGAGAATGAAACAAAAATTGATAATAGAATTAAACTGGAAAAATATTTAAAATTGTATGTTCATCCTGAAAGTGGATACAGGTTCCTGAAAGGTCAGTGGTGGCATGGAGGCCTTTATTCAGAAGGAATGAAAGGGCTAAAGCAGAGACGTAGTCAAATCAATCCGAAGTCAAGGCAGGCAGCAGGCAAGCGAGGACGAAAGACAATCCGAAGTCAGGAACCAGGAAATATGAATAATGGGAATCAGGGTTAACACAGACAAAATACTGGGCAAGAGCACCGGAATCAGGAAGCAAGGAAAATAATCAAGCACTGACTGTGGCATGCTGAGAATATATAGGGAAACAAAGTCACGTAACCGGTCACCTGCCCCCAGTAGGTGGAGCAAGCAAGGTCAATAAGATGAGGTCAGGGACTCAGCACCATCTTGGTTTTTCTCAGAGTCCCTGGCTTACTCTCTTACATCAGACCCACACCCCTTTTCTGCTCAAATGCAGAGTCCACATGGCGGCCATCATTCTTCCGCGACGGTACATCCTGAAAAACTTGGTGGTAAGAAGGAGAGGCGAAGACAGTCGCAGGCTGGAGATAGAAGGCCCGGAAATCAAAGACCATTACCGCACCACCTCTAGGATGCCCCCAGAAGCCAGGAGCGGGTAAGTGTCCGGCCGTGCCGTGACAGAGCCCCCTCCTCAGACGCAACCTTTAGAGTGAGAAACGGGGTTGGCCAACCAGGATGTCTCCGAAGAAAAGCTTTGACTTTGGCAGGAGCATGGATATTTTTTGCCGGCTCCCAGGATCGGTCCTCAGGACCATACCCCTTCCAGTGGATAAGGTATTCCAAACATCCCCTATTACATCTGGAGTCAAGAATCTCCTTGACTTAAAACTCTTCTAAACAATCAACCATCATTAGAATAGGTGGAACAGCAACACGTGATGGGAAACGGATGAATTTCCAAGGTTTCAGCAGAGATTCATGAAATACAGGATGTAACTGGTAGGAGGCAGAGTCACTGTAAAAGGCCCTATGTAGTGTGATCCTAGTTTCTGTGAAGGACAGGACATACGCAAATTCTGTGTGGATAGCCAAACATTATCCCCTAGCACATAGGTAGGTGTTGGGGACCTCTTTTTGTCGGCATATCCTTTGTAACATTGTTGTGCCATTTTTAAAGTATTGATTAGTACCTGTCTTTGTTGTTTAAGTTTATTTAAACGGAAGGCCACATCAGGTACCGTGTTGGAACAAGGCAATTCAGGGAAGGCACATGGATGGAAACCATAGTTGGAATAAAAAGGCGTGACCTTAATGGAATGATGCATGTGATTATTATAAGAGAATTCTGCTGTAGGAAGTAAAGACAGCCAGTCATCTTTTAGGTACGTTCAATTGAGGTATTGCTCCAAAGTCTGGTTGGTACATTCAGTTTGCCCGTTGGTCTGGGGGTGATAAACTGATGATAAGCAACATTGGATCTTGAGATGACTGAAAAAGTGGAACCAGAAACGGGAGGTGAACTGAGAACCTTGGTCAGTGATGATTGATTGAGGCAATCCATGCAGGTGGTAGATGTTTTGCAGAAACAAGGAGGTGGTCCTGGCAGCAGAAGGGAGTCCTATGGAGGGAATGAAGTGTGCCATATTTGTGAACCTATCGACAACCACCAGAATGGTATTGTGTTTGTATGACAGAGGTAGATTCACAATAAAGTCCATGGCTATGTCTGTCCATGGCCTTTGAGGAACTATAGGAGGTTGTAGGAGGCCTACTAGTTTTATTTTTGGTGTCTTTGAATGGGCACATATGTCACCTGTCAGCAGGGCCGGTGCTAGGATTTTTGGCCACACAGACGAAGATACATTTTGTCACCCCCCCCCATTACATACCATCCCATTGCTAGTTAAAAGGAGATTAAACCCACATTTTTTCTATCATGAGTCAGCTAGAACATGATATTTAGACAACTTTATAATTAACTCCTATTATCATTTTTTCTTTATTCTCTTGGTATCTGTATTTGAAAAGCAGGAATGTAAGTTTATGAGCAGCACTTGCTGATTGGTAGCTTAATGCAAATCAAACAATGGCAGTGCAACATAGCAAATCAAAGAGTGGTAGCACTACAAGGCAAATCAAACAGTGGTAGTGCTGCATTACAAATCAGACAGTGGTTGCACTGCATAACAAATCAGACAGTGGTTGGGCTGCATAGCAAATCAGACAGTCATAATACATCAGACAGTGGTTGTGCTGCATATTACATCAGACAGTGGTTGTGCTGCATAACAAATTAGACTGTGGTTGTGCTGCATAACACATCAGACAGTGATTGTGCTGCATAGCAAATCAGACAGTGGTTGTGCTGCATAACAAATCAGACAGTGGTTGTGCTGCATAACAAATCAGACAGTGACTGTGTTGCATAGCAAATCAGACAGTGGTTGTGCTGCATAGCAAATCAGACAGTGGTTGTGCTGCATAACAAATCAGACAGTGGTTGTGCTGCATAGCAAATCAGACAATGGAAGTGCTGCATAGAAAATCAGACAGTGGTTGTGCTGCATAACAAATCAGACAGTGGTTGTGCTGCATAGTAGATCAGACAGTCGTTGTGCTGCATAACAAACCAGACAGTAGTTGTGCTGCATAACATATCAGACAGTGGTTGTGCTGCATAACTATTATATATATATTTATTTATATATATATATATATATATATATATATATATATATATATATATATATATACACACACACACACAGATATATTTTAAATTGCCTCTAAATCTAATTGATTTATTATTACTAACTGCCAGTGACAGACGTGAATGAGGGGGCAAAGTGTGAGTGAAGGGAGATAGATGCTAGAGCCACTGCCCCAGAGGACTTACCTCCTCCAATTCTTCCTCAGTGGCCATGTCTTTAATAGTCAGCAAGGCTATGAGGAACTTCTCCGGGTGGAAGCAGCTGGACACACCAGTCAGGTATGTCCCTTGGCTGTGATGGCTGCCACCAGTTTTTAAATGGAAGAAATGAAAAAGAAAAGTAAAAAACTCCTGCTGGCACGGGCATCGATATAATAAGATGTGGGGAATGGAAAATGGCACCTCATTAAATGTATAATGATCCAGTATGAGAGTCCATTAAATAAGGTTTATGCAGACAGTCTGTTGATTCGATATAGAGTCCCATGTAATATCAGTCAGCCGTTATAGCCTCCAAATAGCCGCAGACCTGAATCTTCTCTTGAGATGATAGCAGGCGTATCTGTCTAGATTAAAGATAGAAGAAGACGACCATTGTGTGTATCCACAGCTCAAAGTTGCCCACACCACAGCAATACTCTATTTCCAGGGTACCCTCTGGCCAAGCACACCAATGTGCTTGTGGGCACGGACTGGTTGTCAGAGCAAACCAGCTTGCTCTCACCGGCAACTCTCTCCTCACAGATGCCGGACAAACAGCAGACTCCCTGGAACGCCAGACAACAGCTGACTCACTGGAACTCCACAGCGGTTCGGTAATGAGCATCTTACTTGTGATGAAAATAGCGGACAATGATTTTAAAAGAAAAATCCTTTAATCATTGATAAGGCATACAGTCCTTAATAAACAAGTAGGTGAACAATGTACAACAATTAAAATTTGCTACGCGTTTCTCAGCTCTATCGGCCGTTTTCTAACATATGGTGCCATTCTTCTAAGGTACCTTTAATTGCATCAAGTTCCCTCTCACCTACATCATAATTCTTCTCCACAGGAAGGAGTTTTCGGGAATAGAATGCTACCGGATGTAGCCGATCATCCTTCTCTCCTCTTTGAGACAGGATACCCCCAATAGCGATATCAGAGGCATCTACTTCAAAGTAGAAGGCTTGGTGGTGTCTAGTTGTACCAAAATAGGTGCTTGGGTGAATATTTTCTTTATTTTTTTGAAGGCCTCTTGGGCTTGAGTTGTCCATAGAAAATGATCATGTTTCTTGGTCAAGGTGGTTATAGGAGAGCATATTTGGGAAAAATCTCTGATAAAGCGTCTGTAAAAGTTTGCAAACCATAGAAAATGTTGTACAGACTTTTTATCTTTAGGTACAGGCCATTCCAAAATAGTTGTGATTTTGCAGGGATCCATTTGGATCTGTCCAGGAGTGATAATGTAGCACAGGAATTCTACAGACGCGGTGTCAAATACGCACTTTTCCTTTTTTTTTTTTAAATATTTATTTTATTTGTATACCAGCAGGGTAGAATATTGTAACATAAATACAAATAAGCGAAAACATAAACATCTTCTTTGTTTATATGCCACGCAGGGCATCAAATCATACGAACATTCAACCATAAATGACCTGCAAATAAGTGCCCTTAATAGTATCTTTCGGCAGATTAAACTATATTTTCCCTGTTGGAATTTTTTTTTTTTTTTTAACTTACATTGCTAACACCCAACAACATACATATTTTTAAACCTTTGATTAAAAATTCAAACATAAAACAAATGAAAAGACTTATAATACTCTAAGAAAATATTCAATTTTTTCGTTTCAGATCTTAATTATATATTTCTAATGAATAACACAGAAAACAATAAAAAGAAGACCTAAGTGAACATATTCCTCTCTCCTCTTCCCTCCACCCATCCCCACGGGCCCCATCTCAACCCATATTATTCCACAGTACTCACATCTGACCAATATCTAGGGAAATGCCCAGTATAAATGTTAGTTTGTACATAGGCCGATTTCAATAGTGGGTTTTACTAATATCTTCTGTGCAGAGATTTGCAAAGAACGTATAAATACTTCCCATTTCTTAAAAAAAATTGCTATTTGTACATCCGTGAATAAATCTAACCTAATTTGTTCTATCATACATTGTATAAGTAAATTATTTTTAAGCTGGGACAAATTAGGGGCAATTTTATCCTTCCAAGCTTTAAGTATCAGTGTGCGACCTATTAGTATTATTGTATTGATAAGTTTAAAATTCTCCTGCACTCCCAGATATTTTGTCAGAAAAAAAACCTCAATAGGTTTAATTGGATGGTCCAGATGCAGCTTCACCTTCATCCAAAATATAACTTTGGACCAAAACTGAGTAACTTTAGGACATCCCCAGAAACAGTGGAATAAATCAGCATATGGTAATTTACATCTAGTACAGTTTACTATGGTTTTGTACCATTTAGATATGATAGCAGGCGTAAGGTAACTCTGAAGACTGATCTTGATTTGAGACTCACGCCAATAAGTTGAGACCCAGGACTGTTCAATGATTTTAAAGCTATCTATTATAATTTGTTCTTGAATCTCAGGAAATTTGTTTGACCATTTCATCGTCATATCCTTAATCTGTATATCTGAAATCTTTTGGATATATAATATATATAGAGGTGAAATTTTATAGAGTCCTGCTTGGTAACTATTAATTCTATTACTGAGCTCACCTAGTGACCAGTTCAAACCATATTTTTGAATCAATTCATTAATAAAATGTCTTACTTGTAAGTAAGCAAAAAATTCTCGTGCAGGTAGATCAAATTTTGAGGCTAGATTTGCATAAAGCATAGGTAATCCGTCTGTATCTAATATTTGACTCAGAAACTTTAACTCTTTAGTCGCCCAATGTTGAAAAACCTTATTCGAAAGCCCGGGAGTAAAGCTTGGGTTCCCAATAATGGGTAAAAATTGGGAAACATGAGCCGGCAAATCTAAATCATTACATAATTTCTGCCACGCAACAATAATATTCCTGAAAGTGTTTAAGAAAAAAATACTGGAAGGCAGGGCAGTTAAAGGACAATGTATAAGGGCTGTAAGGTTAAATGGAGAGATCAGAGCCGATTCCCAATCATATGATGAAATTTGTTCTTGCTTGGTAATCCAATCTATCGCGAATCTTGCCAATATCACTATATTATAAACTTGTATGTTAGGGAACATTAAACCAGCAGCTGATTTTAAATTCATGAGACGTTGGATCGCTATACGAGGTTTAGATTTTTGCCATAGAAATTTCGAACAGGCTGTATTGAACCTCCTGATGTCAGCCTTTTGAATTAAGAATGGAATGTTTTGCATAATATACAAGAATTTGGGAAACAATAACGTTTTGATCAGTGCTACCCGCGCTGATAGAGAAATAGGCAGAAAAGCCCAATCTTCCAATCTTTTCTTCTCTAACATAGGTGTAAAATTTAGATTATACCAATCATCGGGATTGGTAGTCAATTTAAGACCTAAATAAGTAATTTGGGAAACTACGGTAAATGGATGGGCAATTTTATTTCGCGGCTTATTATCTATCCAGAGGAGTTCCGATTTCGACATATTAATCCTATAGCCCGAAAATGACCCAAATATAAGGAAGATCTCCTGTAATATCGGTAATGATTTTTTCAGGTCAGATAGAAATAATATAAGATCATCAGCGTATAATAGAAGAATTATTTTCTGATCAGCTATTGTAATACCCTCTAACTCTTGCCGCAACATTATTGCCAGGGGTTCCAGAGAAATATTAAATAATAAGGGTGAGAGAGGGCATCCCTGCTGGGTCCCTCTCTGTAACACAAAACGATTAGAGATCATATTATTAATAATAATTGAAGATGAAGGTGAATTATATATTAAACGATAAACTTATTAAAAATGCCCTATGACCCCAAATTTATCCAGGGAAGAGAACAAATGATCCCAAGCCACCCGGTCAAAGGCCTTTTCCGCATCAACCGTAAGAATGGCTTTTTCTATTCCTGAAACATGTCTGGTAAACCTGCCTTTGTTCCAGAGTGTATCCAGGAGAAGCAACACTTTCCTAGTATTTTTCACAGGATTCCGACCATGCATAAATCCTGATTGATTATCGTGAATTACCTCACCGATATGCGGTTTAAGGCAGTTTGCAAGTATCGCTGTCAATAACTTATAATCGGTATTTAATACGGAAATAGGTCTGTATGAAACCGGGCAGCTCAGGATCCTTGCCCTTCCTTTAAGATTAATGAAATATTAGAACCAGCGAAATATGGTGAGCATGTAGTACAGTCAGAATAATAAAGATTAAATAGCTTATTTAATAAAGGTGCAATCTGAGACTGTAAAATTTTATAAAATTCCGCAGGTAAGGCGTCCTGGTCCCTGCTGCTTTATTTAATTTGGCATTTTTAATAGCCGTCATGATCTCATTCTCTGTAATCGGACATTAATTTCTTCCATTATAGCCTGCGAGAATCGAGGCGTCTGGATCTTATTCCAGAAATCCTCCTTATTACTGAAATTCGGCTTTTCGTATTTATATAGATTAGTAAAGTGCTCAAAAAATATTTTCTCAATGTCACTTTGATTAGTATATCTGTCTGCACCCTGTCTAATAGCCGGTATAGCATTTTTAGAGACAGCTTTGGTAATTCTAGATAGAAATTTCACGGATCTGCCCGTGTATCCTCCATATATAGCTTTGATTCTAAAATCTTCTTGAATAGTATCCTATTTTAATTGTGTGTCTCGCGCTGTTTTGGCCTTAATATATAAACTCCAGCGAAAATTATTTGGGTTTGCTATATACCCTCTAAAAGCATTTTTAACCTGATTGGCAAGTTGAATTTTAATACGATTATTTTTTTTTCTTTAGGTAACACATATGCGACTTGATCTCTCCACACATAACAGCTTTAGCCGACTCCCAATATACCTCTATTTTATCACTGTAGTCTCTATTATTATTACAGAATTCTAAAAATGTATTGTTCAACCATTTTTGGAAATTAACGTTATTAATAAGATGCTTAGGAAAATATATATAGTTGTTCCGTGTTCTCGTCAGATTAGAGTTACATTTTAAGGATATGACGCGTGGTCCTGATATGACTATATCCTCTATCCCTGATTCCCAGGATAGATTAAGTAGTGATTCAGCTATAAGAAAGTAATCTATTCTAGCCAATGACCGATGTGATTTGGACATACAGGTATACAATCGCGTATCTGGATTATGAACTCTCCAGATGTCCACTAAGCCCAGTTGGGAGATAAACTTTTGTAATATCCATACTTTCCTGTCTCGTATACATATTGATGTTTTATTGGATCTGTCTAATGTAGAATCTACAATTAAATTAAGGTCAACCTGCTACGATAAGATTTTTACCTATATAGCCGTGTAATTTAATCGTTAATTTCCGCCAAAATTCCTGATCCACCTCATTAGGTCCATATATATTACATAAGACATATTGGATTCTATTAATAGTTATTTCCAAAATTAAAAATCGCCCTTCTGGATCCAATATTGTTTTATCAATACAATAATCCAATCTTTTATTAAAAAGAACAGCAACTCCTCTCCTTCTTGCCTCATATGTGGTGGCAATAACCTCCCCGACCCATTTGGTTTTAAGTTTTGGAATCTCAATCGATTTCAGATGGGTTTCCTGAAGAAACGCAATATCAGGTTTAAATGAGCTTAAATGCTTAATTATTGCTTTCCTTTTGATCGGGGAGGCTATTCCCCCCACGTTCCAGGAGACTAAATTAAAAGCCGGTATAGACATTTAGACTATCTTTAGCAAAGGAAATTAGGGGCGGCCAACAAAAGGGGGGTGAGACGGGCGCGCGGATAAAAGATGGGAAGAAGAGAGAGAGGGGAAAAAAACAAAAAAAAAAAAAACAATCATACCAACATTCTATGTCACAATTCACTATATGTTTCATCTTCAAAGTACTGTTTGTGCTTTATTAAAGATACAATCTACAGCAAAATATTACCATTCATTCAATATTATGTTCTCTACAGAACAGTTCCGCTTCTTGTGTGTTATTTAAAGTGTGGGGGGTCCCGTTTTTTAGAACTATTAGTTTAGCAGGATAGATCAGTTTTACATTAAACTTGGCGTTCAATATTCTAGGATAGAAAGGGGACATATCTTTTCTTTTAGCCATCGTTTCTGCTGAAAAATCCTGAAACATTAAAACCTTATGAGAATCAATAAGAAACGGGTTAAACTTCCTATAATATTTAAGAAATAGAAGTTTGTCCTGGAAATTAACAAATTTAAAGATCACTGGTCTAGGTTTGGAATTTACCATATTCTCTCTTACAACCCCAATTCTGTGTACACGTTCCACTAAAAATGGGGAGACTGGGGGTGGTATGAGTAAGGCCTGTGGTAGAGTAATTGTTACAAACGTCATTAGATCTGAATATTCTGCGGTTTCAGGTAACCCTATTAATTTCAAATTGTTACGTCTCGAACGATCTTCAAGATCTTCAATTTTTGACTGTAATGCTGCAATTATATTTCCCTGTGCCATTGAGACTGGTTCTTGTTGATAACAACGATCTTCCAGATCTGACACTCTGTTTTCTAGTTCATCCATTCTCATGGAGAACTGTCTAACTTCTGTGGTCAAATTTGCTATCTCTTTCTTAATTTCAAATTTTATAGAATCAAATTGGGGTGTTAAAATTTTAGCGTCTTCTGAAGCAAATCCTGAGATGTCATTATAGACAGTGTTGCATATACTTTTCTCTTGAGATGTATCCAAGCTAACATCAGTATTTTTACTAGTGCTACCTTTTTTTTTCCCGCTGCTTAGGTGGCATAATGGGGGAGTCTGTTTTATTGAGCACAAACCTATCCATAAAATCCAACTTTAAGATAGATCGGGTAAAAACGTAAGGAAAAAAAAAAAACAAAACAAAAAAACCCCCCCAAAAAAAACCCGTGTACTGGTGTACTATGTGAAGTGCTTTATATATATAGCAGGTGATCTGTGTTGGGTGAATGTATAGAAAATGTGAGAAAAAAAAAAACCAGAAAAAAAAAAAAACCTATAAAATTGGTGTATAGAAATCGAAATCTAGAGTGGGTTTAAAGCATAAAGAAAGTGGATCGTGTGTAGGTGAACTATATGAAGTGAATGGAGTGTGAGAAATAATCTGTGATTAGCTAGGTGTACAGGGAATGTGAGGAAGAGAAAAAAAAACAAAAAAAAACAGTGTACTGGTGTGCTATGTGAAGTTCTTTATATATAGCAGGTGATCTGGGTTGGGTGAATGTATAGAAAATGTGAAAAGGAAAACAGAAAATAAACCTGTAAAATTGGTGTATAGAAATCAAAATCTAGAGTGGGTTTAAAGCAAAAAGAAAGTGGATCGTGTGTAGGTGAACTATATGAAGTGAATGGAGTGTAAGAAATGATCTGTGATTAGCTAGGTGTAAAGGGAATGTGAGGAAGAAGAAAAAAAAAAGTGGTTTAAATCTTTAAGCGAGTTGGATATTTGTTCTGTTTGAGAAAAAAGGTTATTTGCGATCTATTTTAAACCTATTCTAACTAAACTCCATATATATATATATAGTAGTATGTACGATCTGACACGTAATATATTTATATATCTGGTTGTTCCTATATTCAGCAGCAGTCTAGTCCACTATTACACAAAGTATATTTATCTAAGGATATATACACCCTCTAATGTGGCAGGCAATATTATATTTGAACCACAATTAAACCTGGACTATAAATAACCTAGAATTTGTATACAACCAGGCATTCATTAATATTGCCCTAACTAGAGATTATAAAAGGTGTGGGCCCTTATATTACAACACTGTAGTGAATTATTTATAGAATTTTAGCCCTGACCTAGGGGTATTATTGGGAGATCAAATCGCACCTCCTACCACAAGGGTCCTGTGAGAAGGCAACTACTGCCAAAATATCATAGACAGATTTCAATTTGATTATACAAACAAAGTTTTCTGATTTTTCTTGCCTCCTTTTTTTTTTTCAGGATTTACATTCAAATAGTGAAAATCAATTAACATATCTTTCTACACACAGGATAAATATACAAACAAATATCACCTCCTACCAAAACAGGTTATGGGAGAGAAATAAACATGCATATGACCCTGCATTTCAGTTAACTGAAAGACAAAAACAAGATTATTTCTTTGTTTATCCTTTTTCCAAAATTTACACTACGTAAGTGAAGATTAACCAAAAGCTTATGGTAGTGGCAAAAAAAATCAAAACATCATCTCCTAAGATAGAAATCATAGGCAGAAACAGCAAATGTCCCAATGTCACAGATAGATTTCAGTTTAGCTGTAGGAATAAACTTTCTCTGATTCCCTTTTTCTTTTTTTCCAATGTTTGCACTCAGATAGTGAAGATCAAACAGCAGTCATTCCTACCCATAGGGTTATGGGAATGAAAATTATTGCAAGACCAATATCAACTCCTTTTTCTCCTTTGCACAACAGAAGTAAAGATTATCCAATGGTAGCTCCTACCTGCGGGGTTATTGGAGCAAGTCTCTCCTACCAAGAGGTTATGGGAGATTGTCAGAGAGAGCAGATAGCCCTTATAATTATCACAGCCTTTATGTGTGTGTATATTGCTAAATATAAATCATCCGATTTGCATCACCTTTCAGTGCAGTGTGATTGCCTCTCAGCAGCACCTTGAAATGAACATGACTGGAGCAGTGTCCAAAAATGAGAAACACACACATCCACAGTTATATTCAAATATTTTCCCACACACAGGGACAGATATTGCAACGGTTTCCCAGCAGCTAAACGAATAGAAAAATGATACTTTCCTGGGATGCCAAGCTCTGAGTATATCATACCATCTGCTCTGACAAGATCGGTAAGTCCTTACACTCCTCACCAACACCGACAGTGTAATCGGCCTCCGTTTCCTCAGTAGTGCTCTTCTGCCAGATAGATATAAGTAAGCGTGCCTGTAGCGTATCTTAACATCACACACTTCGATGCCGGTTCAGACCATACTCTGTTAGACCGCATCCGTTGCGGCTAGGCACACGATCAGCTTCACAGAATGTTACTGCTCCACCATAGGAGCCATTGTAGTGTAGACTTCGGGGCGCTACTATCTAATCCCGATCCAGGCCTAGAGCACGCTATGGCCAAGGATCACTGTGCCCACGCTGTGTGTTAATTCAGAGGCGCCAAGATGCCGACACAGCGCATACTCCACATACTCCGCCTCTCACCGGAAGTCCCTCCTGTTTTTTGGTCCCACTTTTCCAGTTTAGCGTATAATCCGTGTTCACGGAGACAAAGCAGTACCTTTTTCACATGTTCAATATGTTCAGCAGGAGAAAAGGAAAAAAATAGGATATCATCTAAATAAATAATTATAAAGGCATCCAGAAGTTCACAGAAAACATAATTTAAAAAGTGTTTTGAACATGGCAGGGGCGTTACCCAGCACAAAGGGCATGATGAGGTACTCAAAGTGCCTGTACCGAGTTCTGAAGGTGGTCTTCCATTTGTGCCCTTCTTGGATACAGGCTAGGTTATATGCACCCCCCCAGATCTATTTTCGTGAAGATGTTAGCCAAGAGATGTCTATCCAAGAGTTCTGGTATCGGTATCAATGGTAGGGGGTATCAGTATTTTATAGTAATATTATTTAAAGCACAGTAATCAATACAATACGGTAATCATCTTTTTTGCCAATGAAAAATATACCTGCCCCTGCTGGAGATGTTGAGGGTCTGATGAAGCCTTTAGTTAAGCTATCAGAGATGTACTCCTTTAGATGTTTAAGTTCAGCATCGGATAGGGGAAAAATGCGCACATAGGGGATAGGAGCACCTGGAAGTAGGTCAATTGGACAGTCACACTGGTGTCTAGGAGGTAACAAATCAGCACTCTTCTTGTCAAAGACATCTTGGAATTCTTTATAGTTGTCAAGCAAAACGACTGAGGGTTCAGAGATCATAGTGGATACCTGTACAGGAGTCTTGTTTACACATGTGGTGGTACAGAAGGTAGAGTAAATGGTGAGGGTACCTCTAACCAAAATAATTACTGTGTTGTGGATGTGAAGCAAGGGAAGGCTACGGATGAGTGGAAACATTAGTGAGGGAACAATGTACAGGTTAATGGTTTCTTTGTGGTGTCCAAGAAGAGACACATAGGACTGGTTTCATGTAATACAGGACCTGTCTTGATTGGAGTTCCATCCACAACATATAATGATAATGGGTGTGGCTTTAATCGCATAGGAAGGTGATAGGTCTGTACCAAGGTCTGGTCTATGAAGTAGCCACTGGCTCCAGAGTCTATAATGGCTGTGACTGGATGGTTCTCACTTTCCCACTGGAGAGAAAGAGAGATAGAAAGGTAAGAGGAGGTGGATGGAGCAGTAGAGGTCCAAGAAGAAGGAGCAATGACTCCCTTACCAGGTGTGATGGTGGGTCGAACAAGACCTGCCCGTAGTAGATGATCAGCTTTAGCACAGTAGAGGCAGAGACCTTGAGAGCAACATCTATTAAGTTCTTCCTCAGTCAAACCACAACGTACCAGACCTATTTGCATGGGTTCCTGTCAGGGTTTTTTCCCTGTTGTGTTTGCCATGTGCTGCTGGCAGCCATTTTACTCACCTCTCTTCCTGACTATGGTGCATTGTGGGGGATGCTGCTCAATTCCTGCACTTCCTTTTATGGCCAGACTGGTGTGCATCATCCATGTGAGACAGGATGCAGTTTCAGAATTGTGATGTCATCACTTAGTATTTAAAGGGCCTCTGTTCAGTATGCTTTGCCTTTGCGTTGTCTCAGACCTGTTCCTGTGTATTACCTGGCTGCCTGACGTCCTTCCTGGTTCCTGATCCCTGGCTTGTTCCTGACTCTGCTGTTTTCCTTGTTCCTAATTCCGGCTCGTCTGACTATTCGCTTTGGCTCCTGACTTGGCTCGTCTGACTACCAGCTCTGGTTTTGATTCCTGGCTTGTTATTTGACTTGTGAACTTTTTATTATTTTTTGCTATTAAAAGGTGTGATTATTTTTGCACTTCTCGCCTCAGTCGGATTCCTGGCACCCTGACATTACGCAAAGGTCATGAATCCTGATGGTGCTAATTATCCACCTTTACCTGCCATCATTTCCAAGATGGATGTACAGGATCACCACTTGGATCAATTTGCACTAACCCTGCGAACCCTGCTGACTCGCACTGCACATTTGGACCACAGTGTCCCGCAAGTTATGGCTGCTCCTGTTCCCGCTGCTGCACCTATGCCTACCAGGAGCATGTCCGGTTCTGCACCTCTACCTCAGCGATATGGAGGCGATCCTATTCAGTGCAGAGGGTTTTTGAACCAGGTGGGCATTTACTTTGAGATGTTACCACAGGCGTTTCCCTCTGACAGAGCTAAGGTGGGATTTCTCATCTCGTTACTCTCTGACAAAGCTCTTTACTGGGCTAATCCCTTGTGGGAGACTAATAAACCTGTGATTTCTAATTACCCTGAATTTGTGATCTCCTTTTGAAGGGTATTTGATGTTCCGGCTCGCTCCTCCTCTGCTGCTAAATGACTCATGTCCATTCAGCAAGGTACAAGATCTGTTGCTCAGTATGCTATTGAGTTCTGTACGCTTGCTGCAGAGGTAGGTTGGAACAATGAAGCCCTTGTTGCCTCCTTCTTTCATGGGTTGTCTGATGCGATTAAAGACGAAGTTGCTGCCAGAGATTTCCCAGAGGATCTCGAGGCATTGGTGTATTTTTTTATCCTAATTGACATCAGACTCTGAGAGAGGCCCTCTTTCAAGGAGAGGCGGAGAGGGTCTTTAGGAGGAGGGAGGGGCTCTGCCTCTATTGTGGGTTACAGGGCCACCTTTTGAAGTCTTGTCCTACACGGCCAAGAAACGCTCACATCTAAGGTCCTGTCGGGGGCAGACCTTGGGTGGTTTAACCTTGTCCCCAGAACCGCTTAAGGAGGAACCTTTTGTCACGATTGTCCTTTCCTGGGTGGACTCCTCCATAGTCACCCAGGCTCTTGTTGACTCCGGTGCTGTGGGCTATTTCATTGACAGTGCTTTTGTATCAAAGCACTCCATTCCTGTTTTGCCTCGGTCCGTTCCGCTTGCTATTGAGGCCATTGATGGCAGGCCCCTTCAGCCCGCACTCGTTACTCACGAAACTGCTCCGTTGTCCATGGCTGTTTTGGCTCTCCATTTTGAAACCCTCCAGTTCCAGGTGATAAACTCTCCACATTTTCTGATTGTTCTGGGTTATCCCTGGCTCCAAAACACAATCCCAGTCTCGACTGGCGCAGGTCCGAAATTTTGTTGTGGTCCCCGCAATGTATTTCCACTTGTCTTCAGAAACCAGTTAAAGTATTGTGCACTTCTTCGGTTTCTCAATTGCCAGAGAAGTACCGAGAGTTCCTAGACGTGTTTGACAAGGTGCGAGCCGGTACGTTGCCTCCTCACCGGTCTTACGATTGTGCCATAAACCTGCAACCCGGAGCCATTCCTCCTTGGGGCCGGGTGTACCCTTTGTCTGTTGCAGAGAATTGTGCTATGGAGGAGTATGTTGCTGATGCTCTGTCGCGGGGGATCATCCGCAAATCCTGCTCTCCTGCAGGGGCTGGCTTCTTCTTTGTGAAGAAAAAGGGTGGCGACTTAAGACCATGTATCAATTATAGGGGTCTTAATCGTCTTACCATTAAGAATGCTTAACCTATTCCGCTTATTACGGAACTCTTTCACCGCCTCAAGGGAGCTATGGTCTTTACTAAACTTTATTTGAGAGGAGCGTACAATCTCGTTAGGATTAAGGAGGGCCACGAATGGAAAACAGCATTTAACACCAGGAGCGGGCATTATGAGTATCTTGTAATACCCTTTGGCCTATGTAATGCTCCTGCTGTTTTTCAGGAATTTATTAATGATGTCCTATGAGATATGTTGCAACAGTGTGTTGTGTTGTACTTAGACAACATCCTCATACACTCACCCACACTTGAGGCTCATCATTCTGATGTTACACGGGTTCTTCAGAGACTACGTGAGAATGACCTGTTTTGTAAACTCGAAAAATGTGAGTTCCATCAGACTCAAGTAACCTTCCTAGGTTATGTTATCTCCATTGCAGGGTTCTCCATGGATCCTGACAAGTTATCTGCAGTTCTGCAGTGGCCTCGCCCAGTTGGTCTTCGGTCTATTCAACTTTTTTTGGGGTTCGCAAATTACTATAGAAAGTTTATTAAAAACTTTTCTTCCTTGGTCAAACCTATCACAGACATGACCCGTAAAGAGAATGATTCACTCCATTGGTCACCTACTGCCATTAAGGCCTTTGATAGTCTTAAGACTGCCTTTGCTGCCGCTCCAGTTCTGGCTCATCCTAACCCTATCCTGCCTTTCGTTCTTGAGGTTGATGCATCTGAGACTGGAGTAGGTGCCCTCTTGTCTCAACATCCTACGCCTGATGGTTCCTTGCATCCGTGTGGTTTCTTCTTTAAGAAATTGTCTCCACCGGAGTGCAATTATGAAATTGGCGACAGGGAATTACTGGCCATAATTTTGGCACTTAAGGAATGGAGGCATATTCTCAAGGGTACTAGCATGCCAGTGCTCATTCTTACTGACCACAAGAATTTAACTTATGTATCTGAAGCAAAACATTTGTCTCCTCGACAGGCCAGATGGGCGCTTTTTTTGTCTCGGTTTAATTATGTGGTCTCCTACCTGCCTGGTAGTAAGAATTTTAGGGCTGATGCCCTCTCTCGACAATTTTCACCTCTGTCCAAGGAGGAGTTTGTACCTACTCCTGTTATACCTCCTGACCATATTTCTCCCTTGGGGAAGGAGATCCTGGCTGCACAAACCAATGCACCTCCTGAGAAACCTAGTGGTAAGTGTTTTGTTCCTAAGAATCTTCGAACTAAACTTTTGCACACTTACCACTATCCTAAAGCGGCAGGTCACCCAGGCAAGAACCAAATGATTTGGTCTGTCACTCGACAATTCTGGTGGCCAGGTCTTTGTTCTGATGTTGCTGCGTATGTTGCCTCCTGCTCAGTTTGTGCACAGAATAAGACTCCTCGACGTCTTCCTGTGGGTCTTCTTCAACCTATTACTAATGGTTAGCGTCCTTGGACACATCTTTCCATGGACTTCATTGTCGAGCTCCCTGTTTCCAATGGCAATACTGTTATCCTTATGGTGGTTGACCATTTTTCTAAAATGTCACATTGCATTCCCTTGATGAGGCTGCCTACCGCTCAGGAGCTTGCTTCAATTTTTACCCGGGAGGTCTTCTGTTTACATTGGTTACCCAAGGAGAGAGTGTCGCACCGGGGTAGCCAGTTTGTCTCCAGATTTTGGAGTTCTTTTTGTGCTCAAATGGCGATCCAGCTTTCCTTCTCCTCAGCATATCACCCTCAATCCAATGGGGCTGCGGAATGGTCTAATCAAGTTCTGGAACAGTTCCTCCGTTGCTATGTCTCAGATCACCACAATAATTGTTCTGAACTGTTACCTTAGGCAGAGTTTGCTCGTAATAGTGCTATAAATGCTTCCTCCAAGATATCCCCGTTCATGGCGAATTATGGGTTTCAACCATCCTTGTTGCCTGATTCATTCATGTCTCAGGGTATTCCGGCTTTGGAGGAGCATCTCTGGCAACTCCGTTTCACGTGAGTGCAGATTCAGGATTGCCTTCATCATTCTATGCAGCGCCAAAAGTTCCAGGCTGATCGTAGGCGTCTGCCCGCAACTTCCTACCAGGTTGGTGAGAGAGTTTGGCTGTCCTCCCACAACTTGAACCTTCGTGTGCCTTCCAATAAATTGGCTCCTCGTTATGTTGGTCCTTTTTGAATACTCCGACGGGTTAATCCTCTGGCCTATGCTCTTGACCTTCCTCCTGCTATGCGCATCTCCAATGTTTTTCATGTCTCCCTCTTGAAACCATTGGTTTGTAATTGGTTTACCACTGTGTTGCCTCATCCCCATCCTATCTTTGTTGACAAACATGAGGAGTATGAGGTCAGCAGCATTATTGACTCTTGTATGTCCAGGGGCCGTGTACAGTATTTGGTTAACTGGAGAGTCTACAGTCCAGAAGATCGTTCTTGGGTTCCCTCCTCTGATGTTCATGCTCCCGCCCTCCTCCGTGCCTTCCATGCCCGTTTCCCCAATAAGACTTTTGTCCTCCCGCGGGGGAGGTGTTGTTGAGGGGAGGGTACTGTCAGGGTTTTTTCCCTGTTGTGTTTGCCATGTGCTGCTGGCAGCCATTTTACTCACCTCTCTTCCTGACTATGGTGCATTGTGGGGGATGCTGCTCAATTCCTGAACTTCCTTTTATGGCCAGACTGGTGTGCATCATCCATGTGAGACAGGATGCAGTCTCAGAATTGTGATGTCATCACTTAGTATTTAAAGGGCCTCTGTTCAGTATGCTTTGCCTTTGCGTTGTCTCAGACCTGTTTGTGAGAGTTCCTGTGTATTACCTGGCTGCCTGACGTCCTTCCTGGTTCCTGATCCCTGGCTTGTTCCTGACTCTGCTGTTTTCCTTGTTCCTGATTCCGGCTCGTCTGACTATTCGCTTTGGCTCCTGACTTGGCTTGTCTGACTACCAGCTCTGGTTTTGATTCCTGGCTTGTTATTTGACTTGTGGACTTTTTATTATTTTTTGCTATTAATAAAGGTGTGATTATTTTTGCACTTCTCACCTCAGTCTGATTCCTGGCACCCTGACAGTTCCTCAGAGGAAGAGGTAGAGGATGGTGCGGAAGCCACACTACCTGATGGATCCAAAGATCTAAGAGGAAATGGATGTTGCTTCTAACTTCTACATTTACAGAAGAGCCTGACTAGCGGCGTGACTAACAGGATCAGTTATTCCAAGTAAGTAGGTATTCCTATTCTGGCTAGTTTGACTTTTAGGGTCTCGGATAGACCCAACCGATATTGCTCTACTAAACCCATCTCGTTGTAGCCTGTGTCGGGAGCCAACTCCCGGAAGTCTGTAGTATAGTCTTCCAAGGGTCTTCTTCCCTGCCAAAGGGAACGGATGGTAGAGCAAGCAGCAGAGGGCCTCATAGGATCATCATATAAGGTCCGCATGGCTGCAGCAAATGACTCCCAGGAGTCCAGTAATGGGCTGCTAATGTGTAGGAGCTTGTGGGCCCAGGTTTGAGGTTGACCAGATAAAAAGGCAATGGTGGTGCGTACCTTTACATAATCATTAGGGTATGTGGAGGGTTTCAGTGTGAAGAGCAACTCACAGGCTGTGATGAAAGAACGTAATTCTGATTTCTTTCCAGTAAACTTGTCAGGCATAGGAATAGATGGTGTGAACTTGTCAGACATAGGAATAGAGGGTTCTGGTGATGTTTGAGGTAAATAACTAGGAGCCGGAGGTGAGGCTGGAAGAGGGATAGACTGAGCTCTTCTCTACTCATGCTGTAACAGTGCAGTGTTGCTAGCTTATAAATCCTGAATTGCTTGGGCTATAGTTGCCATTTGTTGGGTCAATGCAGCAATAGCTTTAGCTGTTCCTGCGGGTTCTATATGGGGCTTGGTAATTATGTCACAACCCAACTAAGGTTTTTGTGTTGATATTGGAAGCCAGTTAGAGAAAAACAGCACTTCCTTACCACCATGACCCTCAGGAGATCCTGAAAGTGGATACAGGTTCCTGAAAGGTCAGTGGTGGCACTGAGGCCTTTATTCAGAAGGAATGAAAGAGCAAAAGCAGATACATAGTCAAATCAATCCAAAGTCAGGGCAGGCAGCAAGAAAGTGAGGATGAAAGACAATCCGAAGTCAGGAACCATGAAATCGGAATAATGGGAATCAGGGTTAATACAGACAAAATACTAGGCAAGAACACCAGAATAAGGAAGCAAGGAAAATAACCAAGCACTGACAGGGGGGGGGATGTGTGCTGAGATTATATAGGGAAACTAAATAACGTGACTGGTCACCTGTCCCCAGTAGGTGGAGCAAGCAGGGTCAATAAAATGAGGTTAGGGACTCAGCATCATCTTGTTTTTTTCAGAATTCCTGGCCTACGTGTCGGCTGCCATTCTGCCACAATGGCATATCCGCTGCAAAATTCGGCAGCAAGAAGGAGAGGGGAAGACAATCGCAGGCCAGCGATAGGAGGCCCGGGAAGCAGAGACCATTACCGCACCCCCTCTAGGATACCCCCAGAAGCCAGGAGCGGGTAAGTGTCTGGAGACACAGGGAGACACAGGGCTTGGGATCTGTAGTGCAAAACAGAGGACTTGGAATCTGCAGTGCTTAGCAAAGTTCACAGGACTTAGAATTTGCAGTGCTGAGTGCAGGATACAGAACTTGGAATATGTAACGCTGTCCTCAGAACTTGGAATCTACAGAGCTGATCACAGGAGACACAGGACTTGGTATCTGTAAAGCTGTACACTGGACACAGAACTTTGAGTCTGTACAGCAGAACAAAGGGCTTGGAATCTGTGGAGCTGAACACAGGATATATAGAACTTGTAGTCAGTGGAGCTGTATATAGGACACATGACTGAACCTAGGTAGGTAAGCATATGGTAGAACTGTGACTTTGCAGATGAGAGTACGTTGCTTCTGAATTTGTGCCTTGGCAGATGGGTGTATGCAGGAACTGGGTCTGTGCTTTGGCAGATGAGTGTATGTTGGAACTGGGTCTGTGAGAATATACTGGTACAGGATCTGTGCCTTGGCAGGAGTCACTGGAGTTAGCAGGAGCCACTGGTCTTCGCAGTAGCAACAGGATTTGACAGAAGTAGAGTCCCCAACAGCGCTGAGGACTGGAGTAATGTCCTCACTAGGGCAGGAGACCGGAGTAATGCCCTCACCTCAGCCGAGGACTAGACTAGGTCAGAAAGTTACTGGCAGAAGTAAATAGCATTAGACAAAAGCAAAGTTCAGATACATACCAAGGATTATACCAAAAAGCAGCCCGATCTTTCGCCAAACACAGGAATAATCTAGGAGTATGGCCAGAAGAAAAGCCAAGGAAAATCACCAACACAACAGCATAGAGATAACAGAACTGATACACAAACAATGGGAGTGAACCACAATATCTGGGCAGGGAGTGGTCTGAGAAACCACCTTTTATAGAAATTCTTGTTAAGTAACTGCCGCAGCTGACAAGGAAGTCCCAGGATCAATTCTGGGTACGGGCATGACATGGAGGGAAATTGTAGTTCAGACTTCAGTGGGCTGAACTCCCTGAATGCTCAAAAGAAAAGGGTGGAACTCCCAAGCACTGCAAGATCTCTTGTATTAATGTATTTGAAGGAGAAAGAAGCCCAGTATAATATAGCACAGCATGATATGAGAGTTTTGTTACACTTTGTGCTTTGTATTTTTTATTACTATACGTTTCAGATTGGGTCCTTTCAGTATTATTGTATTTAAGCTTTTCACTTTTTCATTTAAATTTTAATAAATGTATATTTAGATCTAACAGTGATTTTACCAATTCTGATTATGTTTAGAAAGTTTCTGTGTTGCTTTAACAAATTACTATCATACTTTGTATATTTCTGTGTATCTTTTACAAATGACATTGCACTTGATAAAGGCCCTGATCAGCTGAAATGTTTTGATATGACTATCTGATATGTTTGCATTTGAGTCTATACAGAGCGCTCTATATGTATAATAGACTGCTGAAACTTTTCTGAAGAATATAGCACACAGAGATTGACAAAATTGGAGAGTGCACATTGGAGCATCAGAAACATATGATTGCTGTTTGCGGAAGATGGAGCAGACACCCCAGGAGATAGAACGTGGATTGGAAGGTGATTGGCTCTAGCGTTTTCTTTAAACCTTGCTGCGTAGAGTAATGTGTAATACAAACACCCGTGAGTCATACAACAAATGCTATTTAGTTTGTACATTCAAAATTGACATCCATTATTTGCTCACAACCAACCTATTGACTTTTATGCTATTGACTTTAATTTTGTTCCCTGGAGCTTTGTTATAATTTAGATATTTTATAACCACCGGTGGTTGTTTTGTAGGGTTCCTGTTTTGGATTAAATGGTATAATTTTATTAATAATTTGTACTGTGATTTTAAGGTCTGTTTGATACTTAGCTCTGTAGCGCAGGTAATAGTTTTTTCACATTACACTTTGTATTTGCTCCATTGTAAACTAGAACAGACAGTTTCAGACAGTGGGAGGGACAGGGCAGTTCCCTGGGCCGAAGAGGGGAGTTCACAGGGTATATCTGTAGCTCTCTCACAAGTCTTGTAAACTTTTGTAAGCATTTTAAACAAGCCAATCTCACTTATTTTCTCGCCAGCTATATGCAGGTGAAGTTTGCTCAAAGTTTAAATAATTGTATTGTGAATTAACAGAAAACTAATATATATATATACACAGTATATCACAAAAGTGAGTACACCCCCTCACATTTTTGTAAATATTTTATTATATTTTTCATGTGACAACACTGGAGAAATTACACTTTCCTACAATGTAAAGTAGTGAGTGTACAGCCTGTATAACAGTGTAAATTTGCTGTCCCCTCAAAATAACTCAAAACACAGCCATTAATGTCTAAACCGTTGGCAACAAAAGTGAGTACACCCCTAAGTGGAAATATCAAAATTGGGCCCAATTAGCCATTCCCTCCCCGGTGTCAAGTGACTTGTTAGTGTTACAAGGTCTCAGGTGTGAATGGGGAGCAGGTGTGTTAAATTTGGTGTTATCGCTCTCACACTCTCTCATACTGGTCACTGGAAGTTCAACATGGCACCTCATGGCAAAGAACTCTCTGAGGATCTGAAAAAAAGAATTGTTGCTCTACATAAAGATGTACATGCAAACAGGTGTATAATATGTATTAATACTTTCCCCTTCTGGTGAACCGTAGCCGTCCCACAGTCTCTCCCAAGGTCTGTGTGAATAGATCAGGTGTGCTAGCTGGAGGCGCTGGTTCAGCTTGTATCAGTCGTTAGTATCTTCCTTTCCTTCCTCGGTTGTATAACTCTAGGTGCAAAATAGTGGTGCTGAAATATCAGACAATACACCATACAAAGGTGAATATCTACTCACAGTGTATATTCCAGGTTACCGGCTCCTTCCCAATATGAAAAGACAATATCACAGATTCAGTAAAAAAGTTTGTCTTTATTTGGCTCTTCCAAATAAGACAAACTTTTTTACTGAATCTGTGATATTGTCTTTTCATATTGGGAAGGAGCCGGTAACCTGCAATATACACTGTGAGTAGATATTCACCTTTGTATGGTGTATTGTATGATATTTCAGCACCACTATTCTACATAAAGATGGCCTAGGCTATAAGAAGATTGCCAAGACCCTGAAAGTGAGCTGCAGCACGGTGGGCAAAACCATACAGTGGTTTCACAGGACAGGTTCCGCTCAGAACAGGCCTCACCATGGTCGACCAAAAAAGTTTAGTGCACATGCTCAGTGTCATATCCAGAGGTTGTCTTTGGGAAATAGACGTATGAGTGCTGCCAGCATTGCTGCAGAGGTTAAAGGGGTGGGGGTTCAGCCTGTCAGTGCTCAGACCATACGCCGCTCACTGCATCAAATTGGTCTGCATGACTCTTCTAAAGATGATGCACAGGAAAGCCAGCAAACAGTTTGCTGAAGACAAGCAGACTAAGGACATGGATTACTGGAACCATGTCCTGTGGTCTGATGAGACCAAGATAAACTTATTTGGTTCAGATGGTTTCAAGCATGTGGCGGCAACAAGGTGAGAAGTTCAAAGACAAGTGTGTCTTGCCTACAGTCATGCATGGTGGTGGGAGTGTCATGGTGTGGGCCTGCATTAGTGCTGCCAGCACTGGGGAGCTACAGTTCATTGAGGGAACCATGAATGCCAACATGTACTGTGACATACTGAAGCAGAGCATGATCCCCTCGCTTCGGAGACTGGGCCACAGGGCAGTATTCCAACATGATAACAACCCCAAACACATCTCCAAGATGACCACTTCCTGAAGCTGAGGGTAAAGGTGATGGACTGGCCAAGCATGTCTCAAGGCCTAAACCCTATTGAGCATCTGTGGGGCATCCTCAAATGGAAGTTGGGGGAGTGCAAGGTCTCTAAAATCCACCAGCTCTGTGATGTCTTCATGGAGGAGTGGAAGAGGACTCCAGTGGCAACCTTTGAAGCTCTGGTGAACTCCATGCCTAAGAGGGTTAAGGCAGTGCTGGAAAATAATAGTGGCCACACAAAATATTGACACTTTGGGCCCAATTTGGACATTTCCACTTAGGGGTGTACTCACTTTTGTTGACAACGGTTTAGACATTAATGGCTGTGTGTTGAGTTATTTTGAGGGGATATAAAATTTACACTGTTATACAGGCTGTACACTCATTACTTTACATTGTAGGACAGTGTCATTTTTTCAGTGTTGTCACATAAAAAGATATAATAAAACATTTACAAAAATGTGAGGGGTGTACTCACTTTTGTGAGATACTGTAAATATATATATATATATATATATATATATATATATATATATATATACTAAACTATAGGCAAATGCAAGTTAAATTGTAGTGAAAAAAATTCAGTTTGATTTGGAATTGATGCAAACTGAAGATAAGAACACAAAGCGCAAAGCTTGGCTTTGTTGTTATATGAAATACGCCGTAAAAGCACATGGCTAGTGGGGGGAGTGTTATGTTATCACCCTACGTCATGCGACACGTAGCAGGAAGGGGCGGAGCTTAGATGGCTTTTAAACTAAGGGTCTTCTCGGGTGAAGAATCCATTACACCCAAGGTCTTGAAAAAGTTTGCAAAGCAAACAAAATGTGTAGACAGGATGGTCTACTACTGACTCAGTAATTATCTAAAAATGGAAATAATTCCAAGAGGTCTTAGGATACGTTTAGATCCAGGTATCAATTTGAGAGGTTTGGATGCAGATAATGACTTCATAATTAAGTGGAATGAAATACTAACTAAATGCTCTTTAGATCTTATTGCATTAATAATAGAAGAAGATGCTAAAAAACTTGAGAAATGTAAGACAGATGTAGATGATATCTATGAATGCTTACACAAATTTGAAAATGATTCATCCTTTGACAAATTAAATAAAGAAACACAAAAACTTATTGAAAAACTACAAAGCGAAATAAAATCACGTAAAAGAAGGAAATTAATAAGAGACCAGGAAGACTATAGAAAAAATAAAATCTATATCTACAGAAATCGTATTAACTCTCGAAATTATTATGATTCTGGCACAGATAATTCCGATATGGACTCTGATGGCGAAAATAAAAATAGTAATGATAACACTTCACAGGTACACCCTTTAGGGGTAGGACCAGACGAGGAGGGAAGAAGAGGCACGGGGAGGCCTCAGGAAAGGAGAGAAGTGAGAGGGAGAGATAACAGACGACATCAAAGTCAATATATGATGACAAGAAATCGCCTGAGGTTCAATTAGATGAATGTAAGTCACTACTAGGCCCCTACCCTCACGCGCAGAAAATGGGTATAGTCAATCTGTCCTCTTTTCCACTAAACTCTGAACATATTAAAGTACTTGAAAAGGGCCTCAGTTTCTGTCCCACAAATAGTTTAGATCTTTTTGAGGTCACTAAAGATCTACACCTTTTTGCAAGGAAGCTTGCATTAAAAAAGATCATGACACCTAAGACTCAGATTGACCTGTCATGTAGACAAGAAAATGAGGCCCTTCATAATCTTGAAACTCTGTTCTCTGAACAAAGTAATGAAATCATTGATATATATCCTAAGACAGATTTTAAAAAGAAATCTACTTACATGCCCTCTTTTTCTTCCATTCCCAACATTTCTGTTTTTGTACAAAATGTTACTCTCGATTTAATGCAAATTGAGACTACAGGTATTGTAAATGATAACCTCACCAAATCAGAACGCAGAGCTCTTAATGAGCTCACTAAACATCCTGAATTAATCATAAAGCCGGCTGACAAGGGCGGCAACATTGTCATCCTTAATCAGGATTTGTATATTATATACGAGGCCATGAGACAGCTATCAGATCCAAAACAATACTCTAAATCTTCAACTGATGAATTCTATAAATCTCATAATGAACTACTCTTTATGTTAAATGTTGCACGAAGAAACAATCTAATCACTAGTCATGAGTTTGGTTTTCTATATAACCATAAACCTAAGATACCAGTATTTTACTGGACCCCCAAGCTCCATAAATCCCTTACCAATCCTCCGGGATGCCCTATAATCTCAGGGATAGGAGGTCCTACGGAAGGAATCAGTAAATATGTCGACCGATTCCTACAGCCCTTTGTCAATGATCTTCGTACTTTTGTACAAGATTCAACAGATGTGATAAAAAAACTTGATGGGATCAATGTTCAGGAGGACACTATTTTAGTGTCCCTGGACGTTGAATCCCTATATCCCTTACCAATCCTCCGGGACGCCCTATAATCTCAGGGATAGGAGGTCCTACAGAAGGAATCAGTAAATATGTCGACCGATTCCTACAGCCCTTTGTCAATGATCTTCGTACTTTTGTACAAGATTCAACAGATGTGATAAAAAAACTTGATGGGATCAATGTTCAGGAGGACACTATTTTAGTGTCCCTGGACGTTGAATCCCTATATTCCTCTATACCGCATGACGTTGGACTCAAAACATGTGAAGAATTCCTTAATACAAGGGGTCTTGGTTATAAAAAACATACTAAATTTGTAATTGACTTGTTGAAATTTGTACTAGACAATAATATTTTCATCTTTGATGCAAAATGTTATAAACAGAGACAAGGCACTGCCATGGGGGCCACATGTGCGCCAACGTATGCCTGTCTACATCTTGGTGGATGGGAAAACCAGATTGTATTTGGTGAACATTCGGATGTGGTTGGTGCACATGTGGCCCTATGGATCAGATATGTAGACGATATCTTGCTCTTATGGGATGGTACTGAGGATGATTTGATGAAATTCATCTGTCTTTTGAACTGTAATGACCATAAAATTTTCCTTACTTGTAACTATGATCGTAACTCAATAAACTTTTTGGATCTAAAAATTAGCAAAAAAGATGGTAAAATTGAGACAGAAGTCTTTCGGAAATCCACAGCAACTAATAGCCTCCTCCTGGGATCGAGTCACCACCCCACATATTTGAAAAAAGGTATTCCATATGGACAATTTCTGTGACTTCACAGAATATGTTCTGATAATAAAACCTTTAAAACACAAGCAAAAGAGATGGCGGCTCGATTCCACGATAGAGGCTACTCTAAAAGGTGTGTTAAGAGAGCCCTCTATAGAGCCTCCCAACACCAAAGCAATGATCTGTTATACAAAAGAAAAAATATGGATGATAAAACGGAAGAAAATAAGATTAGGTTCATTACCAAATACAATGCCCATTGGAGCAAAGTAAAAGGCATCCTTAATAAAAACTGGCATCTACTAACTAATGATGTAGGTGATTATCCCCAAATGACCGCAAAGCGATGCAGTAATTTAAAAGACATTCTAGTTAAAAGTGAATTTAACAAAGTCCAAACATATAATTGGTTGGAACAAAATGCACAGAAAATTGTAGGCAGTACACCATGTGTCCACTGTGTCTGTTGTCAATATATGCAGAGATGCAAAACTTTTGATACGAATACAGGGCACACATATAAAATCAACTCTTTTATCAATTGTTCCACAAAAGGAGTTATATATCTACTCTATTGCTCCTGTAAAAGTTTTTACGTTGGTAAAACCTTTAGAGAACTACGTTCTCGGATCTCAGAACATAGGGACGATATTAAAGACTGCAATATTGACAGCCCAGTGGCAAGACATTACGTGCAATTTCAGGATTCAAAAACTGATGACTTGCATTTCATCGGAATTGAATCTGTCAAACTCAGTATGCGTATTGATAATATCCTGCTACGTAAAGAAACAAAATGGATCTATAAGCTTTGCACCTTAGCGTCTAAATGAAAAACTAGAGTTTGCTTCATTTTTAGGCTAATCCTCTGCCAATGAATGCACATCTCTTTTGTAATAATGTTGACAAGTATAGTATCAAAATTATGAATTTCAAGTTTAATAAATGTAATTTATATAAAGTAACTTAAATAAATATATATAAAGTATTAAAGTAATAAATTAGTTGTAAGTAAACTTGTTTTGAATGGAAGCATGAGTGTGTGAGTGTCAATCACAAATGTATCCCTTTACTGTCTTGGCCCATAAGAGAATTTGTTGCAATAAGTATCAAAGTCGGCACGCTAGCCGTTTTTTGAGTGACAGACTTCTCCGCTAATGGCAATAATCCTTTATGCGGCCATATTCCTATAAATCAGCTCAGCTACTGACGGGACGTCAGCACCCGGAAGAAGCTCCATGCTGCTTGAAAGAAAGGAGGGAAACGAGCTCTAAGGGCTCCATGTATTAAGAGGCGGGCGGACAGCTTCTTAACTCGCAAAGCTGTCCGCCCGCCTCCGCTACACACGGGCAGCGGATCTATTGATCCGCTTGCCCGTATGTATCATTACACACTCAGCGGAGTGTGTAATGCCCGCCCCTTCAGTCGCGCGACCAATGACGCGACTGAAGGGGCTGTCAATCACCGAGAGCGAGCGAGCTCTCGGTGATTTTGCTTCGCCACCTAAGAGGTGGCGTAGGGTGTAGGAAGCAGTGGTCTAATGACCGCTGCTTCTTACATTGCGGGAAGCAGGCTCGCATATGCGAACCTGCCCCGCAAAGGCTCCGGAGCAGCTTACGCTGCTTCGTACATGGAGCCCTAAGACTCGTCGGTTTGCAGCACTTTTCCAGAGTATCCCTGGTCTGCTTGTGGTCTACCCCTAGTCTACCCCAGAAGACTTCACGTTATGGGAGCAAACGCTGAGGGAAGAGCAACCGCGTGAAAAAGACAGGTATCGAAGTGAACTGTTATTCATAACACCTTTCTCCATTATCTTTTGGTGTACCTGTGAAAAAGACGCGGCGGAGCCCAGCTCTCCCTGTTTTCTAACGCTCTAACGTACTTACACTCTACTTTATACATAGGGGTATTGACTACATTCACCTGGCTTGTATTCTTTTGGGGACAGGCACTACATCTTTGGATTACAAATATATGCAATTGATACATGCACTATTGTTACAAACATTTATTTACCATTGCATACTGGTGCACCAGTCTCCCTCACGGCCTACCTGTTACAACCTATGCAACCGGGCAATCTTCTGTATGGATGTGATTTGTATGTTTGGTATTTTGGATGTATGTTATGCAATTTTATTAAACTATTTTGTACTTTAAGAATCTGCTGAATTTTCTTTATTTCTTTATTTTCACATACAGTTGTGCTATGTTTGCCTAGACTTTTAGAATCCTGGATTTTAGGTTTCTACTCCCTTGTTCATGTTGTTAATTACTTATTTATCTAGGATGCACCTGTATATTTTTGAATTTCGAATGATTAATTAGAGTGCAACTTACCTCACGTGTTGTTTTTTACTACTGACTGCACTTTGAAAAGGAGGAAGTTTACTTTTAACCCATTGTCTGCCAAGGTGAAAGACTGTGACATAGTAATAGCAGAGGTTTTAACCTGCTTAATTATGTGGAGTTGAACATCCGTCGTGTTTACCAAGGCATTTTAAAAAAGGCATTATTTTATTTATCTCTTGTAAGTGCAATAGATTGTGTGCACCAATAAATGTATCAAACGTTTTTACCTTGAATCGTGGATGCGCTTTGTGTTCTTATCTTCCAGTGTACCAAAGTCTGAGGACTCCTTAGTGCTCAGTGAATGTGGCAGCTGCACCAACGATTCACAACAAAAGGGAGAGTTATCCAGGCTATAGGAGCTGAAAATGCTATATCCACAAAATCTACCTATACTCCCTGAGTCACGAATGTGAGTTTTTAAAATGGGTCTTTATTATAAGAGTATTGTTGTAACAATTTTGTATGAATGTTCTCAAGATCATATATTTTATACCTTATCAATTATAACCAATAAGGGAATATAATATTGATTAATTATAGATTTGTATCTATTATTGTACTTGTCTGTGCGCAGCTTACATTTTTGTGTGATGCAAACTGTGCCTTTATATCAGCCCTAGTGTTTTTCAGTTACCTTCATTATCCCATGTGACATTTTGTAACCCAGAGAGCTCTCTGGGGACCCCAGGTTCTTCCCCCTTTCTTAGAAAATACAGTTAGTTCAGCCCTTGTGAAGTCTGCACTATACTCTCTCTCCAAACTGGAGAATGTTTAATTATCTGGCCCATAGAAAGTAAATAGAAGAAATGCAAAGCGCAATGTAATTTGTAAAAGATATAAATACGTATATGCAAAGGATAACACAAATTTGTTAAAGTTACAAAGAAACTGTGAAGGCATAATAATAATTTGTAAAATTACAATGATAAATACACTGCTGTATACAAAATAAAACATGAAATAGAAAATGAAAAGTTTAAATGTAATAAAATGTAATCTGAAGTGTAAAGTGATATAAAATAGAAATCACAATGTGTAAATGCAGCAGAACTGTCATGTCATGCAGTGCTATATTGCACTGGGCTTGCAGGAAACGCCCCTTGAAGAAGTAGAGCAAAATTTGCCTTTTGAAAATTTCCCTAGGGATCTCTACTGAGACAAAAATTGCAACAATCAGCTGCCTTACAATTGGCAGAACAGTTGATTGCTTATTCAAATAAAAAAGAGGGCGGCTGCCACCGAATGCTAAGTGGCACTTTTGCAGGTAGATTGAAATAGGCTGTTTTCAAAACTTTTTCTGGATGTAATGTGCATAATGTTTGAGTGTCTGTAATTTTTTTAAACATTTTTTTTTTACATTTACTGTCCCTTTAAAAGAAGGGAATAAAAAAAACAACAAAACAACAACACTTTTTCATATAAGTTTGGGGATAGTAAGCAGATATTTGACTGCCACCTGCTATCTTTTTTGCTTGGTTAATTTTTAATCTACAATGAATATTACAGTTTATGCAAATAAACTATGGAATTACTTGAAATGGTATTTTTTGTAATGTACTCTTTTTCTGGGTCACATCTTTACAAAATGTATAAACGCTAATTATACAGCATATGTGCAGATTTGTGTCCAGCAGTGCTTAATTTGGTTAATTATATCTACTTCCTGTTGTGAACGGTGGAAGGCCAATAATGCCTGAAATAAGGTCATAAGTCAGTTTTATTACTTCCACGTTTTTCGCATTTTATTGCACAGGTAGGGGCAAATTGATACTGCTGTGGTGAAATCATTTAGGAATTCATAAATGGCTTCTGTGGCAACTATTAATCTAATGAAGTGATAGATTCAACACACTATTTATAGTTTTTTTAATATGCACAGCTTTAGGTTATTACATAAAATATTCAAGCAGTATAGTAGAAATGCTGAACTGCTGACTTTATAATGATATATTGACATATTTATTTTCATGCTTTTTAACACAAGTTCATTAGAAAATCTAAGGCTTGTTTGTATCCATTATATAATGATTTAGTTTTTCTTTCTAAAACATTTATTATTAGTTATTTTTATTATTATAATTATTATTACTGCTTAGCTATGTATAACATATTCAGCACTGCAATGACATTATCACAGAGTAATATTTAAAAAAAAAAAAGATATAGAAAAGTGAAAGCGCTCCAATTAAAAGCAGCTTGGAGCCCTTGAGGTGCCTGCTTAATCATGCGAGCTTGCAAACTACAAATTAATAAGCAGCGGTCAAAAAAACACTGCTTCTTTACTTCGTAGGTAGCAAATAAATCTTTCTGAAATGATCCGTCTGGGATTGGTGTATTAAGAGTAGGGGCGGAGCTAAACAAACTTTTCTTGTGCCGTGATTAATGCAGACATGATAAACGTGCCCCAAAGGCAGTAACTGTTAAACTTTGATGTATATTACCTTCATCAACATTTTTGTATAGGCTGGGTATGTCCATGATCTTACATGTTAAATGAAATATAATAATTACAATTGTATTTGTTATGCATTTTAACTTTTTACAGTAAAGCCTAGATTTAACATAGGCTGGACAGACAGGGTGTCGGCCTCTGTCTGCCTGTCATTGCGGGTAGCGAACTGCAATACGCTGCCCACATTTACCATTGCACACAAAGCGATGTGTGCAATGCCGCTCCCTGCTCATGCACAGCCAATCGCATGTGAGCAGGGGCTGTCAATCACCCTGGATGGAAAAGTCCAGGGGGATTGAGTTACGCCACTATTCAGTTGGCAAAGTGGGTTAAGAAGCAGCAGTCATGCAAGGCAATTTTTCAAAAGTTTCCAATTTCCTTCTATTATCAAATTTGCTTTGTTTCCATGGTATTCTTTATTGAAGAGATACCTAGGTAGGCAACTGGAGCACTACATTGCAGGATATAGTGCTGCCATCTAGTGCTCTTGCAAATGGATAACATTCTTGCAAAACTGCTGCAAAATAGGACTCCTGACAGGTGCACGCTCCTGAGCTTAACGCCCTGTTTTTCACACAAAAGATACCAAGTGAACAAAGAAAATTTGATAATAGAAATAAATTAGAAATTTGTTTAAAATTATCATAAAATGTAGAGTAACAAATTAATCCCCATTTGTCTTCAAGAGCAATATTACTATTTTCTGTAACTATCACCTTACAGATGATTATCCTATGGAAAGCAACAAATCTAGAAAAATTATGTTAAAGCTTTAAAGAAAATGGGCTAGATTACCAGTTGCACGCTAACTTTTGCGTGCAAGCAATATCAGTTTATTTTATTATTTTGCACACAATGGAAAGATTGCATTTAAAATTACAGTTACACTCATATGAACACTATCTGATAAAAATTAATCACATACATATTAACGTTCGGTTAGCGCTGTAGGTTTAACTCCTGTTGGGTTAGGGAACTAGCGATAAGTGTTGGGTTTTTCCAGTTAGCGCGGTCGCTATATCCGAAGTCATAAAGTTAGCGAATGCTGGTTTTTACATGCGCGCAAACATTTTACTATCAACTTGCGCGTTAAAAGTTTTCTTTTGGTGGTTTTTTTTTCGCGTGCAAAAGCGTTAAATAGTGTGCAACCTCTAATTTAGCTAGAAATGTCATGTTGAGGTTGTTGGGTGTTTTTTGTGTGCAGTGGGATGTTTCTGGTGTTGGTCTTATGGAGAAGAATCTCAACTATAGTATAAATTGTAATTTGTTATAAAGCTGAAATGCAGAAATTATACTATACAATTAGTCACATGAGTTACTAATAACAGAGAAAGGTCTTATGAAAAGAAAAAAAAAATATATGTTCTGTCTATATACAGTTGATGCTGTTTGTATACAGTTGATGCTGTTTGTATACAGTTGATGCTGTTTGTATATACAGTTGATGCTGTTTGTATATACAGTTGATGCTTGCTAGTTCTATTAACAATCTTTTAGTAACCCCTGTTCTGTTCATTGCCTGCTACTGTGTGCGGCTGGTTATTATATGATTACTATTTTCTGTTATGGACGGCTTATTTTATTCTGCTGACCTGTTATTATATTCTGATGGACATTACCAGCTTGCGTGTTTTGCTAGTTATTTACTGATACTATGTCACCGCTGATCATTTCCTGCTTCCTGTGTCTTGCTGGCTATTGTGTGAGCAGCTTATTCCCTGTATTTTATTGCTGATGATTGTGTGTCTAATGCAGGGATAGGCATGAGCCAAGGCTGTGGCGGACATTTTCTAAAGTAAAGACCTTTAGTGAAGGACACCAAGGTACATTTACAAATAAAACTATTATTTTATAGTGCTGAATTTTATTATACAGATGCAGAAGATACAAAGCCAGTATTTCACTTAGGCTTTATTTATTCTATAACTTATCACCCAATATTGCTAGCAGTCTCTTAACAAGCCACTAATTTTATTCTCACTAAATATTTTCCTATTATTTAATCAGAAAGAAAAAGATATACTAAGGTTATGATTCACAACCTTACTATATCTTTTCTTTCTATTTAAATACTACTTATAATAAACCTCAGGTGCTGGTTAAAGTGCTTTACCTTTGCATATAAAGCTCCAGGGACACAGTGGCAGCTTGCTTCTTGAATCTTCCCTCCCTCTCTGTCTCACTCAGAGTCATTTTCTGGTACTAAGCGGCATCATGTGGGAGTGGCCCCCAACCCTTCAAAACGTGGCGCCGCGTGTGTTAAGGAGGAGTCAGGACCAGTATTCATCTGTCTTACTCCTCCCTCCCCACGGCAAAATGGGCGGTGGACACTGCAAGGGCCAGTTACGGACACCAGTGTCCGTGTACGGACACCTTGCCTATCCCTGGTCTACTGTGTCCTGCTGTTCATTGCGGGTATACTGTTCATGCTAGCTATTACAGTACATTCACTTATAGAGTATTGTTTGCTATTATCTGTATACGGAGTACTCTCAGCCATTACTTGACCTCTGTTGAGTGTTTGCTTTTAGCTGTATATTGTATCCTACTGAGCATTCGTCTTTGATTTATTTAGTTATTTTTATTTCAAATAGTACAAAAAGCAAAAAATAAATAATACTAATATTGCAAATCTTGTACAATACTTAGAAAACATCAGTTCTCAAGTACAAAATAATTAAATATCTTATTCATAAATATTATCAGTAATAACCTTCTTAATATTTAACTCTTGAAACATCAAGAACTATGCCCAGCAATTAAGGTAGTTTGCTCATTTACTAGTTTTATTTAATTTGATATTGTATGCCTAAATTAACATAATTTTCTGAATATTATTTTTAAGTACTGAGATAGAAGGAAGCTTTTCTTTCACTCAATTTTTAAATATTAATTGTCTGGATAACAGAACACATTTAAAATAAAGAAGAAATGCTGTTCCCAACTTGTATTCTTTAAAATAGACATGTGTGATTCGGTTCGGTTCGGTTCGATTCGGAAATTCGGAAAATTCGGCAAATTGTGAGATTCGGATCGAACCGAATCTCCGAATTAAAATAGTGCCGAATCTACCGAATAAATCCGAATTACTTCGGATTTATTCGGATTTATTCGGTAGATTCGGATGGCCATGGATTACACTAGTATTGTACAGTATATTAGGTTATATCACTCTGCTATGGGTTACACCTAATGTACAGTACATAATACTAGTCTAATCCCACCTTACACTTACCGAAATTCCGAATTTCCGAATCGAACCGAATCCAGCCGAATTTATTCGAATCCGAATGAATCCGAAACAAATCCGAACCGAATTTATTCAAATCCGAATGAATCCAAAACAAATCCGAACCGAATTGATTCAAATTTTTCCAAATTCGAATCGCTCCGAACCGAAATTCGAAAAAATCCGAATCGATCCGAACCAAACCGAATTTTTTCGCCATGCACATGTCTACTTTAAAAGCAAGAAACTATTCATCTGGCAAAACTTAATTTTAATTTAAAAAACTTGTGATAAAAAAATAACATATTTTCATCCAATATTGAAAAGCTTTAGGACAATCCCAGAGTATTATCCTATCTGTCACTGGTCTTTTAATGGGGTGACCAGAAGGGTGGAGGGAAGGTATAATAGCTTGGAATACATGGTACATTGTGGTCGTTAAGGGGTTAATAGTATAGTTAAATTAGTGATAGTTAAAAAATTTAGAATACTCTACTTAGCCATTTTTTTCTTTTTATTGCCCTGGTTTTTATTTTATGATGGAAACAAAAAATAGATCTCTCTAACTCTTATTTAAATATATACATTCTTATGAACTGCTGGGGCAATGCTGCCCCCTGCAGATTCGCGGACAGTCGGCCGCTAGCAGGGTGTGTCAATCAACCTGATCGTATTCGATTGGGTTGATTTCTGTCCACGGACTCAGAGCAGGCAGACAAGTTATAGAGCAGCGGTCTTTAAACCGTTGCTTCATAACTTCTGTTTCCGACGAGCTAGCTCCATACGGAGCTTGATAGATCGGCCCCAATATATTTTTTAATTTCATTCCAGTTCTTTTGACCAAAACATAATTTCTATTAATACTTTATATCACAAATATTATATTTTGTATAAACAGTTAAACTAAATTTTAGCTACAATAAAATACCTAAAACTCCTCCCCTCCCCCGCCAGTTAATAAATAGATGAAGGGGATAGAGAGGAATTCTCCCTCTGATGAAGTTAGTCTAGACCAGTGTTTCACAAACCAAGTCCTCAGGACCCTTACTCAGGCCAGATCTTCATTATATCTTAAAGGGACAGTATACACTCATTTTTATATAACTGCATGTAATAGACACTACTATAAAGAATAAGATGAACAGAAAATTCAGTATAAAACTGTTTAAAAACTTACTTAGAAGCTCTCAGTTTAGCTTTGTTGAAAAGGTAGCTGGAAAGCCCACTGCAAGTGGGAAATAAGACACTCCCCCCTCCCCCTTCTTTTACATATGAAAAGACCCTTTACACAAACAGGAGCAAGCTGGAGAAGGTAGCTGACGGTATTCTCATAAAACTTTGGGGCTTGGTTAGGAGTCTGAAAATCAGAGCAATGTTATTTAAAAATAAGCAAAACTAAACATTTTTTTTAAAACAAACTTCATGGACTATATAAATAGATCATCTAAAAAACATTTATGCAAAGAAAAAATGAGTGTATAATGTCACTAAAGCACTGGTGAAATAATCAGCTGATGTGTGAGCTGATTATTTCACCTGTGCTCTAGTTAAGATATAATGAATATCTGGTCTGAGTAAGGGTTGTGAGTACTGGGTTTGGGAAACACTGGTCTAGAGGCTCACGAAATGCGTAATGAAGTCCCATGAAGTCACAAGACACATCACTTCTGGTTTTAGCGCTCTGTACTACAGCTGCAATTAGCCATGTATCCAGATTAATATAACATTATTTTGAAGAATCTTTATTTATTTATTAGAACACATTAGTGCCAGATTACACATTATAACATTTTATTAAAAATGAATATTGTATAATTATGCTTATAGATGTTTTAATCTACAAAACGGCAAAGGGCTCCAATGCACTTATATATGTCTTAAGTGTGTACATACGTTTATATATGTATATTAGTCTGTAAATACATATATACACATATAAATACATATGTACACATACATAGACATATATATACAGTATCCCACAAAAGTGAGTACACCCCTCATATTTTTGTAAATATTTTATTATATCTTTTCATCACTGAAGAAATTACACTTTACTTCAATGTAAAGTAGTGAGTGAACAGCCTGTATAACAATTTGCAGACCCCTCAAAATAACTTAACACACAGGCATTAATGTCTAAATCGTTGTTAACAAAAGTGAGTACACCCCTAAGTGGAAATGTTCAAATTGGGCCCAATTAGCCATTTTCCCTCCCCGGTGTCTTGTTAGTGTTACAAGGTCTCAGGTGGGAATGGGAAGTAGGTGTATTAAATTTGGTGTTATCGCTCTCACACTCTCTCATACTGGTCACTGGAAGTTTAACATGGCACCTCATGGCAAAGAACTCTCTGAGGATCTGAAAAAAGAATTGTTGCTCTACATAAAGATGGCCTAGGCTATAAGAAGATTTCCAAGACACTGAAACTGAGCTGCAGCACGGTGTGCAAGACCATACAGCGGTTTTCACAGAACAGGCCTCACCATGGTCGACCAAAGAAGTTGAGTGCACGTGCTCAGCGTCATATCCAGAGGTTGTCTTTGGGAAATATACGTATGAGTGCTGCCAGCGTTGCTGCAGAGGTTGAAGGGGTGAGGGGTCAGTCTGTCAGTGCTCAGACCATACGCCGCACACTGTATCAAATTGGTCTGCATAGCTGTCGTCCTAGAAGGAAGCCTCTTCTAAAGATGATGCACAAGAAAGCCCACAAACAGTTTACTGAAGACAAGCAGACTAAGGACGTGGATTACTGGAACCATGTCCTGTGGTCCGATGAGACTGAGATAAACTTATTTGGTTCAGATAGTTTCAAGCTTGTGTGGCAGCAACCAGGTGAGGAGTACAAAGTCAAGTGTGTCTTGCCTACAGTCAAGCATGGTGGTGGGAGTGTCATGGTCTGGACCTGCATGAGTGCTGCCGGCACTGGAGATCTACAGTTCATTGAGGCAACCATGAATGCCAACATGTACTGTGACATACTGAAGCAGAGCATGATCCCCTCCCTTCGGAGACTGGGCTGCAGAGCAGTATTCCAACATGATAACGACCCCAAACACACCTCCAAGACGACCACTGCCTTGCTAAAGAAGCTGAGGGTAAAGGTGATGGACTGGCCAAGCATGTCTCAAGACCTAAACCCTATTGAGCATCTGTGGGATATCCTCAAACGAAAGGTGGGGGAGCACAAGGTCTCTAACATCCACCAGCTCTGTGATGTCATCATGGAGGGGTGGAAGAGGACTCCAGTGGCAACCTATGAAGTTCTGTGAAGTTCTGGAGAACTCCATGCCCAAGAGGGTTAAGGTAGTGCTGGAAAATAATGGTGGCCACACAAAATATTGACACTTTGGGCCCAATTTGGACATTTCACTCATGGCCTAGACATTAATGGCTGTTTGTTGAGTTATTTCGAAGGAACAGCAAACTGTTATACAGACTGTACGCTCACTACTTTACACTGTAGCAAAGTGTAATTTCTTCAGTGTTGTCACATGAAAAGATATAATAAAATATTTACCAAAATGTGAAGGGTATACTCACTTTTGTGGGATACTGTATACAGGGAGTGCAGAAATATTAGGCAAGTTGTATTTTTTAGGATTAATTTTATTATTGAACAACAACCATGTTCTCAATGAACCCAAAAAACTCATTAATATCAAAGCTGAATAGTTTTGGAAGTAGTTTTTAGTTTGTTTTTAGTTATAGCTATTTTAGGGGGATATCTGTGTGTGCAGGTGACTATTACTGTGCATAATTATTAGGCAACTTAACAAAAAACAAATATATACCCATTTCAATTATTTATTTTTACCAGTGAAACCAATATAACATCTCAACATTCACAAATATACATTTCTGACATTCAAAAACAAAACAAAAACAAATCAGTGACCAATATAGCCACCTTTCTTTGCAAGGACACTCAAAAGCCTGCCATCCATGGATTCTGTCAGTGTTTTGATCTGTTCACCATCAACATTGCGTGCAGCAGCGACCACAGCCTCCCAGACACTGTTCAGAGAGGTGTACTGTTTTCCCTCCTTGTAAATCTCACATTTGATGATGGACCACAGGTTCTCAATGGGGTTCAGATAAGGTGAACAAGGAGGCCATGTCATTAGATTTTCTTCTTTTATACCCTTTCTTGCCAGCCACGCTGTGGAGTACTTGGACGCGTGTGATGGAGCATTGTCCTGCATGAAAATCATGTTTTTCTTGAAGGATGCAGACTTCTTCCTGTACCACTGCTTGAAGAAGGTGTCTTCCAGAAACTGACAGTAGGACTGGGAGTTGAGCTTGACTCCATCCTCAACCCGAAAAGGCCCCACAAGCTCATCTTTGATGATACCAGCCCAAACCAGTACTCCACCTCCACCTTGCTGGTGTCTGAGTCGGACTGGAGCTCTCTGCCCTTTACCAATCCAGCCACAGGCCCATCCATCTGGCCCATCAAGACTCACTCTCATTTCATCAGTCCATAAAACCTTAGAAAAATCAGTCTTGAGATATTTCTTGGCCCAGTCTTGGCGTTTCAGCTTGTGTGTCTTGTTCAGTGGTGGTTGTCTTTCAGCCTTTCTTACCTTGGCCATGTCTCTGAGTATTGCACACCATGTGCTTTTGGGCACTCCAGTGATGTTGCAGCTCTGAAATATGGCCAAACTGGTGGCAAGTGGCATCTTGGCAGCTGCACGCTTGACTTTTCTCAGTTCATGGGCAGTTATTTTGCGCCTTGGTTTTTCCACACGCTTCTTGCGACCCTGTTGACTATTTTGAATGAAACGCTTGTTTGTTCGATGATCACGCTTCAGAAGCTTTGCAATTTTAAGAGTGCTGCATCCCTCTGCAAGATATCTCACTATTTTTTACTTTTCTGAGCCTGTCAAGTCCTTCTTTTGACCCATTTTGCCCAAGGAAAGGAAGTTGCCTAATAATTATGCACACCTGATATAGGGTGTTGATGTCATTAGACCACACCCCTTCTCATTACAGAGATGCACATCACCTAATATGCTTAATTGGTAGCAGGCTTTCGAGCCTATACAGCTTGGAGTAAGACAACATGCATAAAGAGGATGATGTGGTCAAAATACTCATTTGCCTAATAATTCTGCACTCTCTGTATATATATATATATTGTCTGACATATCATTTCCCCTCTTTACATCAAACCCGCGTCTAGCAGCCCTTTAACGGGAGACTTTCCTATTTGAGCCTTGACAAGCTAATTTTTTTCCCTTGGGCTCGACGCAATCAAATGCTGTGTGTTTTTTCTAAATTTGCTTCCTCTTCTCCAATATATTTACGCTGGGGTTAATTAATCATTTATGCACCCCAAATATATTTGAAAAAGTTTTTAGAGCTCCATAAATATGGATACTACAGATTTATTTTCGTTAAAATCCCTACAGGATATGGACATTGAGAGACTCTCTTTGGAAGACACTTTTACTAAACAAATAGAGACACTTTCAATTAGCGAAGCATTTTTGCAAATGGAAAAGATACTACTAAAAGAATATAAAACATGGTGGGACAAGCGTGCTTTAGAAAAATATCTACTAATGGACTTAATACCTAGAGGACTGAGACTGAATAAGTATCCTACTTTTCAAGTAGATGACCAGGATTTTGTAAAAGAATGGAACATGGTTTTGAGTGAATGCTCCCAGAGGCTTATGCATCTTATAATTAAGTTTAAAGCTACTCAATTAGCAAATGTGAGGGAGGAAATGGTCAATATACAAGCTAATTTAAACACATATATAGATCACCCCAAATACACTGAGTTTGACAAAATCTTACAAGATACAATAAAAAAGTTCAGGACAGATCTGGACAATTATAAACTCAGAAAATATAATCGTGATCTCAATGATTATACAAATAACAGGGTTTATACTTGGCATAATCGCTCTAATTCCCAAGACAAGAGGCAGAGAAGATCTAGATCTAGGTCTAAAGTAGCGAATGTAAATTCTAGCGACAAGCAGGATAAAAGAGTAACCTTCTCAGATCCAGAGATATCTGATGAAGAGAGGCCCACTACTAGTGAGATCACCAACCAGAATAGTCAACCCCCAATAGACACACAAAGTACATTACCAAAAGTGCAAAGAGACATTAGATCTGAGCCTGTGTTGACCAGGAACTCTGCTAAAAATAAAATGAGCACACAGTTGCCAATCTCAGAACATCTGAGTAATGCAGACTTCCTGGCGAATGATGGCTCAGATCCTAGACCACCAATTCCATCCTCTTCTAATTTACCCCCTAATAGGATGGTTGTACAACAGGGTTTTCAGAGTGCCATACGGTCAACCGAGGGGGGAGGAAACGAAGGAAGAGGAGGAAGAGGCAGATGGGGTGTAAAAAGAGGCAGAGGCAGAGGCAGAAGAAACAAATACAACATCTAAAAATAATTAACCTATCATCAATAGAGTTAAATGAGACAGAAAAACAAGTTCTGGGTCTGGGTCTGGGATTTGTTCCCAAAAATGATTTCAACCTTTTTGATACAATAGTTGATGTGAATAGAATGGTAAGAGATCTCACACTTAAAAAATTCTTTTGGGGTAGAACTACACTCCCCCCAGACCCGGTTGACAACTTGTCCATGCACACGGATGTTACCCCTAATGGAAATATAACTAGTCAAGATGTTTTTGACATTGTTAGTTTCCAAGATACTTGCGATTTGGTTAATTTGCGAGAACTTTATTCAGAATCGAATGTAGCCAACCAAGGTTTAAAAACCTCTCATTCTGGCTTTAGACCACGCTCAGTGTTTTATCCAACAAAAGAGCGTGGTCCATTTTTAGAGGCCTTTCATAAAAGGATCGAAGAGGACTTAATTAGTCTCTCAAAAAATCATAAAAGGACTTACCCCAATCTCACTATTTCACAAAGAGAAGCCCTCAAAAATCTGAGTACCAGAAACGATATAGTAATTAAAGACTCAGACAAGGGCGGGAGTATAGTCATTATGAATCGAGATGACTATGTCCTGGAAGCACACAGACAACTTTATGATGTTAATGTGTACCGAAAACTGAGCAGAGATCCCACTGATATCTTTAAGAAACAACTCTGGGATCTTTTGGATGATGGTCTTGAAGAGGGCATTTTAGACAGAGATACAGTTGATTACCTCTTTGTCCCCCGACCACTAATATCGGTCTTCCATCACTTGCCAAAAGTGCACAAATCTACAACAGAGGTGAAAGGAAGACCGATAGTCTCCGGTATAGGCTCCCTCTTTGAGCGTCTATCCAGTTGGGTTGAATCCCTTCTTCAGCCCCTTGTGCTTCAGATCCCGTCCTACCTCAAAGATACCAAACATCTTTTAAATTTTCTATCAGAGGTCACTTGGGACACGGAATGTTCTTGGCTCACAATAGATGTGGTGGGCTTGTACTCAGCAATCCCTCATCAAGAAGGATTAAGAGCGGTGGAGTTTTTCTTAAAACAACATAGCAACTATGACCCTTCACTAATAGATTATATCATGAGGGTATTGGATTTTCTTCTGAGCCATAACTTTTTCAAGTTTGAGGGTGAGTACTTTCTGCAGAGACGTGGGACCGCCATGGGGGCCAAATTTGCCCCTGCCTATGCCAACATCTTTATGGCATGGTGGGAAATATCCCACGTCTATGCAGAAAGTAACCCCTTCAAAGGCTATATCAAAACGTACAAACGTTATATAGATGATTTACTAATTGTCTGGACTGGTAATAAACAGCATCTGACAGACTTTATCCAATACATCAATTTAAATGATTTAAACTTACAATTCACTTTCCAGCATGATACCATACAGATTCCTTATTTGGATCTCACCCTTCAGGGTGAACCCAACTCTGGAAAGGTAATTACTAGCCTGTACAGAAAACCAATTATGTCCAATGCTTTGCTACATGCACGTAGCAATCATCCTAAACACACAGGTTTTGGATTAGCCAAAGGGCAATTCATACGAATTAAACGTAATTGCACCGAAGAGGCGAATTTTTTACAAGAAAGCGAGATCCTTAAATCTCAACTTCTAGCAAGAGGCTATGCAACTAAAACTGTCAACAGAGCATTCCTTGAGGTCAATAGGATGAATAGGAGCAGTATGTTGGCCAGCAATACTAATGGGTCGCGACAAAGAACCTTTGATCGCTCAGCCCCCCTTTTTGTGACGACATATAGTTCACAATTTGATCAGATTTGCAACATAATAAATAAACATTTGCCTATCCTATCAGCAGAGGATAGTCTCAAAGAATATGTTAGCAAGGGCTGCAAATTCTCAGCCAGAAGGGGTTGCACACTTTCCAACATACTATCACCTAGCATGCTAAAAAAACGACCCACAGTAGCAAGCAGTTGGCTAAGTGTCAAGGGGCACTACAAATGCCATTTTTCTAAGTGCATTGCATGTGGTCACACCAGAGTTACGAAAAGTTTCCAATCAAAAGTAACTCAGAGAATGTATAATCTCCTGAGTTGTACCAATTGTCGCTCGTCCAACGTTGTTTATCTTGTGGAATGCACATCCTGTAAAAAACAGTATGTAGGGTGCTCTACTAGGGAAGTAAGGTCACGCATAAGAGAGCACCTCAACAACGTTGAGAATGGTGCTGAAGTATCAGACCTTGCTAGGCATTTCATCAGTGTGCATGACAAAAATGTCAAAAGCTTTGTCTGGCAGGTCATAGAACAGATCAGAAGCCCAGAAAGAGGAGGGGACACCTCTAGTAAATTGATGTACCAAGAAGCATTCTGGATATTCCAGTTAAAAACTAGAAAACCCCTTGGTTTCAACATTGAGGGAGATGTTATTAACTTTTGGACAAGAATCAGATAAAGGCTGCAATAATTTAGTATGTGTCATATAAAATTCCATGCTCACCAAGCACATAGCTCTATTGATTAGTAATCTGTAATAAAAGTTTGCTTATGAATCTATTTCAAACACAAAAAAGTGGTAGTATAGTTTTCAACATACAATAAAGTATAATAGCCATTTGGGATGATATAATATTAGCAATGGCCAATATGGTCAATCTTTATCATTTATTTCTCTGTATACACTTGTCTTCTTATTTATAAAGCTGCACAGTACAATGCACAGTTCAGACAGTCTAAATCCTGTGCTTACACAGATCAAATGGAGTTTACTGAGTCCTGCAATGTCTAGTTTAGGTTATTTGCTAACAAACTTTTAGGGTATATATTGAAGTTTAAGATAACAATTATCCCAAATAGTTAGCTCTAGTAGGGTCAACCAGTTACAAGTTAACAGTAAATATGCTCCTTAAGCTTTGACTGTCTCTTATTATTAGAGAGTGTTTCTGTTTATTTTAATTCATTGTATATGTTTTTTACAGCACATACTTCAAGATGACAATATGAATGTATTTTGCCCTGGCTAGAAAGAAACTACGGTAGCCCACACAGCTCATCTCTTAGGTGTAACTCAATGTGGTAACAGATTCAGTTTATGTTTTCTTTATGAATTTACATGCATCAGTTTATTCTGTATATTTTGGTAACAATTGATTTGGTGTAACTAACTAAATCACCTTGTCTAATAGAGGTGTCAAAAAAACTGAATCTATCGATGTCCATTACTGTGATACTTATCATTTAATACTGACAGCTGCTTCTAATCTGTGACCCTGAGCACTTGCTATTTAAGCCAGTAGCTCCGGGTCACAGATATGTCTATGAGTAAGGCTATTCCCTAAGCCGAAACGCGTAAGACACTTTGTCTTAGGAGCTGTCAGGCTCGTTTTTGTGGATTTTAATATCTGAACAAATAAAGCTCAAAACTTGATTTAATACAAGTGCCTTGTAGTCCTGCTTGGTCTCTCTGTTATATTGATATATATATATATATATATATATATATATATATATCTTTAGACATGTATATTTATTTATATACTGTATATGATAAAGCCCTTTGGTTGCCTTTTTTTAACAACTGAGATCTCCTATCTTTGAACCTTTATAACTTTTGTGTGCAATAATTTTTTTAATACTTTGTGCTCAAGTTCATTAACCAGAGATCAGATTTCAGGTTATTGAAAAAAAATTGCTCAATTGCCCTAAAAATAAAGTGTAAGGTTCTTTTTTTTAAATAAAAAATGGTAGCGTCTTTATTTATTTTTTAAAATAACTGCACAAAGCAGTTTAAAGGGGTTAAAGTGAGCAGCTGTGGGGTGTGGGGGTGAAAATATATATATATATATATATAGATATATATATATAGGTTGTGTACACATCGCACTTTACTTAAAATACTAGCGCACATTTGCGTGTGCTTATATTTTGCCCTCCACTTGTAATCTAGCACTCACAAACATAAGGATTTTTATTGTAATATTTTTAAAAGATACTATTTATTTATTTATTTTTAATCTTCAATTTTTAATTTGGCAATACAAATAAATATGATGTTTTGAACAATAACCAACACTGTTAACAAAAATAAGAAACATACAGCTAGATTACGAGTTTTGCGTTATGAGTATAACGCTGCTTTTTCCCTAACACCCCTATTACAAGTCTTTTTGGTATAGCTGTACCACACACTCTTTGGCCGTCACGCAACGTCAGTACCAGTCCTTTTTCAATGGGACTTCCATAGTGCCGGTATTACGAGTTTTGCCTGGGAGGCCAAAAAGTGAGCGGTACAGCCTATACCATCTAAAGTCAGTAGTTATGAGTTTTTTATGTTACAAAGCTGTAGCATAAAACTCATAATTAAAGTGTTACAAAGTACACTAACACCCATAAACTACCTATTAACCCCTAAACTGAGGCCCTCCCGCATCACAAACACTAAAATAAAATTATTAAACCCTAATCTGCCGCCCCGGACATCGCCGCCACTTAAAAAATGTATTAACCCCTATTCTGCCGCTCCCGACATCGTCGCCACTAAAATAAAATTATTAACCCCTAAACCGCCGCCCTCCCGCATCAAAAACACTATTTAAATATAATTAACCCCTAATCTGCCGCCCGCCCACTCCGCCGCTATAATAAACCTATTAACCCCTAAACCTAAACCTAACACCCCCTAACTTAAATATAATTAAAATAAATCTAAATAAAAACTACTATTAATAACTAAATATTTCCTATTTAAAACTAAATACTTACCTATAAAATAAAACCTAAGCTAGGTACAATAAAACTAATAGTTATATTGTATCTATCTTAGTTTTTATTTTTATTTCACAGGTAAGTTTGTATTTATTTTAACTAGGTAGACTAGTTAGTAAATAGTTATTAACTATTTACTAGCTACTTAGTTAAGATAAATTTACCTGTAAAATAAAACCTAACCTGCCTCACACTTAAACCCTAACATTACAATAAAATTAAATAAATTAAATTAACAAAATACAATTATCTAAAGTACAAAAAATAATAAACACTAAATTACACAAAATAAAAAAAAAGAAATTATCAAAAATAAAAATGAATTACTTCTAATCTAATAGCCCTATAAATAAAAAAGCCCCCCCAAAATAAAAAAAAACCCTAGCCTACACTAAACTGCCAATGGCCCTTAAAAAAGCCTTTTGCAGGGCATTGCCCCAAAGAAATCAGCTCTTTTACCTGTTAAAAAAAAAATTCAAACAACCCCTCAACAGTAAAACCAACCACCGACACAACCAAACCCCCAAATATAATCCTATCTAAATTTAGCTCTTTTACATTGCCCAAAACCTTAAGCTAAAAATAAAACCCACCCAATAAACCCTTAAAAAAACCTAACACTAAGCCCCGACGATCCACTTAAAGTTTTTGAAGACATCCATTCTCATCCAGACAGCAAAGTCCTCATCCAAGCGGGCAGAAGTCCTCATCGAAGCTGGCAGAAGTCTTCATCCAAGCTGGCAGAAGTCTTCATCCAGACGGCATCTTCTTTCTTCATCGATCCGGCACAGAGCGGGTCCATCTTCAAGTCCTCTTCTTACGATGTCTCTTGAAGAATGAAGTTTCCCTTTAAATGACGTCATCCAAGATGGTGTCCCTTACATTCCGATTGGCTGATAGAATTATATCAGCCAATAGGAATTAAGTGTAAAAAATCCTATTGGCTGTTGCAATCAGCCAGTAGGATTGAGCTTTCATCCTATTGGCTGATGAAAGCTCAATCCTATTGGCTGATTGCGGATCGTCGGGGGTTAGTGTTAGTTTTTTTTTAAGGGTTTATTGCAGCCCCATAATTTATTTTAGGGCTCTAAGAGGTCTAACAAGTTGATGTTCTATACAGGTGCTGCCAAGATAAATATAAAGACAAGCAGGCATTGTTTATTGTACAATCCCACCATGTACTGGTTGGATAAATGTCACTTTTAACAGCTATACAGTTCCAGAATGATCACTTTACTTGGCACTCACTAGATAAATATACACAACTGTGTATGTTTATTGTGGGCTACAACTCCCATCATACACTACTACTTGGGTAAATGTTACTTCCAGTTCCTAGTATATCTAGTTCCAGAGCGCTCACTCTGTTCAAGTGGCCCCATTGGAGAAGTACACTTGGCCATTTGCCCCCAGATACAGTGAGCTTGAGACCCCTGGTTTATTGGGTGGGTTTTATTTTTAGCTTAGTGTTTTGGGCAATGCCCATCCAAATGCCCTTTTCAGGGCAATGGGGAGCTTAGGTTTACTTATATAGGATTTTATTTGGGGGGTTTGGTTGTGTTGGTGGTGGGTTTTACTATTGGGGGGTTGTTTGTATTTTTTTACAGGTAAAAGAGCTGATTTCTTTGGGGCAATAGTTTAGTGTAGGCTAGGGTTATTTTTTTAATTTGGGGGTTGCTTTTTATTTTGATAGGGCTATTAGATTAGGAGTAATTCGTTTTTATTTTTGATAATTTCTTTTTTTATTTTGTGTAATTTAGTGTTTATATTTTTTGTAATTTAGAAAAATGTATTTTGTTAATTTAATTAATTTCATTTTATTGTAATGTTAGGTGTTAGTGTAATTCAGGTTAGGTTTTATTTTACTGGTAAATTTGTATTTATTTTAACTAGGTAGTTAGTAAATAATTAATAACTATTTACTAACTAGTCTACCTAGTTAAAATAAATACAAACTTACCTGTGAAATAAAAATAAAACCTATGATAGCTACAATGTAACTATTAGTTATATTGTAGCTAGCTGAGGGTTTATTTTACAGGTAAGTATGTATTTAGTTTTAAATAGGAATTAGTTAGTTATTAATAGTAGGTTTTATTTAGATTTATTTTGATTATATTTAAGTTAGGGGGTGTTAGGGTTATTAACTTTAGTATAGTTGTGGCGGCGACATTGTGGGCGGCAGATTAGGGGTTAATAAATTTATGTAGGTGGCGGCAACGTTGGAGCGGCAGATTAGGGGTTAATAAGTGTAGGTAGGTAGCTGCGACATTGGGGGCGGCAGATTAGGGTTTAATAAATTTATGTAGGTGGCGGCGACGTTGGGGGCGGCTAATTAGGGGTTAATAAGTGTAATGTAGGTGTCGGCAATGTCGGGGCGGCAGATTAGGGTTGTTTAGACTCGGGGTTTATGTTTGGGTGTTAGGTTTAAACATACATTTTCTTTCTCCATAGATATCAATGGGGCTGCGTTACGGAGCTTTACGCTCCGCAATTGCAGGTGTTAGGCTTTTTTTTAGCTGGCTCTCTCCATTGATGTCTATGGGGAAATGGTGCATGAGCATGTCAAAACACCCCTTGTATTTGGGTGCGGTATGGAGCTCAACGCAACCATATCGTCCACACAAGCGGACGTTTTTTTGCAAACCTGTAATAGCAGCACTATTGAAGATGAGCGGTGAAAATAACTTGCAAGTTATTAGCGAGCCAGCCATAATGCAAAACTCGCAATCTGGCTGATATTTAGTAAAGCACATTTCTGTGAATAGTCTTGTGCTTTAAGTTTGCTCTTACAAATTTATAACAAAACCTACATCACCATTACCACAGATAGGGACTACCTGTCCCCTCCAGGCAATTTCTATACCTCATAATGATGAGGTATACCCAGTTGAGCAGTTACCTATAGTATTTTTTGTTAACAGAATGAAAAGAATACAACAGTATTACGATATTTTGTGTACATAATTTATATGTGTATCTGAAGACAAAACTGAACACTATCCAGCTGATATACATATATATATATATATATATATATATATATATATACAAATATATACACATACAGTATACAATATAGCTCTTTCCGTTTCCAATACAGTCCTTACCATTCAAACGCCTTGTCATAAACCATACTAAGTGTTCAATTTCCATACCTTTTAACCCTAATAAAAAATATATTAGATAGTGTTTATATGACTCTAACACTTTATGGTAATGTTTTTATGTTGTGTTTGGTGCACATTTTTTAAAACTCTTACTCTTTACGCTAGGTCTTTAGTCATGCTAACCCACCATGTGCAAATGTTGTTTGTGCTTGAAGGAGCGTGTATACTTTTTTATTGTTATAGGATGGCAAGTTAGTGTACGCAAGAAATCACAACAAAAGGTTGGCAATTGCTGCCTAACCCTAATGTAGCAGTTATCAAATATAATTCTATAGTTAACAATTATTTATATATATATATATATATATATATATATACATATACAGTACAGTATGTGTGTGTTAATACATATAACTAATTATATGATTACATAATATACTTAAGTACATGCACAAATAGAATATATATAAAACAATCATGATAGGAAAATAATTTTCCAACAACTGTTCTAACAGTTTCTACAGTAAAATGAATAGTGAGTGGTGAATTAAATGTATTAACATCTAGCTCAGCACTAATTAACCTAAAAATACCTAAATTTCCTTTAACAACTGCAATATTTTAACCAATATTACATTGCATTGGGGTGTGCACTAATCTTCAGATATGTCAGTACACTGATTCTAACAGTATCTGTTATGCCTCAAAGCACTCATTTATTTCTACTCTGGCATTTGTGTTTACTGTACAATTTGCTCAACATGTATCTATCTATCATTCTGTAAGGTTTTACATTCAACTAATGCTTCTAGGTAGCAATTTAACACCATGGCTGATTTGTATCCTTGCACAGCAAATCTGGAAGATCATATAGTGTTTAAAAAAAAAGTCTTCCATTTACTCCTTTTACATATATTTACTAGATACATTACATATTCATTCAGCATGCTTATCATTATATAAATGTTTTTAACAGGTCACTGACAAGTGATTATAAAAGCAAATACAATGTTTAAATGAAGTAGCAAATTAATTTTTAATTATCATAATTCTCTTAAAATCTTAATTACAGTCTTGGAAAAACTGCATTTTAAATGTAGTTTCTTATACTGCATGTAATTAGACATCAAAAGGAGCAATATTAATTGAATTACCCAGTGAGAATAGAACATTTACATATCTCAGATATTCATATGAAAAAAAGATGATGGTCTATATTGGTAAAAACAGGAATATTATGTTAGAAATGAAAACTAATACATACATTAGTTATAAAAGGAAGGAAGAAAAAGAAAATCTTTACAATGCTTTTAAATAAATATAATTTTTGTATCTTTTTGAAAGCTTTATACTTGCACATGACGGTAACAGCTGAAAATACTGGGCTAGATTACAAGGGCACACTAAATATTTTATACACTCACCCGCTGACACTGCTGGAAGCATGGGAGGAGCTACTATTGGTGCAGCAGGTGCATTGGCACCGGGGCTCAAGGGCTGGGAGGGCTCATAGCAGTTAGTCTATAAATAGGCTTGTGCAGAATGTGTACAATCCTAATACAGGTGAGCCTTTTATTAGTGCAGGTTGTAGGTGTAGCTACCTATTTATCAATCCTCAAAATCATTATACAGAGTTACCTTTTGGGGGGGCCCAGAAAATATTTTTGCACCAGGGCCCTCTGCTGGAAGTAAACTTTTAACATAGACGGGATAGCGTGCATATTACAAGTTGAAAGTAAATAGTGGAACCCAATGTCTTCTAACTTCAGAACTTTGGAATTCATAACCGCGTTAACATCTTCTCCCCATGCACTTAAATGGTGCATGCTGTTAAAAAAACAACAACATATCGCTTGCGTGCTAACCTGACGCCACGTTAGACCAACTGTGCTAAACCAAAATTAATTATTAATATTTCACATTCCAATGTTCTTAACATAGAAGAAATGTTCTTTTCATTTTTGAATATATATATATATTTCTATCATCTATCTATCTATCTATCTATCTATCTATCTATCTATCTATCTATCTATCTATCTATCTATATCTATTTATCTATATATAATTATTTTTTGTAAAATCTATATATCTATATAAATATATACAACATATACTGTACATATATATATATATATATATATATATATATATATATACAGTATATATAATATAGATAGCGAGACAGATAGATTTAGATATATATATATATATATTTATATATCTAAAAAATACAAAGAACATTTTCTTCTATATGAAGAACATTGGAATGTGAAATATTTACATTAAAACACAATTAAAAATATTAAAATTTTATAAATATTATTTTTCATGTTTAAAGGTATTTGTCTGTAAAAGTCCACAAAGTGTATTTATATAGCTGTATGTTTGTATATACATGTGTAACATAGTAGATGAGGTTAAAAAAAGACCGAAGTCCATCAAGTTCAACCTATACAAATCTTTATTTATTTTTATTTTTTTATTTATTTAACAAGTCCAGATACAGAAAAGATTCAGGAAGAAACAATACATTTCAGTATTAATCAGATAGTTATACAGAAAAAAAGAAAAACAAACTCCACTCATAATGTAAAACTCTACGTAACTTTTTCTTGCTCCTTTTCTTCCCCTCATCATTTATCATAAATTCACCTATACAAATCTAATATACTGTCAAAAAGCTTCAGTTGAGCATAAATTAATCCCACTAAAAGGTGACCCATTTACAAGCAATCATATCCATAAATTCTGTTTTTAGCCAGAAAAGTATCCAAACCATTTTTAAATGTAACTAAGGTATTGGCATTCACTTCCTACTTTGGTAACCTCTCCGCAAGTCTTAAATTCTCCATTCCCAGTATTACCTTTGTGGCCATTCTCTAAACCTTTTCTAGGTCTGCAATGTCTTTTTTTGAGATTGGTCGCCAGAACTGCACTTCGTACTCAAGGTGAGGTCTTACTAGGGGTTTATATAGTGACAGAATTATGCTTTCCTCTCTTGAATCAATGTCTCTATTAATACATGCTAGTATCTTATAAGCCTTAGAAGTCTGCATTGTGCACCCATCTTTAGCTTGTTATCTATTACTACTCCCAAATCCCTTTCCTACTCTGTTTGGCTAAGTCTTGTCTCATTTAAATAATACTTTGCCGGCTTATTTTTACTTCCAAGATGTAAAACCTTGTATTTTCCCATATTAAATCTCATTTTCCATTTTACCTGCCCATATTTCTAATTTGTGCATATCCCCTTGCAATGAAAGTTCATCCTGCTCTGACCTAATGACCTTATTTAACTTAGTATCATCTGCATAAATAGAGGTGTTGCGATTTAATCCTTGCTCTAAGTCATTAATAAAAATATTAAAAAGAAACCATGCCTATTATTGATCCCTGGGGGACTCCACTTATTACCTTTGTCCAATCTGAGTATCATCCATTTACTACTACTCGTTGCTCCCTATCTTTTATCCAGTTATTTATCCATGAGCTAACATTTTCAGCTATTCCCAGTCCCTTCATTTTGTTCATTAATCTCTCATGTGGCACTGTATCAAACGCCTTTAAAAAATCTAAGTATATCACAATATTTTACTTACTTCTTCATAGAATCATGTCCGCCCAACCTCACTGAATGCAGACAGCATACGCTGTCAGCATGTAACATTGTACAAGCATTTCTAATGAAATGCTTGTGCAATGCTGCTCCTGCTCACCGGCGACCAATTGGCCACTAGCATGGGGTGTCAATCATCCTGATCTGGCAGAGAAGTTAAGGAGCAGCGGTCTTATGACCGCTGCTTCTTAAAGGACCACTTAAAGCAGTAGAATTGCATAATTAACAAGTGCATTATAAAAAGACAATGGTTTAACATCTACTCTGAAAGTCAAATAAGCAGTAGATTTTGTCTGACAATTTTATATTTCTCCTATTTTCCAGCCCCCTGTATCATGTGACAGACATCAGCCAATCACAGACTAGTATACGTATATCTTGTGAGCTTGTGAACATGCTTAGTAGGATCGTGTTCCCCAGAAAGTGTAAATATAAAAAGACTGTGCAAAATCTGATAATAGAAGTAAATTGGAAAGTGTCTTAAAACTGCATCCTCTTTCTGAATCATAAAAGTTTATTTTGACTTGAGTGTCCCTTTAACTTACGTTTCTGGCGAGCCAGAAACTATGTGGGTCGGCATCTGCTGCTTGTTAAATTGACCCCTGTATCTGTATTGTTTGATAGCACTAAATCCAATATAGTTTTATTCCTAGTTGGCTCCTGGCTATTAATTATGACAAGAAGTTATCCCTGAGAACATTTAAAATCTATTCCCCATAGCTGGCCCAGTTTATATCAGGGTAGTTAAACTCTCCCACAATTACAGCACTGTTATTAGCAGCCTTAGCTATCTGCATTAATAGTTGAGTTCCTCCATGTCACTAATGTTGGGGGGCTTGTAGCATGTTCCAAGTAATATTTTTTTAGAAGTCTTCCCCCCACTCTTTATTTCAACTCACAGGGTCTCTACATTGTCACCTGTATCATCATAAATATCTTCCCTTAATGTAGGTTTAAGGTTAGGTTTAATATACATGCATATTTCCCCACCCCTTGTATTACTCCTGTCCCTCCTAAATAAAGTATAACCCTCCAAATGAACTGCCCAGTCATGTGAATCATCCCACCAAGTTTCTGTTATACTGATAACATCGTAGTCCTCTTCTGCAACTAAGAGCTCCAGCTCTCCCATTTTACTCGTCATGCTTTTTGCATTTGCTGTCATACATTTAATTTTCATGTGCTTTCTGCTGCTACTTGGTGCACTTTCCTACAAACTTTCTAATGTGAAATTTTCACTTTCACTTTCTTGAGATATTCTAGGTGTGACATATTCACAGACAACGCTTTCTGTTCTATTGTGTTCAAACTGACCCTCTCCCTCTTTGCATAGTTTAAAAGATTCTCTAATCGTGCTACCATCCTTTCCCCCAACACACCTGCAGCCATGTCATTCAGGTGAAATCCATCCTTACTGTACAAATTGTACCCAAGTGAAAAGTCAGTCCATGTGTTTATATGTATATATATATATATATAGATAGATAGATAGATAGATAGATAGATAGATAGATAAACACACACATAAATGCACAGGTATATAAATATATATACACACATACACACATATACAGTATATATATACAGTTGTATGCAAACGTAGGCACCCCTCATAATTTCCATTATTTTCGTTTATAAATAATTGGGTGTTTGGATCAGCAATTTCATTTTGATCTATCAAATAACTGAAGGATACAGTAATATTTCAGTAGTGAAATGAGTTTAGTTACTTTGCTCCACAGAACTAACGGCTAGATTACAAGTTTAGCGTTATTATGAGGGGTGCGGTGCTAACTTGCACGTTATTGTCACCGCTCACTTCCCTACAGCGCTGGTATTACAGGTTTTCCTAAACCCGGCGTTATTAGGCAAGAAGTGAGCGTAGAGCAAAATTGTGCTCCATACCACACTCCAATACCAGCGCTGCTTAAGTCAGCAGTGAGCTGGTTTTACATGCTTGTGCACGATTTCCCTTGAATTCCAATTGGCTGATAGAATTCTATTAGCCAATTGGAATTAAAGGTGAAAATTCGTATTGGCTGATGCAATCAGCCAATAGGACTGAGCTTCAATGCTATTGGCTGATCCAATCAGCCAATAGGATTGAACTTGCATTCTATTGGCTGTTCCAATCAATCATATTTTTATCTACTTTGCTTCATTCTCTTTGTATCTATTGTTGAAGAGTATACCTAGATAGACTCAGGAGCAGAAATGCACTACTGAGAGCTAACTGTTGATTGGTAGCTGCAGTTTATGAGGCCTATTTATCATAGGTCTTGCGGACCTGATCCGACAGTGCGGATCAGGTCTGCAAGACCTCGCTGAATGCGGAGAGCAATACGCTCTCCGTATTCAGCATTGCACCAGCAGCTCACAAGAGCTGCTGGTGCAACGCCGCCCCCTGCAGACTTGCGGCCAATCAGCCACCAGCAGGGGGTGTCAATCAACCCGATCGTATTCGATCGGGTTGAATTCCGGCGATTCCTGTCCGCCTCATAAGTAGTGATGTCGCGAATAGTTCGCCGGCGAATAGTTCCCGGCGAACATAGCATTTCGATCCGCCCCCTATTCGTCATCATTGAGTAAACTTTGACCCTCTATCTCACAGTCAGCAAACACATTACAGCCAATCAGCTGCAAAAAACTCCCTCCCAGACCCTCCCACCTCCTGGACAGCATCCATTTTAGATTCATTTGGAAGCATCAACTGACTGTGAAATATCAGTATGCTTGTGTAATCTAATTGCAGTTGCCTGCCTGCCAGCGTGTGTGCCAGGCCCACTTGCCCAGTGCCACCACTCATATCTGGTGTAACAGTAGTGTAAATTTAAAAAAAAAAAACTTTTTTGACTGTGAAACATCAGTCTGCTAGTGTAATCTAATTGCAGTTGCCTGCCTGCCAGCGTGCGTGCCAGGCTCACAGCGTATACTGTGCCCACTTGCGCAGTGCCACCACTCATATCTGGTGTAACAGTAGTGTAAATTTAAAAAAAAAAACTTTTTTGACTGTGAAACATCAGTCTGCTTGTGTAATCTTATTGCAGTTGGCTGCCTGCCAGCATGTGTGCCAGGCTCACAGCGTATACTGTGCCCACTTGCCCAGTGCCACCACTCATATCTGGTGTAACATTAGTGTAAATTTAAAAAAAAAAAACTTTTTTGACTGTGAAACATCAGTCTGCTAGTGTAATCTAATTGCAGTTGCCTGCCTGCCAGCATGTGTGCCAGGCCCACTTGCCCAGTGCCATCACTCATATCTGATGTACCAGTAGTGTACATTTAAAAAAAAAAAATTTTTTGACTGTGAAACATCAGTCTGCTAGTGTAATCTAATTGCAGTTGCCTACCTGCCAGCATGTGTGCCAGGCCCACTTGCCCAGTGCCACCACTCATATCTGATGTACCAGTAGTGTAAATTTAAAAAAAAACTTTTTTGACTGTGAAACATCAGTCTGCTAGTGTAATCTAATTGCAGTTGCCTGCCAGCATGTGTGCCAAGCTCACAGCGTATACTGTGCCCACTTGCCCAGTGCCACCACTCATATCTGGTGTAACAGTAGTGTAAATTTAAAAAAAAAAAAATGTTTGACTGTGAAACATCAGTCTGCTTGTGTAATCTAATTGCAGTTGCCTGCCTGCCAGCGTGTGTGCCAGGCCCACTTGCCCAGTGCCACCACTCATATCTGGTGTAACAGTAGGGTAAATTTAAAAAAAAAAACTTTTTTGACTGTGAAACATCAGTCTGCTAGTGTAATCTAATTGCAGTTGCCTGCCTGCCAGCGTGTGTGCCAAGCTCACAGCGTATACTGTGCCCACTTGCCCAGTGCCACCACTCATATCTGGTGTAACAGTACTGTAAATTTAAAAAAAAAATGTTTGACTGTGAAACATCAGTCTGCTTGTGTAATCTAATTGCAGTTGCCTGCCTGCCAGCGTGTGTGCCAGGCCCACTTGCCCAGTGCCACCACTCATATCTGGTGTAACAGTAGTGTAAATTTAAAAAAAAAAAAACTTTTTTGACTGTGAAACATCAGTCTGCTAGTGTAATCTAATTGCAGTTGCCTGCCTGCCAGCGTGTGTGCCAGGCCCACTTGCCCAGTGCCACCACTCATATCTGGTGTAACAGTAGTGTAAATTTAAAAAAAATATATTTTTTGACTGTGAAACATAAGTCTGCTAGTGTAATATAATTGCAGTTGCCTGCCTGCCTGCCAGCGTGTGTGCCAAGCTCACAGGGTATTCTGTGCCCACTTGCCCAGTGCCACCACTCATATCTGGTGTAACAGTAGTGTAAATTTAAAAAAAAAAATGTTTGACTGTGAAACATCAGTCTGCTTCTGTAATCTAATTGCAGTTGCCTGCCTGCCAGGCCCACTTGCCCAGTGCCACCACTCATATCTGGTGTAACAGTAGTGTAAATTAAAAAAAAAACTTTTTTGACTGTGAAACATCAGTCTGCTTGTGTAATCTAATTGCAGTTGCCTGCCTGCCAGCGTGTGTGCCAGGCCACTTGCCCAGTGCCACCACTCATATCTGATGTAACAGTAGTGTAAATTTAAAAAAAAAAACTTTTTTGACTGTGAAACATCAGTCTGCTTGTGTAATCTAATTGCAGTTGCCTGCCTGCCAGCGTGTGTGCCAGGCTCACAGCGTATACTGTGCCCACTTGCCCAGTGCCACCACTCATATCTGGTGTAACAGTAGTGTAAATTTAAAAAAAAAAATGTTTGACTGTGAAACATCAGTCTGCTTGTGTAATCTAATTGCAGTTGCCTGCCTGCCAGTGTGTGTGCCAGGCCCACTTGCCCAGTGCCACCACTCATATCTGGTGTAACAGTAGTGTAAATTAAAAAAAAAAACTTTTTTGACTGTGAAACATCAGTCTGCTTGTGTAATCTAATTGCAGTTGCCTGCCTGCCAGCGTGTGTGCCAGGCCCACTTGCCCAGTGCCACCACTCATATCTGGTGTAACAGTAGTGTAAATTTAAAAAAAACAAACTTTTTGACTGTGAAACATCAGTCTGCTAGTGTAATCTAATTGCAGTTGCCTGCCTGCCAGCATGTGTGCCAAGCCCACTTGCCCAGTGCCACCACTCATATCCGGTGTAACAATAGTGTAAATTTAAAAAAAAAAAAAACTTTTTTGACTGTGAAACATCAGTCTGCTAGTGTAATCTAATTGCAGTTGCCTGCCTGCCAGCGTGTGTGCCAGGCTCACAGCATATACTGTGCCCACTTGCCCTGTGCCACCACTCATATCTGGTGTAACAGTAGTGTAAATTTAAAAAAAAAAATGTTTGACTGTTAAACATCAGTCTGCTTCTGTAATCTAATTGCAGTTGCCTGCCTGCCAGCGTGTGTGCCAGGCCCACTTGCCCAGTGCCACCACTCATATCTGGTGTAACAGTAGTGTAAATTAAAAAAAAAACTTTTTTGACTGTGAAACATCAGTCTGCTTATGTAATCTAATTGCAGTTGCCTGCCTGCCAGCGTGTGTGCCAGGCCACTTGCCCAGTGCCACCACTCATATCTGATGTAACAGTAGTGTAAATTTAAAAAAAAAAAAACTTTTTTGACTGTGAAACATCAGTCTGCTTGTGTAATCTAATTGCAGTTGCCTGCCTGCCAGCGTGTGTGCCAGGCTCGCAGCGTATACTGTGCCCACTTGCCCAGTGCCACCACTCATATCTGGTGTAACAGTAGTGTAAATTTAAGAAAAAAAATGTTTGACTGTGAAACATCAGTCTGCTTGTGTAATCTAATTGCAGTTGCCTGCCTGCCAGTGTGTGTGCCAGGCCCACTTGCCCAGTGCCACCACTCATATCTGGTGTAACAGTAGTGTAAATTTAAAAAAAAAATTTTTTGACTGTGAAACATCAGTCTGCTTGTGTAATCTAATTTCAGTTGCCTGCCTGCCAGCGTGTGTGCCAGGCCCACTTGCCCAGTGCCACCACTCATATCTGGTGTAACAGTAGTGTAAATTTAAAAAAAAAAAACTTTTTTGACTGTGAAACATCAGTCTGCTAGTGTAATCTAATTGCAGTTGCCTGCCTGCCAGCGTGTGTGCCAAGCCCACTTGCCCAGTGCCACCACTCATATCCGGTGTAACAGTAGTGTAAATTTAAAAAAAAAATAAACTTTTTTGACTGTGAAACATCAGTCTGCTAGTGTAATCTAATTGCAGTTGCCTGCCTGCCAGCGTGTGTGCCAGGCTCACAGCATATACTGTGCCCACTTGCCCTGTGCCACCACTCATATCTGGTGTAACAGTAGTGTAAATTTAAAAAAAAAACTTTTTTGACTGTGAAACATCAGTCTGCTTGTGTAATCTAATTGCAGTTGCCTGCCTGCCAGCGTGTGTGCCAGCCTCACAGTGTATACTGTGCCCACTTGCCAGTGCCACCACTCATATCTGGTGTAACAGTAGTGTAAATTTTAAAATAAAAACTTTTTTGACTGTGAAACATCAGTCTGCTTGTGTAATCTAATTGCAGTTGCCTGCCTGCCAGCGTGTGTGCAAGGCCCACTTGCCCAGTGCCACCATAGTCAAAAAAACATTTTTGACCGTGAAACATCAGTCTGCTAGTGTAATCTAATTGCAGTTGCCTGCCTGCCAGCGTGTGTGCCAGGCTCACAGCGTATACTGTGCCCAATTGCCCAGTGCCACCACTCATATCTGGTGTAACAGTAGCGTAAATTTTAAAAAAAAACTTTTTTGACTGTGAAACATCAGTTTGCTTGTGTAATCTAATTGCAGTTGGCTGCCTGCCAGCGTGTGTGCCAGGCTCACAGCGTATACTGTGCCCACTTGCCCAGTTATACCACTCATATCTGGTGTAACAGTAGTGTAAATTTAAAAAAAAAAACTTTTTTGACTGTGAAACATCAGTCTGCTTGTGTAATCTAATTGCAGTTGCCTGCCTGCCAGCGTGTGTGCCAGCCTCACAGTGTATACTGTGCCCACTTGCCAGTGCCACCACTCATATCTGGTGTAACAGTAGTGTAAATTTTAAAATAAAAACTTTTTTGACTGTGAAACATCAGTCTGCTTGTGTAATCTAATTGCAGTTGCCTGCCTGCCAGCGTGTGTGCAAGGCCCACTTGCCCAGTGCCACCACAGTCAAAAAAACATTTTTGGCCGTGAAACATCAGTCTGCTAGTGTAATCTAATTGCAGTAGCCTGCCTGCCAGCGTGTGTGCCAGGCTCACAGCGTATACTGTGCCCAATTGCCCAGTGCCACCACTCATATCTGGTGTAACAGTAGCGTAAATTTAAAAAAAAAACTATTTTGACTGTGAAACATCAGTCTGCTTGTGTAATCTAATTGCAGTTGCCTGCCTGCCAGCGTGTGTGCCAGGCCCACTTGCCCAGTGCCACCACTCATATCTGGTTTAACAGTAGTGTAAATTTAAAAAAAAAACTTTTTTGACTGTGAAACATCAGTCTGCTAGTGTAATTTAATTGCAGTTGCCTGCCTGCCAGCGTGTGTGCCAAGCTCACAGCGTATACTGTGCCCACTTGCCCAGTGCCACCACTCATATCTGGTGTAACAGTAGTGTAGATCTTAAAAAAAAAAAAGTTTGACTGTGAAACATCAGTCTGCTTGTGTAATCTAATTGCAGTTGCCTGCCTGCCAGCGTGTGTGCCATGCCCACTTGCCCAGTGCCACCACTCATATCTGGTGTAACAGTAGTGTAAATTTAAAAAAAAAAAAAACTTTTTTGACTGTGAAACATCAGTCTGCTTGTGTAATCTAATTGCAGTTGCCTGCCAGCGTGTGTGCCAGGCCCACTTGCCCAGTGCCACCACTCATATCTTGTATAACAGTAGTGTAAATTTAAAAAAAAAAACTTTTTTGACTGTGAAACATCAGTCTGCTAGTGTAATCTAATTGCAGTTGCCTGCCTGCCAGCGTGTGTGCCAGGCTCACAGCGTATACTGTGCCCACTTGCCCAGTGCCACCACTCATATCTGGTGTAACAGTAGTGTAAATTTAAAAAAAAAACTTTTTTGACTGTGAAACATCAGTCTCCTTGTGTAATCTAATTGCAGTTGCCTGCCTGCCAGCGTGTGTGCCAGGCTCACAGCATATACTGTGCCCACTTGCCCAGTGCCACCACTCATATCTGGTGTAACAGTAGTGTAAATTTATAAAAAAAAACTTTTTTGACTTTGAACATCAGTCTGCTTGTGTAATCTAATTGCAGTTGCCTGCCTGCCAGTGTGTGTGCCAGGCTCACAGCATATACTGTGCCCACTTGCCCAGTGCCACCACTCATATCTGGTGTAACAGTAGTGTAAATTTAAAAAAAAAAACTTTTTTGACTGTGAAACATCAGTCTGCTTGTGTAATCTAATTGCAGTTGCCTGCGTGCCAGCGTGTGTGCAAGTCCCACTTGCTCAGTGCCACCACTCATATCTGGTGTAACAGTAATGTAAATTTAAAAATAAAAATTTTTTTGACTGTGAAACATCAGTCTGCTAGTGTAATCTAATTGCAGTTGCCTGCCTGCCAGCGTGTGTGCCAGACTCACAGCGTATACTGTGCCCACTTGCCCAGTGCCACCACTCATATCTGGTGTAACAGCAGTGTAAATTTAAAAAAAAAAAAACTTTTTTGACTGTGAAACATCAGTCTGCTTGTGTAATCTAATTGCAGTTGCCTGCCTGCCAGCGTGTGTGCCAGGCTCACAGTGTATACTGTGCCCACTTGCCCAGTGCCACCACTCATATCTTGTTTAATAGTAGTGTAAGAGTACATTTAAAAAAAAAAAAAACTTTTTGGACTGTGAAACATCAGTCTGCTTTTTTGTGTCAGGCTCACAGAGTATACTGTGCCCACTTGCCCAGTGGCACCACTGATGTCTTGTTTAATAGTAGTGTAAGTGTACATTAAAGAAAAAACTTTTTGGACTGTGAAATATCAGTCTGCTTTTTTGTGTCAGACTCACAGCGCATACTGTGCTCACTTGCCCAGTGCCACCACTCATATCTTGTTTAATAGTAGTGTAAGTGTACATTTAAAAAAAAAAAAAACTTTTTGGACTGTGAAACATCAGTCTGCTTTTTTGTGTCAGGCTCAAAGCGTATACTGTGCCCACTTGCCCAGTGGCACCACTCATATCTGGTTCAATAGTAGTGTAAGTGTACATTTAAAAAAAAATGACAGGCAGAGGCAGGCCACCCCGCAGGTGCCGTCATGGTCATGGTGCTGTGATTCCCTTTGGCCCTAGAATAATGCCCAGTGTTCAGAGGCCACGTACCATGAACTCAAAAAGGTCTGAGGACATAGTTGACTTTTTAACACAGGACACCCAATCTTCTATAGCTTCCGCTCCGAACCTTGACGCACCATCCTCCTCCAGTATATCTTCGGGCAGCACCTCTCAAGTTACCACTCGCCCGCCTGCCGCCGCCACCAACACTAGCACCACAGCCGCTTCACTTGAACTGTCAGAGGAGTTATTTACACATCAGTTGAAAGAAATGAGTGATGCGTAACCATTATTGTCAGAGGATGTAGATAACAGGGATATGTCTCAGTGAGGCAGCATTACACACATGGACGTACGGTGTGATGATGATGATGTTGTACCCGCTGCAGGAGTTCGGTCTGTCACTGTGAAGCGGGCGTAACCCTTACACTACCTGATCGATGCAACATCATACCTGATGTTTTAAAGCACGTTATTCCAAACAATTTAGGAATGTTAGGTGATTTATGCCCTTTATGGATTAAAACCAGACTCTGCATCAACTATGTAATTTTCCATGGGAGTTTTGCCATGGATCCCCCTCCGGCACGCCACTGTCCAGGTGTTAGTCCCCTTGAAACAACTTTCCCATCAGTATTGTGGCCAGAAAGAGTCCCTGTGGGTTTTAAATATTTTCCTGCCCATTGAAGTTAATGGGGATTCGCCCGGTTCGCCGGTTCGCAAACTTTTGCGGGAGTTCGCGTTCGCAGTTCACGAACCCAAATTTTTAGGTTCGCGACATCACTGCTCATCAGAGCAGGCGAACCGGGTTATGGAGCAGCGGTGTTTAGACCGCTGCTTCATGACTGGTGTTTCTGGCGAGCCTGCATGTTGTGCATTGTTGTTCCTTCAAAAAAGGATAGCAAAAGTATGAAACAAATTTGATAATATAAATTAAAAAGTTGTTTAAAATTGTTCTATCTGAATTATGAATGAAATATTTTGGGTTTTGTGTCATTTCAATAGGAGAGTTATTCAAAAATAGATATGTAGACTATAGTGAAATGGGAATATAGTAATAAGCTGGGGTGAAATGATCTATACTCAATAGTAGGGATGGGCGAATGTGTTTATATTCAAATTCGAATGTTAGAACGAATGTTATTGTAGAAATTTGATTTACATAATAGAATGTTGATAAGAACGAATATTCTTAAAAATTCTATTATCAAATGTTATTTACATTTTTCGAAAGTCACTTTCAAATTGGAATGTGACATTCGAATTTGAATATTACATTTATAAAACACAGTTGTAACTAGAAATACTATTTCAAATTCGAATGTCACATTTGAATTTGAATGTCACATTCAAATTTGAATATTACATATATAAAACAGTATTAGGGGCCCATTTATCAAGCTTTATGGAGCTTGAGGTTCCGTGTTTCTGGTGAGCCTGCAGGCTCGCCAAAAACACCAGTTATGAAGCAGCGGTCTAAAGACCGCTGCTCCATGACCTGTCCGCCTGCTCTGAGCCTATGGTCTGGAGGAACGCCCTCCAGACCGCGATCAAATCCAGGAAGCGCAGTAGGCTTCAGCACAGCTGTTGGCTATGACGTTCTATTCCGTCATAACGGCTCTAAAGCCCAGTGTAATTATGACGGAATAGAACGGCATAACGGTGTTGAAGGTTAACTTACATTTCTAGCGAGCCTAAAGACCTGCATGGAATAAGCAGCATCTTATAAATATACCCCTAAAACTTTAAACTTATTTTGTCAATATTTAAACAGCTAATGATATTTAAAAAAATACATCTACATATTATTTTCACACTTCTTTGAATGCATCATTCTATATAGCATTTATTTAGTATTTAATGTCTCTTTAATACATGATTTGAATGTGTTAAGTATAATAAACTATTTTCTTCAATTGCGCAACATTTTCTAACAAAGTTTTTTTCCAGTTACTAATATTAGTATCTTCTTCTGACCCCGACCATGTTACTATGCTTAACATCTTGAGCTAAGCTTTATTTTGTGAGTTTAATTATAGTGGGAATTAGTGATTTTTATAATAATTATCGCGGCATTTGACCCCATGTTTGACTCTAATTTCTGGTAAAAGAAATAATGACACAAAACAATAAAGGCCTATAAGACATTTTTTAATAATTAAAGGGTCAGTAAACAATGTTTAGTTATGCTTAATGAAACAGCTTTGCAATATATTTTCTCTATTTATTTCTAACTCTCAGACCTTGAAATTGACCCTGCTGACCTCTAAAGGCTATAACTCTGCTACATATCTGTTCCTATTTGGTTTTAATTGATAACAACTGCAAAACAATATGCTGTATACTAACTTTACAAAAGTGGTTAGCTTTGTTGTCTGTGGACTAAAGCACAGATTGGTTTCTTAAAGAATTGCAAATAGTGGGCGTAGTTTGGATATTGAAAAATAACTGCAGTTAAATGGATGTTAGTTTGTTTTAAAAAACATTAAGGGGCCTATTTATCATGATGTGAGCATAACATGATCCGATATGCCGGATCATATCAGCATACGCTCATTTATCATTGCACCAGCAGTTCTGGTGCCCTGCTTGTACAATACCACCCCCTGCAGATTCGCGGCCAGTCGGCTGCTAGCAGGGGGTGTCAATCAACCCGATCATATTCGATTGGGTTGATTTCCGGCAATGTCTATCCGCCGCATCAGAGCAGGCAGACAGGTTATGGAGGAGCGGTTTTTAGACCGCTGCTTCATAACTTGTGTTCCTGGCGAAATCGGAGCTTGATAATTCGGCGAAATCGGAGCTTGATAGTTTGGCCCCTAAGACTTGACTGATAGGGTATTCTATAGCAATACAACAGAAATGTCTTGTAATTACAAGGTGTTTACTGTCACTTTAAATAGCATATGGATAACTTTCTTAATATTAAAACATTTTTTAATCATCTACATATTTGTTGGAAAGCATTCCAACATTTTTTAATTTAATTCTAAAGCTACCTCACCATAAAAATAATATTTAAATGACAGTTGATTAAATTTTCCAAAGCACAGACCTTATAATAAAAGCAAACCGTCAAATCTCATATTCAGGATATATTAAGGTTATTCGTTTGTCCTTCCAAATATTATGAGAGAAAGGTTTAGATTTATTCATACAATTAACCTTCCTGGCTTGTCCCTAGGTCTGATAGTAAACATCACTGGTGCAGCCATGGCATTCCTTTGTGCTCCAGCTTGTGGGCGCTGGCTCAGATAAAAATGTAGTCTATGTGGCTTTGGCAGTGAGTATGGCATATGCACAAGGTACAGCCATAGTGAACAAATTTGACTGAAATTTGGATGTTTTGAGGGAACCTTCAGTGACTGGAAGTGCTGAAAATGTTAAAGGGACAGTCTACACCAATATTTTTATTGTTTTAAAAGACAGATAATCCATTTGTTACCCATTCCCTAGTTTTGCATAACCAACAGTTATAATAATACACTTTTTACCTCTGTGATTACCTTGTATCTAAACCTATGCAGACTGACCCCTTATTTCAGTTTTTTGACAGACTTGCATTTTAGCCAATCAGTGCTGACACCTAGGTAACTCAACGTGCATGAGCACAGAGTTATCTATATGACACACATGAACTAACACCCTCTAGTGGTGAAAAACTGTCAAAATGCATTCACATAAGAGGCGGCCTTCAAGTTCTAAGAAATTAGCATATGAACCTCCTAGGTTTAGCTTTCAACTAAGAATACCAAGAGAACAAAGCAAAATCGGCGATAAAAGTAAATTGGAAAGTTGTTTAAAATGACATGCCCTATTTTAATCATATAAGTTTATTTTGAACTAGACTGTACCTTTAAGCAAATTGAGAAATAGTTATAAGGAATATTGAATTACTTTTTGCAACATTAATAAAACAATAATAAAAAGTGCACAATAATGTGGGGTTCAGAGTACACAAATGAACCCCCTCATCTGCAACACGTTTCTTAACTTGTAAGCCGTTTCATCAGGCCTGATGAAACGGCTTGCAAGTCAAAAAACACATTGCAGATAAAAGGGTTCATTTGTGTACTTTGAACCCCACATTATTGTGCACTTTTTATTATGGTTTTATTAAAGTTGTTTTATACTATCATTTTTCATGTGCATATTTAACGCTACCGGTGGATGAGACATCTCTCCTTTGGAAGTTCCAGTACCCAGTGATCAGTGAGCTGGAGCACTGCGAGTCTCTAGAATGCTCCTAATAGCACATTGGGGTACAGCAACTACATGTAAGTACCCTGTGCTCTTTTTTATCAATACCATATGCACATGAGTTGCCCTCTTTTGTGTTTAAACACCTCCAGAATAAATAGAGGGAACATTGACTGCAATCCACTATTGCATATATAAATCCAGGTTCTTGGCATCCAGCATAAGCTTCGGTGCTGAATGAACCTCTGTTTTGCACTTGGGATAGCAGAGCCAGCTTATGTTACTATGTGTGTGCCACAATTATTGTCACCCCTTTGAATTCATATGAGAAAAATATATTTGAAGTATATTCCCATTGATATTTTACATTTTTTAGTACACCTGGGTGACTAGGAATTGTTCAGCCATGACTTCCTATTTCACAAAGGTATAAATATGAGGTAACACATAGGCCAAATTCCCTTAGTCATTCATCACAATGGGTAAGCCCAAGGAATAAAGCTGGGATTTGCCGCAAAAGGTTGTTAAGCTTCACAAAATGGCAAGTGGCTTTCAGGGCCGGACTGGGAATAAAAAGCAGGCCTGGAAAATTTGGAGACCAGACCTATTTTTCCTTGAGCCAGTAGAATTTGCACCCCCATTTTTCTCAAAGGAGATTACTAGGATACTCGTTCCCCCAATATTTTTTTTAAGAATTAAAATATATTGGTTTGTATTAAACAAAATTGTCAGTTTGTTGTTATATAGGCAGCCTACAACCCAATTGCATCTAATAATCACCTTTTTAACTTGTAGCTTTCTAGCCCCAGCTGCTGCAGCCCACCGGGAAATCTCCTTGTATCCTGGTAGGCCAATCTAGCCTTTGTGGCTTCAAGAAAATAGCAAAAGCATTGAAAATGCTAATTTCCACCATCAAGGCAATAATTAAGAAGTTCCGTCAACTGGAAATGTTATGAATCAACCTGGAAGAGAACGTGTATCTATATTGTTTCAACGCACTGTTAAGAGGATGGTTCGAGTGGCTAAAATATCTTCAAGGATCATAGCTGGAGAATAGCTGAAGTTAGTTGCGTCTTGGGGTCAGAAAGTGTGATATACCTTTAAGTGGTAACTCCCTCTAGTACTTCCTCCCTATTTAAGGAAGTACTATTCCTTCACTCATTGCCTGAAAATTGAAGTTGATGCTTCACACTTTAACTTCTCTGAGAGTTTATTTCTATTTCTCAGGTCCTATTACCTTTAGGTCTAACACTTGCCTGAATTATTTGTATTGCCTCTGCTTTAGCACTCTGTGTCTAACACTGTCATAGGAGATTACCCTTTGGATCCCTGGGCTTACCGGAACTACTTTCGGACGGACGCCTAAGCCGCGCTCACACACAATGATGTTAACAATGATGTTAACCTCTTACGAATATAATCTCAACCTATATCCTAAAGGGAAGTTATTCCTACAGATTGTATAAATTCATGAATTATCATTATTTCTCAATTTCTTATTAATTCCTAGTTCAATTCAAATTATATTTCATATTATATTATTTGTTCAATCTCATATTTGTTCACTCTAGAAATCCTTTACTAACATCAACTGTCTCACCTTGTCCCTGCTGGTAAAATAAGCCATTTCTGCCAGCAGGAAACAAGAAAGGAGCAACAAAACCTATATTTAAAGTCACAGAGTATTGCATGTCAAACCTGTATTAGGTGTAAAAGCAGTATATCACAGAAAGTCTCCAAAACTATAATCTGGCATCTTCTACATCACCACAAGTTATTTGTAAGGGATTCAAGAAAAAATCCTCTACTCTAATCAAAAAACAAACTCAAGGGTCTTCAGTTTGCCAGACACTACTGGAACTTTAAATGGAATTGGGTTCTATGGTCAGATGAAACCAAAATAGAGCTAATTGGCAATAAACACCACAGGTGGGTTTGGCGTACACAGAAAAGTAGCTATATGGAAAGTGCCTCATGCCCATGGTTAAATATGGTGGTGGTTCTTTATAGATTAGGGCTGTTTTTCTGCCAGAGGACCTAGACATTTTGTTAGGATACATGGCATCATGGACTCTATCAAATATAAACAGATATTAAATGAACACCTGACTGCCTCTGCCAGAAAGCTTAAAATGGGCCATGGTTGGATCTTCCAGTAGGACAATGATCCAAAACATACATCAAAATTAACACAGAAAGGGTTTGCTGACCACAAAATCAATGTCCTGCCATGGCTATCCCAGTCCCCTGGCTTGAACCCCATAGAAAACCTGTGGGGTGAACTGAAGAGGAGAATCCATTAGCATTGACCTCAAATTTGAATGGTCTGTAGAGATTCTGTATGGAGGAATAGTCTCAGATCCCTTGCCATGTATTCTCCAACCTCCTCAGGCATTATAGGAGAAGACTCAGAGCTGTTATCTTGGCAAATGGAGGTAGCACAAAGTATTAACTAAAAGGGTGCCGATATTTGTGGCACACATAATTAACAAATATTTTTTGGGGGATAAACCTGTGTTGTGTTTGCAATTGTTTGATATCCATGTACTTTTTGAATAAAAGATAAAAAGGTTAAACAATAAAGACAAATTTTTACATCCTTCTTTGCTCATATTTAACAAGTTTGCCAATATTAGTGGAGGGCACTGTATATTTAGTGTCCGTGATAGAATTTAAATTATGCGTGCAAGGTAAATGTACATATAACCTATCACTAAATCTGGAGATGGTTGCATACAGGGTAAATTTTCGGTGAAACAGCATTTTGAATGTTGCTGTAGGTATTCACCATTTTTACAGCAATCACCTGCAACAGGTGCAAGTGACTCCGGAATAGCTCAAATGGGGGGGGGGGTGTATAGAGCCCCCTCTTCCTTACATTTAAATGCATTTTCAATGCAGCAGCAGGTAATTGTCATTTTTACAGTAATCACATGCAACTTACAGGGGACCAGACTCCCCTCTTTCAAATGAGGGGTTACTTGTCCTTGTAGGTGGTATGGGTGCTGAAATACAGGATTCTAAAGCCCCCATTCCCAGCCCCCTGGCTAGATGTCTCTCACTGCCAGCCTCAGTAGTTAGACCTTGCTGATTGTGATGTCATCACTAGTGCTGTGGTGACATCACATAGCCTACAGCGAAGAGACAGTGGGGCCTAGTTATCAAGCCGTCAACCTCAAATACGCTGGAATACCGCAGCGTATTTGTGGCGAGGCTGATTCGCCTTAGTTATCAAAGGCTAGATCCCGGCAAAAGTAGAATTTTGTGACGTAAACTTCGATCCGCCGGACTCAGTCCGACACAGATCGATTCTTACGTCACTCCACAAGTGCGGCACAATCTGACTACTTTTGCTAGTTATCAAAAAACTAGCAGGTACGCTCGGCACTTTTACGGCCCAGCGTACCTGGTTTTCAAACCGCCACCCTGGAGGCGGCGGATCCCATAGGAATCAATGGGAGTCTGACCATAGCGAAAGTTCATGTTCGCTGCTGCCAGACATCCCATTGATTTCTATGGGAGCTGTCTACATCTAACACCCTAACATGTACCCCGAGTCTAAACACCACTAATCTGTCCCCCCTACACTGCAGCAACTAAATAAATGTATTACCCCCTAAACCGCCGCTCCCGGAGCCCACCGCAAGCTATAATAAATATGTTAACCCCTAAACCGCCGCTCCCGGAGCCCACCGCAAGCTATAATAAATATGTTAACCCCTAAACCGCCGCTCCCGGAGCCCACCGCAAGCTACTCTATACATATTAACCCCTAAATTGGCTGTTCCGATCAGCCAATAGAATGCGAGCTCAATCTGACTGGCTGATTGGATCAGCCAATCGGATTGAACTTGAATCTGATTGGCTGATTCAATCAGCCAATCAGATTTTTCCTACCTTAATTCCGATTGGCTGATAGACTCCTATCAGCCAATCGGAATTGAAGGGACGCCATCTTGGATGACGTCCCTTAAAGGAGCCTTCATTCGTCGGTAGTCCGTTGGTAAAGAAGGATGTTCTGCGTCAGCGGGATGAAGATTCAAGACCCGGCTTGGAAGATGACATCGCCCGGATAGAAGACTTCTTCAGCCCCTCTTGGAAGATGACATCGCCCAGATCGAAGACTTCTTCAGCGCCGCTTGGAGGATCACTTCATCGGATGGAAGATTTCTTCAGCTCCGCTTGGAGGATCACTTCTTCCGCTCCGGATGTCCACTTCGGTTCCATCGCTGCTCGGCTGAGTTAAGACGACTCAAGGTAGGATGATCTTCAGGGGATTAGTATTAGGTTATTTTAAGGGGGGTTTGGGTTAGATTAGGGGTATGTGGGTGGTGGGTTTTAATGTTGGGGGGGGGTTGTATTTTTCTTTTACAGGCAAAAGAGCTGAATTCTTTGGGGCATGCCCCACAAAAGGTCCTTTTAAGGGCTGGTAAGGTAAACGAGCTTTGAACTTTTTTAATTTAGAATAGGGTAGGGCATTTTTTTATTTTGGGGGGGTTTGTTATTTTATTAGGGGGCTTAGATTAGGTGTAAGTAGCTTAAAATTGTTGTAATATTTTTAAAATGTTTGTAACTTATTTTTTTTATTTTTTGTAACTTAGCTTTTTTTATTTTTTGTACTTTAGTTAGTTTATTTAATTGTATTTAATTGTAGTTATTTGTAGGTAATTTATTTAATTAATTTAATGTTAGTGTAGTGTTAGGTTTAATTGTAACTTAGGTTAGGATTTATTTTACAGGTAATTTTGTATTTCTTTTAGCTAGGTAGTTATTAAATAGTTAATAACTATTTCATAACTATTCTAACTAGCTAAAATAAATACAAAGTTACCTGTAAAATAAATATAAATCCTAAGATAGCTACAATGTAATTATTAATTATATTGTAGCTATCTTAGGGTTTATTTTACAGGTAAGTATTTAGTTTTAAATAGGAATAATTTATTAAAGTATAGTGTAGTGATAGGTGTAATTGTAACTTAGGTTAGTTTTTATTTTACAGGTAAATTTCTCTTTATTTTAGCTAGGTAAGCTATTAAATAGTTAATAACTATTTAATAGCTATTGTACCTAGTTAAAATAAATAGAAAGTTACCTGTAAAATAAAAATAAATCCTAAGATAGCTACAATATAATTATTATTTATATTGTAGCTATATTAGGGTTTATTTTACAGGTAAGTATTTAGTTTTAAATAGGATTAACTTAGGCCTAGATTTAGAGTTTGGCGTTAGCCGTGAAAACCAGCGTTAGAGGCTCCTAACGCTGGTTTTAGGCTACCGCCGGTATTTGAAGTCACTCAAAATAGGGTCTAACGCTCACTTTTCAGCCGTGACTTTTCCATACCGCAGATCCCCTTACGTAAATTGCGTATCCTATCTTTTCAATGGGATTTCTCTAACTCCGGTATTTAGAGTCGTTTCTGAAGTGAGCGTTAGACATCTAACGACAAAACTCCAGCCGCAGGAAAAAAGTCAGTAGTTAAGAGCTTTCTGGGCTAACGCCGGTTTATAAAGCTCTTAACTACTGTGCTCTAAAGTACACTAACACCCATAAACTACCTATGTACCCCTAAACCGAGGTCCCCCCACATCGCCGACACTCGAAAAAATTTTTAACCCCTAATCTGCCGACCGCCACCTACGTTATCCTTATGTACCCCTAATTTGCTGCCCCTAACACCGCCAACCCCTGTATTATATTTATTAACCCCTAATCTGCCCCCCTCAACGTCGCCTCCACCTGCCTACACTTATTAACCCCTAATCTGCCGACCGCAAAGCGCCGCCACCTACGTTATCCTTATGTACCCCTAATCTGCTGCCCCTAAAACCGCCGACCCCTATATTATAATTATTAACCCCTATTCTGCCCCACACAACGTCGCCTCCACCTGCCTACACTTATTAACCCCTAATCTGCCGACCGGACCTGAGCGCTACTATAATAAAGTTATTAACCCCTAATCCGCCTCACTAACCCTATAATAAATAGTATTAACCCCTAATCTGCCCTCCCTAACATCGCCGACACCTAACTTCAATTATTAACCCCTAATCTGCCGACCGAATCTCGCTGCTATTCTAATAAATGTATTAACCCCTAAAGCTAAGTCTAACCCTAACACTAACACCCCCCTAAATTAAATATAATTTAAATCTAACGAAATTAATTAACTCTTATTATATAAATTATTCCTATTTAAAGCTAAATACTTACCTGTAAAATAAATCCTAATATAGCTACAATACAAATTATAATTATATTAGAGCTATTTTAGGATTTATATTTATTTTACAGGTAACTTTGTAATTATTTTAACCAGGTACAATAGCTATTAAATAGTTAAGAACTATTTAATAGCTAAAATAGTTAAAATAATTACAAATTTACCTGTAAAAGAAATCCTAACCTAAGTTACAAATAAACCTAACACTATCAATAAATTAATTAAATAAACTACCTACAATTACCTACAATTAACCTAACACTACACTATCAATAAATTAATTAAATACAATTGCTACAAATAAATACAATTAAATAAACTAGCTAAAGTACAAAAAATAAAAAAGAACTAAGTTACAAAAAATAAAAAAATATTTACAAACATAAGAAAAATATTACAACAATTTTAAACTAATTACACCTACTCTAAGCCCCCAAATAAAATAACAAAGCCCCCCAAAATAAAAAAATGCCCTACCCTATTCTAAATTACTAAAGTTCAAAGCTTTTTTTACCTTACCAGCCCTGAACAGGGCCCTTTGCGGGGCATGCCCCAAGAAATTCAGCTCTTTTGCCTGTAAAAAAAAACATACAATACCCCCCCCCAACATTACAACCCACCACCCACATACCCCTAATCTAACCCAAACCCCCCTTAAATAAACCTTACACTAAGCCCCTGAAGATCATCCTACCTTGTCTTCACCATACCAGGTTCACCAATCGGTCCAGAAGAGCTCCTCCGATGTCCTGATCCAAGCCCAAGCGGGGGGCTGAAGAGGTCCATGATCCGGCTGAAGTCTTCATCCAAGCGGGCCAGAAGAGGTCTTCCATCCGATTGAAGTCTTCATCCAAGCGGCATCCATCTGGAGCGAAGCGGCAGCATCCTGAAGACCTCCACCGCGGAACATCCATCCTGGCCGACGACTGAACAACGAATGACGGTTCAGAATCAAGTTCAATCCGATTGGCTGATTGAATCAGCCAATCAGATTGAGCTCGCATTCTATTGGCTGATCGGATTGAACTTGATTCTGATTGGCTGATTCCATCAGCCAATCAGAATATTCCTACCTTAATTCCGATTGGCTGATAGAATCCTATCAGCCAATCGGAATTCGAGGGACGCCATCTTGGATGACGTCATTTAAAGGAACCGTCATTCGTCGTTCAGTCGTCGGCCAGGATGGATGTTCCGCGGTGGAGGTCTTCAGGATGCTGCCGCTTCGCTCCGGATGGATGCCGCTTGGATGAAGACTTCAATCGGATGGAAGACCTCTTCTGGCCCGCTTGGATGAAGACTTCAGCCGGATCATGGACCTCTTCAGCCCTCCGCTTGGGCTTGGATCAGGACATCGGAGGAGCTCTTCTGGACTGATCGGTGAACCTGGTATGGTGAAGACAAGGTAGGATGATCTTCAGGGGCTTAGTGTTAGGTTTATTTAAGGGGGGTTTGGGTTAGATTAGGGGTATGTGGGTGGTGGGTTGTAATGTTGGGGGGGGGGGGTATTGTATGTTTTTTTTTACAGGCAAAAGAGTTGAATATCTTGGGGCATGCCCCGCAAAGGGCCCTGTTCAGGGCTGGTAAGGTAAAAGAGCTTTGAACTTTAGTAATTTAGAATAGGGTAGGGCATTTTTTTATTTTGGGGGGCTTTGTTATTTTATTAGGGGGCTTAGAGTAGGTGTAATTAGTTTAAAATTGTTGTAATATTTTTCTTATGTTTGTAAATATTTTTTTATTTTTTGTAACTTAGTTCTTTTTTATTTTTTGTACTTTAGCTAGTTTATTTAATTGTATTTATTTGTAGCAATTGTATTTAATTAATTTATTGATAGTGTAGTGTTAGGTTAATTGTAGGTAATTGTAGGTAAGGTAATTGTAGGTAGTTTATTTAATTAATTTATTGATAGTCTAGTGTTAGGTTTATTTGTAACTTAGGTTAGGATTTCTTTTACAGGTACATTTGTAATTATTTTAACTATTTTAGCTATTAAATAGTTCTTAACTATTTAATAGCTATTGTACCTGGTTAAAATAAATACAAAGTTACCTGTAAAATAAATATAAATCCTAAAATAGCTCTAATATAATTATAATTTATATTGTAGCTATATTAGGATTTATTTTACAGGTAAGTATTTAGCTTTAAATAGGAATAATTTATTTAATAAGAGTTAATTAATTTCGTTAGATTTAAATTATATTTAATTTAGGGGGGTGTTAGTATTAGGGTTAGACTTAGCTTTAGGGGTTAATACATTTATTAGAATAGCGGCGAGATTCGGTCGGCAGATTAGGGGTTAATAATTGAAGTTAGGTGTCGGCGATGTTAGGGAGGGCAGATTAGGGGTTAATACTATTTATGATAGGGTTAGTGAGGCGGGTTAGGGGTTAATAACTTTATTATAGTAGCGCTCAGGTCCGGTCGGCAGATTAGGGGTTAATAAGTGTAGGCAGGTGGGGGCTACGTTGTGGGGGCAGATTAGGGGTTAATAAATATAATATAGGGGTCGGCGGTGTTAGGGGCAGCAGATTAGGGGTACATAAGGATAATGTAAGTAGCGGCGTTTTATGGAGCGGCAGATTAGGGGTTAATAATAATATGCAGGGGTCAGCGATAGCGGGGGCGGCATATTAGGGGTTAATAAGTGTAAGGTTAGGGGTGTTTAGACTCGGGGTACATGTTAGAGTGTTAAGTGCAGACGTAGGAAGGGTTACCGCATAGCAAACAATGGGGCTGCGTTAGGAGCTGAACGCGGCTTTTTTGCAGGTGTTTGTTTTTTTTTCAGCTCAAACAGCCCCATTGTTTCCTATGGGGGAATCGTGCACGAGCACGTTTTTGAGGCTGGCCGCGTCCGTAAGCAACTCTGGTATCGAGAGTTGAAGCTGCGTTAAAAATGCTCTACGCTCCTTTTTTGGAGCCTAACGCAGCCTTTATGTGGACTCTCGATACCAGAGTTATTTTTATGGTGCGGCCAGAAAAAAGCCGGCGTTAGTTTTTCGGGTTGTTACCGACAAAACTCCAAATCTAGGCCTTAGTTAATAAGAGAAATATTATTTAGATTTATTTAATTAATATTTAAGTTAGGGGGGTGTTAGGGTTAGTGTAAGACTTAGGTTTAGGGGTTAATAATTTTATTACAGTGGCGGCGGTGTAGTGGGGGGCAGGATAGGGGTTAATAAATTTATTATAGGTGGCGACGGTGTAGGGGGGGCAGGATAAGGGTTAATAAATTTAATATAGGTAGCGACGGTGTAGGGGGGGCAGGATAGGGGTTAATAAATTTAATATAGGTGGCGACGGTGTAGGGGGGGCAGGATAGGGGTTAATAAATTTAATATAGGCTGCGTCGGGTTCAGGGAGCGGCGGTTTAGGGGTTAAACTATTTATTTATTTGCGGCGAGGTGCGGGATCAGCAGGATAGAGGTTAATAACTTTATTATAGAGGGCGACGGTATAGGGGGGGCAGGATAGGGGTTAATAGGTATAATGTAGGTGGCAACGGTGTCCGGGAGCGGCGGTTTAGGGGTTAATACATTTATCAGAGTTGCGGCAGGGTCTAGGAGCGGCGGTTTAGGGGTTAATACATTTATCAGAGTTGCGGCAGGGTCTAGGAGCGTCGGTTTAGGGGTTAGTAACTTTATTTAGTTGCGGGGGGCTCCGGGGGCGCCGGTATAGGGGGTAGAACAGTATAGTATAGTGTGAGTGCTTAGTGACAGGCTAGCAATAAAGCTGGGAAAAAGCCGAAGAGCAGCGAGATCGGATGAGTGATAACTCTCACAGTCCGCTGCTCATCGCCCCGTGGCTTTTTGACAGCTTTATTTGATAACTTAGGCAAATTTTTTCAGGTCCGCGGCGGCGATGTGAGGGGAGCTTAGGTGGGCGTATTGGGCCAGCGAAGGCAGGAAAGTTGACACGTTGATAACTACCCCCCAGTGATGGGTAAAGGAGTTGCAGTCTACATTCCACATCTACAGTATGGGGTTCCCCGGGACCTGGATCAGAAGGGGGATCCCCCGCATGACGAATCTGTGTATGTCATGTGCACTGCAGAAGAGATGTGAATGATGAGGATGCATCATCATGCACATCTAAGTGGTTAAATGTACTGAAATGTAAGTGACATTTTAGAAACATATTTGTAAATAACAATACTCATGTATCAGACAGGGAAGGAGAGCACAACGGCTTAAGTTAAAGGGACGTGATATGCTAAATAGAAATACAAATGTTAGTGACTGGTTGTATAATAAAAGAAAGACTGGATGAATTATGTATGAAGATAAACACTGAACAAACAGTGGATATGTTTTCAACAACAATCCACAAGGACCACTAACTTCAAATATGTTCCTTCTTGGACTGAAGAGCAGCCCAAGCAAGGAGAGAACTTAAACGGATATAAAACCTATTTTGTTTCTTTCATGATTCCTATAATGCATAAATTTTTTTAACAATTTTCCTATTTATTTCTGTTATCTAATTTGCTTAGTTCTCTTGGTTTCCTTTGTTGAAATCCACATCTTGCTAGGCTCTGGAGCTGGGAGCTAGCTGCTGATTAATGGTTGCACACATATGCTACTTTACATTGGTTTACCTGTGTTCAGCTAGCTCCCAGTTTTTTTTAGACTTTTTTATGGGGGGGGTTGGTTGGATGGGGGTTTTCACTGTTAAAGGTTATTTTTTATTTTTTTATGTAAAGAGCTGTTTAACTTATGGCAATGACCTACAAAAGGCCCTTTTAAGGGCTATTGTTAGTTTATTGTTAGATTAGCGGGTGTTTTTATTTTGGGTGGCTTTTTTTGTTTTTATAGGACTATTAGATTAGGTTTAATTATTATTATTTTGGATAATTTTGTTTATTATTTTTTGTAATCTTAGATTTTTTTCATTTTTAGTTATTTTAGTGTTTGTTTTCTTTTGTAATCTTAGTAGTTACAATGTGGGGGCCGGCGGTTAAGAGGTTAATACGTTTATTTGATGTCGGGGGCGTCGGTTTAGGGGTTAATAACTTTATTTAGCGACAGCGATGTGGGGGGGGTCAGCGGTTTAAAGGTTAATAGCTTTATTTAGCAACAGCGATGTGAGGGGGCAGTGGTTTAGGGGTTAATAGCTTCATTTAGTATCAGCTATGTGAGGGGGTGGCGGTTTACGGGTTTATAACTTTATTTAGCGTCTGCAATGTTGGGGGGCGGTGGTTTATGGGTTAATAACTTTATTTAGTGACGGTGATGTGGGGGGGCAGAGGTTTAGGGGTTAATAGCTTTATTTAGCGACAGCGATGTAAGGGGTAGCTGTTTACGGGTTTATAACTTTATTTAGTGTCAGCAATGTTGGGAGGTGGTGCTTTAGGGGTTAATAACTTTATTTAGTGACTGTGATGTGGGGGCAGCAGTTTAGGGGTTAATAGCTTTATTTAGTGTCGGCAATGTTTGGGGGCAGTGATTTAGGGGTTAATAACTTTATTTAGTAACGGTGATGTTGGGGGCGGTGGTATAGTGGCTAATAGCTTTATTTATTGTAACTTTAATTTCAAGTTAGGGGGTATTAGGTTTAGGGGTTAAAAGTTTAATTTAGTGTGTCGTGATGTGGGAGCCAGAGGTTTAGGGGTTAATAGGTTTCGTTTTGTAGTTGTGATGTGGGGACGGCGGTTTAGAGATTAATAGTTTTATTTGCTGTCGGGGGCGTCGGTTTAAGGGTTAATAACTTTATTTAGTGTTGGCAACGTTGGCCGTGGCGATTTAGGGGTTAATAGCTTAATTTAGTGACAGCGATGTGGGGGGCAGCGGTTTAGGGGTTAATATCTTTATTTAGTGACAGCAATGTGAGGGGGCAGTGGTTTAGGGGTTAATAGCTTTATTTAGTATCAGCGATGTGAGGGGGTGACGGTTTACGGGTTTATAACTTTATTTAGTGTCGGCAATGTTGGGGGGCGGTGATTTAGGGGTTAATAACTTTATTTAGTGACGGTGATGTGGGGGGCAGCAGTTTAGGGGTTAATAGCTTTATTTAGTGTCTGCAATGTTGGGGGCAGCGATATAGGGGTTAATAACGTTATTTAGTAACAGCGATGTTGGGGGCGGCGGTTTAGGGGTTAATAACTTTATTTAGTGATGGCGATGTGGGGGGGGCAGCGGTTTAGGGGCTAATAGCTTTATTTAGTGTCGGTGATGTCAGGGGGCGGCGGTTTAGGGGTTTATAACTTTATTTAGTGACAGCGATGTGTGGGGGCAGTGGTTTAGGGGTTAATAGCTTTATTTAGTGTTGGTGATGTCAGGGGGCAGCGGTTTAGGGGTTTATAACTTTATTTAGTGTCGGCAATGTTGGTGCGGGCGGTTTAGGGGTTAATAACTTTATTTAGTGACAGGGATGTGGGGGGCAGCGGTTTAGGGGTTAATAGCTTTATTTAGTGTCGGTGATGTCGGGGGCAGCGGTTTAGGGGTTTATAACTTTATTTAGTGTCAGCAATGTTCAGGGTGGCAGTTTTGGGGTTAATAACTTTATTGGGGCAGCGGTTTAGGGGTTAATAGCTTTATTTAGTGTCGGCGATGTCAGGGGTGGCAGTTTAGGGGTTAATAACTTTATTTAGTGACGGGATGTGGGGGGCAGCGGTTTAGGGGTTAATAGCTTTATTTAGTGTTGGTGATGTTGGGGGTGGCGGTTTAGGGGTTTATAACTTTATTTAGTGTCAGCAATGTTGGGGGCGGCAGTTTAGGAGTAATAACTTTATATAGTGACAGCAATGGGGGGGGGGGCAGTGGTTTAGGGCTTAATAGCTTTATTTAGTGTTGGCGATGTCGGGGCCGGCAGATTAGGGTTATTTAGACTAGGGGTTTATGTTAGGGTGTTAGGTTTATACGTAACCTTCTTGTCCCCATAGACATCAATGGGGATTGCATTATAACAATCGCCATTCCACAATCACGGGTGTTTCTAACACTTTTTCTCTATTGATGTCTATGGGGTAAAACTTGCACAAGCACGTCAAGACAGGCCTTGGCTTTTGTGCGGTATGGAGTTTTTCGCACGATAACGCACAACACAAGAAGGTTTTTCTGTAACTTGTAATGACAGCGCTATGGAGAGTGCGATAGCGCAAAAATGTTGCGTTATTTATGCACCGGGTTTAGCGCAACACTTGTAATCTTGGTGAATGGAAGTAAAACAATTGGGACTGAGGTCAAACAACTGAACAAACTAGTCAGTAATGAACTTGTGTTAGGAAACATTATTACATATTTTAAAATAATCATTTTCTTTTCAGAGTAACCATTGTTTTGGTGTTGGCAGCGTGGGACTACTCTGAATACTGGCCAAATATTCATGCAGGGAAGCAATAAGACAGGTGGTGCTAGATTGTGCATTATCTGAAATTGCTTCATCAGATAAATGCAGATAAATGCATGTGAATCCCACGTCTAATCTCATAAAAGTCTGTAGAAATGCTTGTTTACAGGCCTGACTTGCATTTCATTTTTTAATTTCAATTCTGCCATCTTGTTAGTGGTGTCTTTATGAGAGCATTTGGTTAATGCTTCACCTTTGCTGAGTATATTTATAAAAGGAACAGTCAAGGGGTAGATGTGAAGTGACTTATTATATATGTTGTTTTTTAATTACCAGATGCTAACCAAGCTGCATTCTCTGTGTTGATGCCAGCCCGCAGACTGCCTATTTGTATATACTTCTTTTCCCACTCATTATAGTCCATTAGGTCCTGCACCACTGACATCAGTTTCTTCATTAGGATCTCTCTCACAAATGCACTATATTGTTTTCTCATATAAATATATTTCAACATTGTCAATATTCAGGTCATTATTTGTTGTTGTCCTGTCTGTGTGATGAGTTTTTTTAGGGGTGTTAACAGCATTTTTGTTAATATGTTTGACCATAATGCTAAATAGATCTTGCCTCCTGTATCACTGTTTTTTTCTGCTCCATGGCCTGTCCCCCCTTCTATAACTATTAGTCTGCATCTTTCTTTTCTCGTTGACAAACTCACTGATTTTCAGATTCCAAACCATCCATTTTAACACTTAGTGGACAGTTTATTAAAGTATCAAAAAGTGAGAAAGTCCGGATCAATTCAACACTTTCCGAATGACTGATGCCTGCATTTATCAAAAAAGCGCTGTATATCTTTGCTTCATATTGGGTGCGAAGGTTAGAGAAGATTCTAATTTAGAAGCCTGACTAGATGTGGATAATTTAAACATTAATTAACATTTTAATATTACTGAAAAATTACAGAAGATACCACTAAAATAGGATGGAAAAGCAAAATATAGCTACATTATACACATTTATTAGAAATATTATACCTACAAAGTACCCATCTCTTTGGCATTTCATTAATTTTCAAAACGAGCATAAATCCCAGATTGACACAGATTATAGTAGTCATGAAAAGAACCAGGGAACCAGCATGAACACTTATAATATAAAGTTGGGCATCGCATACCATCTGGACATTCAGGGTGTGAAAATGCTTTCTATTGCAGAACATTTCTTCTCTTTCCTTTGATGGTCTCAAAGTAAAGTTTGTGCAGATTGGAAAGACCTGGGTGGCGATGAAATGCAGAACGGACAACAATTTCAACATGCCAGGGTAGGGATAGCCCTTGTTCTGAATATAACTGGCTCCAAATAGTTTTGTATCTGGTGAATCAGTATCAGAATTGATTGCCTTGAAGGCTGGGACCTCTGCAATATCTCATGGTATGTTAGAGCTTCAAGACCACAACAAAGTAAAAACAATTTTGGCACCCTTACGCATTGTTTTTGATGGATAATATCTTCCCTTTGCTGTAAAGCAAGCCATTGTTTATGGCACCTTTTAAGGAGAAGGATTGTTGCAACCGTAAATAGCAAATCTTTAATCTTCAAGCGCAAATCTAAAATAGACTTTTTATTTCTATGTTCCTACTTATATTCATTCCTACTTCCTGAATGTCTATCTTATTTATTTATTTTTTGTAAATTAATTTTTATTGAAGTCATAAACAAATGTAACAAAGAAGATATATCCAAAAACAATGACAAATAAAAGGTATACAGTGCTATTACAAGAATATTGCCAAGTCAACTAATACAGATTATGCCAACCTAATATATATTTATGAGTTTAAAAAGTAGTGCATGATTTATTCCGTTGCCTCCCTTTCAATGTGCCTCATCGGATTCTTCAGCAGATCCATAGAATCTAGCTCCGGTATGTGTGGGGACGCGGGATTCCCTGAATTGCATATAAAATCCTCCAGAGACCCTTCTCCATGGGGGGTGTTGCGTTTCCAAACATATATCTCTATTATGAAGCAACGAGACTCACACATATCACCGAATGGGGAGTAGAGACGGATAGACCAGGCTGGTACCACCTGGAACAACTAGCCCTGCCGGTAGATCTAGTCCTCCGAGATGCCATATGGGTACCCAAGCATGCGAACCTCTTAGCTAGGATCAATAATCCCATTGTCAATCAATCTCTACATATCTGGTACGAGCTCTGCCACAGACAGGGTGTTTCACCCTACCCTTCTCCTATTCAGAGCTTGAGGGGCCTACTGTGGAACTCACCGGAGACCCATTTTGATTTTTGGAAAAGTAAAGACATCACGAAGGTTTCTGATTTGTATCACTCGGGTACTCTTACAACGGCTTCACAACTAGCGGAACCCGGAGGGGAAAACCCGCTATGGTTCCGCTTCGAGAGCTTCAGAGTGCTCAGCATAGTCAAGGCAAGGAGATTCCCCACGACTTCCCTCAGAGGGAAAACAGGATGGGAATCTAGGTGGGGTACAGGAGCATTGAGATCCCGTCCCATTTTGTTCCACTATACCACACTTCTTAATGATTGTACACCGGGTGTGCCATGGCAGATACGTGCCTGGTGTCGTGAGCTCAACATTTCCATCTCTGAGGGCGACCTTGCTTATGCAATTACTCTCACTAAAAAGATGCTTCACTGTGTCACAGTCTTTGAGACATATATGAAAGGGGTGTTGAAGTGGTATAGAGTCCCAACCCGATTGGCAGCGATGTACCCGTCCTCCACCAGAGAGTGCTGGAGACAGTGTAACTGTGAGGGCTCCGACCTTCATGTGTAGTGGAGTTGTCCGAAGGTCACTTCCCTATGGAAAGAGGTTGAAGTATTACTTAGCTCCATGAACCTAGATGTCCATCTGACACCTGGGATGGCTTTGCTCCATATTCTTCCGAGATCTTTTTCCTTGAACACCAAGAACTTCTTAATTTACGTCCTGGCAGCGACTAAATTGTGCATAGCTCGGGCTTGGAAACAAACAGAGCCTCCAGATCTAAATGAGATCTGTGATGTGATAAATCACTTCGCTACAATGGAGAGATATGTCGCCGGTGAAAACAATACCCTGGACTCTTACTGGGAGACGTGGTCTGACTGGTTTGAGCTTCGATGAATGAGACCCACCAGAAGCGCAATCTACCCCTGAAACGAGAGGAGAGAGTTCATGCAGTCTCACCCCCGTTCCGCTCCCTTTCCTTTTTCCCCCTTCCCCCCCCCCTTTTTTTTTTTTTCTTCTCTTCCTCTTCTTTCTTCTTTCTTCTCTTTATCTCCTTATTTACCCTCTATATGAGGGAGATGTGTATAACCTTTATTTATCAAGTTGTCTGGAAAATTAGTACGTGGGCCCTGTTGGCTCACTTTCTATTTACCCCTTTCCTAGGGCCAAATAATGCCTGATACCTGATTTTTCTTTGCTTTCCAATATTGGCTACTATGTGAATATACACTGTTGACACACCAGTTATACTATTTATGATTATTTCAACAAGTGAAATGTATGTTTCTGTTAACCATGCATATTGCTATATTTTGTTATAAGATATGCTTTGTTGTAATGCTATTCTAATATTACTGTACGGTGAATTTCTATTTAATAAAGAAAAATATTTAAGAAAAAAAAAAAAAAAAAGTAGTGCATGATGACAGTTATTATCAGAGTGATGAAGCCCAAATTGGCTAGATATATGGAAGAGCAATAAGTTTGACTAGGCAGTAAAAGTAAATAGAAGGGACCCTTCAAGCCCCTTTATTTAAAGCGTTAGCAAGGAATTTGGACTATCTAAACTGAGACTTCCGTTTTGTATTTTTGCATAATATGAAGATTAAAAATGATCCCTGCGGGGGGCGGAGCTAACCGCCATGCAGAGCAGAAGCACAATAACAGAGCTCCAGACTTTAACCTTATAAAAAGGAGTAATAAATGGGCAAATTAAGCAACTAATTGTGGTACATAGCTCAACTAATTTTCCCACACCCTCGAATTGTCACTGAACGGAGGTTTAAGAGACATTAACAGGATATTTGCTGCCTTACAGTATCTGACCGCTTCGCGGCATCGCACTGCCCTACCATCTGCGCTGCTCAGAGCCCTACAGCCTTTAGGATGGCGGATTTATACAGAGCAGTACAAGCTATGCTTGCGGAGCGTGAGTCTGTGATGCTGGCCAGATTTGATCACCTTATATTAAAACTGCAGGCTGTCAGTGTCCGGGATCATCCTGCTGGGGATACAACAGTAAGGGAGATGGGCTCTGCTGAAACACGAGAGAGTACGCCACGCTTTGCTGGCCAGAAGTCGACGCCCGGTGAGATCAGATATACTCACCCCATGCAAACCGGTAATGAGGAACCATACCCCTTGGCCCTGGCTGCTGCGGGGGGGGATACGGCCGCCCCTCCGGTGTGGAGAGCAGAAGCTGAGACTGGCTCTCTTAGCGAGAAGAGACGGCTGAGCAAGCCCGCGACAGAGTCCCTCAGGAGTGCACTACCTAGTAAGGTCAGAATTGCCTGCCCGGTGTCTGATGGGCCCCCTGGTTTTGTAGCTTACACTGTGGAGTCTGTGAGGCCCCATCACAGGATGGGATACAGCGCAGGTCGGCCATTTTGGATCTCGCATAGGCCCCTCCACAGGAGACTAACAGTGCTTGCAGACGCTTGTGTGGGATGTGTAAGGAAAGGAGAGGGTTGAAGATTGCCACTGGATATGGATCTAAGTCTACTGGACATTGAGACTCTGTTACTGGTGATGTTTGGTGACTTTAATCCCACAACTTACTAGAGAAGGGACATTGAATACTATCTAGTGTTTATTATGAAGCCCCTGGGCTGATTTAGTATTGCAACCCCTGCTCTAGATAATAGGATAAGGCAGCACTTTTTAGTAAATATGTTGGTGTCTAAAGCTTTTCCATAACAATATAAACTTGTCAGTTATTTATTCTATATTAAGATGTTGAAAATGACCCATTATATGCAACAAGATTTTTCCAGCACCTCTATAGAATGAGCATTGCTTAGCAGGGCCTCTCATATGAATAGATTTGTGAGTCGTTGTACTATATACTATAATACTAGATACAACACGTGGGGTAATCCTGCTCTCATGAGAACATATGTTCTGAAACTACCCAGACCCCATACTTGTAGAGTTCTTACTTAAGTTCCTGCTTACTGCACCTATTCTTTTTCATACTTAACTTGCGTGTCTCTGAGAACCAGACTACATAAGTATACATGTCGAAGAGTGGACATGTACATATAGCTCCCTTTATAAAATGTGAATGAATATCTAAGGTTTCCATAATGTGCAGGATAATATCTGTATGCTATTTGTTAAATGTGTGCCTATTTCCCCCTTATATAAACCCCAGCATAGCATATAATGGGTATCTTTATAGCAGATATGTGCTACTGCAAATAGGCTATATATGCCTTTTGACTTAGTGGGAACGATAAGCGTAGGTATATAGTAGCCACTCAGCTATCCATGCCTGCGAATATTCCTGAGCACCACATTATATCTCTGGTTTTAAGAGCGTGCTCCCCTCTCTTATAATGCTGCAGAGCACTAATGGTCTTGCTGTTCAAGCTTAATCTTTGTTATCTGTATTTATTAGTTTTCCCATTATTGATAGAGGTACCTTAAATCCTGGCTCGTGGGCCAATAAATGGAGGAGTATGCTACTATTATATTAATTCCCTCCCCCCCCCCCATCACTTGTAACAAGTCTTTCCTACATACTCTAGATTGGTTCTTTAGACCTCAATACAGGCAATTTACTGTATCTACTATTTTCTAGGTATTCAAAAATTGCCTAGGTTAAAAGTTTCATTATTAAGTAGGTTATTGCTAATGTTTAGTGTTTGTGTTCAACTATGTTTGCAGAGGTAATGGAGACCTGCTTCAGTATAACACTTCGACCAGTTTACCGTGTCTAAAACTAAACTACATTAACTAAGAGTAATCTAAGTACATTGCTGTATTTCTATATTGTGATATTGTTGGCAGATTCCCAATCTTGCCGCTAATTTATACACATGGACACTGGTCTCTATGAAATTAGCTTGTTTATTAACAATCTTAAACAAATTGTACTTGTAGAATGTTTTTTCATGATAGCATTGTGATAATCTCTTGACGCTTATATAAATGCTTTGTGTATTCTATGCGACAGTCATCTGCAGGCCCAAAAGTGGTCTGTAGCGCACTAATCCCCTCAGCTAGTGTATAGTAAAATTTAGGGTCCAAAAGTGGCCCGAGCATTTATGGAGGGGCAAAAATAGAGGGTGGTAGTGAGGTTGCTCCCCAGTCTACCTATTATACTGTGAGATTCTCATGTTAAATGTTTTAAATGCATATGTTTCATTGAGTAACCTGTATGCTGTATACTTTATTACCCTCAATAAAAATATTTAAATATAAAAAAAAAAAATAAAAAAAAAAAAATGATCCCTGCGTTGCACTAGGAAAACATATATTAGAATGTTTATTTGAAAAATATTGAGGCAATGCGGGGGTTGACTTCATGGGTTTTGGGGAGGGGGAAATCAGTGGGTGAGAGCCGCTCAAAGTGATTTAAAAGGGGGGAGGGCGGAGCCAGTTAGGTTGTCAGGCTGATAGATACTCTTGGGCCTCTGAACTTTTGAGTATAGAAACTAAGGGTATAAGCATTGAGGTCCCTCTGCAAATATCATGGACTAGCAGTACCCTTCTATATAGTGACAGTGCTTGCCAGTTACATATGTCATGCAAGAGATAATATGTATAATCCTTCAGCTTGTATATGTGAATTGCTCCTACATGAAGCTAAATATGACAGCAAATATTACTAAATATTCAAAACTCCAAACTACATATCAAGCTAAACAAGCAACAAACTTTTGAATATATATGAGCTAATTAACAGATTCAACTGACATACTAGTAGTACTTATGAAACTAGCAAATAAGCTCATATATTGGATATCTATAAATATAAGGTTGCTTAGCTAATGATATCATCTCAGAGTACTTAGCTGCTCATGACATTAACAACAAGGATAAGTCCTGAAAATATATGATATCAACCTCAGATGAAGAGCATATGGAAATAAAGGGATCAAGCAATAAACAGTTAATACATGAGACACACTAGGCGTTTAAAAAAAAGGATTAAGTATAAGGATCCTGCCTGTATATCATGGTAGTAAACGGGTAAACAAGATGTTTAAGATATTTTAAATGAACTATGAGCCCTAAACTTAGCTAATCCTAAAGAATTGTAGCTGCAAAGGCAAATCATATAGTCCTTTCCAAACACATAACAGTTGAACCATATACTCTTGAAGAGGACATAAAGCAATAGAGATGGGTTACAGTAAAACATTGACACTTAGCATTGTTCTATAGTATCTAGAGGCAAATGTACATTAACCTTGGACTATACTATACCTAGATATGTAAGTTGAGAATCATAACGATAATCAAGCAAACAGACCAGAACAAAGAGCCGCATAGTACTGTTGAAGTCACAAGGCTGGATGAGTCCCCTGGGCTTAATGCATGAGGTTAAAAGAGGAGTAATACAAAAACAACTGTGAACTATTAGGACCTGATAAACAAAGCCCCGATGTGCATACACCCAGATACATATAAACAACAAATAGTGATAACAAGGTTAAATCTAATTACAGTCTAGCAACATTGCTCTCTAACAATTGTTAAATTTAGTTAAGGAGAGTTCAGGTGTAGTTTCTCATTAATGAACAAAACTAGCCTGCTTCAAAGTAAGAGAGAGCCGGTGTGTATTCCAACGATCGTCTCACCCCCTGAACTAACTGAGATCCTATAGGGACCAGGCTTTTTCGATCGTGGGGTGGCATCTCCAATGTCTGTTGGTATCTGTGCTTAAGGAGGGCACACTCTTGATCCGGGTCTGGCAGTGATAGGGAGTCCGTTAGTGGGTAAGAAAGTACCTTAGTAAGGATGGGCTTGCATCTGGTATGCAATTTTACTCGTGTGGGTTCAATGTATCCGAGGATCACACAGCCCTGTGACCTGTCTATCATTTTGTTATGTGTGGCTGTTGAGCCTCCTGTCCCTCCAGGAAGGTCATCCGTATCCTCCCTCAGAGCGGCCAGGAGGAACTGTACTCCATACTGGTCAAGCGAGTCCCGGATAGGCTGTACCATGCTCGAGTTAGACTCGCTCCATGCTAAACAGCAATATCTTGCCCCCATAGTCAGCAGTTTCATCTCTGCATTCACCGCTACCTGTAAGGACCGGGGATTTGCCGCTATGGTCTGGCAATCCATCTCCATAGCCCCGAGTGGGGCTGCTGAGGACCTTATGTCCCTGCATGCATTCGTCAAGTCAGCAAATTTGTAATCCATGTGGTGCCCAAAGGCCTCCAGCTGGGCCACTAGGACTGCAAAGAGTTCCTCCTCGATCATAGTTGTGGGTAAGCCTTTAGAAGGGTAACACACTCAATCTGAATGGTAAGTTTGCGCCCCTGATCCCAGGGGGAAAAGGTGTCTCATGTGCATAGATGAAATACCACACAGGGCCTCAGTGGTCCCAGTTGAGGTTCAGATTCCGATTTTCACATATATAAAAGTTATTTTGGTTGAGCCGTCAGCTAGTTTGAAGACCCTTCTAAGTTATTAATAGTCAGTTGATCGGGAACCACTAGGTAAATGGTAGTTTAATCAGGATTATGCTGGAGAGTCTATAATTTGTGTCTAATCGCCATCTTGGCCTGGCTCCACCCCCGAATGTTTAATCTTTTTAAGTTGAATTTGATTGCACATAACATGTTTAGAATACACATTCATTAGACACTTGTTAGATTGATTACATTCAGACTTCTAGATGATTGTTTTTTATGGAGTTTGCGACGAAGAAGGTGACCAGGAAACATTTGCTGTCTGGGCAAACACTTAGACGCAACTTTCAGACTACACAGTGTGATAACTTGGAGAACTTGATCAGATTTGGCTTAATATAAGTGGAAAATATTTGAAATTAATCAGATGCAAGTACAAATTGTGATTTAATCCAGACACAGGAAAAAAACGTTGCTTTGAATAAGGTGCATACTTTGATAAATCTTAGACCTGAATTAGGTGCGTATTTTGAAGAGCAGGCACAGGCTGATTGAGGGCTGAAGCTTTGATAAATTGAACTTTCTAACACCCCCCAGTAGCATTCCTTGCCACTCCCAATGTTCTAAAAGCAACGTTTTAATATAAACTGCAAATATTGATGTCCCGAACTGTTCGCCCGCGAACGGTTCACAGCGAACATAGCTTGTTCGTGTTCGCGGCTGCGGGCGAACACATGGCGATGTTTGATCCGCCCCCTATGTGTCATCATTGAGGAAACTTTGACCCTGTATGTCACAGCCGTCTGACACATTAGAGCCAATCAACATCAGACACTCCCTCACAGACCCTCCCAGCTACTCTGAAGCCGCCATTTTAGACTCATAACGACCTTGCTTTCTTAGTGAGAGGACGTGTTGTGTTTGTGCTCCTGACATTATAGGGAAATACATAGCTAGGCTAGTGTATTTAGTGTCCACTACAGTCCAGAAGGACTCCACTCATCTCTGCTGCAAGGACAGCACCCCAAAAAGCCCTTTTTAGGGCTATATTTTGTGCTGTTTTTTTTTTTCCGTATTTTTATTAGCATTTGCCTGGCTTTCAGCCTGTGTGTTTAAGGCTCACAGCATATGCTGTGATTACTGCCACCACTGATATCTCCCTAACAACATTAATTTAAATTTAACTAACCAAAAATTTTAATTATTTTGCTAGTGTAATTTTTTTTCATTTTCTATCAGGCCTGTGTCACACAGCATATACTCTGGTTCATTGCTTTGTGCCAGCCACCAGTGTTAATATCCGTTTATAACATTATTTTAAATTTTAAAAAAAATAAAATAAATAATTTTGCTAGTGTAATCTAATTACATTTACTATCAGGCCTGTGTCTGTCAGGCTCACTCAGCATTAATATACCTCATTTTTTTCAGTCTTTTGGTTAATTGGTCTGTGCCAGGCAGCCACCACTCATATCTTCTTCACCTTAATTTAAATATATATATAAAAAAAGTTTACATTTTTTTGATAGTGTAATCTAATATCATTTTCTATCAGGCCTGTGTGTTTTGCTGACATACAGAGCCTACTGTGTTTACTTGCTGCCTTCCCTAGTCTATGAGCCACGACTCATATGTGTTTAACCTTTTTTTAATTTAATTTAATTTAATAATTTTTCTAGTGTAATCTAATAGTATTTTCTATCAGGCGTGTGTGTATCTGACTTACAGAGCTTACTGTTTTTAATAGCTGCCCTTCCAAGGCTATCAGCCACGACTCATATGTATGTGCTTAACCTTTTTCTTTAAATTCCCCCAAAAAAGTATTTAAATCATTATGCTAGTGTAATCTAATTTTATTTTCTATCAGGCCTGTGTCTAACAGTCTATCTGACTTACACAGCATACTGTTGTTAATTGCTGCCCTACGTAGCAGCCAGCCAGTGCGACCACTCATATGTGCATTGCACTTCTTAACATAATTTTAATATTAAAATCTAAAATTTTAAAATATTTTGCTAGTGTAATCTAACTTAATTTTCTATCAGGCCTGTGTTTTTGTCACTTACACAGCATACTGTGTTAAATTGCTGCCCTACCTACCAGCCACGACTCATATCTGCCAGCCTGTGTGTCAGGCCCAACTAGCCAATTAGTGGCACCAATCATAATTCTTGTAACAGTATCAAAAAAATTAAAAATCATAATTTTTTGGACTGCAAATATTCAGTCTACTAGTGCCATTGAATTGCAGTTTCCTCCTGCCTGGCAGCCTGTGTGCCAGGCACAAACTACCCAATTAGTGCCACCAATCCTAGTTGTTGTAAAAGTATTGTTAATCTTTAAAATTCCAAATTGATCGCTTGTGATTCATCAGTTTGCTCGTGCCATTGAATTGCACTTTCCTCCTGCCTGCCAGCGTGTTTTACAGGCCCAACTAGCCAATTAGTGGCAACAATCATAATTCTTGTAACAGTATATAAAAAAATAAAAATCATAATTTTTTGGACTGCAAATATTCCTAGTGCCATTAAATTGCATTTTCCTCCTGCCTGGCAGCCTGTGTGCCAGGCCGACTTTCAAAATATTTACACCAATCATATTTGTTGTCACAGTATTCTTAATAATTCAAAATTAAATTTTTTGGTAATAGTTGTTCTGAATCCTCAGTTTGCTCGTGCCATTGAATTGCACTTTCCTCCTGCCTTGCAGCCTGTGTGCCAGGCCCACCTAGCCAATTATTCCCAGCAATCATATTTCTTTTAACAGTATTGCAAAAATTGTCAATCATCACTTTTTTGACTGTCAGTATTCAGTCTCCTAGTGCCTTTCATTTTCCTCCTGCCTGGCAGCCTGTGTGCCAGGCCGACTTTCAAAATATTTACACCAATCATATTTGTTGTCACAGTATTCTTAATAATTAAAATTAAAAAAATTTGGTAATAGTTGTTCTGAATCCTCAGTTTGCTGGTGCCATTGAATTGCACTTTCCTCCTGCCTTGCAGCCTGTGTGCCAGGCCCACCTAGCCAATTATTCCCAGCAATCATATTTCTTTTAACAGTATTGCAAAAATTGTCAATCATCACTTTTTTGACTGTCAGTATTCAGTCTCCTAGTGCCATTGAATTGCATTTTCCTCCTGCCTGGCAGCCTGTGTGCCAGGCCGACTTTCAAAATATTTACACCAATCATATTTGTTGTAACAGTATTCTTAATAATTAAAATTTAACATTTTTGGTAATAGTTGTTCTGAATCCTCAGTTTGCTCGTACCATTGAATTGCACTTTTCTCCTGCCTGCCAGCCTGTGTGCCAGGCCTACTTTCAAAATATTTACACCAATCATATTTGTTGTCACAGTATTCTTAATAATTAAAAATTAAAATTTTTGGTAATTGTTGTTCTGAATCCTCAGTTTGCTCGTGCCATTGAATTGCACTTTCCTCCTGCCTTGCAGCCTGAGTGCCAGGCCCACCTAGCCAATTATTCCCAGCAATCATATTTCTTTTAACAGTATTGCAAAACTTGTCAATCATCACTGTTTTGACTGTCAGTATTCAGTCTCCTAGTGTCCTTGAATTGCATTTACCTACTGCCTGCCAGCCTGTGTGCCATGCCGTCTTGCCAACTATTTACACCAATCATAATTGTTGTCACAGTATTGTTACTAATTAAAATTAAAACATTTTTGATTGTTGTTCTTAATCCTCAGTTTGCTCGTGCCATTAAATTGCACTTTTCTCCTGCCTGCCAGCTGTGTGCCAGGCCTACTTTCAAAATATTTACACCAATCATATTTGTTGTCACAGTATTCTTAATAATTAAAAATTAAAATTTTTGGTAATTGTTGTTCTGAATCCTCAGTTTGCTTGTGCCATTGAATTGCACTTTCATCCTGCCTGCCGGCCTGCCTGCCTGTGTGCCAGTCCCAACTAGCCAAATTAGTGCCACCAATCATATTTATTGTAACAGGATTGGAATTTTTGTTAATAATAACTGTTTTCACTGTGATTCTTCAGTCTCCTAGTGCCATTGAATTGCAGTTTCCTTTCTCCCAGCGTGTGTGCCAGACAGGCCCATTTGCCAACTAGTGCCAACAATCATATTTGTTGTCACAATACTTTTAATATTTTAAAAAATTAACAATTTGTGATTTTTAAAACATCTGTCTTTTTTGTTGTTGTCAGTCTCACAGCGTATACTGTGCCCACTTGCACAGTGCCACCACTCATATAATTGGTGTAATAGTATTGTTAGTGTCCATTTTAAAAAAAAATGACAGGCAGAGGCAGGCCACCCCGCAGGTTCCATGGTTGTGGTCGTGGTGCTGTGATTCCTTTAGACCCTACAAATATGCACATTGTTCAGATGCCGGGTGCCAGGGGGGACGCGAAAAGTTCTGAGGAGGACCTAGTTGAATGGCTAACACAGGACACCCAATCTTCTTCAGCTTCCGCTGCTAGTCCTCTTAACCTTGACGCACCATCTACGTCCAGCTATGCTTTGGGCATGTCTCAAGTGACCAGTGCCACTCGCCCGCCTGTTGCCACCACCAACACTAGCACCACAGCCGCTTCACTTGATCTGTCACAGGAGTTATTGACACATCAGTTGGAAGAAATGAGTGATGCGCAACCATCATTGACAGAGGATGTAGATAATAGTGATCAGTCTCAGTCAGGCAGCATTACCGACATGGAGGTACAGTGTGAGGATGATGATGTTGTACCTGCTGCTACTTCCTTTCTTGATGTGTCAGATACAAGTGAAGCGGTTGATGATGATGTGTCGGTGGATATCACGTGGGTGCCTGCTAGAAGAGAAGAAGAAGAGGGGGAAAGTTCAGATGGGGAGACAGAGAGGAGGAGGAGAAGGAGATGATTTGGAAGCATGGGGAGGTCGTCTCAAGGAGCTAGTGGCACAGTCAGACAGCATGCATTGGCACCCGGGGTCAGCCAGACAGCACGCCGACACCCATCAACGCATGCTGTTGCCACCACCAGAATGCCATCATCGCAGAGCTCAGCAGTGTGGCATTTTTTTGTGTGTGTCTGCCTCTGACAACAGCGATGCCATTTGCAACCTGTGCCAAAAGAAACTGAGTCGTGGGAAGTCCAACAGCCACCTAGGTACAACTGCTTTGCGAAGGCACATGGTCTCCCATCACAAAGGCCGATGGGAAGAACACATGAGTAGAAGCAGCACACAAAGTGAAAGCCGCCCTCCTCCTCCTGCTCCAGCATCTTCAGCCACGTCAACCAGTGCTGTCCTCCTTGCCCCCTCTCAACCATCCTCCACTCAGTCTCTCTTACGTAGCAGTTCCTGGTCATCTGCCCACAGTCAGGTGTCTGTCAAGGACATGTTTGAGCGTAAGAAGCCAATTTCTCAAAGTCACCCCCTTGCCCGGCGTCTGACAGCTGGCTTGTCTGAACTCTTAGCCCGCCAGCTTTTACCATACAAGCTGGTGGAGTCTGATGCTTTCAAAAAATTTGTATCTATTGGGACACCGCAGTGGAAGGTACTTGGCAGAAATTTCTTTTCACAAAAGGCAATCCCAAACCTGTACTCTGTTGTGAGAAAGGAAGTTATGGCATGTCTAGCACACAGCGTTGGGGCAAGGGTCCATATGACCACGGATAGCTGGTCTGCAAAGCATGGTCAGGGCAGGTATATCACCTACACTGCGCATTGGGTAAACCTGCTGACTTCTGACAAGCATGGAATGCGTGGCTCTGCAGAAGAGTTGGTGACACCGCCATGACTTGCAAGCAGGCCTGCTGCTACCTCCTCTACTCCTCCTACTCCATCCTCTTCCATAACCTCTTCCTCTGTTGAGTCCTCTTCAACTTCTGCGTCTTGCTCCACATCTATGGCACCCCCCCAGCTCCCCAGGTACTATGCTACATCCCGGGTACGGCAGTGTCACGCCTCCTTGGGGTTGACTTGCCTGAAAGCGGAGAGTCACAGTGCACCAGCACTCCTGACCACCCTGAACGCACAGGTGGATCAGTGGCTGACTCCGCACCAACTGGAGATTGGCAAAGTTGTTTCTGACAATAAAAGTAATTTGGTGGCGGCATTGAAATTGGGCAATGTTACAAACTGCTATTTGTAACTGGCCCTTTAAATGGAAAATTGCCCTGCTTCCCTGGATTGTGGAGAAGCCTATTTGCCAGCCTCCTTCCTCATGACTATGGCCCCTGGAAGATTGTGCCCCTGAAAACGTATTAACTTTTATTGGGTGTGTATGGCCCTTTAAGAACCGTCTGGGGACATATTGTGACTTTGGTGAACAATGACCCTTTAAGACTATGTCCCCAGACCTGTAAAATAACTTGTCCCTGGCTTCTCCCACTTGGTTCAGTAAATAGGGCTTACTGAACTAAGTACCACACAGGCAGAGTGTTCCACAGAAAGGGAGCACTGTTACAAAAGCATTAGTTTTCATTGTGTGCAATTAAGTGCTATGTGACAGACCCTTCGGTCAGAACTAAAGAGCTAACTTTGTTCAGCTTCAAGAAGCTAGTTTCTAAATACAAGTTTGCTGGCATCAGCTCTAATTAAGTTTAGTGATAAACATTCCCATTGTCTAATCACCTCCAGAGTCAGCCTGCTAGTGATAAGATGGACTGCATTGTTTTCTTGTGTGTAACTTGTTATCTGCTGCTATTGTGGCCTGTCAAAGGGCGTTGTCTTACCAAATGTGTGATTGGGGATTTTATGCCTCCCCCTGAGAGTGTCCTTTTTTTTGCATGTAACCTCAATAAAAAGCAGGCTGGGTGTTCCAGCACATCAGACCTTTTCTGACCCTCTAACTTGCAGCCTTGACTCATGTTTGTAGGGGACAGCTATAATCACTACAGGGATTGCTATGCTCTTCATACTCCCTTAGCTACTGAGCTCTTGTAAGAGCTCTTGTTCCTGATCCTGCTTCGCTCTACAGAAGGAAGAGGTTCACCTACTGGAGCCTGGTCGTAGGTCCAGGGCGCAGAGCAGACGGCGAGATACCAGCCCAGCAGCGGTGGTTCGTAGAGTCTGCATTACTTATGGTGGCTACGCAGTAGTTATGGTGTCTACGGTGCTGATGATCCTTTGGTGAGCGCTAGGAGCATCCTTTTCTACGGTCCAACTTCCAGCCAGCCTGGAGGCAACCGTAACATTTGGTGGCAGCGGTGGGATGGCGTCCTAGCGCAAGGAGCAGCACCCCAACAGCACTGGTATCGTAGGAGAGTTATTGAGGGCAATGCTAGCCACTGCGCAGCGTCCCTACCTACAGCAGCATGGAGCTGACAAGACACTGGTCAGAACCCTGTAAAGAGCACCTCAACCTGATCCGTCGCTATGAGGGCGCTGATTTCGTTCCAGAGGTAAAGAGGCTGCTAGTCCGATATGGTCCAGACCCTGTGCAGGAGGTAGTCAGTCGAATCATCCGGGAATTGGATACTGAGAACGAAGCGGCACGAGCCTTTGAGCGCCAACTGTGGAGTTTGGGGGTATGGATACCTGGTCTCCAGCGAGAAAGTGAGCTACAGGGAGGGGAGAGCATCGACCTCCCTCCCCAGCCGGAGTGTGCCTTCCAGGGAGAGGAGACAACTGGTCTCTCTCCCCAGCCGCAGCATGTTCCACAGGGAGAGGAGAGCAGCGACCTCCCTCCCCAGCGGCAGTATACCGTGCAGAGGGAAGAGACAACCGGTCTCCTTCCCCAACCCCAACCAGAGATACCCGAGGCAGCAGGCTTCATAGACTGGTCCTGGGTGGACCCCCAGCAGGCAGGTGGAGATGGGACCACAGTCTTTCTACCGGCCCTATAGGGATGCTGGGCAGGCGGCCCAGATCCCCAGCGACAGACCCAGCTACAGGGAGGGGAGAGCATCGACCTCCCTCCCCAGCTGGATTGTGCCTTCCAGGGAGAGTAGACAACCGGTCTCTCTCCCCAGCCGCAGCATGTTCCACAGGGAGCGTAGAGCATTGACCTCCCTTCCCAACGGCCGCCGGAGTATCAGGAGGAGGAGGTAAGCCAATCTCCCCCTCCCCAGCTAACTCCTAACTTGGGCCCAGGGTTAACAGTGGAGATGTTAACCCTCACTGACCCCCACGTTCCCTTTGCCACCGGGCAGGACTATACCACAATTCCCCCAGCAGAAGAGCTGGCACCAGGACAGAGCGCTGCTGGCCTCTGCCCTACAGACCCCCTTGTTACAGGACTGGCCTGCAAACCCCTCACCCCAGCAGAAGCGCTGGCACCAGGGCAGAGTGCCGCTGGCCTCTGCCCCCCAAGTACCACCAGCTATTTGCCCAGCTGCGCCAGGAAGGCCGAGGATGCTACACTTTCATCCTACAACCTGGAACCTACAGGCCAGTACTACTTATTGTGGGGGGGCTACTTTTCTGCTAATGTTTATTTGTGGGTGGGTTGCGAGACTAACTTAGGCACTGACCGACAGAAGGTCAGGTGCCTGGTTAGTCTCCCTCCAAAAGGGGAGATATGTTACAAACTGCTATTTGTAACTGGCCCTTTAAATGGAAAATTGCCCTGTTTCCCTGGATTGTGGAGAAGCCTATTTGCCAGCCTCCTTCCTCATGACTATGGCCCCTGGAAGATTGTGCCCCTGATATTAACTTTTATTGGGTGTGTATGGCCCTTTAAGAACCATCTGGGGACATATTGTGACTTTGGTGAACAATGCCCCTTTAAGACTATGTCCCCAGACCTGTAAAATAACTTGTCCCTGGCTTACTGAACCAAGTACCGCACAGGCAGAGTGTTCCACAGAAAGGGAGCACTGTTACAAAAGCATTAGTTTTCATTGTGTGCCATTAAGTGCTATGTGACAGACCCTTCGGTCAGAACTAAAGAGTTAACTTTGTTCAGCTTCAAGAAGCTAGTTTCTAAATACAAGTTTGCTGTCATCAGCTCTAATTAAGTTTAGTGATAAACATTCCCATTGTCTAATCACCTCCAGAGTCAGCCTGCTAGTGATAAGATATACTGCATTGTTTTCTTGTGTGTAACTTGTTATCTGCTGCTATTGTGGCCTGTCAAAGGGCGTTGTCTTACCAAATGTGTGATTAGGGATTTTATGCCTCCCCCTGAGAGTGTCCTTTTTTTTTACATGTAACCTCAATAAAAAGCAGGCTGGGTGTTCCAGCACATCAGACCTTTTCTGACCCTCTAACTTGCAGCCTTGACTCATGTTTGTAGGGGACAGCTATAATCACTACAGGGATTACTATGCTCTTCATACTCCCTTAGCTACTGAGCTCTTGTAAGAGCTCTTGTTCCTGATCCTGCTTCGCTCTACAGAAGGAAGAGGTTCACCTACTGGAGCCTGGTCGTAGGTCCAGGGCGCAGAGCAGACGGCGAGATACCAGCCCAGCAGCGGTGGTTCGTAGAGTCTGCATTACTTATGGTGGCTACGCAGTAGTTATGGTGTCTACGGTGCTGATGATCCTTTGGTGAGCGCTAGGAGCATCCTTTTTTACGGTTCAACTTCCAGCCAGCCTGGAGGCAACCGTAACAGGCAAGTTGACAAATGTGCCGTGCATGGCACATGTGTGTAATCTAATTGTACAACGATTTGTCCATAAGTACCCAGGCTTATGGACAAATCGGCCATGGCGCACTTGTCCGATATCCAGCATCGAAACAACCTGCCAGTGAGGCGCTTGATTTGCAACAGCCCGACACAGTGGAATTCAACACTCCTAATGTTTGACTGCCTGCTCCAACAAGAAAAAGCTGTTAATGAGTATTTGTATGACCGGGGTGCTAGGCCAGCCTCTGGGGAGCTGGGGATATTTTTGCCAAATTACTGGATGCTCATGCGCAATGCCTGTAGGCTCATGCGTCCTTTTGAGGAGGTGACAAACCTTGTCAGTCGCACCGCAGGCACCATCAGCGACATCATACCATTTGTTTTCTTCCTGGAGCGTGCCCTGCGAAGAGTGCTGGATCAGGCAGTAGATGAGCGTGAAGAGGAAGAGGAAGAGTTGTGGTGTCCATCACCCCCACAAACAGCCTTATCAGCATCGTTGTTGTCAACTCTTTGGTACCCGTGATGTTGTACGTGACTGGGGGGAAGAAGATACCCTCAGTGAGATCAGTGAGGACGAGGAACGGGACATGATTAGCTCGGCATCCAACCTTGTTCAAATGGGTTCTTTCATGCTGTCGTGCCTGTTGAGGGACCCTCGTATAAAAAAGCTGAAGGAGAACAACCTGTACTGGGTGTCCACGCTCCTCGACCCCCGGTATAAGCATAAAGTGCCTGAAATGTTACCAAATTCCCGCAAGTCGGAAAGGATGGAGCATATTAAGAATAAATTAAAAACTATGCTTTACACAGCGTATAAGGGTGATGTCACAGCACTACGGGAATGTAACAGGGGAAGAGATGAAATTAATCCTCCTCCTCCCATGACCACGGCGGCAAGGACAGGACGCTTTCCTGACGTCTTGTTGATGGAGGACATGCGTACCTTTTTAACTCCCATGCATCATCAGAGCCTTTCGGGATCCAGCCCTAGAGAAAGACTCAACCGACAGGTAGCAGACTACCTAACTTTAACTGCGGATCTTGACACTCTCAGGAGCGATGGACCCCTTGACTACTGGGTGTGCAGGCTTGACTTGTGGCCTGAGCTATCCCAATTTGCAATGGAACTTCTGGCCTGCCCCGCTTCAAGTGTCCTGTCCTGTCTGAAAGGACTTTCAGTGCAGCAGGAGGTTTTGTCACTGAGAAGAGAAGTCGCCTATGTCAAAAAAGCCTTGACTATCTCACTTTTATAAAAATGAATGAGGGCTGGATCCCGAAGGGACTGACATTGGGCGATACATTTGAATGATGATGAGATGAGCTGGCTTGGGCTACAACTGGTAGACAGGCTGGCCTTTTTTTTTGTTATAAAGCCGGAGGACTTGCTTAACTTATCCGCCAACAACTAGTGTTCAAGCCACAAGCTTTTAGGGCACTTTATAAATGTTTTACAAACATCAATTTTTCTGGCCGCTGCTACAGCAGTTGCTACAACAATACCCAAATTTTTCAGTCATTTGTACATTCCTAATTTTTCTGGCCTCTGCTGCAGCTCTGTGGGTACAAAACTCAAATAAAAAAAATAAGGCACATAACACTAGTGATTAAACTGTTACGAATTGTACAACTTAGCATTAGCAAACCACTCATATCTGGTGGACCATTAAATTGAACGCAAAATGCCACAAATTTGAAGGAGGAGGACCGACCAAGCATCTTTATCCATCTCTTGGTTGCTCTAAATTATCTCTGTGTTCCATCTATGCCATACCTGTACTCTATTGTGCAAAAGGGTGGCATATGTGGTGTTTCATGCTGTTGTGCCTGTTGCGGGTCGTGGCCCATGGTATAAAAAGGCTGAAGGAGAACGACCTGTAATGGGTGCCCCAGCAAATTTTTAGAAAAATGTTCCCGGTTCCTCTCAATTATCTCCGGGTTTCTAAAATGGATGCCATACCTGTACTCGCTTGTGCAAAAGGATGGCATATGTGGTGGTGTTTCCTGCAGTTGTTTCTGTTGAGGGTGCTGGACCCTCTTATAAAAAGGCTGAAGGAGAACGACCTGGAGTGGGTGTCGAAGCATGGTTTTTTGGGCAATTTCACTTTTCCAAGCAATTATCTCTGGGTTTCTAAAATCAATGCCGTACCATTACTCTATTGTTCAAAAGGATGCCATATGTTCTCTTTCCTGCTGTTGTTTTGTTTGAGGGTCCTGGACCCTCTTATAAAAAGGCCTAAGGAGAAAGAAGTGTACTGGGTGTCCACTCAATGTTTTTTTCTATTTCCCATTTGCCCAAAATTATCTCTGGGTTTGTAAAATCAATGCTATACCTGTACTCTATTGTTCAAAAGGATGCCATATGTTCTCTTTCCTGCTGGTGTTTTTTCTTGAGGGTCCTGGACCCTCTTATAAAAAGGCCTAAGGAAAAAGAAGTGTACTGGGTGTCCACTCAATATATTTTTCTATTTCCCATTTGCCCAAAATTATCTCTGGGTTTGTAAAATCAATGCTGTACCTGTACTCTATTGTTCAAAAGGATGCCATATGTCCTCTTTCCTGCTGGTGTTTTGTTTGAGGGTCCTGGACCCTCTTATAAAAAGGCCTAAGGAGAAAGAAGTGTACTGGGTGTCCATCGAATCATTTGTTTGATTCAAATTCCCGGTTGCAACAAATTATCTCCGGGTTTCTAAAATCAATGCCTTTCCTGTAATCTAATTTTCAAAAGGATGCCATATGTCCTATTTCCCGCTGCTGGTTTTGTTGAGGGTCCTGGAGCCTCTGCTAAAAAGGCCTAAGGATAAATAAGTGTACTGGGTGTCTAATCAATGTTTTTTTAGATTTCACGGTTGAAACAAATTATCTCTGGGTTTCTAAAATCAATGCATTTCCTGTAATCTATTATTCAAAAGGATGCCATATGTCCTCTTTCCTGCTGCTGGTTTTGTTGAGGGTCCTGGAGCCTCTGCTAAAAAGGCCTAAAGATAAATAAGTGTACTGGGTGTCTAATCTATGTTTTTTTAGATTTCCCGGTTGCAACAAATTATCTCTGGGTTTCTAAAATCAATGCCTTTCCTGTAATCTATTATTCCAAAGGATGCCATATGTCCTCTTTCCTGCTGCTGTTTTTGTTGAGGCTCCGGGACCCTCTTATAAAAAGGCCTAAGGATAAATAAGTGTACTGGGTGTCTAATCAATTTTTTTTTAGATTTCCTGGTTGCAACAAATTATCTCCGGGTTTCTAAAATCAATGCCTTTCCTGTAATCTATTTTTCAAAAGGATGCCATATGTCCTCTTTCCTGCTGCTGGTTTTGTTGAGGGTCCTGGAGCCTCTGCTAAAAAGGCCTAAGGATAAATAAGTGTACTGGGTGTCTAATCAATGTTTTTTTAGATTTCCCGGTTGCAACAAATTATCTCTGGGTTTCTAAAATCAATGCCTTTCCTGTAATCTATTATTCCAAAGGATGCCATATGTCCTCTTTCCTGCTGCCGTTTTTGTTGAGGCTCCGGGACCCTCTTATAAAAAGGCCTAAGGATAAATATGTGTACTGGGTGTCTAATCAATGTTTTTTTAGATTTCCCGGTTGCAACAAATTATCTCTGGGTTTCTAAAATCAATGCCTTAAATGTAATCTATTGTTCAAAAGGATGCCATATGTCCTCTTTCCTTTTTTTTTGTTTTTCTCTGTATTTTTGTTTATTTTAGAAAATGTAATGCACTTATAGGTTCACTAAGATTATGACTTTGCACACTGCCATTTTCCATGCAGCATTTTGACATGTCGTGTGATATGACTAGAAGAATGGTATGTTTTGAATCTGCTGAGCATAATAATAATAAAAAAAATTAATGTAATTTAACTTGAGTTACTAACTGAAGCATGACTTCAGGAGTCAGGCGTGGTCCTAGGTAGTGGTTGTTAGCAGATTCTTTTCACTGCAAATTGCAATTGCCACAGCGTGCATAAAATGTGCGTCACCTCTCCAAATCTTACTTTTTAATGCCAATTGAAATTGCCACAGCTTGCACAACAGTAAATAAAATGTGCATCACCACAGTCTCCAAATCTGATGTCAAATGTATACAAAAAGACTGATAAAGTATTCCTTTCGAGGCGCAAAGAGATGGCTACCCAGAACACTCCAGGAACTTCCCAAGCGTCGCTGTCTTGTGTTTATGGTGATGTTGGAGACATCTCTGTGTTGTGTACAGGGAAACCAAAAATCCTCTCCATCTCTGTGAACGACAGGACGTCCTCCTTGTCATCCATAAGCACAGGAAATTGCTGGCATTTTCATTGCTTCTAGAAGTTCAGCTTTTGTGGTGATAGTACAGACTTTAATAAACTATGATTTCCTACCATACTCAAGACAATCTTGTAGTTCAAGCTTATGACTTGCTGTGGGAAACAGTGGCCTGTCCATACCAGGAAGATTTAGACAGAAGTAACGATCTCTGCTTGCAGGTGACACATTTTTAGCGTCAATCATCAAAGGGGTTGCATGCAGAATATGGCAGATGGCCCCTTATTCACATGTTTGTCCAGAGCCACAACATTTTCAAACAGCCAGAAGAAAGGTCGGTTCTCACCAGCCTTAATTCACGCTTCATTTACCAAATGCTGATATTCAAAAAATAGACAAACAGTGCCTTAAAAAAGACATTTGCGATATGGATTCACCAGAGCAAGGTCATTGCAAGTACTTCCCACAATAACAAATTCAAAATGCCACAACTCCGCAATCTTCCCCTTCACATTATTATTGTCACACTCCCTTGTACTCCTATGCCCAGCTCCCTGCTCTTGTTTTTGTTGAGGGTCCGGGACCCTCTTATAACAAGGCAAAAGGATAAAGAAGTGTACTGGGTGTTCAATCAATGTTTTTTTTTATTTGCCAGTTGCAACAAATTATCTCTGGGTTTCTAAAATCAATGCCTTACCTGTCATATATTGTTCAAAAGGATGCCATATGTCCTCTTTCCTGCAGTTGTTTCTGTTGATGGTCCTGGACCCTCTGCTAAAAAGTCCTAAGGATAAAGAAGTGTACTGGGTGTCCAATCAATGTTTTTTTCTATTTCCCGGTTCATAAAAATTATCTCAGGGATTCTTAAATCAATGCATTACATGTAATTAATTGTTCAAAAGGATGCCATATGTCCTCTTTCATGCTGTTGTTTCAGTTGAGGCTCCGGGACCCTCTTATAAAAAGGCCTAAGGATAAAGAAGTGTACTGGGGGTCCAATCAATGTTTTTTTCTATTTCCCTGTTCATATAAATTATCTCAGGGATTCTAAAATCAATGCCTTACCTGTAATCAATTGTTCAAAAGGATGCCATATGTCCTCTTTCATGCTGTTGTTTCTGTTGAGGCTCCGGGACCCTCTTATAAAAAGGCCTAAGGATAAAGAAGTGTACTGGGTGTCCAATCAATGTTTTTTTCTATTTCCCTGTTCATATAAATTATCTCAGGGATTCTAAAATCAATGCCTTAACTGTAATCAATTGTTCAAAAGGATGCCATATGTCCTCTTTCATGCTGTTGTTTCTGTTGAGGCTCCAGGACCCTCTTATAAAAAGGCCTAAGGATAAAGAAGTGTACTGGGTGTCCAATCAATGTTTTTTTCTATTTCCCTTTCATATAAATTATCTCAGGGATTCTAAAATCAATGCCTTAACTGTAATCAATTGTTCAAAAGGATGCCATATGTCCTCTTTCCTGCTGTCGTTTCTGTTGAGGGTCCGGGACCCTCTTATAAAAAGGCCTAAGGATAAAGAAGTGTACTGGGTGTCCAATCATTTTTTTTTCTATTTCCCTGTTCATATAAATGATCTCAGAGATTCTAAAATCAATGCCTTAACTGTAATCAATTGTTCAAAAGGATGCCATATGTCCTCTTTCATGCTGTTGTTTCTGTTGAGGCTCCGGGACCCTCTTATAAAAAGGCCTAAGAAGAAAGAAGTGTACTGGGTGTCCAATCGATGTTTTTTTTTTATTTCACAGTTGCAAAAAAATTATCTATGGGTTTATAAAATCAATGCCTTACCTGTCATCTATTGTTCAAAAGGATGCCATATGTCCTCTTTCCTGCAGTTGTTTCTGTTGATGGTCCTGGATCCTCTTCTAAAAAGTCCTAAGGATAAAGAAGTGTACTGGGTGTCCAATCAATGTTTTTTTCTATTTCCCGGTTCATATAAATTATCTCAGGGATTCTTAAATCAATGCCTTACCTGTAATTAATTGTTCAAAAGGATGCCATATGTCCTCTTTCATGCTGTTGTTTCAGTTGAGGCTCCGGGACCCTCTTATAAAAAGGCCTAAGGATAAAGAAGTGTACTGGGGGTCCAATCAATTTTTTTCTATTTCCCTGTTCATATAAATTATCTCAGGGATTCTAAAATCAATGCCTTACCTGTAATCAATTGTTCGAAAGGATGCCATATGTCCTCTTTCATGCTGTTGTTTCTGATTGAGGCTCCAGGACCCTCTTATAAAAAGGCCTAAGGATAAAGAAGTGTACTGGGTGTCCAATCAATGTTTTTTTCTATTTCCCTGTTCATATAAATTATCTCAGGGATTCTAAAATCAATGCCTTAACTGTAATCAATTGTTCAAAAGGATGCCATATGTCCTCTTTCATGCTATTGTTTCTGTTGAGGCTCCGGGACCCTCTTATAAAAAGGCCTAAGGATAAAGAAGTGTACTGGGTGTCCAATCAATGTTTTTTTCTATTTCCCTGTTCATATAAATGATCTCAGGGATTCTAAAATCAATGCCTTAACTGTAATCAATTGTTCAAAAGGATGCCATATGTCCTCTTTCCTGCTGTCGTTTCTGTTGAGGGTCCGGGACCCTCTTATAAAAAGGCCTAAGGATAAAGAAGTGTACTGGGTGTCCAATAATTTTTTTTTCTATTTCCCTGTTCATATAAACTCTATTGTTCAAAAGGATGCCATATGTCCTCTTTCCTGCTGTTGTTTTTCTTGAGGGTCCGGAACACTCTTCTAAAAAGGCCGAAGGAGAACGACCTGTACTGTACTGGGTGTCCAATCCTGTTTTTGTTTTCAATTTCACGGTTCATAATAAATATCGCTGTGTAACTAAAATCAATGCCATACCTGTACTCTATTGTTCAAAAGGATGGCATATGTGGTGTTTTTATTCTGTTGTGGCTGTTGAGGGTCGTGGCCATGGGACAGCGTATAAAACGGCTGAAGGAGAACGACCTGTACTGCCTTGCTGCTCCTTTTAGGCAGGCCAGCTCTTTGCATACATGCCCACAGACTCTGTAATGCATGCCTCTTTTAGGGAGAGGTGCAGCCATAATGCAGGGTCAGAACCTCTGCCTGCAACTGTTATATTCGATTTTGCGAAAGGAAGTAACCTTACCATGGTTCCCTGCACGCACGTATTGTTGTTATATTTTGGTGAGGGTAATCATGATGGACATGTAGACCACCCCCGAGAGGCATGGAAGTAAGGGATGAGATGAAAGTGCTAAGAATAGTACAACTTGAAAACAAAGAGTTAGCCATGGGTGTTAGTGCAAGACCGCTTGGCTTTTTTTGGACTTTGGGTGCGGCTAATCATGCAGGCCATATAGAGCTGCCACCATTCGGTGTTGTATCATTTATTAAACTAATAAGAACAGAACTACCAAAATACAGCCAATGAAGGGCCTTATGAAGACTGAGCCAAGGTTGTATTGTAGTATTTGGTTTGGCTAATCATGATGGCCATGTAGACCACCACCGAGAGTCCTGGAAGTAACAGGGATGACATGAAAGTGCTAAGAATAGTACTACTTGAAACAACCGAGTTAGCCATGGGTGTTAATCCAAGACCTCTTGGCTTTATTTTTGTTTTGGGTGCGGCTAATCATGCAGGCCATATAGAGCTGCCACCTTTCGGTGTTGTATCAGCTATTAAACTAATAAGAACAGTACTACAAAAATACAGCCAATGAAGGGCCTTATGAAGACTGAGCCAAGGTTGGATTGTAGTATTTGGTTAGGCTAATCATGATGGCCATGTAGACCACCACCGAGAGTCCTGGAAGTAACAGGGATGATGAGATGAAAGTGCGAAGAATAGTACTACTTGAAACAGCCGAGTTAGCCATGGGTGTTAATCCAAGACCGCTTGGCTTTTTTTTTGGTTTGGGTGCAGCTAATCATGCAGGCCATATAGAGCTGCCACCATTCGGTGTTGTATCAGGTATTAAAATAATAAGAACAGTACTACCAAAATACAGCCAATGAAGGGCCTATGAAGACTGAGCAAAGGTTGGATTGTAGTATTTTGTTAGGCTAATCATGATGGCCATGTAGACCACCCCCAAGAGGCCTGAAAGTAACAAGGATGAAAGTGCTAAGAATAGTACTAATTGAAACAACGGAGTTAGCCATGGGTGTTAGTCTAAGACCGCTTGGCTTTTTTTTGGGTTTGGGTGCGGCTAATCATGAAGGCCAGATAGACCTGCCACCATTCGGTGTTGTAACAGGTATTAAACTGCTAAGAACAGTACTACTTAACACAACCTAGTTAGTTATCATGGGTCCCAGAGCATATGTTTTGTTATTATATTTTGTAAGGGTAATCATGCAGGCAATATAGAACTCCACCAATAGGGTGAGTAACAGGTATTGAAATGCTAAGAACAGTACTACTTAACACAAAGTTACCATGGGTCCTAGAGCATATGTCTTATTATTATATTTTGTTAGGGTAATCATGCAGGCCATATAGACCTCCCCCGATAGGGTGAGTAACAGGTATTAAAATGCTAAGAAGAGTACTACTTTACACAACCTAGTTACCATGGGTGCCAGACCGCATGTCTTGTTATTCTATTTTGTAAGGGTAATCATGCAGGCCATATAGACCTCCCCCAAAAGGGTGTAACAGGTATTAAAATGCTAAGAACAGTACTAATTAACACAACCTAGTTACCATGGGTCACAGACCCAGAGCAGATGTCTTATTATATTTTGTATGGGTAATCATGCAGGCCGTATAGACCTCCCACGATAGGGTGAGTAACAGGTATTAAAATGCTAAGAAGAGTACTACTTAACACAACCTAGTTACCATGGGTCCCAGACCGCATGTTTTGTTATTATATTTTGTAAGGGTAATCATGCAGGCCATATAGACCGCCACCGATAGGGTGAGTAACAGCTATTAAAATGCTAAAGACATTACTACTTAACACAACATAGTTACCATGGGTCAAAGACCCAGAGCAGATGTCTTATTATTATATTTTGTATGGGTAATCATCCAGGCCGTATAGACCTCCCCAAATAGGGGGAGTTACAGAGATTAAAGTGCTAAGAATGGTACTACTTAAAACACAACCTAGTTAACATGGGTCCCAGACCGCATGTCTTATTATTATATTTTTTCAGGGTAATCAGGCAGGCCATATAGACCTCCCCCAATAGGGGGGGTAACAGGGATTAAAGTGCTAAGAAAAGTACTAATTAACACAAGCTAGTTACCATGGGTCCAACACCGTGTGTCTTGTTGTTATACTTTGTCAAGGTAATCATGCAGGCCATATAGACCGCCCTTGATAGGGGGAGTAACAGGGATTACAGTTATAAGAATAGTACTACTTAAACACAACCTAGTTACCATGGGTCCCAGACCAGATGTTTTCTTATTATACTTTGTCAGGCTAATCATGCAGGCCATATAGAACTCCAACAAAAGGGTGGGTAAGAGGGATTCAAGTGATAAGAAAGTTTTACTTAACACAACAAAATTACCATGGGTCCCAGACCGCGTGTCTTGTTGTTATACTTTGTCGGGGTAATCATAACCGCCATATAGACCTCCACCAATAGGGGGAGTTACAGGGCTGAAAGTGCGAAGAATAGTACTACTTAACACAACCTAGTTGGGTCCAAGACCGCATGTTTAATTATTAGACTTTATCAGGGTAATTATATATCTAAAAAATCTATCTATTTTTCTTCTATCGATTCTATCTAACTATCAATCTATGTATATCTATCTATCCTATCGATCGATCTATCTTCTGTCCGGACTGTTTTGAGACAGCCACTTGTGTTTCTGAGAAATTTGAAGTAGGAGGACAGAACAATCATCTTCTTCCATCTCCCGGTTCCAAAAACGAAGGCCATATAGACCGCAACCGATAGGTGGAGTAACAGGTTGTAGTAAAATGTTAAGAATAGTACTACTTTACACACCACAGGTCACAGACCACATGTCTTATTGTTATACTCTGTCAGGGAAATTATATATATTTCAAATTGATTTATTTATATATCAAATCGATCGAACTATCAAACGTATCGATCAAATGTAGATTGCATCTTTTGATCGATGTAATTCGTATCTATAAAATGTATATTACATATTTTGGTTGATGTCATTCGTATCTATAAAATGTATATTGCATCTTTGATTCGATAACATTCGTATCTATCAAATGTATATTGCATCTATTGATCGATGTAATTCGTATCTATCAAATGTATATTGTTTCTATTGAGCTATGTACAGTGTATCGATCATATGTATATTGCATCGATTGAGCTATGTAATCTATGTATCTATCTATCAAATCTACCTATCTCGTGGTTCTGCAAGTGGACTGTTTGCGGTTGATTGCAGTGCGTTACACTTGGAGTTTGCTCTGTCACTGTGATGCGGCCGTAACCCTTACACTACCTGATAGATACGACATCATTACTGATGTTTTAAAGCACGTTATTGCAAACAATTTGGGAATGTTAGGTGATTTAGGCCCTTTATGGGTTAAAAGCAGACTCTGCATAAACTATGTAATTTTACATGGGAGTTTTGCCAGGGATCCCCCTCCAGCATGCCACAGTCCAGGTGTTAGTAACCTTGAAACAACTTTTACATCACTATTGTGGCCAGAAAGAGTCCTTGTAGGTTTTAAAGTTCGCCTGCCTATTGAATTCAATGGCGGTTTGCGCGGTTCGTGGGTTCGCAAATGATACCGGAAGTTCGAGTCCGCCGTTCGCGAACCGAAAATTTTAAGTTTGCGACATCACTAACTGCAAATACATTAACTGTTTGATCAATTATTTGTGCATGGAATCATGAAATCATATAAGCTTAAAACATATAAATCTACAACAAAGTTTAGCAAAGAAACACTTTTAACCTAATATATAAAATGCTTTTAAATAAATACTAAACTAAGAAAGACAACATTTAGTAAGCTATAGGAGGAAGGTAAATGAAGTGTTAGTGAAGTGGCAAAGTTTAAAGGGACAGTAAAGTAAAAAAAAATCTTTCATGATTTAAATAGGGCATGTAATTTTAAACAACTTTCCAATTTACTTTTATTACCAATTTTGCTTTGTTCTCTTGGTATTCTTAGTTGAAAGCTAAATCTAGGAGGTTCATGTGCTAATTTCTTAGAACTTGAAGACTGCCTCTAATCGGAAAGCATTTTGACAGTTTTTCACCACTAGAGGGCGTTAGTTCATGTGTTTCATATAGATAACATTGAGCTCTGGCACGTGAAGCTCCTAAGAGCAAGCACTGATTAGCTAAAAATGCATGTCTGTCAGAAGAACTGAAATAAGGGGGCAGTTTGCAGAGGCATAGATACAAGGTAATCACAGAGGTAAAAAGTATATTATTATAACTGTGTTGATTATACAAAATTGGGGAATGGGTAAAAAAGGGATTATCTACCTTTTTAAACAACAAAAATTCTGGTGTTTACTGTCCCTTTAACAAAATCGAATGAAGGCAGACAATTCAGGAAGGAAACTGCTTCACAAATATCCAAGCATCCTTTATACAGTGCAGGTCAAGCAAGCAATCTCTCACTGTAAAACAGCAGAAGGTGTAAAGCTTTATGGAGAGGTATGAGGGCTAGCATAGGACAGGCATGAGATTGCTTAAAGGGACAGTCAAGTCAAAATTAAACTTTCATGATTCCGATAGGGCATGCAATTTTAAACGACATTTCAATTTACTTTTACCATCAAATTTGCTTTGTTCTCTTGGTATTCTTTGTTGAAGGCTAAACCTAGGTAGGCTCATATGCTAATTATTAGCCTCTTATCTCATTGCATTCTGACAGTTTTTCACAGTTAGACAGTGCTCACTCCCCTGGAGTTATTAATGAGTCAGCACTGATTGGCTAAAATACAAGTCTATTGAAAGAACTGAGATAAGGGGGCATATTGCAGAGGCTTAGATACAAGGTAATCACAGAAGTAAAAAGTTTATTAATATAATAGTGTTGGTTACACAAAACTGGGGAATGGGTAATAAAGGAATTATCTATATTTTTAAACAATAAAAATTTCAAGCAGACTGTCCCTTTAACTGAAGTGGCAGTGTTCTGAAAGGCCACTGGAAGCCAGATCAATTAAGTTAGGAGGACACCTAGTTCACACTTCCTGTAAATACTCACTGATAGGTTCATGAATGCCTCCCAAATAGTACTCACAAACCTCCCTGTACTAATGACACTGAAGACTAAACAAATGCTTCATAGGTTGTGAGAGTTTTGTAGACCGGTTACTTGAGAGTAGTTTCCATTACTCCCTTCTTTCCATCAGTGAAGACAAGCCCTGTAGGGCTTTATCTGGGCTTGTGATGGACAGTTCAGAAATTCTTTACCTTTTAAAGGCAATGTGAAGTATTATTTCACTAAAAATTAGACATTAATTTTTAGGACCATTTGAACTCTAGGTGATTTTAAAAGCCTACTTCAACAAATAACCTTTTCTAAAAAAATGTATACCTGTTGGTCAGTTTACAGGGTATCATTAAATAGTAATCAGTAAGGCAGTGCTTTCCAAACTGTGTGTCGGGACCAGTGACGTGCGGTGAGGTCAGAGGCTGGTGAGGCAGTTGCTATGATACGCCCAAGAAACATATATATGAACCCGACAGAGACAGCTTAAATTTTCGATTAAATGGTCAGGCTGCAGGTCCAATTTACTGTGATTATTAAATTTGCTTCATTCTATTGGTGTCCTTTGTTGAAAGATATGCAGCAATGCATTACTAGGTGCTAACTGAAGACATTACATGAGCCAATGACAAGAGGCATAAATGTGCAGCCAACAATCACCAGCTGCTCCATGTAATATATTGCTACTCCTAAGCCTACCTAGCCTAGGCATGCTTTTCAAATTACACCAAAATAAAAAAGAAAATTAGATAACAAAAGTAAAATGTAAAGTTTTTTAATATTGTATGTTTTATCTGAAACATGAAAGAAAAATGTTGTGTTTAATTCTCCTATAATGTTGTAAAACAAATTAACATCCTTTTTACTGCAGCTATTCAGAGGTTTGGATCTGGAGGGATTCTCATATGGTGCAGATGTTTGGATTTGGCATGGAGAGATAATCTGCAAGTTGATATTGTTGGGTGTGATACATTACAGTGAGATGCTCTGCACCATATGAATAATAATAATGAATAATGTTTTTGCTATACTTCTGGTTAAGATACTAAACATAAGTAAAGACGTTTTTTGATGTCTTAGTGTGTGTGTGTTTGTGTGTCTATGAGTATATGTGTGTGTTTGCGTCTATGAGTGTATGTGAGTGTGTTTTTGTGTCTATGAGTATGTGCATGTTTGTGTCTATGAGTGTATGTGCGAGTGTTTGTGTGTGTTTGTGCATCTATGTGTATTTGTGTATCTAGGCAGCACTAACCTTTGAAAGACAAGTGAACACCCTCAGATCCACACTAACACTTGCCTATACACAGACTCTAACACAAACTAACACAGACACAAAGAATGTGCAGACTGATATTCCGGTGAAGGTTGCTACCCTGCGTGGGCACATCTTAAAATTTGGCTGAAGTAAAATCAGAACAGATACCCAAATAGATGCCCACTTATAGCAGGAGGGATCTTTGTAAAACTGAAACATCTATCTGCCCATGGCATTCTAGCCACAGCAGTATTATATTATAGTTTTACCCTCACACTACAGTATAGCAAAGATATTACACGCAAGCACCTTTCCACTAAATAAAAAACAAACATGCAACATAGCTATTGTTTCTGCTGATAAAGTGCCCACTTTTCATATTTACTACTTGTCCTCCAATGATGGCTAGCTTTGAACTCCTAGTTAATTTATCTTATTGCTTAAACATACAGTGGATTTGACCCCTGAAATGCTGTGTATTATTATTCAGCAATATAAATAGCCAAAAAGAAGCAGAGTGCAGATTTCATTAGGGAAATAATAAACTTACTCAGTTCTCAATACTTTAATGTGATTTACTAAAAGCGTCTATGATTTATTTTAATATTTATTGTATTGATTTTTTTATCAGTCATTTATTTGTATATTAAAGTGATGACCAGTTTCTTTAAAATTATTAAAGTTGCAAGACACCTAATTTAATTTTTTTCTTCTTTATGATGTAGTGGTTCAGAATTTAGCAGCCATGCATCCAAAAACTCTATTTTTGTGAGTATCTACACACACACACAAATATATATATATATATATATATATATATATATATATACACATATATATATATATATATATATATATATATATATATATATATATATACACACACACATACACAGATACACAAACATATACACACACATACACACAATTCATACATTTAAATTATTATTATACAATTCTGCATACAGGAGATTTGTGTGCATCAAACTTGTGAAAATGAAAAGCATAATGCTGTGCCTATGGGGTCTTTATAAACCACTCTAGGCTGTCCAGTGTCCAGTCAGTTGTTGCCCCTTTAAATCACACTGCCCTGTGTATATTACAGTCCAAGAAGCAGCAGTAATAGGTCAGGCAGAAATCCCTTAACTTCTCTAATCTTTTAGCTGACAAACACAAGCTAATATTTACAAGGCTGGCTCTCTCCTCTCACGTAGCAAACTGACAGCAATTGTCCCACCCCTCCCCAACCTGTCCCACTCATTACGTTACCGGCAGCATCTCTTCAGTGTCTGGAGGAATTTATAGCACTGAGTTGAAGTGGTTCTGAATTCCTAAACATTTTCCTCTGTGTTTCTGGTCACAGCCAGCACTGTGCTAATACACAAAAAGGTCTGTGAGCAGCAGAAGCACATGGCGTTAAATGATTTGGAATTCAGGACCACATTGTTAAGTTGAGCTGTTGAGAGGTCTAAAAGTCAAAATTTAAGCTCCCCAGAAAATCAAATAGGTTAGCTAATCATTTGTTTTTACCGAACTTACTGCTGTCCCTCCATGCAGCACTCAGGCACAATGCAGGCATGTGATCTAAACACTAGTACCAATTAGTGTTCATTCCCTGCTTCCTTACTTCCTACTTGGAACGATCCCTATTCAGTTTTACATTAGCATGGTGTGTGTGTTTGCAAACTGCTGCTGCCTGCTGTTTCTCACTCCCTGACAGACACACAGACACCACATAAACTGGCAGCTGCATTCCAATAGGGATCGTTCCCAAGTAGTAAGTAATAGTGCAGGAGCTATTGAAGAAAGTGAGTGAGAACTTGAAGCAACAGGCAGCAGCAGTCTGCAGAAGACACACACCATGCTCAGTCTCAGTAATAATATTGCTTGCAACACGTACCTCAGCATGTGAAACAGACAGCCCCAGTACAGTCACAACCACCTTCTCTGCATTACATTTTACACATGTGCTCCCTCAGTGCTGGAGTGGCGGGGACATGATGACATCAGGACAGGTCCTTCTACTGCACAGTGCTACATAAACAATCTCACTGACTTACTGAACTTTGCGCCTCTCAGCTCTCTCTTCCCCACCTACTATGATCATGATGAAAGAGAGAGCCGGGCGCTAATTGGCTGGACTCTGGCAGAGGCTACCAATAAACATAGCCTCTATTGAGCTGTATGGCCTGCGAGTTAAGCACCACTGGGTGGCAGGCTTTAGCAATTCTCCTCTAACACATCCATATTGTGCAAAGGAGGGGCAGCAGAACGGCTCACAGCCTCTCCTTTGCACAATATGGAATCCTGATAGATGGTATAATTGGCTACTAATCTAAGTATATTTTTTGCATGGTGGCAGAGGGCTGAGAGGGCTGGGGGGGTACATTAGTATACAAATATATATATATATATATATATATATATATATATTATAAATTAAAAAATATTATTATAATTTTTTTATTTTTATTATTAATAAAGTGTAATTACACATAGAACAGGGGAGGCGCTGCCTCCCCTGCCTCCTATGACTGCACGTCACTGGTCGGGACACACTAGTGTGTCGGCAGCAGTGTGTAGGTGTGTCCCTGCTTCAGCACAAATTTTTTTAAATTTTTTTTTTATTATTTTTTTTTGGTTTCTGACTTTCCGCCTGCCTGCTGTGCATATCACATGGTTGACATGTGATTGATACCTAGGGGGTCACAGATCATCTTAACCAATTGGCGCAGCTCAGTGGGAACTGAAACTATTCCCATTGGCGGCTTTGGAGGCACATTGGCTCCTGACTGCACGTGTAGTCTCCTTAATTGGCTCGTGACTGCATGTGTAGTCAGGGAGTGGGACAGCAGTGTGTTTGCAGCGTGGGCAGTAGTCAATCGGACTCACCGAGCTCTGAGGGTGGCAACTTAAATGCTGAGCTGAAGTCAGTGGGGGGGTTTTTTGCAACTAGCTCCCAGTAGTGCATTGCTGCTCCTGCTCTTCATATATGGATAGGAAGGGGAAGTTTAAAAGTGCTTGATGATGAAATGCTATTGCTAGTGTCTTTATCTAATATTCCACCAAATATTCAGAAATTGTGTTCATCTCATCAACCTCATACATTCCATTAAAATAGTAAGTAGAATTTTTTTTTAATTCTTGTACATACTTACATACTGTTACTTGTAAATATATTTCATTATTATACCATGTATGTATGTGTCCTTATCTCTTAAAACAAGTTAGTTTAAAATCCTGTTTGCCAGTACAACTAAATTACTGTGTCGCGAAATTATGTAGGTCTAAAAAGTGTGTTTCCAACATGAAAAGTTTGGAAAGCTCTGCAGTAAGGGTTTTGAATTAGTGATATATAAAACCCAGTAAGAGGTTTTATTTAAAATCCCAAATAAACAGAATACAAATTATGAGAGTATTTGATTCATTACACAATACAACAATGTAAGGAGAGAAATGAAATTTAGGCATTAGCCACTATTACTCTCAGATCCCAAATTGTCTAGAGTTCTGAGACATTATCCACAGATGACAGCTGGAAAGGTGCAGAGTATTAGTGAAAAAATGGTTCATAGTCACTTTAAATGTCCTTTACTAAATGATGATTGGTTAACAAGATTCAGAAGAGAACCAGGTTGTTATTTGTACAAATTATCCAAAGGTTATTATGATACACAGAAAGCTAGATTTGTTCAGACAAAAATGGGAAGATCTATAAAATAGGATTACATGCAGTATATAAGGAATTATCTACCTGGCTAATTATTATTGCCCCCCTTTTATGTAGATAAAACTACATGTGAAATTATGGATAGGTCGCTTGAACATCTCAGGGATTTTGAGAATAAGAACAGATCTCCATGTATTGCAAGGCATTTTGAAAAAAGCCATAACTTCAAAACTAACAGTTTTAAATTGATTAGTATTGTGAGGGTTCATTTTGGTGTATGTGGAGGGGATTTAGACACAGGGGCCCATTTATCAAGCTCTGAACGGAGCTTGTGGGCCTGTGTTTCTGGTGAGTCTTCAGACTCGCCAGAAACACCAGTTATGAAGCAGCTGTCTAAAGATCACTGCTCCATAACCCTGTCCGCCTGCTTTGATGAGGCGGACAGGAATCGCCGGAAAGCAACACGATCGAGTACAATTGGGTTGATTGACACCTTCCTGCTGGTGGCCGATTGGCCAACGAGTCAGCAGGGGGTGGCGTTGAACCAGTAGCTCTTGTGAGCTGCTGGTGCTATGTTAAATGCGGAGAGAGTATTGCTCTCCGCATTCAGCGAGATCTTGCGGACCTGATCCGCACTGTCGGATCAGGTCCGCAAGACCTTTAATAAATAGGCCCCTTTGTCTCCAAATGGTCTGAATGAGGAGTTTACATTTAGTCAATTATTGTGGGCTCCATGTATTAAGCAACAAATGCTGCCATGGAGCCCTTGTGGAGCAGACTCATTCATATGAGCCTGCTTTCCGTAATGTATGAAGCTGATTCTTACCGGCTGTAACATGTCCGAATTGCGAATAGAGATCACCCCGAACACGTTCAATCTGGGTGATTGACAGGCTCTTCTCTTGCGTGATTGGCTGTATGAAAGTAGGGGGCGGCATTACACACACACATAATTATATATATTTAAAATGAAAAATAAAATTTTCGTCTACATGAAAAACAAAAGTATTTCAAGTATTTCTCAACGCACCTTTGGCTTTAGTGCAGTTGTCCTAGCACATCTTCAGGTTAGCAAGTGTCAGCCAGAAGAGGTTTCTGTAGTACACTCCACAAAAGTGAAATCGAGTTCGCGTTGGCCGCGCTTTCCGACCTCCAAATGTTTGCATGCCTGAGGCTTTCGCTAGAGTGCTAATTTTTTACTTTCAACTTCTATGTTTTTTTTTATTTTTTTTATTTCTTTAACAGGCTGTAAGCAAAAGTCGTATTATGGGGTCTCCTTTTTTCTCTTTATGATGATATATATAACCTTTGTATTAGCTTTTATATTGCAAAACATGTCACACATAAAATAATCATTTTTATGGTGAGAACATATAAATATAGTTCATAAAAAATAAAAACTGAATGCATGGTAAAATACAAAGTGGTGAAATCATATACTTTGTAAGCTGCAATTTATAAGGCTGAATCAAATGAAATCATATGTTTTAGGTATTACAGGTTGATATTTCATAATGGTAACTATTACTAAAATGTCCCATAGCTGAAAGGATAAATCATTCTTTACATGTTGAAAACGAAGGGTTTGAATCACCATAGTTCAATTTTTTTAGTCTTTTTTCTAATATTTTTAGAATGATAAGTATTATTAAAGCAGCATTTAGAATAGTTCTCTAGGCTAGCTGTGTGGTTCAATAGCTTTCTTTGAATTTCAAATAGTCCCTTAGTTTAAAGGTTTTTAGTTTAATATTTCACTTTAGGAAAAGGTTGTTAATGTATAACAGAGCATCTTGGTAGCACATGGTGCTTTATTACAGGCTTACAAATCTCCTTATTACAAAGCTTATACATATTTTAAAAAGGAAACACCTTTACAAGATTTTCTGCAACTTTAACATGCTAGATGAGTGTGAAAAATTGAAAGTATAAACATCTTGTTTGCTGCCATTTTGTATAGCCAAACCCCACCTACTTCTTGACTTATTTGGAAGAACTAATACATATGTTACTTTAGAAGTCATTTTTGTTAGCAAAACGCTCATTGTTTTTGAGTTCCTTATCTGATCACATCTGCTGAGGCAAACTAGAGACAGATTTGTGGTATAGTTAGGTTTGTAAAGTCTGCAGTGTACACTTCCAGTTCTCAGCACCAGAAAACTCAAATTTTGCAGCTGTAAGTTACAGGGAGAGAAGGAAAGAGCAATAATGAAAGCATATTGCAAAGTTGTTTTACTTCTCAAAACAACTAAAGATTTAATGGTCCTTTAAGCTTTTTTCTCTATCTAAGGTATCCCAACTGATTAGCAAAGCCTGACTTTTTGGATTAGAAATAGAGTGACCCAGATAACGCCACAAAAGCTGATACTTATGCTAGCTGAGCTTCAAGTCCTTTTGGTCATTAATTTATTGAGCTTTTATACAAAACGATTGCAATATATATATATATATATATATATATATATATATATATATATATATATATACACATCAGGGGCGTATTCTGGCCTAGGCCAACAAGGCCGGTGCCTAGGGAGGCAGATTTGGGAGGGGCAGCACATCTGCCCTATCCTCTCTCTAAAAGCCAGCACACAGTACAGTGAGCGATAAAGTGCAGGCTTTTACAGAATAGACAAGGCATGTGTGCTGATTAAGGCTGCTCTTCATAGGCAGTGCTCCTTTAAACCGTTGCTTCATTTAGAGCCGCCGGAATTTTTAAAGTGGAAGTGTTCCTGGTGAGAAACGTGCCCAGGGATATGCTTACAAGGTGAGGCTGGAGGAGAAGACCTTGTGCCAATATGCTGGCTCCCCTTGTCAGCTGTGGTGGGTCTGCGAGCGCAGTGCTTATTGCAGGTCTTACTAACAGACTGGATGCGTCTGTGCAGTGCTTATGCTTAGATCAGCTTGTGATGTCTAATCATAAACTCTCAGCACTAATGTATGTTAGCTTCTAATAGCTAGCATTCATGAACCCATGGAGTAAGTAGTAAATGGACACTTAAAAAGTTTAATTACTTGAATGATGGTAATTACTGTATGTTGTTGCATGTGAAGGGCAGTGATTTTTTCAAAGTGTATTCTTCTTTCCCTCCCTTCCTCTCTCCCTTCTTCCCCCTTCTCCCTCCCTTCCTCAACTCTCTTCCTCCTCAACTCACTCCCTCCTTTCTTTCCCTCCCTCCCTTCTTCCTCTCAACTCCCTCCCTTGCTCCCTTCTTTCACTCCTTTCTTTCCCTCCCACTTTTCTCTTCTCTTTGTCTCTCTCTCTCTCCCTTCTTTCCTTTTCCTCCCCTCCCCTTCTTTGCTCTCCCTTCTCTCAGGGAGAAAATGGTATGAGATGCTTGCAATTCAACCCACTTGTATGCAAATGTTTTGCTATCCCATTTTATTTTCAATTGTTATGAAATAAAAAGCAAAAAAACATTTTACCCACTGACCCAAAAAATATTAAGGGGGAAAAGGCCTAAAACCTTTGGGGGGGGGGCAGCAGAATTTTGAGTGCTTAGGGCAGCACAAAACCTAAATACGCCACTGATATACATCCTTAATTGTGATTTGAACATATGCAAGTTTACATAGTGGTGATATGCTCTACCTCTTGAGCTGTCTAAGCTCTTGAAAAACCTTATTAGCTTTACATCTAATAATGACATCACACATAGAAAATTATAGTATGTCATAGACACAAGATAAATGTGCTCACAGGAATTTGCTCACTATTTTGTTTGTCTGTAAACACACACAAAAATTACACATGTTGTGTATGTTTAGGATAATTTAATCCAAGCTCTGGACTATGCCAATTAAAATAAAGAAAACACCAAAACAAAAACAAAAAAAACATTAACTTCTCTGAGTGGGCTTAGAACCTGTGGTTGAGTAAAACAGCATGACATCACATGGAGGAGTAAATACATGGTTCATTATATACACAGGTGAAATATGTTGACAAACAAGCTCACTATGAAAAGTATCTTCAACAAAGGCTTGTTTGTGTTTTTGTACAATTCTAATTCATAGTTTGTCTCATCTTATCCTTAAACTTAAACTTTTAGTTTTATTTATTTTAATATTTCATTCACTATTTAACATCATACAGAGCTCAAAACAAACATGACTACTGCATTTAATACAATATAATTAGCAAAGTAAGATCACAAAAATAGCCAGCTTAGATGTAAATCTTGATTGACGTAACATGAAAATGCCAACTGTGCTTGTTAGAAATGAGTTTTAGTCTTGTCACACACACATAAAAATTGGTATTTAAAGCTTTATGTCGTATTAAACATATTTTCCAAACTAAATTATTAATATTCTGTGCCACACTATCCACCCTCATCAAATTATCATAAAGACTAGTGAATCAGTTTAACGTTTAGTATATTAAACTAATTTACTTTACTGAAAAAAAATTATAAACAAGAATCTTACTATTCAAAAATAATAAGAAACTGAAAATTAGTATTTAACATAGATTACTCATTTGAACTTAAACTATTAAAGCTGAACTACCATTAAAATATTCAGTTACAAAAACAACAACTATTATTTAAAGTTAACTTAATCATTTATCATTGCATTTTGAAAATGTCATTATGTCTCATTCTATGCAGTCTGTTACTATAAGACAGCCACAAAAGTATATTACCCAGCACAAGGTTAATAGGGGTGCGTGCACAGTGCAGGGATCAGAACTCATAAGCCCCCAAAGTATACAAAATATTCTAATTACAGCAGCACTCCAAAATGTTTTAATAGTAGTGAACAGAAAAATATGCATTTCGGACCAAGTCCTTAATCATGTATAAAACATATTCATGACACAGCCTCCTTTTAAACAATCAATACAAACTTCTCCCAATACAAACATGATAAAACAAAACATGCTAAAAACAAATTAAGTTGAGTATACATTTTAGTGACTGTATGAAAGGATTAATTTAAATAAAATGACATAATAATAATATGATTAAGTAACTATTGTATGCTTTATGATACTAATCACTTATTTATTTTTCTGTTATTTTATATCCCTAACAGCAGCGCCTTGCCTATAAGTGCCATTAATAGTGGACTGTCAAGGTGCACAAGATGTGGGTACATTGGGAGACTCTCGGGTACTACTGGTAATAAAAAAATGTTTTAACTGTTAAGGTTGCTAAGAAATGTTTTATTTAAGCTTTAAATTAATCAAAATTTAATAATTTTCTATTGTCTTGTATTGGAGTAACCAGAAACTAGAAATTCAATTTATGAAACAATTTTATCTTCTAATATGATGTAAACATTGTTTTGGGAGCCTATGAGCATCATGACTTTCTAAAAGTAAACCTTGTGCTCAATGGCTTTATTTCCAACTGTTATCTCAGACGATGGCATTGGTAAGGAGAAACTAGTTTATGATATAGTGGTACTGTTACAGTAGCTATAGTATAAATAATATTAGCTAATTTAGTGGTTGGATCAGATACAGTCTATTTTTTCCCCAAAGTTAAAGCTTCAATAATGCTGTCAAAATGTATTATCGGAACATTTACACTAATTATTGTACTTTAATTTTGATTAATGTTTCCCATAAAATATTGAAATAAGCATGTTGTTTGTTGATACAAGAACATCGTTTTATGATGTTTATTCATTTCATGCAAATATTCAAAATACTAATTTCATTTTATACAATAATTTGATGACTGTGAAGGACCAATGGTGTCATGTGTATTAGCAATAGATGGTCCTTGTGTTACAAGGTCTTTCTCCTGTTGTGGCCTGGAATTATTTCCAGCTCTGTGTGATGTCTACTTGAGCAAGATTTTCATAAGTATGCTCTACAAGTTCCTTTCGTATGAGCTCTGCATATATATCAAAATTAATGTTTGATGTCCATTGGGGTCATTATTCTAGTTATGTTTTTTCAGGTTTATACTTTGTAGTGGGCTTTGATGTTGTTGGAGTTGGATTGTTAATGTCAATGTGTTGTTTTGTCGCCTCAGGGGTTGGACATTGTTCTCTTGATCTTAGAAAGGCTTTGGTGCTTGATGTTTCTGATTATGTTCATGTAGGCTTTGATATCTCTACAAAGACAGGATATATATTTTTTGTCTACAAATTAAAAAAAAAAAAAATTAAAGTGAATTTTTAACTTAACGCACAGTGTATTCAAAACAAATTACATTACTTTTTTGCTCACTCACCAGGCACTTTTATAGCTGAAGCATCTCCAGCACTTAGGTTATGACCCCTGCTTAGAGGGCTGCTTGATGCAACTTGTTTTAATGATCTGTGTAACAGCTATTGCTGGGCCACCACCAGATTTTTTTTTTAATAAATCTGCTTTAAAGTGATGGTAAGCTCAACCCTTTATTAAAAACAGATCCGGAATGTTAGCAATATTTTAGATGGAGTTTCATTCATTAGTTGTAATGAAGTTGTGCTATAACTTACTTTTTAATATAGATATGAAATTCACACACCCAGACTCTGCTGCCCATTTCAAAAGTCATTTTTTTCTGTGAACTAATGGTTTGAAATGTTGTCCAATCAGCACTCTAGCTACAACAAACGTGCCATATGGGGAAAGCGCTGACTGGAGAACAATTTAAACCTATAGCTCACAGAAAAATTTACTTTTGAAGTGGGCGGCAGAGCACGGGGGGATTTAAATTTCATATCTAAATTACAAAGTAAGTTATAGTGCAACTTCAATACAACTGATGAATTAAACACTGTCTAAAATATCCCTAAGTTTACCATCACTTTAAGGCTAATGTTTTTTTACAGCACCATAGCAATCATTAAATATGAGCTTGATATATTTAGCTGTTCTTTTGTTGGCTACATTAGAGGCTACATTTATATGTAAGTGTCACATAAAGCAGGCGTTTTGGTTACCGATACCCTTAGTACTGTGTTAGTGATAGAAAATCCCATTTTAGAATGTTTAAGCACTCACTTCATAATCATGCATATTTAACTTATGTGGCAAAGGCTTGCCAGGAAACCTTTAGGGATGCACAGAATCCAGAGCTTCAGTTTTTTTTGGCCAGGGATGAAATACTGTTCTACCTGAAAGTGTCTTTTTTATGGCTGCTTATTTCCTCCTTCTGCCTTTATTTACCAACTCTACCCCAATGGCCCACTCATGCTCCTTAAACAAAATGTTTAGCAGGAGAATGTATTTAAAAATACTGCATAAATATATGGATTTATAAGAGTGTGTTGTAAATGAGATATATGTGACATAAAAATTTAACAACTGATTTTTCAAAGTAATTCAATTTTGGTGCCCCCTATTTAATCCATATTCCTGTTTTTGCAACTGTTGTGCTATTAGCTTAGCATCATTAACTAGGGAGTTTTTCTGAGGTTACAATGTCACAATGTGTATGTAGTCTTTAAAAGGAAAATGTCAATATAAAAAACACTCTGGCTTTAGAGAGTAAGACACATACAACTTGGATGGTAGCTATATTTTAAATTGGATTGCACAGTTATGTTGTTGGAATGCTTTTTTTTTTTTAGTTTTTTTTTATTAATAGCTAGAAGAGTGGAAAATGGGTTTTAATTAAAAGAAGCGTTTTTAGAATCAATTTATGGTAAGTCAATACAAATGCATGTTCTCTGGACGCTACATCTGATAACAAACACTCGGCTAGATTACGAGTTTTGCGCTAAACAGGGTGCGAAACTAACACCAAAAAAGTTGCGTTATTTCACTCTCCATAGCACTGCCATTACGAGTTATTGAAAAGCCTCCTTGTGCTGTGCGATATGGTGCATTAAGCTCCATACTGCACAAAAGCCAAGGGCTGAGTTTACGTGCTCGTGCACGCTTTCCCCCAAAAACATCAATAGGGAGAGAGTGTATGAAAAAAACATGGGGCCCGATCCGATATGCATCGTCGCCCGCAAAAGCCGGCGATGCCAGATTTTGCGAGATTTTGGTATTGCATATACGGCATAGCATACAAGTTACGGCCATATATTTCACCCGTCACTCGCAATTTTTACTCCCATAGGCTAACATGGGACCGCGTTGTAATTTGTAAATCGGTATCCAATATCCAGCGCAAGGCCTTACGTGGTGAAAATGGAGAAATCTTACTCCATTTTCACCTCGCCATAAAATGCAGCTGAAGCAGGCCTTGCGCTGAGTATGGGAGCACCGTAACTCCCTAAGATGCCTGAAAAATAAACTAACACCTAACGCATGCACAATGTCTATCTACCTGTCAACCACAATCCCCCACCGCAATAACTAATAAACTGTATTAACCCCTAAACCGCCATAGCCCACACCGCAATTAACCTATTCTAGTATTAACCCCTAAACCGCCATAGCCCACATAGCCTATTAAATCTATTAACCCCTAATCTGCCACCGCAAACGTCGCCGCCACTATAATAAAGTTATTAACCCCTAAACCTAAGTCTAACACTAACCCTAACACCCCCCTAACTTAAATATTATTTTAATAAATCTAAATAATATTACTATTATTAACTAAATTATTCCCATTTAAAACTAAATACTTACCTATAAAATAAACCCTAAGATAGCTACAATATAATTAATAATTACATTGTAGCTATTTTAGGATTTATTTTTATTTTACAGGCAACTTTGTATTTATTTTAACTATGTACAATAGCTATTAAATAGTTAATAACTATTTAATAGCTACCTAGTTAAAATAATTACAAATTTACCTGTAAAATAAACCCTAACCTAAGTTACAATTACACCTAACACTACACTATCATTAAATTAATTAAATTAATTAACTACAATTACCTAACATTAAATCCAATAAAATAAAATAAACTATAGTACAAAAAAATCAAACACTAAATTACAGAAAATAAAAAAAATTACAAGAAGTTTAAACTAATTACACATAATCTAAGCCCCCTAATAAAATAAAAAAGCCCCCCAAAATAATAAAATGCCCTACCCTATACTAAATTACAAATAGCCCTTAAAAGTGCTTTTTGCGGGACATTGCTCCAAAGTAATCAGCTCTTTTACCTGTAAAAAAGAAATACAATCCCCCCAACATTAAAACCCACTACCCACTCCCAAACTTACTCTAAAATCCACCCAATCCCCCCTTAAAAAAAACCTAACACTACCCCATTGTAGATCACCCTACCTTGAGCCGTCTTCACCCAACCGGGCAGAAGTCTTCATCCGATCCGGGCACAAGTGGTCCTCCAGTCGGGCAGAAGTCTTCATCCGATCCGGGCAGAAGAGGTCTTCCATCCGGGCAGAAGTCTTCATCCAAGCGGCCGACGAATGAAGGTTCCTTTAAATGACGTCATCCAAAATGGCATCCCTTGAATTCCGATTGGCTGATAGGATTCAATCAGCCAATCGGAATTAAGGTATGAATAATCTGATTGGCTGATCCAATCAGCCAATAGGATTGAGCTTGTATTCTATTGGCTGATTGGAACAGCCAATAGAATGTGAGGTCAATCCGATTGGCTGATTGCATCAGCCAATCGGATTTTTCCTACCTTAATTCCAATTGCCTGATAGAATTCTATCAGCCAATCGGAATTCAAGGGACGCCATCTTGGATGACGTCATTTAAAGGAACCTTCATTCATCATTAGTCCGTCAGCCAGGAAGGATGCTCCACGTCGGATGTCTTCAAGATGGTGCCGCTCCTCATCGGATGGAAGAAGATAGAAGATGCCGCTTGGATGAAGACTTCTGCCCGGATGGAGGACCTCTTCTGCCCAGATCGGATGAAGACTTCTGCCCAGCTGGAGGACCACTTGTGCCCGGATCGGATGAAGACTTTGGCCCGGCTGGGTGAAGACGGCTCAAGGTAGGGGGATCCTCAATGGGGTAGTGTTAGGTTTATTTAAGGGGGGATTGGGGGGGGGTTTAGAGTAAGGTTGGGTGTGGGTGGTGGGTTTTAATGTTGGGGGCTTGTATTTCTTTTTTTTTTTTTTTAATAACTTTATTTATATAGTTACTGGCTCCATCACAACATGAGAACGTCATATACAGAGACACTATTACATATACACAAATTGAGAAGCGAATGTTGCTAACAGCAAGATTGGTTCCACATTGCTACAGAGTCCAGCATTTTTCTATTATAACAAACATAAAACAAACATTAACTTAACACATAACAAGGGTGAGAAAACCCTTGAGCAAACCCTCCACTTCGGGGGATAGAAGTGGGGGGGGGGGTACTCGCACCCCGGCACACAGGGGAAGAAAGGGTCAATGTATCAGGGCCGGATGATACTTAAGGTCAAGAGTGAGATATGGCATAGCTCTCAAGATGTGGATGTTGGGGGAGGGAGGCACCATCTGCCATGAAGGTTTTCTTCCAACATGAACAAAGAGTTACGGAAGGGGTAGATTATCCTATTTCGCACCTGAGGGGATACATGTAAAAGATAGGGTTCCCATTTATGTATGAAGAGTTTAATTCTTTTCTCTAAATCCCCCTGTACATCTGATTGTTCTATAAGCACTTGGTTGTGTATGGCATGTAGGAGCTTTCTAAAAGGGGGGGGCTTATTAGACGCCCAAAATTGCAAGATTAGTCTCCTAGTAAGGAGTACCACAGAGTAGAGAAATTTTCGGTATTTCGATATTACCTCGAAATCGTGTAAAAATATAATGTTGGTGGACGTCAAGGTGACTCTGTCGCCCAAAACCCTATGTAGCCAATAGCTAAGTCTGCCCCACAGTCCAACAAGTTTGGGACAGTCCCAAAGGAGGTGTATAATGTCAGGGGATGGGAAAGAACACTTACTACAGCTGTCAACTGCCTGTGGTACCATCTTAGCTCGAAGCTTCGGGAGAATATATGCCTGGTGGAGGAGTTTAGTGTGGGATTCCCTCGAGTACGCCGAGAGAGTGGCCATATGGACCCTGGAGAAGCTATCAATTAGGTCAGGCATGGTGATAGATATTGCTCTTGTTCTCTGCCATTTATCATGTATTGTCTGTAAAGCCTGTTGCTCCAAATGGGCCACTATCTCGTTGTATATGCTGGTAATTGAGTGTGAACCTCTTAGCGTAGCGCGGTATAATCTATCTATACTGGAACTAGTGTTCGTGAGCTGGTTAGTAGTAATGAGGGCCCTAACATAGTGTCTACATTGGAAGTAGGCAAACATGGTGCCCGGTGGAAGGTTGTGTGTCTCTCTCAGAGCCTGGAAAGGAAGGATTTGCAATGTAGTGGGGTTAAGAAGTTGCGCGATAGATGTCAGCCCAAGGGTCTCCCATATGTGGAAGGCCCGTGTAGTATATCCCGGGATGAATTTGGGGTTCCCCTGGAGAGGTAAATATTTAGTGGTCTCATGGTCAATTTTCCAGAACCTGCACACGTTGCGCCACGCTCTAAGGGGGTCCCGAAAGAGTATGCTTTGAGAGATGTGGGAGGGGAGGGAGGATAGCTTAGCGTGTGGTAGATAAGCTGCATTGAGAGGTGCAATTAAGTCCAGTTCTACAGCGGGGCTAAAGTAAGTAGATTTAGTGAGCCACCCCATGGTTAGTTTAGCTAGTGTCGCCCAATTATACCATTGGATATTTGGGAACTTAAGGCCCCCCGCATTCACTAACATAGAGAGTTTAGATTTACTAATCCTATGCTTCCTCTGACTCCAAACAAATGAGGTAAATATAGTAGTAATATTTTGAATGTCTTTATTGTGGAGTAGGAGAGGGAGCATCTGCAAGGGATACAGTATTTTAGGGAGGATGATCATTTTGAGAAGGTGAATTCTACCATGTAAAGTTAAGGGGAGCCCCCTCCAGCTTCTGATTAGAGCCTGGGTACTAGTTATAATTTTAGGAATATTGAGGTTGTATAGGAGCATAGGGTCAACATGGAGTTGGATGCCCAAATACTTAAAAGACCCAGCCGTGACATGAACGTTGGTGTCACTAAGTGTGCTATTTTTATTATTTTGGAGCCACGTGACTTCTGATTTGTCAATATTTATTTTATAACCAGTGAATTTACCAAAGGCTGACAGAATTTCCAACAGCCCAGGCAGGTTCATGGCAGGATCGCTCACATAAAGTAGCAAGTCATCTGCAAAGAGAGATAAGTGAAGGAGTTGTGAGTGAATCCGAAGGCCAGGACAGTGTTGGCGTATGTAACAGGCTAGTGGCTCAATTGCCAGATCGAATAGGAGCGGGGACAGTGGGCAACCTTGCCTGGTTCCCCTGCCCAGTTCGAAGGAGGGAGACAAACCGTTATTTATGATTATGGATGCCGAGGGAGAGTCGTACAGTCTTTGTATGACCTCTAGGAAATGCCCCGTTATTCCAAATTTGGCCAGCGCTGTATAGAGATGGTCCCACTCTACCCTATCAAACGCCTTTTCAGCGTCTACAGCGAAAAGGCAAGCATCAGGCAGTGAATTATCTGTGGAGGATGCTTGGGCTCTGTGGTAGTGGTCAATGACCGCAAGCGTTTTCCTCAGGTTGAATACCGAGGAACGATGCTTGACGAAGCCCGTTTGATCGGGGTGCACCAGAAAGTGGAGCACCTCCGCCAACCTATTAGCCAGAATTTTAGTTAGTAGTTTATAGTCTCCATTTAGTAAGGAGATCGGCCTGTAAGAGGAGGGCACCATAGGGTCTTTGTCAGGTTTGAGTATTACACAGATGTTTGCGTCAGAAAATCTGGGGTCAGGGACAGAGGCCCCCGAAAGATATGAAGAGAAAAGGGTCGCTAGAGTGGGGGCTATGTCAGGGGCTAAAAGTTTGTAGTACTCTGCGGGGAGACCATCAGGTCCCGCCGCTTTGCCAAGTTTGATGCGTTTAATGGTGTCTATTACCTCCCTCGGCTGAATGGGGGCATTAAGAGAGGACAACTGGTCTTGTGTCAAAGAAGGGACATCCACATTATTCCAGAATGAGCATTTGTCAAGTTCTGATATCTCTTGCCTAGAGTACAGTCTAGTGTAGTAAGAGACAAATTCCTGCATGATTGTCGGGGTGTCAGTGCATGACTTCCCCTCAGCAGTTAGCGCTGGGATATATGTTTTAGGTGTAACCACCTTGACCATAGAGGCCATGGTTCTACCAGCCTTGTTCCCATATCTGTAAAACTTCCCCTGTCTATGAATAGCATACGCGTTATCTACCATTTGAATATGGGTATCTCTCTCCTTTTTAAGGTCGTAGTACTGTTGTCTAGTTTGGGGTGAGGGATGGGAGAGATAGTTGTTATAGGCCGTTGCAAGCTTTGTTAACATCTCATCTGTGATTTTTTTGCTCTTGCGGTTATGATGTGAGGTATAAGCTGTAATTCTTCCTCTCATAACAGCCTTAGAGGCATGCCAGAAGAGGTCTGAATTATCTCTGTGTTGTGCATTATCTGCATTGTAATCTATCCAGAAAGAGCGTAGTTGTTGCCGAAAGTCGGCGTTATTGTAAAGAAAAGAGGGGAATCGCCAAGTTTTCTGTAGGTTGGTTGGTGGGGTGAAGTCCAGAAGGAGTAGGATAGGTGCGTGGTCTGATATGGTCACAGGAAAGATCTTAGTGAGAGGGACATATGGTGTGAGGGCGGGAGCAGTCAGGAAATAGTCAATCCTAGACATGGTATGATGTGTTTTAGAAATGCAGGTATAATCCTTGTCTGTTGGGTTGCGTAATCTCCACAAGTCTACCAGTCCCAAGTCAGTTTTAAGTCTATCAATAAGTTTTACCTCGGCTTTCTGTCTACGTGATACAGTTCGTAGGGGCGGTCCAGTCGAGAGTTCCACAAATCTGTCAAGCGGTAAGAGTTGCGTCATGTTAAAGTCGCCCCCTACGATTATTGGGAGCTCACCTCTCCTCGCTAAACAAAGCTGTAAGTGTTGCCAAAAGTGGGGCGAGAGATTATTCGGGCCATACACGTTGCAGAGTAGATATGATTTCGATGCAATACTGAGAGTAGTAATTATGTAGCGTCCCCTAGGATCTAACTGTGTATCTTTGAAAGTTGCAGAAAGACCTTTTCTGATCAAGATAGCTACTCCTCTCCTCCGTCCCTCCGTTGGAGTATTAATAACCTGCCCCACCCATCTAATTTTAAGCTTGTCATGTTCCTCCTGAGTTAAGCGGGTTTCCTGTATGAGGGCTATGTCAGCATGTATAGAGTTTAAGAAGTGCAATATTTTACTACGTTTAGCGGGGGATGTAATGCCCCCCACGTTCCACGAGACTATATTACATCGTACTGCCATACAATAAGTAGTAAGGGAGACATTAGTTGGGGCATGGTGAAATAAGCAAGGAAAAGGGGAAGTAGGGATGTGGCCTCTCTCTCCAATGCTGTCAGGCAGTGGAGAAGTGTGTCAGAAAGTCTGGTAATGTGTGCCAGGGTGCAGTACTTACATAAACAGAGAGGCGGGAGAAACCATGGCAACAGTTCACAAGACCACCAAAGCTCGGATATTCTCAGCAGTTGGCGTCCCCCGGAGTGGAGGCAAGAATTCTGATGGAGGCAGAGAGAGAAAAGCATCAACAGGGCACAGAACCACATTCCCAAACCCTCACCAGATCCCCATCCCATTCCACCGGTGCTACCAGCCATTTCGCCCATGTGGGAAGGAGAGATCAAGGTCACCTCTCGGTTAATGCTATTGAGTGGAGCACCAGGGGAATGGTAGACATATTGCTGTAACAATGTAGTTAAGGACATACAGGCATAGAGAAGTAATATCCAAGCCCCACATTTCAAAATACACAGTTCAGGGGTATTTCCGTTATCCTGGTCTATAACTATATCTAGGCCTGGGCCAGATGAAGTACAGGGCGTAGGAGTTTTCAAGTGCAGGCCGGGAGGCTCTCGTGCACTGGGAGATAAGATGGTGGCTGAAAGCTTATCAAGGATTTCTTTTTTAATTAAGAAGAAATATGCCCAAAATAGGTAAGGGAATCGTGGCAAGTGCATGGTTAGGCAACGGGTGCTAGGGTATACAGATGCATAGAGTTTCCAGACAAGAAAAAGGGCCATATGAATTAAAATGAACAGTAGGCGATAGGAGGGTCTCTGCGATAAAGTGCAGTCGGCCGAGGCCAGACTAGGTGGGATATGTGAGATAAGAGGGGAGCCTTTATCAGGAGCAAAATGTAACAGGCCACCTACAGTACCAGTGGTACCTACGTACGGGATTGGACATGTGCTATACTTAGGGCCCCAAACCCCAGGATTTAGAGGTAAAGGCATTGAAACAGAGGGAACAGTGGCAATAACAATTTTGTTAACTTTCAAGAACATAAAATAACAGGTAACACAATAGATCTCAACCATTGATAAAACGAGTACATTGTCAACATGAGCCACCTCCTTGACCCGGCAACCTTGGGAAACTGCGGCAGGGGTATGCTGCTGCAATGGTAGGAGCAGTAGCCAATAAATCAGAATCATTTGAGGAGGAGAACCTCTCACTTGGTCCGCTTCTAGAGTGTTTCCAAAGGCGAAGAATATCACACTTCCTTGGATCCTCATAGGAAGACAGAAAAAGAGGGGAAAAAGGTGCAAGAAATTCGGTCGCCCAAAATCAGTGCACATCATCTTGCATGTCCTTGTCCAGGAATGATTGCAGTTCCTTTGGGTTGTTGAAATATTTAGGCCCAGCAGGGGTCTGCAGCCTCAACTTAGCTGGGTACAGTAGTGTAGCTTGCTTCCCTTCTTTATGTAGCCTAGAGCAAAGTGGGGCGAAATCTCTTCGCATCTTGGATACTTCTGCAGAGAAGTCTTGAAAAATCAGGAGTTGTTTTCCTTCAAATTGTAATTGTCCGGTATGGGCCCGGTATGCTCTCAGCAGAGCCAACTTTTCCTGATAATTCAGGCATTTGAAAATTACCTGACGTGGACGAGAGTTCAGTGTTTCAAGTCCCTTGTCCGGGCCCAGACGGTGTGCACGCTCCACATCCAAGGGTAAGTGGTCCGGATTCATCTTTAGAAGCTTGGGCAGGGTTAAAGCAGTGAATTCCAGCAGATCTTTGCTTTTTATCGTTTCTGGAACTCCCACTACCCGCAAGTTGTTCCTGCGACTCCTATTTTCGAGGTCGTCTACTTTCTCCTGCAGCGCTCTATTCTGTCGCTGAAGTTGTCTTACTGAGGTGGATGTAGACGCCTGCATATCCTCCACATCAGAGATGCGTTGCTCAGCGTGTGTGAGCCTGGATGAAAATTGGCGCACTTCACTAGTGAGTGTGTCAACCCCTGCCTGGAGAGTGTCCATTTTGGGGAGGAAGAAGGATTTTAGTTCCTGAAGTAGTGCAGACGAATCTGTCGTGATGACCTGGGAGGCCCTGGGGGAGGGCGGAGGGTCAGGGTGTATATCTGTGGCTGGTCGCTTCTTCTCTGTATGCTTGCCTCTGGAAGTCATTATTTCCGCAGCTTTGCTGGTAATAGGTGCAAAATAATGGTCAAGCTTCATGCAAACAGTGTGCTGATAGTTGCAGAGTTCAGATGGTAAATGCTTGTAAAACTGTATATGACCTCTAGGAGGCAGTGCAGAACAGTAAATGCTGATGGCAGAAACAGCTTCAGAGAAAAGCAGCAGAGGTTGTTCACCAGAATCTCACAATTGAGCTGTGCAAATAAAAAGATTTCACCTAGTGGTGTTATAAACGGTAAATACCAATCCAAGAAGATAGTGAGAGAGCAAAAACAGCCAAAGTATCAAGTTGAATAGAATGGTGAGCTGGTGTTGTTATTCACAATATAAGCACAGGCAGTAAGCTTCTGTTATGCAGCTCCACAGCTTCTTCAGCAAGGTTTCACATGGGACTAGCAAGTAGATCAAAGAAGGAGCGTGGCGCCACACTGCATGCTGTCAGTACTGTTAAAGAGTCTATCTCCCAATGGCTGTGCGGGGGTTTTATAGGGTAAGAATGTGTAGAAAGACACTGCGGGGAGGGCTGTGTGCTGTGAGCCGGGAGATATATGATAGCAGAATCCCACGTGGCAGTTCTTAGATGTAAGGCTGTGGACCTAAAAGTTTCCCATTTTTGCTTTCTTACTAGGGACACCAATGCTAGATGTTGCAGCATGAAGTTTAGTGGTTCCCAAGCTACACAGGCCCTCTCCCTCCTCAGGCACAGTCTCTATTTCTCCCCCTATAATGCTCTTTTAGCAAATTGAGCGGTACTCTCACCAATGAGTCTTTGTGTGTTGTTGCAGCCACCTCACTCTTACCGCTCCTCTGCAGTGCCGGGTATGTTCTCCGGTACTCTGTCCCGTCCAGCAGGTGAAGGAGAAAAAAGGCCGCAGGCCAAGATGGCGCCTGAACTTAGCGCTCCGTTGCGCACTTCTATCGTTGTATTTCTTTTTTTACAGGTAAAAGAGCTGATTACTTTGGGTCAATGCCCCTCAAAAAGCCCTTTTAAGGGCTATTTGTAATTTAGTATAGGGTAGGGCATTTTATTATTTTGGGGGACTTTTATATTTTATTAGGGGGCTTAGATTAGGTGTAATTAGTTTAAACTTCTTGTATTTTTTTTTATTTTCTGTAATTTAGTGGGGGGTTTTGTACTATAGTTTATTTAATTGTATTTAATTTTAGCTAATTGTAGTTCATTAATTAAATTAATTTAATGATAGTGTAGTGTTAGGTGTAATTGTAATTTAGGTTAGGGTTTATTTTACAGGTAAATTTGTAATTATTTTAACCAGGTAGCTATTAAATAGTTATTAACTATTTAATAGCTATTGTACCTAGTTAAAATAAATACAAAGTTGCCTGTAAAATAAACCCTAACCTAAATTACAATTAACTTTAGTTAATAATAGTAATATTATTTAGATTTATTTAAATAATAATTAAGTTAGGGGAGTGTTAGGGTTAGGGTTAGATTTAGGGGTTAATAACTTTATTATAGTGGCGGCGACGACATTGGCAGCGGCAGATTAGGGGTTAATAGATTTAATAGGCTATGTGGGCTATGGCGGTTTAGGGGTTAATACTAGAATAGGTTTATTGCGGTGTGGGCTATGGCAGTTTAGGGGTTAATAATATAGTTATCACTTGCGGTGTGGGCTATGGCGGTTTAGGGGTTAATAATTAGGCTTATTACGTTGTGGGGGATTTTCAGTCTAGGGGTTAATATATTTATTATTAGTAGTGAGAGGGGAGATTGCGGATATAGGGGTTTTACGTGTCTGGCTTATTTTTGGGAGGCAGGTTAGACTTTTACGGGAAGTTTAATATTTCCTTTACTTTTCTTAGGCGCCGGCAGTTTCTAAAGTGCCATAAGTCACTAGCGACTCCAGAAATTTGTAGTTACGCTCATTTCTGTACATCGCTAGTTTATCAGACTTACGGCACTTTAGGAACAGCCGGCGGGGTATATGTAATACCCCGATGTGCAAGGTGAAATTACAGGCGGCGCAGGTTCCCACGCTTGCGCCGAAACCTACGCCGTATATCGGATCGCGCCCCCTATACCTGAAGTGCGGAATAAAAAATCTCCGTAATGCAACCCCATTGATGTCTATGGGGAAAAAAAGTTATGTGTAAACCTAACACAAACTCCAAGTCTAAACACCCCTAATCCGCCGCCCCCGACATCGCCGACACTAAATAAAGTGATTAATTCCTAAACCGCTGCCCCCGACTTTGCCAACACTAAATAAAAGCTATTAACCCCTAATCCTCCGCACCCCGACATCGCCGCCACTAAAAAAATTGATAAACCCAGATTCCGCCGCTCCCCGACATCGCCGCCACTAAATAAATAAACCTCCGGACTCCCACATCGCCGCCACAAAATAAACCTATTAACCCCTAATCCTTCGGCCTCCCACATCGCTGCCACTAAATAAACCTAAACTGCCACCCCCCACATTGCAAAACACTAAATTAAACTATTAACCCCAAAACCTAACACCCCCCTAACTTTAAATTAAAATTACAATATAACTATATTTAAATAAATAAAAACTTACCTGTTAAATAAAAATAAACCTAAATTTAAACTATAAATTAACCTAACATTACTATTCTAATAAAATAAAAAACTACCAATTTAAAAAATTTAGATTACAAATTTAAAAAACACTACGAAAAAAATAAAAAAATCTAAAATTGTGAAAAATAAACAACTAAGATTACAAAAATAATAAACGAAATTATAAAAAAAAAACAATTACACCTAATCTAATAGCCCTATATAAATAAAAAAGCCCCCAAAATAAAAATACCCCCTAACCTACAATAAGCTACCAATAGCCCTTAAAAGGGCCTTTTGTAGGGCATTTCCCTAAGTTAAACAGCTCTTTTACCTGTAAAAAAATACCAAGTTCCCCCAACAGTAAAACCCACCACCCAACCAACCCCCCAAAATAAAAAAACCTAACTCTAAAAAAAATCTAAGCTATCCAATTCCCCCTAAAGGAACATTTGTATGGGCATTGACTTTAAAAGGCCATTCAGCTCTTTTTCACTGCCCTTAAAAGGGCATTCAGCTCTTTTACAATTGCCCAAAGCCCTAATCTAAAAAAAGCCATACTGCACAAAAGCCAAGGGCTGAGTTTACGTGCTTGTGCACGCTTTCCCCTATAGACATCAATGGGGAGAGAGTGTATGAAAAAATACCTGAAGTGCGGAATGAAAAATCTCTGTAACGCAACCCCATTGATGTCTATTGGGAAAAAAGTTACGTGTGAACCTAACACCCTAACATAAACCCTAAGTCTAAACACCCCTAATCCGTCTCCCCCAACATCACTGACACTAAATAAAGTGATTAACCCCTAAACTGATGCCCCGACTTTGCCAACACTAAATAAAAGCTATTAGCCCCTAATCCTCCGCACCCCGACATCGCCGCCACTAAATAAATTGATTAACCCCTATTCCACCGCACCCTGACATCGCCCGCCACTAAATAAATCTATTAACCCCTAACCCTCCGGCCTCCCACATCGCTGCCACTAAATAAAACCTATTAACCCCTAAACTGCCGGCTCCCCACATTGCAAAACACTAAATTAAACTATTAGCCCCTAAACCAAACTCCCCCCTAACTTTAAATTAAAATTACAATATAACTAAATTTAAATAAATAAAAACTTACCTGTGAAATAAAAATAAACCTAAATTTAAACTATAAATTAACCTAACATTGGTATTCTAATAAAATAAAAAAAAAACACTACCAATTAAAAAATCTAAATTACAATTTTAAAAAAACCTAACACAAAGAAAAAAATGTAAAAAATCTAAAATTACAAAAAATAATAAATACTAAATTGCGAAAAATAAAAAACACTAAGATTACAAAAATAATAAACAAAATTATCAAAAATAAAAACAATTACACCTAATCTAATAGCCCTATAAAAATAAAAAAACAAACAAAATAAAAAAAAACCCTAGCCTACAATAAACTACCAATAGCCCTTAAAAGGGCCTTTTGTAGGGCATTGCTCTAAGTTAAACAGCTCTTTTACCTGTAAAAAAATACCAAGTTCCCCCAATAGTAAAACCCACCACCCAACCAACCCCCAAAATAAAAAACCTAACTCTAAAAAAAACCTAAGCTACCCAATTCCCCCTAAAGGGGAATTTGTATGGGCATTGTCTTTAAAAGGGCACTCAGCTCTTTTTCACTGCCCTTAAAAGGGAATTCAGCTCTTTAACAATTGCCCAAAGCCCTAATCTAATTAAAAAAAAAACCACCCCAAAAAAATGAAAAAAGAAACCTAACACTAACCCCATAAAATCTACTTATGGTTCCTAAAGTCCAGAGATCCATCTTCATCCAGGCGGCAAGAAGTCTTCATCCAGGCGGCGACACCTTCATCCATCTCGGGGACGTCTTCTATCTTCATCCCAGTGGTGCAGAGCTGAGCAATCCTGGAAGCCATCCTAAGCGGAACAGCCAATAGGATTTCAGTAGCTCTCATCCTATTGGCTATTTTGAACAGTCAATAGAATTTCAGAAGCTCTCATCCTATTGGCTGATTTGAATTTGAAACGGCTACCTTGCATTAAACTTCAGTGTACGGCGGTGCCCATATGAAGAGGACGCTCTGCGCAGGATGGCTTCCAGGATAGCTCCACTTCGTGCCACCGGGATGAAGATAGAAGACGTCCTGAGATGGATGAAGGTGTCGCCACCTGGATAAAGACTTCTCGTCGCCTGGATGAAAATGGATGTCCGGACTTCAGGAACCGTGAGTAGATTTTATGGGGTTAGTGGGTGGATTCTTTTTTTTAGATTAGGGCTTTGGGCAATTGTAAAAGAGATGAATGCCCTTTTAATGGCAGTGAAAAAAGAGCTGAATGCCCTTTTAAGGGCAATGCCCATACAAATGCCCCTTTAGGGGCAATGGGTAGCTTAGGTTTTTTTTAGAGTTAGTTTTTTTTATTTTGGGGGGTTGGTTGGGTGGTGGGTTTTACTGTTGGGGGGACTTTGTATTTTTTTACAGGTAAAAGAGCTGTTTAACTTAGAGCAATGCCCTACAAAAGACCCTTTTTGGTAGCTTATTATAGGATAGGGGGTGTTTTTATTTTGGGGGACTTTTTTATTTTTATAGGGCTATAAGATTAGGTGTAATTGATTTTATTTTTGATAATTTTGTTTATTTTTTGTAATCTTAGTGTTTTTTATTTTTCATAATTTAGTGTTTGTTATTTTTTGTAATTTTAGATTTTTTAATTTTTTTCGTAGTGTTAGGTTTTTTAAATTTGTAATTTAGATTTTTTAATTGGTAGTTTTTTCATTTTATTATAATAGTCATGTTAGGTTAATTTACAGTTTGAACTTAGGTTTATTTTTATTTCACAGGTAAGTTTTTATATATTTTAAGATAGTTATATTGTAATTTTAATTTAAAGTTAGGGGGGTGTTAGGTTTAGGGGTTAATAGGTTTATTTTGTGGCGGCGATGTGGGAGGCCGAAAGTTTAGGGGTTAATAGGTTTATTTAGTGGCGGCTATGTGGGTGGCCGGGGGTTAGTGGTTACTATCTTTATTATATAGTGTCGGTGATGTTGGGGAGCGCCGGTTTAGGGGTTAATATATTTGTATAGTGTTGACGATGTGGGTGGGCGGCAGATTAGGGGTTAATAGGTTTATTTAATAGTCGCGATGTGGGTGGGTGGCAGATTAGGGGTTAATACGTTTTAAATAGTGTTTGCGATGTGGGAGAGTAGCGGTTTAGGGGTTAATAGGTAGTTTATGGATGTTAGTGTACTTTGTAACACTTTAGTTATGAGTTTTGTGTAACATTTTTGTTTCACAAAATCCATCACTATCACTACTTGTCTCAGATGACGGTATGGATCGTGTCAGTATAAGCTGTAACCGAAGCATTTTAGCCTGAATGCACAACCTGTAATACCGGCGCTATGAAAATCCTACACAAAAACGTCATTTTTTTGAGTGCGAAATGGACGTTGCGTTACAGGCTAAAATGCTTGTGGTATAGCGATAAGAAAAAGACTTATAATATGCGTTCCTGGCCATTCCAGCGTAATGGCCAGTTTTTCAGCGTTAAAAGCCGTACTGCACCGTAACGCAAAACTCATAATCTAGTCGACTGACTGTAAAGTAGTTAAATAAAGTAGGCAACTCATGTCTTTTATTCCTTTGGAGCTATTGCAGGCTCCTAAAGCACAGTGATATGCCACTCAGTGCATGCTTTAGCTGGCATTTCTTACTTTTTTTTCCCCAAAAAAATGTTCAGATTTATATAACAGCATTTCAAAGCACAAAAAAAAGATAATAGAGATTATAAAGATAACAACTTTACAGGCAATTTTGACATTTGTACCAAGAGGTATAGCAAAATGTACAAACAATTGTACAACCATGACCTTGATGTGACTACTGAAATTTGCAAAACTAAACCTTCAAATACAAAATGCAGTCTTTGAGGGTGGCAAAAATAGAATACAAGGATGCTGAAAAGGTGTATAGCATAGATAGCTTACCTTGGCACCCCAATGTTTCGGAACTACATTCCCCATGATGCTCAACTAGACTACAAAATGCTTAAGCATCATGGTATATGTAGTTTCAAAATATCTGGGGTGTTTGGTACCCCAATGTTTTGGGAAATACATTTCCCATGATGCTGAACTAGACTGCAGAGTGCCTAAGCATCATGGGAAATGTAGTTTCGAAACATCTGGGGTGCTAAGGTTAGCCATCACTAGAGTACAGTCTCTATAGTCCTCAGTTACAATGATTCAATTCCTTCAAACTCCATGATAAAGTCAAGGGACAAATCAGACCTGAATGTAAAATAAAGTTGGAGTAGAAAAATAAACCAAAATGAGAGGAGGATGTGGAGGAAGTCTACACCAACTGTGCAGCCCCATGGATCCATACTACTGCTCTCTATGAACCATCAACTAGTTATAAGGACATATTGAGACTGTGGTCCACTGCTTATATTGACCATTTGTTCCACCCAAACACATGTGGCAAAAATATAGGATTTTAATAAAAAAAGCAATGTTCAAAACACTTCAAGCTAAATAGATTCCAAAATGACAGCTGCTAAAAGGATATTGTACTCGTACTCCGAATTTTTTCTGTTAAATTTAAAATATATTTAAAAATATATTACGTTTTTTTTGTTTTTTAAGAAAAGGGATGCTCTTGTGCTAAATAAAACAATGTTTTTTTCTGTAAGAGATGTCCCTATTAGTATTAAAATAACTCTGATCTTTAAATTTTAACTTTAAACGACAGTTAAAATTAAACTTTCATGATTCATGCAAATTTAAACAACTTTCAAGTTTAATTTTATCATCAAATTTGCTTTGTTCTCTTGGCATTCTTTGTTAAAAGCTAAATCTAGGTAGGTTCAAACTGATTTCTAAACTGGTAAAACCCGCCTCTTATCTCAGTGCCTTTTGACAGTTTTTCACAGTTTTCACAGTTGTTGCTGAACTCTGTCTGCCTACTGACTATTCTCCTGGTTAACCCCTGATCTGCTTTGATACATTGGTCTGCCCTTCTGTTGCTGGACTTTCCTTGTCTCTGACCCCTCTATGCTTACCCTTTGGTACCGTGAAGGTTTGGACTGTCCGCCTGGTGTTTAACCCTGCACTTCCTCGGACCATTTCTCTGTGAGTATTGGTTTGCATCCTCATTTACTTATATTCTTTGTTCTGGGATATTTCCTTATCTTGCCACTTGACGCTGGGATAAGAAGACTACTGGCCAGGATTGGTCTGATAGGGAAATATACCAGGAGCATTACAGCTATTATTGGTTCTACATATTTATCTAGGACATTTGGTACTGACATACTCAGTCCCACTGTGTATAGAGATAACATATTGTCATATTGTTTTTAAAGCCTGTTATTAAAGTTTGTTTTAAGTTATGACCACAACTCTCAAACTATTTTACTATTCTCTTGTATCAATTTTGATTACTTCTTTTTTTAACACATTCCAATAGGATCTGATATATTTTACTATATGTTTATATTTCATGCAAATTAAACATTCAATATTCAATACCATCTAGTCACCACATATTGTTCTCTAATCCTCTAGATCTTTCTAGAGCTTGACTCTGACTGACCCCTTTTCTCAATGTGTAATGCTAATGTAAAAGAGTTCCTCAGACTGACATCTTGACATCTTAATGGGATGATATGCAAACACATGCTTGGCTGCACCTCTTCAAACCACACAGGCAATGGTGTAAATGACTCTGTGAACTAGTAGTTATAGTGCTAAATATGTAGATTACACAGCGGTCAGTTTGCTGCACGATAGAGCACTGCTCCTTTCTCTTTTGACAGTGAGTCCAGTCGATTAAAAATATTTAATTGCAACGTGTTTCTTAGAACTACAAACAAGGCTGTTTTATCTATCATTGGACCACATGGGATCAATGGACCCATGTGGCATTTGACATGGTAAGTACATAAGATGAGCATATTCTGGTTAATAGTGTTGTTAAATATAATTTACTTTTATAAAAGGGATACATCAGCTGGGTATCAGTGAGAGATTATGTAAAATTTCAATATGCTGGACACCACCGACTATAGTTGGGTTTAAACCTGGAATTAGGCAACACAATGTCTTGAGAAAGCTATTCTTCACATTAAACTCCGCCCCTTCAGTCTCCACCCATGAGTTCCTACAACTCCACCTATGGGTCTTCCTGATTCAGTCTCCAGCCTTTTGGTTTTGGATATTATCCATCAAAAGGTAGAAGATATGCAGACTTACAATCTCTTGTTTTTCATACAAAAGGAAACATCTGCAATACGTGAAGTTTACTCTTGTAAATTACACCATTTTGGAGTGTTATAATGATTTAACTGAATTTATTTTATTCCTCATCACCCTTTCCACTCCAACACATAGTTATATTCTACTCTGTATCATCTTTCCGCCTAAACATTTACTAGGAGACACTATATATTTTTGGAACTTTGCCTTCGTGTTCTTAAATCTTTCATTATCATAGCTTTATTAAGAACTGGAATATGTTATGAGTATTCTGAAATCACAAATTCAAACAGAATCACAAACTCTCTCTTTTTTTTTACTGCTTGTTGGCAATTATATTGTATATATTATGTAAATGTTTCTTCCTTTTCTATTTTCTCAAGCATCTCTAAAAAAAATCTGTACAATATTTAAATTATACAAATCTACATATTTATGGAGCAATGACAGACACTTCAGGTCCTGATTAGTCAAAATTCTGTGAGCAGTGCAAAACCTGCAATGTAAAGGGAACGCTATTCCCTTTATATCATGTGTTAATGATTTCATAAAATGCAGAGTTTATGTGAAGGCATTGTATAGAAAATAGCTTCTGTCTTGTACAGCATATCTTTTTATTATATTATCTCAGTATTTACACTTGCAAAAAGTATATCTTTCCAATAAAAAAACATAATCTATTTAAGAACTTACCTGATAAATTCATTTATTTCATGGTGGCGAGAGACTACGAGCTTGTTACTGATGGGATATACATTCCTACCAGGAGGGGGCAAAGTTTCCCAAACTTCACATGGCTATAAATACACCCCTCGCCTCACTCATACCTCCATTTAACGTATAGCCAAGTTAGTGAGGTGTAAAAGCATAAAAAAGAGGAATAGGATAAATAATGTGCTTATGCAAAAAAATCATAACCCCCCAAAAATGGGTGTGTCTCATGGACTCTCGCCACCATGAAAGAAGTTAATTTATGTTTTCTTTCATATAGGTGGCGAGAGATCACAAGCTTGTTACTGATGGGATATAATACCCAAGATGTGGAAGTCCACAAGTAACAAAAATATAAAGGGAGGGATAAAATAAAAACAGCTATTTCCACTGAGATATTTTTTCATGTAGGTGATGAGAGTCCATGAGCTTGTTACTGATGGGATCTAAATTCCTACCAGGAGGGGGCAAAGTTTCCCAAACCTCGAAAATTCACCTCTCACCTCACTCATACCTCCATTTTACCATTTTGATGTTTTTGCTTCTTTGGAAACAGCTTTTGGCAGAAAGGTTTTTCAGGGAGCTATCTCAGTTTGATTCTAGTGCATATTATTTAAGTTTTTTTAATTTTTTAAGAAAACATATTTATTTTTTTTGGATTTAATCTCTCAGCTGAAATAGCTGTTTTTATTTTATCCCTCCCTTTATATTTTTGTTACTCATGTTACTTTATGTAAGAATACCCCCGTTTAAAAAAAAAAAAATCTCAAGCCAAAATAAAAAAAAACCTATAATAAACTACCAATGGCCCTTGAAATCAGCCAATAGGATTTGAGCAGCTCTCATCCTATTGGCTCATTTGATTTTTTCAGCTAATACGGAATGCAAGGGTATCCCAATATAAAAGAGGTATCTTACATTTAATCTTCAGTGTGGCAGACGATTGCATGAAGAGGACCTCCATGACGGACCGATGGAACTCTGCCTATATGAAAAAGATAGAAGATTGTTTGGGGGGTGTTTTTTTTTTTTAAGATTAGGACTTTTTTATTCTTAATGGGCTTAATAAGAGCTTAATGCCCATAAGGCAATGGGTAGATTAGTTGTTTTTTTTATTTTGTGGGTTTGTGGGGGTGGGGGATTGTTATGTTAGGTGGTGTTTGTTTTATTTTTTTTGCAAAAGAGCTGTTAACTTTAGGGCAATGCCCTACAAAAGGCCAGTTTAAGGGCCATTGATAGTTTATTATAGATTATTTTTTTTTTACTTTGGGTTGTTTGTTGTTTTTTTTTTTAAACAGGGGTATTAGAATAGGAATAATTTTTATTATTTTGGATAATTTCATTGGTTTATTTCACAAATCAACAACCCAGTTTGTAAAGACACGCTTCTGCAAATTACGTATGAACTTGCTACCCTTCAACTTGAGATCATGATCCTTGTGTTGCTCTTTTTATGAAAAAATCTTTCACCCTCAGCTTTATGAATTCCTTTAATATACTTGAAAGTTTCTATCGTATCACCTCTTTCCTTTCTTCGTAAGCTCAATTTTTGAGACTATAGACTATTTTAGAAGTCCTCTTTTGAGCAGATTCCAGTTTATTTATATCTTTCTGGTGATACAGCCTCCATAACTATACACAATACTCAATCTGAGGCCTAACTATTGATGTAAAGTAGCATATGAATGTTACTATTTCTTCTTCAAATATATTGCCTATTGAGACTACTATGTTTACTCCAAATTCTTCATTTATTTATTTTATAACCAACAACAATATAACGGCTAGATTACGAGTATTTCTCGGTAAGGCTGTGCGGTGCTAACAAGCCTTTTTTTCTCACCGCTCACTTAAGACAACACTGGTATTACAGGTTTTCTTCAAGCCGGCGTTAGCCTTAGAAAAGTGAGCGTTGAGCAAAATTTAGCTCCACATCTCACTGTAAATACCAGCGCTGCTTACGGTAGTGGTGAGCTGGTTAAACGTGCTCGTGCATGATTTCCCCATAGGAAACAATGGGGCTGAGCTGGCTAAAAAAAAAACTAATACCTGCAAAAAAGCAGCAGAATTAAGGTAGGAAAAATCCTATTGGCTGATTGGAACAGCCAATAGAATGCGAGCTCAATCCTATTGGCTGATTGGATCAGCCAATAGGATTGAACTTCAATCCTATTGGCTGATTGCATCAGCCAATAGGATTTTTCCTACCTTAATTTCGATTGGCTGATAGGATTCTATCAGCCAATCGGAATTGAAGGGAACCCATCTTGGATGACGTCACTTAAAGGAACCTTCATTCTTCAGTCGCCGTCGGATGGAAGAGGATGCTCCGCGTCGGATGTTTTCAAGATAGACCCGCTCCGCTCCGGATGAAAGAAGATAGAAGATGCCGCCTGGATGAAGACTTCTGCTGGTCTGGATGTCCTCTTCTGGCCGGATCGGATGAAGACTTCTGCCCCTCTGGATGTCCACCTGTGCTTGGCTGGGTGAAGATGGCTCAAGGTAGGGTGATCTTCAAGGGGGTAGTGTTTTTTAAGGGGGGATTGGGTGGGTTTTAGAGTAGGGTTGGGTGTGGGTGGTGGGTTTTAATGTTGGGGGGGTATTGTATTTTTTTTTACAGGTAAAAGAGCTGATAACTTTGGGGCAATGCCCCGCAAAAGGCCCTTTTAAGGACTATTGGTAGTTTAGTTTAGGCTAGGGTTTTTTTTTATTTTGGGGGGGCTTTTTTTATTTTGATAGGGCTATTAGATTTGTTTATTATTTTCTGTAATTTAGTGCTTGTTTTTTTTTGTACTTTAGCTAATTTAATTTAATTTAGGTAATTGTATTTAATTTATTTTATTTTATTATAGTGTAGTGTTAGGTGTTATTGTAACTTAGGTTAGGTTTTATTTTACAGGTACTTTTGTATTTATTTTAGCTAGGTATTTATTACATAGTTAAATTAAATTAGTTTTAAATAGGATTAATTTATTTAATAGTAGTAATTTTATTTCGTGTTATTTAGATTATATTTAAGTTAGGGGGGTTAGACTTAGGGTTAGACTTAGGTTAAGAGGTTAATACATTTAATATAGTAGCAGCGACATTGGGGTGGCAGATTAGGGGTTAATAAATGTAGGTAGGTGTCGGCGATGTTAGGGACGGCAGATTAGGGGTTAATAAAATGTAACTAGTGTTTTCAAGGCGGGAGTGCGGCGGTTTAGGGGTTTATATATTTATTAAAGTGGTGGCGATGTCCGGTCGGCAGATTAGGGGTTAAACATTTTAGTTAAGCGTTTCCGATGTGGGGGGGGGGGCTCGGTTTGGGGGTTAATAGGTAGTTTATGGGTGTTAGTGTAATTTTTAGCACTTTAGTTAAGAGTTTTATGTTACGACGTTAGCCCATAAAACTCTTAACTACTGACTTTTAAATGCGGTAGGAGTCTGGACAGGAGAGGGTCTACCGCTCACTTTTTCCAGCAATCGTAATACCGGAGTTAGGAAAATCCCATTAAAAAGATAGGATACGCAATTGACGTAAGGGGATTTGCGGTATGCAAAAATCGCGGAAAAAAGTGAGCGGTACACCTTCACCTGCCAGACTCGTAATACCAGCGGGCGTTAAAAAGCAGCGTTGGGACCCCTCAATGCTGCTTTTTAAGGCTAACGCAAGACTCGTAATCTAGCCGTATGGTTGTCTAGCGAAGGACAAGAACCCTTCTCCAGTAGGGATGGGCGAATGTTACTAAAAATGCGAAATGTAAAATTTTTTTAATACATTTGTTCGTTCAAATCGAATTTCGAATGTTTATATAACATTCTAACATTCTATTTTCGAATTTTCCTTTTCAAATTTTTCAATAAAATTTGAAAATATTCGTTCGAATAATAGAATGTTTAGCTATGTATTCATTCAATTTCGAAATGTAATATTCGAATTTGAATGTGACATTCGAATTTGAATGTGACATTTAAATTCAAAATAGTATTTCTAGTCTACAACTGTGTTTAATAAATGTAATATTCAAATTTGAATGCTACATTCGAATTCGAATGTCACATTCGAATTTGAAATAGTATTTCTAGTCTAATACTGGCCTAGATTTGGAGTTTGGCGTTAGCCGTGAAAACCAGCGTTAGAGGCTCCTAACGCTGGTTTTAGGCTACCGCCGGTATTTGGAGTCAGTGATTAAAGGGTCTAACGCTCACTTTTCAGCCGCGACTTTTCCATACCGCAGATCCCCTTACGTCAATTGCGTATCCTATCTTTTCAATGGAATCTTTCTAACGCCGGTATTTAGAGTCGTTTCTGAAGTGAGCGTTAGAGCTCTAACGACAAAACTCCAGCCGCCGGAAAAAAGCAGGAGTTAAGAGCTTTCTGGGCTAACGCCGGTTCATAAAGCTCTTAACTACTGTACCCTAAAGTACACTAACACCCATAAACTACCTATGATTGAGCTCGCATTCTATTGGCTGTTCCGATCAGCCAATAGAATGCGAGCTCAATCTGATTGGCTGATTGGATCAGCAAATAGGATTGAACTTGATTCTGATTGGCTGATTCCATCAGCCAATCAGAATATTCCTACCTTAATTCCGATTGGCTGATAGAATCCTATCAGCCAATCGGAATTCGAGGGACGCCATCTTGGATGACGTCCCTTAAAGGAACCGTCATTCGTCGGGAGACGCCGGAAGAAGAGGATGGATCCGCGTCGGCTGCTTCAAGATGGACCCGCTCCGCACCGGATGGAAGAAGATCGAAGATGCCGCTTGGAGAAGATGTTTGCCGGTCCGGATGTCCTCTTCTTGCCGGATAGGAGGAAGACTTTGCGGATTGGTGATACCTGGATGGTGAAGACAAGCTAGGAAGATCTTCAGGGGCTTAGTGTTAGGTTTATTTAAGGGGGGTTTGGGTTAGATTAGGGGTATGTGGGTTGTAATGTTGGGGGGGGGTATTGTATGTTTTTTTTTACAGGCAAAAGAGCTGATTTTCTTGGGGCATGCCCCGCAAAGGGCCCTGTTCAGGGCTGGTAAGGTAAAAGAGCTTTTACATTTATTAATTTAGAATAGGGTAGGGAATTTTTTATTTTGGGGGTCTTTGTTATTTTATTAGGGGGCTTAGAGTAGGTGTAATTAGTTTAAAATTGTTGTAATATATTTCTTATGTTTGTAAATATTTTATTATTTTTTGTAACTTAGTTCTTTTTTATTTTTTGTACTTTAGTTAGTTTATGTAATTGTAGTTATTTGTAGCAATTGTATTTAATTTATTTATTGATAGTGTAGTGTTAGGTTAATTGTAGGTAATTGTAGGTATTTTATTTAATTAATTTATTGATAGGGTAGTGTTAGGTTTAATTATAACTTAGGTTAGGATTTATTTTACAGGTAATTTTGTTATTATTTTAACTAGGTAACTATTAAATAGTTCTTAACTATTTAATAGCTATTGTACCTGGTTAAAATAATTACCAAGTTGCCTGTAAAATAAATATTAATCCTAAAATAGCTACAATATAATTATAATTTATATTGTAGCTATATTAGGATGTATTTTACAGGTAAGTATTTAGCTTTAAATAGGAATAATTTATTTAATAAGAGTTAATTAATTTCGTTAGATTTAAATTATATTTAAGTTAGGGGGTGTTAGTGTTAGGGTTAGACTTAGCTTTAGGGGTTAATCCATTTATTATAGTAGCGATGAGCTCCGGTCGTCAGATTAGGGGTTAATAATTGAAGTTAGCTGTCGGCGATGTTAGGGAGGGCAGATTAGGGGTTAATACTATTTATGATAGGGTTAGTGAGGCGGATTAGGGGTTAATAACTTTATTATAGTAGCGCTCAGGTCCGCTCGACAGATTAGGGGTTAATTATTGTAAGTAGCTGGCGGCGACGTTGTGGGGGTCAGATTAGGGGTTAATAAATATAATATAGGGGTCGGCGGTGTTAGGGGCAGCAGATTAGGGGTACATAGGGATAATGTAAGTTGCGGCGGTTTACGGAGCGGAAGATTAGGGGTTAATAATATAATGCAGGGGTCAGCGGGGGCGGCAGATTAGGGGTTAATAAGTGTAAGGGTAGGGGTGTTTAGACTCGGGGTACATGTTAGAGTGTTAGGTGCAGACGTAGGAAGTGTTTCCCCATAGGAAACAATGGGGCTGCGTTAGGAGCTGAACGCTGCTTTTTTGCAGGTGTTAGTTTTTTTTTCAGCTCAAACAGCCCCATTGTTTCCTATGGGAGAATCGTGCACGAGCACGTTTTTGAGGCTGGCCGCGTCCGTAAGCAACTCTGGTATCGAGAGTTGCATTTGCGGTAAAAATGCTCTACGCTCCTTTTTTGGAGCCTAACGCAGCATTTTTTTTAACTCTCGATACCAGAGTTAATTTTATGGTGCGGCCAGAAAAAAGCCCGCGGAGCGTTAACAGCCCATCTACCGCCAAACTCCAAATCTAGGCCACTGTGTTTTACATGTAATATTCGAAGTTGAATGTGACATTCAAATTCGAAATAGTATTTCTAGTCTAATACTGTGTTTTTAAAATGTAATATTCGAATTTGAATGTGACATTCGAATTTGAATGTGACATTCAAATTTGAAATAGTATTTCTAGTTTACAACTGTGTTTAATAAATGTGATATTCAATTTGAATGTGACATTCAAATTCGAAATAGTATTTCTAGTCTAATGCTGTATTTTATAAAGGTAATATTCGAATTTGAATGTGATATTTGATTCGAATGTGATATTCGATTCGAATGTGACATTCAAATTCGAAATAGTGTTTCTAGTCTACAATTGTGTTTTATAAATGTAATATTCAAATTTGGATGTGACATTCGAATTCAAATGTGACATTCGAAAACTGTAAATAACATTCGAAAATCGAATTTTTAAGAATATTCGTTCTTATCAACATTCTAGTAAGTAAATCGAATTTCTACAATAACATGCGTTCTAACATTCGAATATAAACACATTCGCCCATCCCTACTCTCCACGTTCCACTGGCCTTTGATTTTGAAAATATTAATGAGCAAAATATGAGGTAATATTCTTTGGTGGGGGGAAGGGCAGCAGATTTATCCAGTGAATAGGAAAGCACAAAAACTAAAAACACTGCCATTCTCCAATGTTTCTTTACATTCAAAGTTTATATAAACATTATCTTCCCCTGTTAACGGCTGACCAGCAAGAAATACAAATTTGATTTATTGAAGAACTAGGCAAAACGTGTTAAGAAACATAAATTGATTTTTTTTTTTTAAGGGGAAAACGAATGCATTTTTTTCTTCACTGAGATTTATATATTTCATCACAATTCGACATTAGCATTCAGGATCATGCACTTAAACAGATATCAAAGTTGACAGTAATAATCAATTTTAGTATAATGAATGCCTAAAAGTTTTATAACTTATTTAAAATATATAGAGTACAGCATGTTCCTAACAATCTTTGATGTAAAATAAGGCTTAATTTCTATCTTGCACACATTATCTACATTGGGCAAATTGTGAGGCAATGATTCTTCAAAATATTTCTACATAATTATGTGGTGTTCACTTCTAATATTCTGAAAGAGAAAAATAGTTAAAAATAGTGCATATAAATATATCAAGAACAGCACATAGGGCTTCTCCCCCGCACAGCTGCAATGAAGGGTTTTCTACTTCCAGAATGGCTATAAAAAAAATGCAAACATTCACATAAATTACTGCCATTTTAACTATTACTGCACTGAAGATCTTATTACAAGAACAGCTATGTTCTTTCAACTGTATTATTAACTTGATTACATATCTATAAAACATTTCACTAAACAACATTGTAAGATCCAATAATAAAATTTTTATTTCTCAGATAACGCCATACATTCCAACATTTTCCGGGACAGTATCCAGGGCTGGGAGACATAAATATAAATATATTTTTCTTGTAAACTTGTGTTCATTTTCTGTATTCATTTTTTCTTTGCCAAACTGATATTGTTTGCCTTTTATTTCTAGTTTAACCAGGAGAGGAACTGATTTGACCCTAAACTAGTTATTATGCTCAATGATCTAAATTCTGTTAGATTCTTGTTTTTTTGTTTGAGTTGGCGTATATTTAGTCAGCTGAGTCTAACCTGTTTAATTATGCCTACAAGTGGTTTTCTTGTATAGAAATGGCTTAGTATTTTGATCTTATTTATGTTAAATAACATTGCATTACAAAGTATTTTCTTTGCTAATATTTCCTAAATATACCCCAGATCCAGGTGAGGTTTTATGGCAATGCACTCTGTCCACAGAGCATCCTTGGCTCCGCCCAAAAACCTCCATTAATTAGTTCTTATCTTCCTGGCCTCTGTATAGACTAACTTGCTTGTATTGGCTAACTTGCTAGTTTGTCCCCTCCAACCTTTAATTTCTGAAACCCCCACTGCACTCTTTTCAATCGTTCAGAATTCCTATTTGAGAACATTCCGTAGTAGCTCCGGTGATGCTTTTATTATTTAAAGCTATTCCAGTCTGTTAGATACATTTCCATTTTAATGAGCAAAACCGCTCAAATTAGTAAACAATATAGTAGAAAAATCCAGTTTTTATACGGAAAACAAAAAAACCCTATAAAACAGTTATAACATAGGGCTGTATTTATCAAGAAACATATGCTGCTTTGGAGGCCCACCATTTATTTTTTAACTAAAGTTAAAATGTGGCGGACAATCTGGATGATTGACAGCCCCTGCTAACGGTCGATTGGCTACCAATGAGCAGGAGGCGGCATTGCACAAGCATTTCTGATGAAATCGTAGTGGAGGAAATCTGGAGCGCAAAATTAAAAAGCCAAATATAGTGTAAAATCACAACACACCGTTTATTGGAAAATAAATCGAAGTACTCACAAACATAAGTGATATACAAGAACATTAGTTATCAAGCATGTTACTGTGTGTCAGATATTAAGAGCCCTCCTGCAAAGTTGCGGTATCCTGCTCACCGGCGTGTGACGTCAGCACCCAGAAGGATAGCACCATGGGAACTCAGGCTTCACAGTAAGGAACTGCTAGGGATACCCACGCTAAACCTCAATGCATTTCCCGGCTGTAACTAGCCGCTTTCTCAAGAGTCTCTCTTGAGATGTGCTTGTATATAACTTATGTTTGTGAGTAGTTTGATTTATTTTCCAATAAATGGTATGTTGTGATTTTACACTATAGTTGGCTTTTTAATTTTGCGCTCCATATTTCCTCCACTATGATTTGCTTCCTTTGGCTGCAGGATAAGCAGCCTTTTCATGTGAGTAGCTTTATGGAAGACAGCCTAACTTCATTCCACTAAGGAACAACGGATTATCGATATAAGATTTATACAGATCTTTTGAACTGACTGCCTTATTTTTCATATCAAGTAAGACTGTTACATTGGGTCTCTGTATTCTGAAGGAGTAACTGTTAAATTTCTTATACTGAATCTAAGTGCTTCTTTGTTGCAATTGTTGTCTTTGGATTTCTCGGGAAATGCTTGTCCAATGATAGATGCGGACAGAGTATGCTGTCCGCATTTAGCGATATCCAGTGGAGATGATTTGCTATAGCGAATCATGTCCGCTCAACACATGGTTAATTGAGTCCTGGGGTAGATTTATCATAGTGCGAGCGGACATGATACGATGTAGCGTATCATGTCCCCTGCACATCGATAAATGCCGAAAGCATACGCTGTCGGCATTTATCATTGCACAAGCAGTTCTTGTGAACTGCTGGTGCAATGTCGCTCCCCGCTAACAGGGGTGTCAATCAGCCCGATCGTATTCGATCAGGTTAATTTCTGTCTGTGGCCTCAGAGCAGGCGGACAAGTCATGAACAGCGGTCTTTAGACCGCTACTTCATAACTTCTGTTTCCAGCGGGAGCATCAAGCTCCATTCGGAGCTTGATAAATCTGCCCCATAGACTTTTCGAGAGGAAAATTAGGACTTCCATTATCCACATAAGACAAAATAAATCCAACTAGAACAAAAGTAAAACATGACAGCTGAGTATTGATGATGACTGCTTAATATGTTTACATATAATAAACAACTTCATATAATGTTAAGGAAATGTAATAATGATAAACATGGTGATAATCTCATTTCTTTTGATGTGAATTAAGTTCATACAAAAACTTAAATGTTGAAAACAAAACTCTGAGGACAGTCAAGACATGCTGATTGAGGCCAAACATGTTTTGAAGAAGGCAAAGCTCTTGAATTTGAAAAGGATAAACAATATTGAGAAAGGTTGCTAATTGTGGGGTCCACTCCAATCTTTTGAATTGTGTTTATTGGCTCCTGATATGTGTTTTTCTAGATGGAGCAATAACAATGCAAACAATTACACCACATTGGGAAAGGTTTAAAACAGATTAGAGCAGATAATGAACAATTTACCAATATGATGCACGGACAGTATTGACTGATGATTACACTACATTCGACCACAAGTTTTTGCAATATAATTTGGAAATGGACACATCGACTTTGACAGACAAATGATATTGATAAAGTGCAAAACTAGCATTTTTTAAATGTTTGCTCATATTTCAAAATTATTTGTAATAATTATTTTATGTCCCTCATGTATAATACATTCTAAAAGGGCCACAGGTGCCATTTTAGATGTATATATATTTATAAGGTCTAGATTTTTAAATCTACATTTATCACTATTGTAAAGTCAATCAGTAATGGTTGCAACAAATAATTATATATGTATATTTATTTATTAGACAGACAAATAGGGCTCTATGTACAAAACAGGGGAAGCTGCTATGAAGCCCTTGAGACGCAGGTTCGCACATGCGAGCCTGCTACCCGTAATGTAAGAAGCATTAGACTGCTGGTTCTTACACTCTTCGCCACCTCTGATTAATCGCACGAGTGAAGGGGCGGCATTATACACTCAGTGGAGTGTGTAATAATACATACAGGCCAGTGGACGAACAGATCCAGTGCCCGCATGAACCGAAAGCTTGCGGACACCTTCTCAAGTTTAGAAGCTGTCCACATGCCTTTTGATACATGGGGGCCATTATATTGTGTACAGCAAACAATATTTGTAGGAAATGCGAGAAAACAGAAATCATGACAGCAACATCTAGAAATGGCGTTTAGCATTATATATTATATATAATGTTTAGGATTTCTATCAGCAAACATGTATTTGTGATCAGGATTTAAAGAGATAGGCCTCTAGTTATCAAGGTGTCTACTTACCTGCCATCGCCGGCCCCAATACGCCCGCCTAAGCTCGCCTACCATCACCGCCGCGGACCAGAATACGTTAGCCAAAGTTATCAATAAAGCTGTCAAAAAGCTGTGCACCAAGTATGGGGCGATGAGCAGCGGACTGTGATAGCTATCACTCATCCGATCTTGCTGCTCTTCGGCTTTTTCCCAGCTTTATTGATAAGCTGTCACTAAGCACTCACACTATACTATACTGTTCTACCCCCTATACCGGCGCCCCCGGAGCCCCCCGCAACTAAATAAAGTTATTAACCCCTAAACCGCCGCTCCTAGACCCCGCTGCATCTATAATAAATGTATTAACCCCTAAACCGCCGCTACCGGAGCCCACCGCCACCTACATTATACCTAGTAACCCCTATCCTGCCCCCCTATACTGCCGCCACCTATAATAAATTTATTAACCCCTATCCTGCCGATCCCGGACCCCGCCGCAGCAAAATAAATTGTTTAACCCCTAAACCGCTGCTCCCGGACCCCGCCGCCACCTATATTAAACTTATTAACCCCTAATCTGCCCCCCCTACACCGTTGCCACCTATAATAAATGTATTAACCCCTATCCTGCCCCCCCTACACTGCCGCCACTATAATAAAATTATTAACTACTGAACCTAAGTCTAACCCTAACCCTAACAACCCCCTAAATTAAATATTAATTAAATACATCTAAATATTATAACTCTTATTAACTAAATTATTCCTATTTAAAACTAAATACTTACCTTTAAAATAACCCTAATATAGCTACAATATAAATAATAATTATATTGTATCTATTTTAGGATTTATTTTTATTTTACAGGCAAATTTCAATTTACTTTAACTAGGTACAATAGCTATTAAATAGTTATTAACTATTTAATAGCTACCTAGTTAAAATAATTACAAATTTACCTGTAAAATAAAAACTAACCTAAGTAACAATTACACCTAACACCACACTATACTTAAATAAATTATTCCTATTTAAAACTAAATACTTACCTGTAAAATAAATCCTAACCTAAGTTACAATTAAACCTAACTCTACACTATCATTAAATAAATTAAATAAATTAGCTACAACTAACTACAATTAAATACATTTAAATAAACTAACTAAAGTACAAAAAATAAAAAAAACTAAGTTACAAAAAAAGAAGTTACAAACATTTAAAAAATATTACAACAATTTTAAGCTACTTACACCTAATCTAAGCCCCCTAATAAAATAACAAAGCCCCCCAAAATAAAAAAAAATCCCTACCCTATTCTAAATGACTAAAGTTAACAGCTCTATTACCTTACCAGCCCTTAAAAGGGCCTTTTGTGGGGCATGCCCCAAAGTATTCAGCTCTTTTGCCTGTAAAAAAAATACAACCCCCATCAACATTAAAACCCAAACACCCCTACTCTAACCCAATTGAATCAGCCAATCAGATTGAGCTCGCATTCTATTGGCTGTTCAGATCAGCCAATAGAATGCGAGCTCAATCTGATTGGCTGATTGGATCAGGCATTCGGATTGAACTTCAATCTGATTTGCTGATTCAATCAGCCAATCAGATTTTTCTTACCTTAATTCCGATTGGCTGATAGAATCCTATCAGCCAATCGGAATTCAAGGGACGCCATCTTGGATGACTTCACTTAAAGGAACTGTCATTCGTCAGGAAGTCGTCGGTGGAAGAAGATGGCTCCGCGTCGGCTCATCTGAAGATGGCTCCGCTCCGGATGGATGAAAATTGAAGATGCGGCCTGGATGAAGACTTCAATCGGATGGAAGACCTCTTCAGCGCCCCTTAGATGATGACTTCAATCGGATGGAAAACTTCTTCAGCGCCCCTTGGATGATGACTTCGGCCGCTGCGGATGTCCTCTTCTGTTCCATTGGTGGTCGGTGATCTTCAGGGGGTAGTGTTAGGTTTATTTAAGGGGGGTTTGGGTTAGAGTAGGGGTGTGTGGGTGGTGGGTTTTAATGTTGGGGGGGGTTGTATTTTTTTTTACAGGCAAAAGAGCTGAATACTTTGGGGCATGCCCCACAAAAGGCCCCTTTAAGGGCTGGTAAGGTAATAGAGCTGTTAACTTTAGTCATTTAGAATAGGGTAGGGATTTTTTTTTATTTTGGGGGGCTTTGTTATTTTATTAGGGGGCTTAGATTAGGTGTAAGTAGCTTAAAATTGTTGTAATATTTTTTAAATGTTTGTAACTTCTTTTTTTTGTAACTTAGTTTTTTTTATTTTTTGTACATTAGTTAGTTTATTTAAATGTATTTAATTGTAGTTGTTGTAGCTAATTTATTTAATTAATTTAATGATAGTGTAGAGTTAGGTTTAATTGTAACTTAGGTTAGGATTTATTTTACAGGTAATTTTGTATTTCTTTTAGCTAGGTAGTTATTAAATAGTTAATAACTATTTAATAACTATTCTAACTAGCTAAAATAAATACAAAGTTACCTGTAAAATAAATATAAATCCTAAAATAGCTGCAATGTAATTATTAATTATATTGTAGCTATCTTAGGGTTTATTTTACAGGTAAGTAGTTTTAAATAGGAATAATTTAGTTAATGAAAGTGTAGTGTTAGGTGTAATTGTAACTTAGGTTAGTTTTTATTTTACAGGTAAATTTCTCTTTATTTTAACTAGGTAGCTATTAAATAGTTTATAACTATTTAATAGCTATTGTACCTAGTTAAAATAAATTTAAATTTGCCTGTAAAATAAAAATAAATCCAAAAATAGCTACAACATAATTATTAGTTATATTGTAGCTATATTAGGGTTTTAAAGGTAAGTATTTAGTTTTAAATTGGATTAATTTAGTTAATAAGAATAATATTTATTTAGAGGTATTTAATTAATATTTAAATTAGGTGGGTGTTAGGGTTAGACTTAGGTTTAGGGGTTAATAATTTTATTATAGTTGCGGCGGGGTCCGGGAGCGGCAATTTAGGGGTTAACATATTTATTATAGTTGCGGCGGGGTCCGGGAGTGGCGGTTTAGGGGTTAACATATTTATTATAGTGGCGGCGGGGGCCGGGAGTGGCGGTTTAGGGGTTGATCAGTTTATTAGAGTGGCGGTGGGCTCCGGGAGCGCCGGTTTAGGGGGTAATACATTTATTTAGTTGCGGCAGTGTAGGGGGGGACAGATTAAGGGTGTATAGACTTGGGGTACATGTTAGGTGCAGACATCTCCCATAGGAATCAATGGGATGTCGGGCAGCAGCGAACATGAACTTTCGCTATGGTCAGACTTCCATTGATTCCTATGGGATCCGCCGCCTCCAGGGCGGCAGATTGAAAACCAGGTACGCTGGGCCAGAAAAGTACCTGCTAGTTTTTTGATAACTAGCAAAAGTAGTCAGATTGTGCCGAACTTGTGTTTGGAACATCTGGAGTGACGTAAGAATCGATCTGTATCGGACTGAGTCCGGCGGATCGAAGCTTACGTCACAAAATTCTACTTTTGCCGGGCAGCAGGGCTTGATAACTTAGGCGAATCAGCCTCGCCACAAATACGCTGTGGAATTCCAGCGTATTTGAGGTTGACGGCTTGATAACTAGAGGCCATAGTGTACTGTAAAATGTATTTACTTTAATGTGTTTCCAATGACTTGTTATACAGAGTATAGTCCAATGACTTGTTATACAAAGTATATCTGTTTATACAGAGTATAAAATGTATGATAAATGTATTGTTTATGTTTATTTTTGTATTTGAAATAGCTGGTTTGCTGTTTCAAACCAAAGCCCATCAAAATGTAGGGAACTCAGATATCCTTAGTTGATCATTTTCTTTATTTTAACTCTGTTAAAAAAAAAAAATACTTAAACCATTGAAACTTAGTATTTTATTGCTTATCTCTTTTACCTCCTACTTGGAGTGTAATGTCTTCTGCTGGCTATGTTTATACAAGTTTTCTTTAACCTATAGAATGGAAACTTTCAGAATCGGTTGGGAAAAACAGCTATTAGAAATGCCAAAATAAAGTAAAAGGGGCTATTTGTAAACAATTGAATACACTCCAGCAGGTAAAATCAATCACTGAATACAAATCAAGGTGGAGAAAAAATTTAAGACCTAGTGTTCCTTTAACTTTTTGCTGTTCTGTCTTGTTTATTGGCGAGTCTGGCGACCAATATCTTTTGCACAGGTTTTTACAGAAAACATAAGTCCTAAAACCGGTATTTTGAAAAATTGCAATTTACAATATTTAGAACCTCATATTACCATCTTCTTATAGTGATATTAATTCAGTGTGTACAGTGAGGTTTGGAACTTTTGGTGATATTTTAATACTTGTATCTTAGCACCCACTTTCTAAAATAGTGTGCCAATCAGGCCAGTATACAAATGACATTCAGAGTGTTTAACACTTATCAGAAAGACCAAGGGGGTCAATTTATCAAGTGCCGGGTAGACATGATTTGCTGTAGCGAATGAAGTCTGCCCGACATCGCTGTCTGCATTTAACATTGCACAAGCATTTCTTGAGAAATGCTTGTGCAATGCCGGCCCCTGCACATTTGCGGCCAATTGGCTGCAAGCAGTGGGTGTCAATCATCCTGGTCGAATCAGATCAGGATGATTGCAGTCTGGTGGCAGGGAAGTTAAGTAGCAACGGTCTTACGACCACTGCTTTTTAACTTACATTTCAGGCAAGCCTGAAACTTCAGACGTACAAAGCAGCAGCCACTGCTTGTTAAATCTACCCCATGGACTCTATTAACCAATCTCAGTTTTCTGTGATCGACAGCCATCTACTTAGAAATCGGTTTTTAAGCCTACCTAGGTTAAGCTTGCAGCAAACAATACCAAGAGAACCAAGCAAATTTAACGATAAAAAAAATTGGAAAGTTGTTTAAAATTGCATACTCTATCTGAACCATGAAAGGTACATTTTCACTTGACTGTCCCTTTAATAAAAAAAGGCTGGTCCTGTTTTTCCAATATCAAAAGAAACCCCTATATCTTTTCTGATGGACTAGAACATTGCTATGGACTTGTCCCCATTCAGGTATAAAGAGTGCATTTGAAAAGTTGCTGGTTGGAAAAGTCATAGAAACATAGAATTTGAAGGTAGATGAGAACCAAATAGGCCCATCAAGTCTATCTAAATTACGCTACTTTTTTCTTAGGATAGCCTTATGCATGTCCCAGGCATTTTTGAATTCCTTTACAGTCTATGGGGCCGATTTAACAAAGGTCTGTCCGACATGGTCCGGTCAGCGGATCATATCCGACAGACATCACTAAATGCCGACAACATACGATGTCGGCATTTATTATTGCACAAGCTGTTCTGGTGAGCTGCTTGTGCAATGCCGCGCCCTTCAAATTTGCAACCAACCGGCCGCTAGCAGGGGTGTCAATCAACCTGATCAGATACAATGTCCTCGGCTCAGAGGTGGCGGATGAGTTAAGGAGCAGCGATCTTAAGACCGCTGCTTCTTAACTCCTGTTTCAGGCGAGCCTGAAGGCTTGCGCAGAAACAGCTGCATCGGGTCCGGTTGACGGTTTGTTACATCGGCCCTATTGTGTTTATCACCTCAATTGGAAGTTGTTTCATGAATCCACCACCCTTTCTGTAACAAAAATGCTTCCTCATATTTCTCCTGAATATGCTACCCTCTAACTTTAGATTGTGACCCCTTGTTTTGGCATTTGCTTTTTTTTTGTGGAAAATGCTTTCAGCTTCCACTTTATTAAGTCCCTTCATATATTTAAAAATACAGCTGATCATGTCCGCCCGCACATTGCTAAATCTACCCCAGTGTCTCTAGAACTGTACACAGTATTCCAGAATCCAGATGTGGCTTAACTAATGATCTGTAACATGGCATAAGAACCTTGCTATTTCTGCTACTAATACCTCTCCCAATGCAACCAAGTATTCAACTGGCCTTACTAGCTGTACTGCTGCATTGTTTACTAAATTTCAAACCATCTGAAATAATAATTCACAGTTCCGTTCTTCTTTAGTATCAGTCAGTAATGTACCATTGAAACTATAATTGGCCTTTGGATTTTTGGATCAATCCTATATGCATAATTTTGCTCTTGGTAACATTAAATTTCAGATCCCATTTATTTGCCCAGTGCTCCAGTTTTTTTTAATATCAACCCCTCCTGGTACATAAACTCGGTTACAAATTTTTGTATCACCAGCAAAACCCAACCTTTCCCTGAAGCCCACTTCCAATATCCCTTATAAACATGTTAAACAAAACAGGCCCAAGAACTGACCCTTGGGGAACACCACTAGTAACTGACGCCTCATTTGAATGTACTCCCATAATTGAAACCCTCTGCCTTTTATCCTTAACCCCTTAATGACTGAGGACGTGCAGGGTACGTCCTCAGAAAAAAGGCAGTTAACGCCTGAGGACGTACCCTGCACGTCCTCGGTGTGGAAAGCAGCTGGAAGCGATCCTGCTCGCTTCCAGCTGCTTTCCGGTTATTGCAGTGATGCCTCGATATGGAGGCATCCTGCAATAACCTTCTACGGCCATCCGATGCAGAGAGAGCCACTCTGTGGCCCTCTCTGCACCGGACATCGATGGCCGGTATCGTTGGTGGGTGGGAGCCGGTGTGGGAGGTGGGTGGCGGCCATCGATGGCCCTGGTCATGTGGAGGGGGGCGGGATCGTGGGCGGGGGAGTCCGGGGGGCGCGCGCGGGCGCGCGCACGTGCACGAGGGGGCGGGGGCGGGCGCGTGCACTGGGAGGGAGCGGGTGGGAACCGCTACACTACAGAAAAATGTGTCCCAAAACAAAATAAAAGTGGGACTTAGAATGTAAAAAAAAACCTTAGGAGTCATTTAGGTGGTGGGGGTTGGTCCGTGGGGGACCGTGGGGTGCCCTGCAAAAAAAATAAAAAAAAATAAAAAAATAAACATTTGTTTGTGTGCAAACTGGGTACTGGCAGACAGCTGCCAGTACCCAAGATGGCCCCCAATAAGGCAGAGGGGGAGGCTTAGAGAGCTGTTTTGGGGGGATCAGGGAGGTTGGGGGCTAAGGGGGGATCCTAAACACAGCATATGTAAATATGCTTTTTTTTTTTCTTTTAGAAAAAAACAAAAAAAAACTTTTATTTTAGTACTGGCAGACTTTCTGCCAGTACTTAAGATGGCGGGGACAATTGTGGGGTGGGGGAGGGAAGGGAGCTGTTTGGGAGGGATCAGGGGGTGGGATGTGTCAGGTGGGAGGCTGATATCTACACTAAAGCTAAAATTAACCCTGCAAGCTCCCTACAAACTACCTAATTAACCCCTTCACTGCTAGCCATAATACACGTGTGATGCGCAGCAGCATTTAGCGACTTTCTAATTACCAAAAAGCAACGCCAAAGTCATATATGTCTGCTATTTCTGAACAAAGGACATCCCAGAGAAGCATTTACAACCATTTGTGCCATAATTGCACAAGCTGTTTGTAAATAATTTCAGTGAGAAACCTAAAATTGTGAAAAAATTAACGTTTTTTTTTATTTGATCGCATTTGGCGGTGAAATGGTGGCATGAAATATACCAAAATGGGCCTAGATCAATACTTGGGGTTGTCTACTACACTACACTAAAGCTAAAATTAACCCTAGAAGCTCCCTACATGCTCCCTAATTAACCCCTTCACTGCTGGGCATAATACACGTATTGTGCGCAGTGGCATTTAGCAGCCTTCTAATTACCAAAAAGCAAAGCCAAAGCCATATATGTCTGCTATTTCTGAACAAAGGGTATCCCAGAGAAGCATTTACAACCATTTATGCTATAATTACATAAGTTGTTTGTAAATAATTTCAGTGAGAAACCTAAAGTTTGTGAAAAAAATTGTGAAAAAGTGAACAATTTTCTTTATTTGATCGCATTTGGCGGTGAAATGGTGGCATGAAATATACCAAAATGGGCCTAGATCAATACTTTGGGATGTCTTCTAAAAAAAAATATATACATGTCAATGGATATTCAGGGATTCCTGAAAGATATTAGTGTTCCAATGTAACTAGCGCTAATTTTGAAAAAAAGTGGTTTTGAAATAGCAAAGTGCTACTTGTATTTATGGCCCTATAACTTGCAAAAAAAGCAAAGAACATGTAAACATTGGGTATTTCTAAACTCAGGACAAAATTTAGAAACTATTTAGCATGGGTGTTTTTTGGTGGTTGTAGATGTGTAACAGATTTTGGGGGTCAAAGTTAGAAAAAGTGTGTTTTTTTCCATTTTTTCCTCATATTTTATAATTTTTTTTATAGTAAATTATAAGATATGATGAAAATAATGGTATCTTTAGAAAGTCCATTTAATGGCGATAAAAACGGTATATAATATGTGTGGGTACAGTAAATGAGTAAGAGGAAAATTACAGCTAAACACAAACACCTCAAAAATGTAAAAATAGCCTTGGTCCCAAACGGACAGAAAATGGAAAAGTGCTGCGGTCATTAAGGGGTTAAGCCAGAATTCTACCAACTTAACCACCTTAGCATCTACTTCAAGGCAATACATTTTGTGAATAAATGTGTTGTGTGGGACAGTGTCAAATGCTTTGCTAAATTCTAGATATGCAACATATATGGCTCCTCCCTACTCTATTAATTTAGTTACAAGGTCAAAGAAATCAATTAGATTAGTCTGACATGATCTTTCAGCAGTGAAAGTAGTCCTCAGATAAGCTGCTGGAAAATTGTTTCCTGAAGGAATTCTGCTATTGCACTGGTATCATGCAAAGTATAGGAAAAAATGTTTGAAAAGCTGTGTTATTGCAGGGTTTGGAATATCTTTGAAAAACATGTAAAAAGCCATAGGAGGTGCTAAGGAACTCTGATGGATTGAAATGAGGGTTAGTTTTTAAGGCTAAATAGTTTGTTTATATTCTAACTTATATGAAATTACACTGATTTATTTAAAGGGACACTGAACACAAATTTTTTCTTTCGTGATTCAGATAGAGCATGAAATTTTAAGCAACTTTCTAATTGACTCCTAATATCAAATCTTCTTCATTATCTTGGTATCTTTATTTGAAATGCAAGAATGTACGTTTAGATGCCGGCCCATTTTTAGTGAACAACCTGGGTTGTTCTTGCTGATTGGTGGATAAATTCATCCACCAATAATAAAGTGCTGTCCAGGTTCTGAACCAAAAAGAAGCTTAAATGCCTTCTTTTTCAAATAAAGTGAACAAAGAAAAATTGATAATAGGAGTAAATTAGAAAGTTGCTTTAAAATTGCATGCTCTATCTGAATCACGAAAGAGAAACATTTGGGTTCAGTGTCCCTTTAACATATATAAATTAATTAAAAGGTGAAGCCTTTTATAATGTTCCTCTAAATACTGATGTTTCATCAAAGTTTGTTCCCCTGTGTACTGAATTTCCAATATGAAATGTATATAAATGCCAATATTTTACTGTGAGAAGTTAGGACCCAGATCTAAAAATGCATAGTTTATGTTATGGGGATTAGTCTTATCAGTCTAGGGTTTAAATTGAGAGAGTTAAGAGCTGGGTTTGGGTGATTTAGTGGTGGAGTTGACATGGAACAGCAAATGCAATTAAAATTTAGAAAGGGCTAAGAAATTTCAGTGGCAAAAGTCCCTATTTTGGAGTGTCCTCCATACATAGCTCCCTAAGTGCAATATATTCAATGCCCAAATACGACCCAGTTTTATTCTCTAAAATTTGAACTGACAATTCCAATCTTTCTTTTTAGCCAAGGTACAGTTTTTGCTGATATAAAATGCACATTAAAACAACAGACAGTTATAACACACAAGGTATTGTCACAGTTGTTGGCTCATTGTACTCAGTGTTACTCGTATCAGGAGGCTAACTATACATATGCTAAAGTGGCCAGCTAGCCTAAACTCAGTTTAGTACTTCACAGAAATTGCATATGCAAAACACAAAACAACTCAAAAGAGGTTTGTCTCACCAGTGTGTCTCTTTGCAGGCAGTAGTCAGCCATGCTAACAGATCTCTAGTCTCTCTTTCACTCTGGAAACTGCCTGCTCTCTGAGACAAATAATATTCCTAGAGAGCTGCTTATAAATTCCTGAGCTAACTTAAAGGGACATGAAACCCCAATTTTTTCTTTCATGATTCAGATAGAGCATACCATTTTAAGTACCCTGCATACTGCTTTCTTATTGGTGGCTACATTTAGCAAACCAATAAGCAAGCATAACCCAGGTTCTGAACCAAAAAATGGTCTGGCTCTTAAGCTTTATATTACTGCTTTTTAAATAAAGATAGCAAGAGAACAAAGAAAAATGGATAATAGGAGTAAATTAGAAAGTTGCTTAAAATTGTATGTTCTATCTGAATCATTAAAGAAAAAATGTAGATTTAGTGTCCCTTTAAAGGGATAGTAAAGTACAAATTAAACTTTTATGATTCAGATAGGGCATGCCATTTTAAACAACTTTCTAATTTACTTTTGTCATCAAATTTGCTTTGTGCTCTTGGTATTCTTAGTTGAAAGCTAAAAATAGGTAGGCTCATATGATAATTTCTAAGACCTTGAAGGCTCTTATCTGAATGCATTTGGCAGTTTTTCACAGCTAGAGGGTGTTAGTTCATGTGTTTCATATGAATAACATTGGGCTCACACACGTGGAGTTATTTAAGAGTCAGCACTAATTGCCTGAAATGCCTGTCTGTCAAAATACCTGTGATAAGGAGGCAGTCTGCAGAAGCTTAGATGCAAGGTAATTACAGAGGTAAAAAAGTATATTTCTATAACAGTGTTGGTTATGCAAAACTGGGGAATGGTAAATAAAGTGATTATCTATCTTTTTAAACAATAACATTTTTGGTATTTACTATCCCTTTGATAGGGAGCAGCTGTAAAACAGACCCAACAGGTTTAACTCTTTAGTAGCATGGAAAAACTGCTCTCTCTAACCACTTACTAATGTACACACCTTCTCTCACCCTGTCATATCAGTCAAGTCCATTCGCATTCCTCCAGAAGTGTTGACGAATCACACGGATCCCCAATATCCTGTAGCTTACAGAATGTTACCAAGTACTTTCCTGTCCAGACAATCTCCATTGAACCTATTTCAGATCATAATAAAAAAAAAGGAATGTGAAAAAACAGTAGGTGTTGACTTTTGCAGTGTGTAGTCCTTGCTTCATCCAACAATTCAACACCATAACGTGAAGAACACCATTCTGGTTTTACTCTGTAGCAATAAATATTTATTTAAGCATTTCCTATTAGGAAAGAATATTCTTTTATTTTGCCATGTTGAGAACATCTATTCTAAACTGAGCTTACTATAAATAAGTGCCAAACAATTAGAAATATTCCATTGTCCATTCTAAATATGTGATTCAAAAGTTATCAATCTTTATACAAGTCAAGTGTATCCATTTGTCTATTCACAAATATATGAGGCATGAAGTGTTCTTTAGGGCTTATAAGAAACAAAAACAATATTTCAGTATTTTAATGGAAGGTCAGCACACAACATATTTATATTTGTTGTTCTAGTAGGAGCAATACTTTTATTAATGTGTGTTTCTACAAGGACATTGTTGAAGGCAGAAAAGATTATTACAAGAATCAACCACCCTTTGTGTATAGAAGCGCTTACTTAAATTACTCTCAAAACTACTGCCCTTCAGCTTGAGATCATGACCCTTTGTTCTTGAATGTGTCTTTTTATGGAAAATACAGCCTCAGATTTACTAAGCCCTTTAATACACTTAAAGGGACAGTCAACACCAGAATTTTTGTTGTTTTAAAAGATAGATAATCCCATAATTACTAATTCCCCAGTTCTGCATAACCAACACAGTTATAATTATACATGTTTTACCTCTGTAATTACCTTGTATCTAGGCCTCAGCAGACTGCCCCCTTATTTCAGTTCTTTTGAGAGACTTGCAGTTTAGCCAATCAGAGCTGTCTCCATGGTAAATTCACGTGCATGAGCTCAATGTTATCTATATGAAACACGTGAACTAATGCCCTCTAGTGGTGACAAACTATCAAAATGCATTTAGATTAGAGGCGGCCTTCAAGGTCGAAGAAATTAGCATATGAACCTCCTAGGTTTAGCTTTCAACTAAGAATACCAAGAGCGCAAAGCAAAATTGGTGATAAAAGTAAATTGGAAAGTTGTTTAAAATTACCTGCCCTATTTGAAACATGAAAGTTTTTTTGGACTTGACTGTCCCTTTAAAAGTTACTATCACTTCTTTCCCTTCTCTCCTCTAAGCTTTGCATATTTAGGTCATTGAGCTTCTCATGGTATGTTTTATTTTCTAGACCATGTACCATTTAAGTAGCCAAGATTCCAGTGTGTTTATATCCTTATGGAGCTATGACCTTCATAAATGCACACAATACTCAAGATGAGTGATGAATGATCTGTAAATTGGCATAAGAACCTTACAATTTCTGCTGCAAATACCTCTACCAATACAACCAAGAATTCTACTGGAGTTACTCTCTTCAATACTACATTGTTTACAAAATTTTTAATCATCTGAAATAATAATTTCCAAGTTCCATTCCTCATTTGTAACAGTGGGTAAAGTGTCATTGAGTCTGTTATTAATGATTGGATTTAAACTTTAAATCCCAGTCATTTGTCCAATCCTCCAAATTTTTTTTATATCACTTCTCAAATGATATGTTATAGTCAGGAGTCAAGTCCTACAAAAAAAAGTGTGGGAACTCACCAAGACTTTCACCCCCCCATCGTAATTAATATTGTTTTATATATATATATATATATATATATATATATATATATATATATATATATTTATTTATATATATAAATATATATATATATATATACACACTGTATTTACATGTATATAATCTATACACTTTGTTTAATGAAAGCAAATTAAATCCAATAAAGGCTTCAATTGTTGCCTTTGGGCCTGAGAATCCTCCTCGACCATCACAGAATCTCACCCACTTAAGGTGCAATAGTCCTATTTCTGGTGAGGGGAGCTAAGTAACCCCAGAGCATGCCACACAGAAATGTAAGCACCATGTGTTGCACCCATTGCTGGGTCATCCCACAGCAGGACCGCTGACAGACTTGCATTTGTGTATTGTAGGAAGTGTTAATGCCCATTACTAGAGGATCTCACTATCCCTTTCATCAGACTGTGCTTCAAATCCTCCCAGCAGCAGCAGTGTTTACTGAAGAGTTTCTGTTGTTTGTCCAGGGGGAACTCAGTTCCTCCTACAAAAATAGTGCAGGAACTCCATTCCCATGCATTCCCGCTCGACTTGACCCCTTGTTAACCCCTTAATGACCACAATGTACCCTGTATGTCACTAGTCGTTAAGGGTTTTTTCTGGACATAATAGCACAAGTCTAGCAAGAACATGCTATTAATTCCCTCCCTCCAGCAGGCTTTGTGGAATAGAGCAGTCTCAACGCTGGTGGCAAGACCGCGCTATAAAACAATCAAGTCCCAAAAAAAGGCCAGCGACATACAGGGTACATCGCTGGTCCTTAAGGGGTTAAAGTTGCATCCAGAACCTCCCACCATATTGAATAAATTGTTACTCCATGTATATATAAGTGATAGTAGCCAAAGTGGGCAATTATTTTATTATATAATTTTAGTCTCAATTGGTTTTCTGGAATTTTCACACAGGCAGAAGTTGTCAACAAGATTGAAACACAGACAACAATGGTCAACAGGAACACAATGGTGATCAAGGACCAAAGCAGTAGTAACGATTAGAAACAGAAGAGTTAATAGTCAGACAAGAACACAGAGTAGGGATGGGCAAATGTGGTGGAAGTACAATGTGCTTGGAAGAATAAATAGTCCTGTTGACGTTCCTTTACGAAAATCCATTAAAATTTGGTAATGGAATGTTAGTTCCGATTTTTCGAATGTTCATAATTAGATTGAATATCCACATTCTAAATTTCGAATGTAACATTCAAATTAACAAAAACAATTCAGAAATTCAATGGTTCATGTCTTAGGGAATTTAGCAAATTGATACATAATTGATACAAATATATTGATTTTAATTTTTCTATTTTGAATATTGCATAATTTGAATAATAGATTTAAAGATAGAATTATAATTACTATTACATTAAAGGAATGTTAGAATGTTGTACAAACATTCGAAATTCGAAACAAACAAATCAATGTGTTAAAATATGTTACATTTTTTGAATAATGCAAAAATGTGCCCATCCCTAGATACAAGCAGCAGCAATCAGCAGAAACACAGGAGGTTGTGGCTAACAGGAACACAAGTAATAGTGACCAGCAGGAGCGCAGACAATAATAGTTGGCAACACAGATAAGACCCAAAAGTAATAATGACAATAATGGTCAGGAAAAATCACACAGCAGAATAGAAAGCAGAGCAAGAGTCACAAAGCCAGAATAGCTTAAAGGGACAGTAAAGTCAAACTTAAGCTTTCATAATTTGCATAAAGCATCTAATTTTAAACAGCTTTCCAATTTACTTCTATTATCAATTTTGCTGTGTTCTACTAGTATCCTTTATTAAAGAGTAATCCTAGGGGAACTCAGAAGCGTGCACGTGTCCTTAACCATCAGGCAAGTGTTTACAAAAATGCTTAAAACAATGTTGGTACATAGTTGCAAACTCTGCTCTCATAGAGTGTCTCTAGCCTTATATAGCAGCTGTGTTTGAAACTATGTATAACATTGCTATAAACATTGTTGCAAACACTGCTGCCAGATGGCTGGTAACACGTGCATGCTCCTGAGCACACTTAGGATTACTCTTTAACAAATTATATCAAGAGAACAAAGAGAGCTAAGTAAAATTGGTAATATAAGTAAATTGGAAAGTTGTTTAAAATGCCATGCTCCATCCAATCCAAATAAGTTTAATTTTGACTTTACTGTCCTTTTAATTAGAAGCAAGAAGACCAACCAAACATCAGAAACATTCTGCCAATGTTCTTAAAGGGACAGTAAACCCAATATTTTTCTTTCACGATTTCGAAAGAGAATGCCATTTTAAACAATTTTGTAATTTACTTCTATTATCTATGTTGCTTCATTCTCTTAGTATCCTTTGCCGAAAAGCATATCTAGATAGGCTTAGTAGTTGCTGATTGGTGGCTGCACATATATGCCTCATGTGATTGGCTCACCCATGTGCATTGCTATTTCTTCAGCAATGGATATCTAAAGAATGAAGCAAATTAGATAATAGAAGTAAATTGGAATGTTGTTTAAAATTGTATTCACCACCTGAATCAGGAAATAAATTTGTTGGGTTTAGTGTCCCTTTAAGTAGAGTAATGCTGGGCATTGAACCCAGTAGCTTACTGTTACAAAGTTTAATGGGCATACAACCAAAAAAAATATTCAAGATTAAGATAGAGAATACAATTTAAAACTTTCTAATTTACTTCTATTGTCAAATGTTCTTCATTTTCTTGTTATCCTTTTTTTGAAAAGCAGGGATGTAAGCTTAGGAGAGTGTGCACGTGTCTGTAGCCCTATATGGCAGCAGTTTTGCAACAACGCTATATATTAGCGAGAGCACTAGATGGCAGCACTAGTTCCTGTCATGTAGGGCTTCAGGCATGTGCACGCTACCTAGCTAGGTATCTCTTCAACAAAGAATAACATGAGAACAAAGTAAATGTGATAATAGAAGTAAATTGGAATCTTTTTAAAAATGTATTATTGCTCTGTTATCAAATATGCTTCATTCTCTTGGTATCCTTTGTTGAAGATGCATACAAATTTAAACTTGTCAAATTTGCTTCCTTCTCTTTTGTTGGAGCAGGAGCAATGTACTACTGGGTGCTAGCTAAAAACATCATGTGAATGAATAACAATTGGCATATACTGTATGGATTCCACCAATACCAACTTCTGCTATCCAGAGTAAACCAAATAAGGAATTTCTTTAGCTTTATAGCATAATTTTATGTATATGTGAAAACTGTTATACAGAATGTTTTGTTCCATTGTGTAATCTAAACAAAAATATATATTTATATAAAAAAAAATTGAACTTCACTAGTACTATCTGCATATAATTATTATTGTAGGTTTTATATCCAGTCAACTGACTGACAAGATAACTGCTGGGTATAAGTCAATATTTGTAGAATTCTTCTTTTTAAAAAGGGAAAATTATACTTTTTGTGTTTATGTTTTTGTCTCATTTGAAAGAGGATACTCCCCTCTTTTATATGATGATGAGTACTGTGACTGTGTGGTGTAGAATGTCTTCAGGGTATAGGGCTTCCTTTGGAAATAGATTGTGCAGGGGATTGCCATTTTTATCACCAACCACTGACAATTGATTGAGACCCCTCATTGAAAAAGAACACTACCTTCTTTACAAAATGGGGTCTCATGTCCCTCTGTGTGGATTATTGGGGGGTACCTCCCCTTATTTCTAGTAGAGCAGGCAATCCTTTTTAATTTATGTTCAGGCAAATGTAATAATGGACTGATATTGATCTTTTTGAACATTTTCTCCAAATAATGTGTTGCAAGAAAGTTTATGCTTTTTTTCACAGAATATACAAAAGTAGCCATCTGATATAAATCCAAGAAACCAGATGTGCACACATGCCCTTAGAGAGATACAACTGCACCTCGCTGACGAGGCCCACAGAAGGCTGAAATGATTGTCTGGGGTTGTGGTTTCTCTTGTTCAGAGAAGAATTGCCAGGTGTTTCGGTGCTGGACTGTCATTGGGCAGGGTCAGACTGATATACTACAGGATATTTTTTCTCTGTAACTAGGCATAGTGTGCTAAAAGAGTATGCACCCTGAGTGGCAATGAAAATGAACAGGCATGGGAGCTATTTTAGCTTTTGTTCTGTCTCAGCTGAGTGTGCCTCTCTCTCTTTTTATATTTGAGATGACAGATCTCTGCTCACAATTGTCAACTTGTAATCTCTTGATAGAGAGAGATGTCATTATTGTGGTACAATGTTTATATATCAAGTTACAGAAAGAAATCAATAACAAATAACAAATGAAAACACCCTGAAGCTTTACATCTACATATATAGTTTAGGTGTTAACCTCAAAATTGAAGAGTTTATTTCAATTGCAACATTCTGACTTCCCTACTATCATTTTATTACAATTCCTCTCTGGAAACTTTCATGAGCTAGTGACAGTACTGAGACAAGTGAGATGTTGAGAAGTAACCAGCTGTGTTAGCAGGTTTACAATCCTAACCCATGCTGTGTTTTCAACTCAGTAAAGTAACAGCAGGAATAGGAATAAAGAAACACGCTAAAAAGAATGCAAACTGAAACTGACAACAATGTGAGAGTTGTCTGGTCTTCACAGCTCTCTCCTGCTTTAATTATAGGAAACAACCAGTAAGATTAGAGAAGGGAATACTGAGAGAGTTATTTGATTATGAGATAAAAAATAGTAGAATTTGATTATAAGTTCTTAATTATGGGCTACATGTTTTCTGTTTTTATTTGTATTCTCCATTATAGATTTTAGCTATACCCTTTGTATTAGCAGATATATAAAGTGCTGTGTACATAGATAGCTCTGTAACGATAAAGGGCTAGACTACACGTTGAGCAAAAAAACATTAGCCCTATTGTGGGCCATATTTCTTAAAAGCGATATTAGCGCTCCACTTAGTAATACCAGAGCACGCTAATCTGCGCTGGTATAACAAGTTGAAAGCAATGCAAACGCGAGATTGCGTTGGCATTGCTGGGAAGCATTGTGCTCACGAGAGCATGTTTCCATAGGCTCAAATGGGAGCCTCATTCTCAAAAAAACACCAATAATACCAAAAATAAAAAAACTAACATAACTAAAAATAATGAAACCTAACATTACAAAAAATAATAAACACTAAAATAAAAAAATAAAAATACCATTACAAAAAATAACAAACAAAATTATCCAAAATATTAAAAATTATTCCTATTCTAATGAACTGTTTAAAATTAAAAACAAAAAACACACCCCAAAATAAAATAACCCTAATCTATAATAAACTACCAATAGCCCTTAAAAGGGTCTTTTGTAGGGCATTGCCTTAAAGTTAACAGCTCTTTTACCAATAAATTAAACAAATACCCCTAACATTACAACCCAACCCCCCAAATTAAAAAAAAAAAAATCTACCCATTGTCCCAAAAAGGGACATTCAGCCCTTTTACAGCCCATTAAAAATAAAAAAAATCCCTAATCTAAAAAAAAAAAAAAACACCCCAAAAATAAAAAAAAACTACCATTACAAAAATAACAAACAAACGGCTAGATTACAATGTCAGGTTAGGTAAGGTCTGGAATCAGATTCAAATGCTAGAGTGAACTCAAATAACACTCTAGCACACTGAGTATAACCCAGGACGTGACCCCACAACAACTTCTATAAAACAAGGTACTCACACAGAGGGTCAAGTGGTTCTTGAGGATCAGGATAGTAGTACTAGGACACTTGATAGAAGGAGGTGTGGGATCAGGAATAGGCAAAGTCAGTTCAGCAGAGTTTGGCAACTTGTAATCAGGCAGTTCAGGGTTAAACAATAGCATAGTCAGTTCAGCAGAGTTTGGCAACTTGTAATCAGGCAGTTCAGGGTTAAACAATAGCGTAGTCAGTACAGCAGAGTTTAGCAACTTGTAATCAGGCAGGTTAGGGTTAAACAATAGAGTAGTCAGTTCAGCAGAGTTTGGCAACTTGTAATTAGGCAGTTTAGGGTTAAACAATAGAGTAGTCAGTTCAGCAGAGTTTGGCAACTTGTAATCAGGCAGTTCAGGGTTAAGCAATAGAGTAGTCAGTTCAGCAGAGTTTGGCAACTAGTAATCAGGCAGTTTAGGGTTAAACAATAGAGTAGTCAGTTCAGCAGAGTTTAGCAACTTGTAATCAGGCAGTTTAGGGTTAAACAATAGAGTAGTCAGTTCAGCAGAGTTTGGCAACTTGTAATCAGGCAGTTCAGGGTTAAACAATACTGTAGTCAGTGAAGCAGAGGTTGGCAACTTGAAATCAGGTAGTTCAGGGTTAAATCCGGTAACCAGAGAAATGAGAGTACTCACAGCAGCCACAGAAGTAAAACAAACGGGCACCGGGAGATTGGGCCGCCAGAATAAGAAGCCCGTCTGAGGTCAGCAGAGGAGGACAGCTCAGAATGTGCGCAGCGTTGCTAAGCAACGTAACGCACAGGACAGAGTAGCCGGAAGAACCGCCATTCAAGATGGCGTCCCTTCAATTCTGATTGGCTGATACAATTCTATCAGTCAATCGGAATTAAGGTTGAAAAAATCCTATTGGCTGATGGCTGATTGGAACAGCCAATAGAATGTGAGCTCAATCCTATTGGCTGATTGGATCAGCCAATAGGATTGAACTTCAATCCTATTGGCTGATTGCATCAGCCAATAGGATTTTTTCTACCTTAATTACGATTGGCTGATAGAATTCTATCAGTCAATCGGAATTGAAGGGACGCCATGTTGGATGATGTCATTTAAAGGAACCTTCATTCCAGAAGAGCCGTCGGATGAAGAGGATGCTCTGCGTCGGATGTCTTGAAGATGGGCTCACTCTGTGCCGGATGGATGAAGATAGAAGATGCCGTCTGGATGAAGACTTCTACCCGTCTGGAGGACCACTTTGCCCCGCTTGGATGAAGACTTTTCCCGGCTTCGTTCAGGACTTCGGCCCGGTTGGGTGAAGACGTCTCCCGGTAAGGTGATCTTCAAGGGGTTAGTGTTAGGTTTTTTAAGGGGAGGATTGGGTGGGTTTTAGAGTAGGGTTGGTTGTGTGGATGGTGGGTTTTAATGTTGGGGGGTGATTTGTACTTTTTTTTTACAGGTAAAAGAGCTGATTACTTTGGGGCATTGCCCTGCAAAAGGCCCTTTTAAGGGCTATTTGTAATTTAGTGTAGGTTAGAGCTTTTTTATTTCGGCGGGGCTTTTTTATTTTGTTAGGAGGATTAGATTAGGTGTAATTAGTTCAAAATCTTGTAATTTGTTTATTATTTTCTGTAATTTAGTGGGGTTTTTTGTACTTTAGATAATTTTATTTAATTGTTTATAATTGTAATTAATTGTATTTAATTTATTTAATTATAGAGTAGTGTTAGGTGTAATTGTAACTTAGCTTAGGTTTTATTTTACAGGTTAATTTGTCTTTATTTTAGCTAGGTAGTTTATTAAATATTTAATAACTATTTAGTAACTATTCTACCTAGTTAAAATAAATACAAACTTGCCTGTAAAATAAAAATAAACCCTAAGCTAAATACAATGTAACTATTAGTTATATTGTAGTTATCTTAGGGTTTATTTTACAGGTAAGTATTTAGTTTTAAATAGGAATAATGTAGTTAATGATAGTCATTTTATTTAGATTTATTTAAATAATATTTAAGTTAAGGGGGGTTAGGGTTAGTGTTAGACTTAGATTTAGGGGCTAATAACTTTAATATAGTGGTAGGTGTCGGCGATGTTAGGGATGGCAGATTAGGGGTTAATAATATTTAACTAGTGTTTGCGAGGCGGGAGTGCGGCGGTTTAGGGGTTAATATGTTTATTATAGTGGCGGTGATGTCCGATTCGGCAGATTAGGGGTTAAAATTTTTATTTTAGTGTTTGCGATGTGGGGGGGGCCTCGGTTTAGGGGTTAATAGGTAGTTTATGGGTGTTAGTGTACTTTTTAGCACTTTAGTTAAGAGTTTTATGCTAAGGCGTTGTAGTATAAAACTCTTAACTACTGACTTTTAAATGCGGTACCAGTCTTGACAGGAGAGGGTCTACCGCTCACTTTTTGTCAGACTCGTAATACCGGCGCTATGCAAGTGCCATGGAAAATATAGGATACGCAATTGACATAAGTGGATTTGCGGTATTTCCGAGTCTGGCCAAAAAAGTGAGCGGTACACCTGTACCTGCAAGACTCGTAATACCTGCGGGCATTAAAAAGCAGCATTGGGACTGGCCAACGCTGCTTTTTAACCCTAACGCAAGACTCATAATCTAGCCGAAAATTATCCAAATTAATAAAAATTATTCATATTCTAATACCCCCATTTAAAAAAAAAAAAAACTCTCCAAAATAAAAAACAACCCTAATCTATAATAAACTACCAATAGCCCTTAAAAGGGCCTTTTGTAAGGGTATTGCCCTAATGTTAACAGCTCTTTTGCCAAAAAATTAAAACAAATGCCCCCTAACGTTATAAACCCCCCACCCCCCCAAACCACGAAAATAAAAAAAACGAACTAATAAAAACCTAATCTACCCATTCCCGCGGAAAGGGCATTTGTATGGGCATTGCTCTTAAAAGGGCAATCAGCTCTTTTAAAGCCCATTAAAAATCAAAAATCCCTAATCTAAAAAAAAACCCACCCCAAAAACAACAACAAAAAACTAATACTAACCCCAAAATCAGTAGTGGAGGTAACTCAGTTCCTCCTCACTCATAACTATTTTGAGTTCATGGGACAGTTCTATCTCCAGAGGCGTGGGACAGCTATGGGAGCAAAATTTGCCCCATCCTATGCTAATATCTTCATGGGATGGTGGGAGCTGTCCCACGTCTTTGGAGATCAGAACATGTTCAGATCAGACATCATTTGGTATGGCCGATTTATTGATGATCTGTTGTTTGTATGGGGAGGAACCGAGCATCGGCTTACTGAGTTTGTGGCCAGCTTGGAGATCAATGATTGTGGACTGAGCTTCACCTCTGAGATACAGGAAAGACGTGTTGACTTCCTAGATATCACACTGGAAGGTGTGCAGGGCCAGGGGATCACAACGGAGGTTTTCCGCAAACCCATAGCGGGGAATTCACTATTACACGCCTCTAGCTGTCACCCCAGAAGAGTATTCAGGGGTGTGGCTAAGAGCCAGTTCATCCGCCTCAAGAGGAACTGCACGTTTTGCACTGCTTATGAGAGACAGGCGGATGACCTGGCTCTGAGACTAAAGGAAAGAGGCTATGATTCTACTGTGATCATGAAGGCTAGGAAAGATGTAGAAAGGATCCCCAGGGAGAAACTTCTCACCATGGGGAAGAGAAATAAGAATAAAGAGGGTGGTTCAGACACTAACAGTTTTGGTGATAGGGTGTCCTTCATCACTGAGTACTCTAGACAATATGATGAGATCTGCCGAATAGTGGATAAACATTTGAACCTCCTGTTGGCGGACGATGGGTTGATAGACACAGTGGAAAGAGGAATAAGATTTGCCTATAGGAGAAACAAGACGATAGGGAATATGGTTGCTCCTACGAAAATTTGGAGTGATGTTCCCAATCGGACCTCCTCATGGCTGACATCATTGGGGGCCTTTAAGTGCCACCACCACACTTGTGTGGCTTGTGAAAAACTAATTGTGGGAGACACTTTTGTCTCCACAATGAGTGGAGAGAGATTTAACATTAAGTATTGTCTAAATTGTAGACAAACTTATATTGTGTATCTCATCACCTGCAGCCTGTGTTCACTGCAATATGTGGGACTTTCGACGCGGGAGGCAAGAACACGCATAAAGGAACACATGTCAGACATTAGAACTGGTTCCAAAACGACCCCCCTAGTGAAACATTTTGTGGAGATTCATAACAAGTCACTAAGGTCTTTTGTTTGGACTATTATTGACAAGGTTCCCTTGAGAAGGGGACAGGGAAATAGAGTCAACAAACTTGGAGAGAAGGAGGCCTTCTGGATCTTTAAGCTAAAGACTAGGATTCCAGGGGGCCTAAACTCGGAGTTTGATTTAATCAATTTTTGGTCCCATTAGGTTTGTTACCTTCTTTATCCGGTAGTGCTATTTATGCAATTATAATTTTGAATAATTAAAGTAATCAAATAATGTAGAATGTACAATTCCTCTTAAATGCATCTATCTTTGCAATTGTATTTAGATGATTATAGGCTGTTCTTGGAATCTGTGGTGATCTTAGGCAGATTTGAGTGCCGGGACATTGGACAGTACCCATCACACTTTACAGCATGGGCTCTAGTGTGTGTGCAATTTACCTTTGTGCTTTGCATGCACTCCCCATCCCTACCACTCTTGGTGGTGATGAGGTGACCACACTGTTATAATTATATTTCTTGTTTGTTTGTTCACTATGGGAAGTGAAACATACAGGATTTCTTATAGCAATTATTATAGGAATTGACAAAAAATATGTATAGTGTTACAGGTTGGTTAACAGAATAAGACTTTTGCTAGGTTAACCTATCTGTGTTAATATTTGCCAGCTAGATAGTTTTATCCTACAAACACTGTAGTCTGCAGTAAACTAATTAGGCAGGATTAAAGTTCAGGTTCATGCAATAATACTGTCCAGATAATCAGTGAGATATTGATCAAAGTAGATGCTGAAGCGAATGTAATATAAGGTATCAAGTAATAGTATTGGTAAACATACGACCTGATAATCAGTTCTGGAAACAGAGGTGTGCAAAGTTATATGAGAGACCGCGGAGGTTTGCGGCTTGCAGCGTGGAGCTGTGTGAGAATGGCTCCAGGCGGTAGCTGATGACGTCAGCGGGTAGCAGCCGATACTGGTCTGAGACAAGCCGAAAGTACAAGCTGCGGTTAGTAGCGAGAGCGAGAGTGCCGCTCTGAGATGCTGGGGAAATTAGGTGGAGCCGGATTGGCTCAGTTTCACACACAGTTCACTGAGAATTGCAGATAATCCAGCATAGAAGAGAGGCAAAGGTGTGTCTTAAATAGGCAGGTGCATTCATTAAAGGGGCAGTGAGCAGAGAAAAAAGGAAGGATCTGACATATCCCCCCCCCAAGAACACCCACAGCGAGGGTTCTAAGGACAAGGTCTTTCCGGATTTCTACGGTGGAAAAGTGAAACACACCTGGGGGCCGTGACTGAAGTAGCAGGTTCCCATGAGTCTTCAGAATGATCATACCCTTTCCATCGTACTAGATATTCCAAAACACCCCTTCGCCTCCTGGAGTCAAGAATAGCTTCTATCTCATATTCCAAATCCTGGGAAAGAACATGTGTAACAGAATCTACGGTAAATCTGTCGGAAAGACAGGGTTTAACCAGGGAGACATGGAAAGTCGGGTGCAACTTATATGAGTGAGGCAGTTGTAGAGTGACAGTAGCTGGATTCCTAACGGCAATTATAGGAAAAGGACCTATAAATAGCTTACTCATTTTCTTGGAGGGTGTATGTAAGCGCAAATTTTTAGTTGACAACCAGACTAGTTGTCCAACCTGGTAGACAGGTTGAGGCTTATGCCGCAAGTCATAATAACGTTTATGGGATGCTTGTGCATGTTTTATGTTGTCTCGAGCAACTGACAAGGTCTGGGAGATGTCATTCACAGTGTCGTTGACTTTAGGACAGGGAGATGGTGTATAAGGAAGGAAGCTGATTCTGGGATGGAGTCCATGATTGAGAAAGAAAGGGCTAAAGCCAGTTGAAGAATTCTTAGCGTTGTTGTAGGCGAATTCTGCCAGAGCTAGATGGTCAGCCCATTGATCCTGTTGGTTGGAGCAAAAGCAGCGAAGGTACTGCTCCAACCACTGATTGGTGCGCTCTGCCTGTCCATTCGTTTGTGGATGATATGAAGTTGTGAGCTTTTGAGTTACTTGTAGAGTATTACATAAATGTCTCCAAAAGCGAGAGGTGAATTGTGATCCTCTGTCCGAAAGGAGTACCATAGGCAACCCATGTAATCTAACAACGTTCCTGATAAACAAGTCGCAAGTTTGTTGTGCAGTGGGTACTCCTATAGCTGGTATGAAATGCGCCATCTTTGTTAGTAAATCAACTACTACAAAAATGGAGGTGTAGGACAAAGATTTTGGTAGATCGACAATAAAATCCATTGCGAGATGAGTCCAAGGGGTTTCTGGAACTGGATATGGTTGTAGAAGTCCCATTGGAGATTGATGTGATGGTTTACACGTGGCACAAATACCACAATTTGAAATATAGTCTTCTACAGAGGAAAGCATAGTTGGCCACCAGTAATTACGCTTAAGTAGCTCTAGAGTTTTTTGTATGCCTAAGTGTCCCGTGAGTGGGGAATCATGATGAGCTCGTAAAAGAGAAATTCTATACTGAGGTGGTATGTATAGATGTTTACCATGGTAATATAAACCATCTGGATTTCTTTGCAGAAGATGAGTTGGTTTTGTGGAATCCTGATTTTGAGCTTTCTGGAACTGAGGATCTTTATGAACGAGTAGACCTAAAAAGTTTGATGAGGGTATAACTGTAGACGGGGTTTCCACATTGAGCGGTCTAATGTCTTTGCGGGAGAGGGCGTCAGCTTTGCCGTTTCGACTACCAGGTCTGTAGGTGATCAGATAATTGAATCGTGAGAAATAGAGATTCCAGCGGAGTTGTCTGGAGGAGAGAGTCCTACTTTGTTGTAAATATTGTAAATTTTTGTGATCTGTAATAACGATAATAGGGTGTAAAGCTCCCTCTAATAGATGTCGCCATTGCTCAAATGCAGTTTTGATGGCCAGTAATTCCTTTTCCCCTATGGGGTAATTTCGTTCAGCTGGTAGCATGAGCCTGGAAAGATAGGCGACAGGATGCATCACATCAGTAAGTGATTGTTTCTGTGACAACACTGCCCCCAGAGCATAATCCGACGCATCAACCTCTACAATAAATTGTAAATCTGGGTCTGGGAATTTAAGAATAGGTGCCGTGGTGAAGTCAGTTTTCAACTGTTGGAAGACTCTCTGACAGTCAGATGTCCAGTTAAAAGTGTTTGTGTGTTTTGTTAAATCAGTAAGTGGTTTAGCAGTCTGGGCGAAATTACGAATAAACTTTCGATAGAAATTCGCAAAACCAAGGAATCTTTGTACTTGTTTGCGATTTTTTGGGGTAGGCCACTGAGTGATAGCATGGATTTTAGAGTCATCCATCTTAATACCAGTGTTCGATATAATGTAACCCAAGAAAGTGACTTGACTGCAATGAAATTCACACTTTTCTAGTTTAGCGTATAACTTATGTTGACGAAGTCTTGCTAACACTGTTCTCACGTGGGTCACATGTTGTTGTATAGTATCAGAATAGATCAAGATGTCGTCAAGATAAACTACTATAAAGCTGTCCAAGATGTCTTTAAAAATGTCATTTATGAAACATTGGAATGTAGCTGGAGCGTTACATAACCCAAAAGGCATAACGGTATATTCATACAAGCCATAACGAGTTCTGAAAGCTGTTAACCATTCATCTCCAGCTCTCATTCTTATAAGATTGTAAGCACCCCTGAGGTCCAATTTTGTGAAGACTTTGGCAGTGCGCAATCTTTCTATCAATTCAGGGATGAGGGGTAATGGGTAGCGATTTTTCTTGGTACGTTTGTTTAACTCCCTGTAGTCAATAATTGGTCTGAGTGACTGATCTTTGTTTTTAACAAAAAATATACCTGCGCCAGCAGGTGAGGTGGAAGGTCTAATAAACCCTTTTGCTAGATTTTCCTGTAGATATAATTTTAGGTGATCTAATTCGGGTTTAGATAGGGGGTATATGTGACCCACTGGTATTGTGGAGCCAGGTAAGAGGTCTATAGGACAGTCGTAGGTCCTGTGTGGCGGAAGTGTCTGTGCATCAGTCTTGTTAAATACGTCTTGGAAATCAGTATATTCGGATGGCAACTGAGAAGTAGATGAGAGAAGAATGTTATTGAGAGGGAAACAAGTTTGAGAGCAGTAGGAAGACGTTAGGTCTATAGTGAATTTGTGCCAGTCAAAGATAGGTTTATGGAGTTGTAACCAAGTAAGACCTAATATAACAGGATATAGAGGACTAGGTATAATGTCAAAGCTGATAGATTCTCTATGTCCTGTGGAGGTGCACATAAGTAAGGGAGTGGTTTCAAGAGTTACTGGACCATAGGATAATGAAGACCCATCAACCAAATTTATAGAAACAGGAGACATTTTTGCTTGTGAGGGTATTTTATTTCTATTTACAAAATCACAATCAATGTAATTTCCTGAAGCGCCTGTATCAATAATCGCATCAATCTTTAGGCAATGTAGATCCCATTGTAAAGTAAAAGACATAGAAATATGTGGTTGTTTTGGTCTGTTTACTGAAAGGCTAAGAAATGTTGAAGAAGTCTTACCGTTTTTTGTCTTTTTTAAGAGAGGACAAGCTGTCAGGTCATGCTCAGGGGCAGCGCAGTACATACACAGACGATGAGTGCGTCTTCTGCCCTTCTCCTCAGGTGATAAAGGACCTCTGATAAATCCAATATCCATTGGAGTCTCATTATCCCTAGAGGGTACTGGTGGAGTATTCTGTCTCTTGTATGAGGTTGGGGTGTTTGCCCTCTCTTGTTTGCGTTCCCTTATACGCCTATCAATTGTAGTACAATGTGTGAAGAGATCCTCCAAATGCTCTGGTACACCAGTACGGGAGAGCTCATCTTTGATGTCTTCTGAAAGCCCAATCCTGAACTGATGTCTAAGCGAGGGTTCATTCCACTTTGATTCAATTGCATAGATTTTAAATTGTGATATATAATTTTCTACAGGTTGTCTGCCCTGTCTCAAGGCCCTGAGAGAGGATTCGGCAGATTCCTGTTTAAAAGGATCTTCATATAGTGAGGATAGAGCCTTTAGAAAATCCTGTATAGAGTTTAGAATGGTATTCTGATTTTCAAACAAACTATCCGCCCAGACACGGGGTTCACCCCTTAAATAAGAGATAGTAGTCAACACCTTAATTCTATCAGTGCTATAAGTTCTGGGTTTTAGTTCAAACATCAAAAGACAAGCATTTCTAAATTCCTTAAACATTGCTCTATTACCACTAAATTTGTCAGGAAAAGACACCTGTGGTTCAGGATTTGCTTCTGAATGTGCAGTTTTAGCAGTATACATATCTCTAAGGCAATCTTTGAGCACCTGATTTTCAGTTTGCACATCTCTGAGAGTTAAATTTACAGAATCCATACGTTGAGTTAAAGTGGCAATTTGGTTTGCAATTTCTGTCATATCCATAGTGCTATACCTGTATTTAGATGCTGGATTATACTGTTATAATTATATTTCTTGTTTGTTTGTTCACTATGGGAAGTGAAACATACAGGATTTCTTATAGCAATTATTATAGGAATTGACAAAAAATATGTATAGTGTTACAGGTTGGTTAACAGAATAAGACTTTTGCTAGGTTAACCTATCTGTGTTAATATTTGCCAGCTAGATAGTTTTATCCTACAAACACTGTAGTCTGCAGTAAACTAATTAGGCAGGATTAAAGTTCAGGTTCATGCAATAATACTGTCCAGATAATCAGTGAGATATTGATCAAAGTAGATGCTGAAGCGAATGTAATATAAGGTATCAAGTAATAGTATTGGTAAACATACGACCTGATAATCAGTTCTGGAAACAGAGGTGTGCAAAGTTATATGAGAGACCGCGGAGGTTTGCGGCTTGCAGCGTGGAGCTGTGTGAGAATGGCTCCAGGCGGTAGCTGATGACGTCAGCGGGTAGCAGCCGATACTGGTCTGAGACAAGCCGAAAGTACAAGCTGCGGTTAGTAGCGAGAGCGAGAGTGCCGCTCTGAGATGCTGGGGAAATTAGGTGGAGCCGGATTGGCTCAGTTTCACACACAGTTCACTGAGAATTGCAGATAATCCAGCATAGAAGAGAGGCAAAGGTGTGTCTTAAATAGGCAGGTGCATTCATTAAAGGGGCAGTGAGCAGAGAAAAAAGGAAGGATCTGACACACACACACAACAAAGAATTATTATTTATATTCTTACATATTGATTCATATCTGTATATGGCCTTATTATGTTCATTATTTGATCAGTCTTTATATTATATTATATTATATTTTATATTTTATATATATTTCACATTTATTAACTTTTTCTGTATGTATTTCGATGGGAGATTGGTAGTTAAACATATTCTTTCCATTAGTAGGAGCTTTTGAGAGGGACGAAGGTCATTGCCTAGGATCGGTTTTTGGCTGCACCTTTGTGCTTATATTGACCTTTTTATGTGTCCCTTTGAGATCTCGATCTGTTCCGTCACCTTACCCTATGTTTATAGGATTTGCCCCCTATCCGGTCCCTTGGAGTGGGACTACGTGGTGTGTATATATGCGCTTCAGCGCTCAGCCCGTTGCTGTTGTTGATCAACAACATTGACGTATGTTCGGGAGGCGTGCCCCGGCTTAGCTATTGGCCGGGGTCTTGTGTTATCCTATCAGGGAGGTGTACTGGACTTGTTCCCTCCCACTTTGAGCTCTCAACTCGGACTCTGATAATCTGCTGAACGGAGAATCTCCGTGACAGGTTGACATGGTTTGTGCACTGTTCGCTATGGGATCGCTTCCTGACAGGGTCATTTGGTTTAAACCCTCCGCGGTTTTGGAGTACTCAGTGATCAAGGGAATAGGGTTCAATTCATTATGTTTACATTGAATATCGTGAATATCATGAGAAGTTTCATTATTCTGTGTTCTCTAGTGCAAGTGTCAAGGGGGTGGGAAATAGGGGTGTGTGTGTGTACATTTATTGTTGAACTTTAGTTACGGATTGGTCCATATGTGTGTAGGGTGTGTTTCACACCAACCAATCAGGCTGGGTGCTAGGTGTTTTAAACTTTCACGGTGAATGTGTGTTTTATGAGGCTATGAGTAAGGCTCACGCCGAAACGCGTTAGCCCTTTTTCTGGTAACCAGCTTTGTTTACACTCAATACTTTAAGCTCCTCTGTATCAACTGACTTTTAACAAGGGACACTGTCCCTGTGTATACTTTGTTTCGTGTATACCGTATGTTGCGGTGAAATACCCTGTTCATTAAATTTGAATTTGAATCCACTACTAACGGCTGATGTCAGGTGCTCCTATTTCTTGTGTTTTTCCCAAAATCAGTACTCATTGTTCCTAAAGTCCGGCGAAAGGTCTTCATCCCAGTTGGGAAGCATCTTCATCCAGGCGGCTTCATCTGTATCCATCACGGGACCGGCATCTTCAATCTTCATCCCAGCGGAGGCAGAGTGGTCGGTTGATGCGCGGAGGCGGAGGTCCATCGGTCTGATGTGGAGGTCCTCTTCATGCGATTGTCTGCCGCACACTGAGGATTCAATGCAAGGTACCCCTTTTATATTGGGGTACTGTTGCATTCCTATTGGCTGAAAAATTAATATCAGCCAATAGGAATGAGAGCTGCTTAAATCCTATTGGCTGTTCAAATTCTGACCGATGGTCCTCTACCTGGACCTCCTGGACCTCTGTGCATCCACCGACCGCTCTGCCTTCACTGAGATGAAGATAGAAGATGTCTGTCCCGCGATGGATGCAGATGAAACCGCCTGGATGAAGATGCTTCGCCACTGAAAACAGTGAGTACCGATTTTCGGGTTAGTGTTAAGTTTTTTTTGTGGTGTTTTTTTTTTTGATTAGGGCTTTTTTATTTTTAATGGGCTGTAAAAGAGCTGAATGCCCTTGGGCAATGCCCATACAAATGCCCTTTTTGGGGAAATGGTATATTGTTGTTTTTTTTAGTTAGGTTTTATTTATTTTGGGGGTTTGGGGTGGTGGGGATTTGTAATGTTAGGGATGGGGTATTTGTTTATTTTTTTTGCACAAAAGAGCTATTAACTTTAGGGCAATGCCCTACAAAATGCCCTTTTAAGGGCAATTGGTAGTTTATTATAGATTAGGGTTTTTTTTATTTTGGGGTGGTTGTTTTTTTTTATACGGGGTAAAAGAATAGGAATCATTTTTATTATTTTGAATAATTTTGTTATTTTTTGTAATGGTAGTTTTTTTATATTTTGTCATTTTAGTGTTTATTATTTTTTGTAAATCTAGTTTTAATTTTTTTGTAATGTTAGGTTTTATTATTTTTAGTAATGTTAGTTTTTTCAAACAAGTAATATTAGTTTTTTTTAGTTTAGACTTAGGTTTTATTTTTATTTCACAAGTAAGTTTGTATTTATTTTAACTAGGTTTTTAGTAAATAGTAATATTATAGCTAGCTTAGGTTTTATTTTTATGTCACAGGTAAGTTTGTATTTATTTTTAAATAGGTAGTTAGTTAATAATTGTAACTTTACTTTAGGTGTATTTTAATTATGTTAAAGTAAGGGGGTGTTAGGCTTAGGGGTTAATAGTTTAATTTAGCTAGTTGTGATGTGGGGGAATAGTGGTTTAGAGGTTAATTTTTTTTAGTGTTTGCAATGTTGGTGAACGGCGGTTTAGAGGTTAATAGGTTTAGTTAGTTTTGGTGATGTTGGGTGGGTGGCGGTTTAGAGGTTAATAGGCTAAGTTAGACTTGGCGATGTGGGGGGCCGCAGTTTAGGGGTTAATAGGTTTAGTTAGTGTTGGCGATGTCAGGGAACGGCGGTTTAGGGGTTAATAGGTTTAGTAAGTGTTGGCGATGTAAGGGAACGGTGGTTTAGAGTTTAATAGGTTTAGTTAGTGTTGGCGATGTCGGGGAATGGCGGTTTAGTGGTTAATAGGTTTAGTTAGTGTCGGCGATGTCGGGGAACGGCAGTTTAGGGGTTAATAGCTTTATTTAGTGTTTTAGTGTCAACGATGTCGGGGAACGGCGGTTTAGAGGTTAATAGGTTAAGTGTTGGCGATGTGGGGGTACGGCGGTTTAGAGGTTAATAGCTTTATTTAGTGTTTTTGTTAGTGTTGGCAATGTTTGGGAACTGCGGTTTAGATTAGAACGATTAAAAATTCCAAATGTGAATAAAGAATGAATCCGAAAATTCAGAAACAGATTTATTTGTTTGCAGGATTTTTATTACGTTGCCGATTCGGAAATTCACATGTGTACTGTATATATATATATATATATATATATATATATATATATATATATATATATATATATTGTATATATATATTATGTGTCTGTGTGTATATACAGTATTTATATCTATATATAATCATATATACAAAACACGGAAGGGGACTGCACTCTCAAATTGGACTAGGTGCACATCCTGTGACCTGCAACATGCACAGCCCTGGGTGCTCAATAGCACTTACAGGTAGCTGTATTGTCCCCAGAGTCCCAAGCAGTTAACCCCAGACAAGTCTGGGTGCAAGGCCCATAGGGAAAATTACAAAACAAATTAACACAACACACAGAGACCAGCACTTACTTGCAAGCACTCAGCTAAGATAAAAAGCAAAACTGGAAGAGTTAGTTCCCGCATTTGGCCAAATGGGACAAGCCCAGGTACCTCGTCAAGGTCTCTCCCAAATCCTGGGCCCCTAAAACAGCTAAACAAATGCAAGCGCTCAATCAAACATACTGGGAACAAGTTAAGTTTGCACAAGGGACTTAAAGGGACATGAAATCCCTAATTTTTCTTTCATGATTCAAATAGAGCATACAATTTGAAAAAAACGTTTTCATTTATTTCTACTATTAATGTTTCTTTGTTCTCTTTGCATCATTTGATGAAAAGCAGGGACATAAGCTCAGGAGCGTGAATGTATTTGGAGCACTATATGACATCAGTTTTGCAAATGTACTAGGTGGCAGCACTATTTCCTGCCATGTAATGCTTCAGACACCTACCTATGTATCTCTTCAACAAAGAATAGCAAAGGAACAAAGGAAATTTGATAATATAAGTAAATTGGAAGCTGTTTTAAAAGTGTATGCTCCCTCAGAATCACAAAAGACATTGTATTATGTTTTTTATCCCTTTAACTAGACCACAATGAGCCACAGGGCAGACTTTAGAGCCTCTATTCCCCAGGCTAGACATGAGGCATGTGGAGCCCAGGCCTGACTAGGCCCCTCTGTAGCAACATCAGAGATGGCCCCCCTAGAGGTGAAGGCCCGGTTGGAATTGAGACTTCAGATTTTCCAGTAGTTGTGCTATTGCAAGGAGCAAAAATGTGTCTTTCGGGTTAATTATATAAGAAATATTCGGCTAAATTACGAGTTTTGCGTTAGCCTTAAAAAGCAGCGTTGAGAGGTCCCAACGCTGCTTTTTAATGCCCGCTGGTATTACGAGTCTGGCAGGTACAGGTGTACCGATCACTTTTTTTCCGCGACTCGAGCATACCGCAAATCCCCTTACGTCAATTGTGTATCCTATCTTTTCAATGGGATTTTCCTAACGCCGGTATTATGAGTCTTGGAAAAAGTGAGCGGTACAGCCTCTCCTGTCCAGACTCCTACCGCATTTAAAAGTCAGTAGTTAATAGTTTTATGGGCCGTAACATAAAACTCCTGACTAAAGTGCTAAAAAGTACACTAACACCCATAAACTACCTATTAACCCCTAAACCGAGGGCCCCCCCACATCTCAAACACTTAACTAAAATTTGTAACCCTTAATCTGCCGACCGGACATCGCCGCCACTTTAATAAATATATTAACCCCTAAACCACCACACTCCCGCCTCACAAACACTAGTTAAATATTATTAACCCCTAATCTGCCGTCCCTAACATCACAGACACCTACCTACATTTATTAACCCCTAATCTACCGCCCCCAACGTCGCCGCCACTATATTAAATGTATAAACCCCTAAACCTAAGTCTAACCCTAACACCCCCCTAACTTAAATATAATTTTAAAAAATTGAAATAAAATTACTATTATTAAATAAATTATTCCTATTTAAAACTAAATACCTACCTGTAAAATAAACCCTAAGATAGCTACAATATAACTAATAGTTACATTGTAGCTAGCTTATGATTTATTTTTATTTTACAGGCAAGTTTGTATTTATTTTAACTAGGTACAATAGTTATTAAATAGTTATTAACTATTTAATAACTACCTAGCTAAAATAAGTACAAATTTACCTTTAAAATAAACCCTAACCTAAGTTACAATTACACCTAACTCTACACTATAATTAAATAAATTACCTAAATTAACTACAATTAATTACAATTAAATTAAATAAGCTAAAGTATGAAAAACAAACAAACAAACACTAAATTACAGCAAATAATAAAATAATTACAAGTTTTTTAAACTAATTACACCTAATCTAATCCCCCTAATAAAATAAAAAAGCCCCCCAAAATAAAAAAAAAAACCCTACCCTATACTAAATTACAAATAGCCCTTAAAAGTTCCGAAGTCTTCATCCTATCCAGGCAGAAGTGGTCCTCCAGACGGGCAGAAGTCTTCATCCAGGCGGCATCTTCTATCTTCATCCATCCGGAGCGGAGCGGGTCCATCTTCAAGACATCCAACGTGGAGCATCCTCTTCGTTCTTCATCCGACGACTAAATGACGGTACCTTTAAGTGACGTCATCCAAGATGGCGTCCCTTCAATTCCAATTGGCTGATAGAATTCTATCAGCCAATCGGAATTAAGGTACGAAACATCCTATAGACTGATTGGATCAGCCAATAGGATTGAAGTTCAATCGCACAGGATTTTTTCTACCTTAATTCCAATTGGCTGATAGAATTCTATCAGCCAATCAGAATTGAAGGGACGCCATCTTGGATGACGTCACTTAAAGGTACCGTCATTTAGTCGTCGGATGAAGAACGAAGAGGATGCTCCGCGTCGGATGTCTTGAAGATGGACCTGCTCCGCTCCGGATGGATGAAGATAGAAGTTGCCATCTGGATGAAGACTTCTGCCCGTCTGGAGGACCATTTCTGCCCGGATAGGATGAAGACTTCGGACCCGTCCGGAGGACCACTTCTGCCAGGTTGGGTGAAGTATGTCTCAAGGTAGGGTGATCTTCAAGGGGTTAGTGTTAGGTTTTATTAAGGGGGGATTGGGTGGGTTTTAGAGTAGGGTTGGGTGTGTGGGTGGTGGGTTTTAATGTTGGGGGGTATTGTATTTTTTTTACAGGGAAAAGAGCTGATTACTTTGGGGCAATGCCCCGCAAAAAGCCCTTTTAAGGGCTATTTGTAATTTAGTATAGGGTAGGGATTTTTTTTTTATTTTGGGGGGCTTTTTTTATTTTATTAGGGGGATTAGATTAGGTGTAATTAGTTTAAAAAACTTGTAATTATTTTATTATTTTCTGTAATTTAGTGTTTGTTTTTTGTACTTTAATTTAATTGTAATTAATTGTAGTTAATTTAGGTAATTTATTTAATTATAGTGTAGTGTTAGTGTAATTGTAACTTAGGTTAGCGTTTATTTTACAGGTAAATGTGTACTTATTTTAGCTAGGTAGCTATTAAATAGTTAATAACTATTTAGTAACTATTGTACCTAGTGAAAATAAATACAAACTTGCCTGTAAAATAAAAATAATTGCTAAGCTAGCTACAATGTAACTATTAGTTATATTGTAGCTAGCTCAGGGTTTATTTTACAGGTAAGTATTTAGTTTTAAATAGGAATTATTTATTTAATTGTAGTAATTTTATTTCGATTTATTGAAATTATATTTAAGTTAGGGGGGTGTTAGGTTTAGGGTTAGACTTAGATTTAGGGGTTAATAACTTTATTATAGTGGCGGCGACATTGGGGGCGGCAGATTAGGGGTTAATAACTATAATGTAGGTGTCGGCGATGTTGGGGGCAGCAGATTAGGGGTTCATAAGTATAATGTAGGTGGCGGCGGTGTCCGGAGCGGCAGATTAGGGGTTAATAATATAATGCAGGTGGCGACGATGTCGGGCGGCAGATTAAGGGTTAATAAGTGTAAGATTAGGGGTGTTTAGACTCGGGGTTCATGTTAGGGTGTTAGGTGTAGACATAAAATGTATTTCCCCATTGGAATCAATGGGGCTGCGTTAGGAGCTGATCGCTGCTTTTTTGCGGGTGTTAGACTTTTTTTCAACCGAATGGGGAAATCGTACACAGCATGTTTTGCCAGCTCACCGCTACCATAAGCAGCGCTGGTATTGAGGTGAGATGTGGAGCTAAATTTTGCTCTCCGCTCACTTTTTTTTGCGGCTAACGCCGGTTTTAAGAAAACCTGTAATACCAGCGTTGTTTGTAGGTGAGCGGTGAGCTGAAACTGCTCGTTAGCACCTCAAGCCTTACCGACAAAAACTCGTAATCTAGCTGATTGTCTCTAAATAAAAACAGTTTAACTCAGATAGTTATGTGCAAAAGAAGAGGACAAAGTCCCCCATTTATTAAGGTCCATGTGGACAATGTTCTCAGACAGGGAACATGTCTGCATGCCTTCTGGGCATCCAACACAGGATCGGCTGTTGAAACGTAACAAAGGCTTGTGCTTCTCCGTCTATGTTCTTGGGCAACTAGCTGTGGAACAGTTTGGCTAGTCAGTCTGCTCAAATGAATGAATCAATGTTGTTTGACATCTTCAACCACAAAGGTTTAGAAGTAGCAGTCATAATATAGGTACTTCTTAACTTTTGCTTGCAGTCTTGCATGAACGAGCCTGCACTGATCCAGCCCCAAAGCTGCTTACACTGCTTCATAAATATGGGCTGTTAGCAAAAGCTGTTGGAAAGATATACAATCAATTCAAATAAACTTGACAAATTTAGCAACCTTCATTAACAACATTTTAGTTAAACTAATATTTACCTTCCACAGCCCTTATACCATACCAGGTCTATAGGAACCAACAAACGTATCTCAAGAGATAAAAGTATATATATATATATATACAGGTAGCCCTCAGTTTACGCCGGGGTTAGGTTCCAGAAGGAATGGTTGTAAATCGAAACCATTGTAAATTGAAACTCAGTTTATAATGTAAGTCAATGGGAAGTGAGGGAGTTAGGTTCCTGACCCTCTCAAAATTGTCATAAGTAACACCTAAACATTATTTTTAAAGATTTGAAATAAAGACTTTGAATGCTAAACAGCATTTTAAACCTAATAAAATAATCACACAACACAGAATATATAATTAAACTAAGTTAAATGAACAAAAACATTTGCTAAACAGCATTTTAAACCTAATATAATAATCACACAACACAGATTTTACTTGCATTTTTCTGCAAACAGTTCTTTCTATGCATTTCAATCTGGACTGATTTATAGACAGGACGATCTTGTTCCTTTGAAATCTGCTCAATAGCTCAGGTCTAGTTACACAAATTAATTTCAGCTTGCTTGGCTTGCATATATTTGCTGCAACACAAGCGGACAGCTCCACGTACTGGCTATTTTAATCAATGCACTGCTTCTCAATGCTTTTCAATAGCAGTCACATGACTAAAAAAAAAGGTTGTTATTCTGAAACGGCTTAAATTGAACCGTTGTAAACCGAGGGCTACCTGTATATATGCAAAATAAATAATAATCTTATTTAATCAATATGGAATCTTACATTATTTTTTCTGTATTTTTCTCTTTTTTTTAAGTTTCCCATATGTATCTAGCATCCAGAGGGGGCGATTTATCAAGGGCCGAATGGCGCCTGATGCCCCTGTTTCCGTGCCAGCCTTCAGACTTGTCAGAAACAGCAGTTATGAAGCAGCTGTCTTAAGACTGCTGCTCCTTAACTGGTCCGCTGCCTCTGATGCTGCGCACATCAATCAGCACAATCCTAAATAATCGGGTTGATTGACATCCCCTGCTAGTGGTCAATTGGCTGTGAATCTGCAGGGGGCGGTATTGCACAAGCAGTTCACCAGAACTGCTTGTGCAATGCTAAATGCCAACAGCGTATGCTGTCGGCATTCCGCGATGTCTGTCGGACATGATACAATACAGCGTATCATGTCGGACAGACATTGATAAATCGACCCCATAGACTCAGAATACATTTAATGATATCATAATCGAGGGAAGAACAACCTACTTCCACGAAAAAGTCAGAGTAAACCTTTCCTAGATCAATAACTATATGCTCCATCCTCCTAAAACTAGGTGATTGCACATCTCTCTCTAAGGGCCTGATGTTAAAAACCTTGCCGTCATGGAGAGAAATCACACAAAATCTTTGGAATTTATTTTTTAGACCTTGTATTCTAATGTGAGTCTCGGTTTCATATACAGAACAATACAGAGCAACATTTCTCAAGATAAAATTTGTAACTGACAAGGTTTTAAATATCAGGCCCTAAGTCCTATTTGATTTACCTCTAATTTGGCAACATTATTTAATATTCCTAATTAATTGAGTATTTTCACAGATCAGTAAAACTCAAATAATCCTATTGGTTGGAAAAACAAACAAACAAAGCCTTGATCACAATCTATCTGCTCTTTTTTTGGACAAAAAGCAACTTTCACAATCACATTAGAGCATTGTTGGCTTTTTCTCGCATTTACAAATGCATTTTTTGGATTCTAAATAAAAACCTTATTTTCAATATGATTTGTAGGAAAAAAATCACTTCAGGACACCAACAACTACAAAATGCTGTGATTTCATATTTCATTTTTAATATGTGTTTGTAGGGCTCGCTTGCATTGCTGTGATTTTGTCACTAACAGTACAGGCCAGTGGCGTGCAGTAATAGTAGGCAGGGGAGGCAGTGCCTTCCCTGTCAAATCATGAAAGAAAAGTTTTTAATGATTAATTAAATTTAAAAAAAAGTTGAGTGTTTTTGTGCATTAACATTTTTCTGACTACGCCCCCCAGCAGGTACCCCCACCCTCCCTTCCGTCGTGATCCCAAAAATTATCCCATTCCCATGAATTAATCATCCATGTTGCGCAATTGAGAGGCAGTGAGCCTTTCCACTGCCCTCAATTGTTTGCGCAACATGGATGCTTCGTAGTGTTACTAGCTCACTATGAGCTAGCGCCACCAAGTGGTATCTCAACAGGCCCATGCCACTCTCCAATAGAGGCGGTTCTCTAAACCGCCTCTATGATCAGCTAATCATAACAGCCAATCAGCTATCAATGCTGCTGGGGAGGAGTGCTGGCGAGTGACGTCGGACTGATACTGGCGTTGGTGGGAACACACTGAAGCTGGATGGAGCTGCTGCCTGCTGAGTCCTCACGTATCACTGACTGTGTCTCGTCATCAGTCAGAGTGTCGGACTCGTGAGAGTCACTCAGTTCTTCTCAGACAGACTTTCAGTCCTGTGTCAACCATCACCATTTTTATCAGCAGCAAGGCTCAGACTGACACTGACAGAGTGACTGAGAGCGAGAGGGTGGGGTGCTAATTGCGGAGTTGGACCGGACTTGCGGCGCAGAGCGGAGTGACTCCAGAGCTCAGCTGTTGTGCCCACTGCCTACCAGTGCCGGGTGCCCATGGCATGAATCCCATTACGGTACCAATTTATTTGATTTTGTCTTGAGCAATCAGCAAAATATTAGTATGACTATGCCCATTGCCTAATTGCCTCAATGCCTTTTTAAGCAGAAGGCTTCATAGCTGTGTTGGCACATTAGCAGATTGATTAAGAAGAATTATAACAATTATATATAATTATGTATCCCTTATCCGGCTCAGCCACTATGGATATCAAAGTTCATGCTGAGATGTTAGAATAGCTCACATAATCCATTCCATCACAGCATGAACCTTTGATATCCATTGGTGGCTGATTTACTTATATAATTTTATTAAACAATCTATCTGCTAATGCAACAGCTATTATTAGAGAGTTAGAGACCATAATTAATTGTTAAAATATCTCACATCACACTCATAGCAGCATGAACCTTGATATCCAATGTTGGCTGAGCCTGATTTTTATAATTTTATTAAGCAATCTGTTAATTCTAACAGCTATTATTAGTGTAAGGGTTAAGGCTGTCTCGCTGTACCTTTAAGCACCTGCCTATTTAAGGCACCTCCTACCCATGCTCCAATGCTGCTTTATTGTATTGCTTTCAGTTACATCCTGTGCAGGCTCTCTGTATAGGATATCCCTGGCAGTCTCCTTGAATTCAACCACTCACTAACCTATTTTTTTATTTTTCAGAGTTTTTATTTTTCAGAATTTTTTTGTGTATTAAATATGTCAGTGTTACATGTATACTTACTGTGGCAACTCTTTTAAGTAATTAGTATCAAGTTGTTAACACAACTGTGCTCTTTAACGAACTTAGCGATGTCAGACTTATGGTTTTTATACACCCCCTTTTAGCATTGGCTAAACAAACTCACACCTCCTTTTTGATTGGCCACCTTGCCTTTAAAACAAAAAGGCGCCCTTTCAACAATATCAAGCCTTTGAAAAAGCCCGGCCGAAGTCGGGGGAAACGCGTCAGGCCAGTCACTACAGACTATCACTCTATTTGGGAAGCAGAACAATCTGTTTACAGAAGCTGGTCACACGCTCAGGTTAAGGATCCGGATCACCATTACCTGATGTTGTTTGACTAAAAGCTGCAAGGAGAAGGACCATCTGTGCCACTGTTACAGGAGCTGCAGACCCAAGGAGTGTTGTTTTAATGCATATCATTTATTTTTATCTAGTAAGTGCAACTATTACTGTGCGTGTGTTACTTTGTTATTAAAACGTTTACACTTGAATCGTGCCTTGTGCGCCTGTTTTTTCTTCTTTGTTTTATGTCACTCACTAACCTACCTGGAGGATTTACAAGTTTACTAACCTGACTTATTCTCCCTCTCCCCTCGTTCAGAACTAACTGCAGGCTTCAGCGCAACTTCCCCGCGATCAGCTGTGTCTGTGCGGTACACGCTGCCGCTTACGTCATCAGACACAGCCGTCAGCACTTCTCCCTGCCTGAACGCTTCCACCTCTCCTCATGCTCCTGTGGCTTTCTAATTTAGTGAATACTCTAACGGACTTCAAGGCACTCTGTGAGTCTAACCGGACTACCGCTTCAACATATACCAGGTCTGAGTAAATAATCTTATATCTTGTAAGACTTTCAACATCTTGCTCAGTATATTGTTTGCCGTATATATGCTGTCACCTTGCTCAGAATATTGTTTGTTACATGTACGCTGTGTTTATCAAATCTACACATAACCTAACTTGTCACAGCCTCAGACTAGATTGAGTGGTTTAAGGACACATGAATTAACTCTATCTAAACTCCTGGCTAATATTAATATTCTAGGGAATCCTGGGAAAGCCTTCCCTGGATTACCTAGCCTACACCAAAACCTCTATCAATCTTCATAGGAACTCTGTCCTCATTAAACGGACAGTAAAGATCCTACTGATCCTTACATAATAAAGCAGCCATAAAAAAGATTTTTAAAGGTTTTGGTGTTTATAGATTCCTAGAGTACGGATTATTGTACTCTGTTGACACTATGGATCAAGAGCCTACTCCTGATAGAGTCCAAATTTTGTCTGATAGACTGGATGCTTTATCAAGCTCTTTTCATGAGCTCCAAGTTGAGAATCAGGCCTTAAAAGCCTGTCTAAGGGAGGTACTAGCTCCCAAGCCAATTCCTCCTGAACAAACACCTGAGCCCTTGTTCTCCCCTCCTGAGAAATTCTCTGGAGACAGAGCTCGTTTCAGGGAGTTCAGGAATTCATGTTTATTACTATTTGACCTAAAGCCACGTACTTACCCTACTGAAAGGGTCAGAGTCTTAACAGTCATTTCCTACCTAAGGGGGGAGCCTAGGGCTTGGGCTGACTATTTCTATGAGAGTCAAGACCCTGTTTTAGGGTCTCTCTCTAATTTCTTTACCCAGATGTCGGCGCTGTGTGATGACCCCTTCAAACAGGTCTCTGCCGAAAATACTCTCAGGTCATTAAAACAGAAGAAAAATCCAGTGGAAAATTACATCACACTGTTCAAAATCTCCGCACGTGATTCAGGCTGGAATGAGGTGTCCCTCAAGACACAATTCCGTCTAGGGTTATCCGAAGAAATAAAAGACGAACTGTCACGTATCGGTATCCCTGACTCCCTGGAAGAATTCTTTACGCTCACTATAAATATCGACAGACGCCTTAGAGAACGTCGAAATGAAAAGGCTACTAGTTCTAAGAATTTTCTTCCTACTCCTCCTTATCAGGTGAAAGAAAGTCCTCAACCTATGGATATTGGATTTATGAAGGGGCCCCTCACCTCACAGGAAAAGGCAAGAAGAAAGATGCATAGTCTATGCTTATACTGTGCTTCCCCCTCTCATGAAGTGAACGATTGCCCTATTGACCTATTACCTGGGGTCTCCATCCCATACGGCCACATTTATCCACTCTCTAAGCCAGAGTTGGATCATTTAAAGAACTACATTGATGAGAAACTTAGAAAGGGTTTCATCAGACCCAGTACCTCCCCAGCTGGGGCTGGGATTTTCTTTGTTACAAACAAAGACGGTACTTTGAGACCCATTATCGATTATAGAGAATTAAATAAGCGTACGAGGAAAAACAGGTACCCCCTCCCTTTAATTCCTGAATTGATAGAAAGATTGAGGGGAGCCACGGTTTTCACCAAATTGGATCTTCGTGGCGCCTATAATCTGATACGAATGAGAGCTGGAGACGAATGGCTCACTGCGTTTCAAACTAGATACGGTCTATTCGAATATACAGTGATGCCATTCGGATTATGCAACGCTCCAGCAACATTCCAATGTCTTATCAATGATCTGTTCAGAGACATTCTGGATGTGTATATAGTTGTGTATTTGGACGATATCCTGATCTTCTCACAAAACCTGGATTTACATAGAGTACACGTCAGGGAAGTCCTCTCCAGACTTAGGAAAAATAGCCTATATGCAAAATTAGAAAAATGCATATTTGAGTCTCAAAACATATCCTTTCTCGGATATGATATCTCCCCTGACGGGATAAAGATGCAAAACGATAAGGTACAGGCAATTTTAGATTGGCCTACACCCCAAACAAAGAAAGATGTACAGCGCTTTCTCGGATTTTCTAATTATTATAGAAAGTTTATCCCAGGTTTTGCAGCCCTCACTAAACCATTGACTCAACTCACCAAACTTAATCAGCAGTTTGACTGGAACCATCAGACTCAGTCAGTTTTTGACAATCTAAAAACAAAATTCACTTCAGCCCCCATTTTGCAGTATCCAGATATGCAGAAACAATTCATACTTGAGGTGGATGCCTCTGATTTCCCCATTGGAGCAATCCTCTCCCAGAGAAAATCATTCAAGGATCCGTTACACCCAGTGGCATATTTCTCCAGACTCCTACAACCTGCCGAGTTAAACTACCCGGTCGGAGAAAAAGAATTATTGGCTATAAAATGTTCTTTTGATCATTGGAGACACCTCTTGGAAGGAGCTATTCAACCTACAGTCATCTACACAGATCATAAAAATTTGCAGTACTTACAATCTAACCGTACCTTGTCCTCCAGACAAGTAAGATGGAGCCTCTACTTCTCTCGTTTTCAGTACATTATCACTTACAGACCAGGTACCAGAAATGGTAAGGCTGACGCCCTATCCAGGCAAGCCACTAAACCCTTACAATGCACCACAGCGACTACTATCATACCTAAGGAATGTATAATAGGCATTTTAACAGGTCTTGAACCTCTTTTCAAAAAAGCCAACACTACAATTCCACGTCAAGAATTGATACTTGATTCTACTGGAGTTTTTCGTCAAGACCACAAGTTGTATGTTCCTTTACACCTTCGTAAAGATGTATTGCACTCTATACACCACTCTCCGTTAGCAGGTCATATGGGCAGAGACAAATCTATGGACCTACTAACTAGATCCTACTGGTGGCCATCTCTAAGTACCGATCTCAAGGAATTTTTGGATCAATGTACCATTTGTGCTACCTCTAAACCATCTAGACAACTGCCAGTAGGTCTTCTACAACCATTGCCAGCACCCCATGTTCCTTGGGAAACTGTATCTATGGATTTTATTGTTGATCTCCGAAGATCAAACAATTACACCACAATCATGGTGGTTACCGACTTATTCTCGAAAATGTCTAATTTCATCCCCATAACCTCTCTACCTACCTCCAAAACCACTTGCGACTTATTTATACAGAACGTTATCTGGTTGCACGGTATTCCTTTAACAGTGATCAGTGACCGCGGAACTCAGTTCACCTCCAGATTCTGGAGATCCTTGTGTAAATCTCTCCACATAGAACAAAAACTTACCACCGCATACCATCCACAGACCAACGGACAGACTGAGAGAGTGAACCAGTGGTTGAAGCAGTACCTATGGTGCTACTGTGTACATCAACAAGATTCCTGGGCAACATTCCTCCCACTCGCTGAATTCGCGTATAATAATAACAAAAATGCCTCCACTGGTTTTTCTCCTTTCTTCATTAACTATGGGTTACACCCTCGTTTCACTCTACTCCCCAAGGTTGAGACATCATGTCCTTTGGTTAATGACCTTGTCAATGACATTTCCAATTTGTTTTCTACTGTCCGTGCCAATATACTACAAGCGCAAGTATGCCAGTCCAAGTACTATGACCTCCATCATAGGACCAGTCCCAAGTATACTGTTGGTCAGAAGGTTTGGCTCTCCACTAAAAATTTGAGACTCTCATACCCCTGCAGGAAATTGGGAAAGTTGTTTATTGGTCCTTACCCTATTGTGCGGATCAGCAATCCTTCTACCGTGACCTTACAGCTCCCATCCAGTTTCAGGGTTCATCCGACTTTTCACGTGTCTCTGGTTAAACCTTGTACTCTATCTGCTTCATCTTCTGATGTTCTTCATCCAGTTCCACTTCCTTCTCCGGATCAGGAATTTGTTGTACACAGCATCCTGGACTCCCGTATCCGTGGAGGGATTCTGTATTACCTCATACATTGGAAGGGTTTTGGACATGAGGAGGATTCATGGGAGCCTGCTTCCAATGTTTCGGCTCCTCGCCTTGTGTCCATTTTTCACAGGCGAAACCCGGATCGCCCGAGACCTTGACCCACGCTGTGGTTCCTTGGGGAGGGGGCTCTGTAAGGGTTAAGGCTGTCTCGCTGTACCTTTAAGCACCTGCCTATTTAAGGCACCTCCTACCCATGCTCCAATGCTGCTTTATTGTATTGCTTTCAGTTACATCCTGTGCAGGCTCTCTGTATAGGATATCCCTGGCAGTCTCCTTGAATTCAACCACTCACTAACCTACCTGGAGGATTTACAAGTTTACTAACCTGACTTATTCTCCCTCTCCCCTCGTTCAGAACTAACTGCAGGCTTCAGCGCAACTTCCCCGCGATCAGCTGTGTCTGTGCGGTACACGCTGCCGCTTACGTCATCAGACACAGCCGTCAGCACTTCTCCCTGCCTGAACGCTTCCACCTCTCCTCACGCTCCTGTGGCTTTCTAATCTGGTGAATACTCTAACAGACTTCAAGGCACTCTGTGAGTCTAACCGGACTACCGCTTCAACATATACCAGGTCTGAGTAAATAATCTTATATCTTGTAAGACTTTCAACATCTTGCTCAGTATATTGTTTGCCGTATATATGCTGTCACCTTGCTCAGAATATTGTTTGTTACATGTACGCTGTGTTTATCAAATCTACACATAACCTAACTTGTCACAGCCTCAGACTAGATTGAGTGGTTTAAGGACACATGAATTAACTCTATCTAAACTCCTGGCTAATATTAATGTTCTAGGGAATCCTGGGAAAGCCTTCCCTGGATTACCTAGCCTACACCAAAACCTCTATCAATCTTCATAGGAACTCTGTCCTCATTAAACGGACAGTAAAGATCCTACTGATCCTTACAATTAGAGACCATAAATTAAATGTTCTAACATTTAAATTATGGTCTTTAATAATAGCTGTTAGCATTAGAAGAATGCAGATTGCTTAATAAAATTATAGACATCAGGCTCAGCCACCATTTGGATATCAAAGGTTCATGCTGTGATGTGAGATATTCTAACATTAAAGTATGGTCTCTAATAATAGCTGTGCCTGTTACCAACAATTTATTTGATTTTGAGCAAAGTATTAGTATGTCCATTGCCTTATTGCCTTTTTAAGCACTCATAGCTGTGTTAGCATTATTAAGACGATAAAATGTATATAATTATTTATCCCTTATCAGGCTTAGGCTCAGACACTATGGATATCAAGGTTCATGCTATGATGTTAGAATATCTCACATAATCTATGCCATTACAGCATGAACCTTTGATATCCAATGGTGGATAATTTACTTATATAATTTTCCTGGTTTTATTGAAGATACCTGGGCCTGCCCAAACCCTGTGCATAAAAGCTAAACCCTAACCAGAAATACCAGACTCAGATAACCCAACCGCTGCTCTTAAGCACCCTGCTGCTGCCATGAACCATTAAAATACTGCTCCTAGTCCTCACCCTTTACACTCAGTCACGGGTAAAAATTTTAAAACATTGGAAGGTTAGAGGATGAGTATATGGTCTGGGAGGTAATATTTGTGCATACTGCTGACAAAGTGTTCCTAGAGAAATACATCTGCTCTGAGCATACAGCTAGCAAGAAGAGTGGTGCATCCATCTAATCTGACCTCTGACATTTTATCACACAGCTTGTATACAGGAATTACAGACATGTATTTGGCTTGAAGTTTAGACATGCAGCTGGCATACAGGGATTGTTAGAGATATTAATCTGGTTTGAAGTTTAGACATGCAGCTGGCATACAGGGATTGTTAGAGATATTAATCTGGTTTGAAGTTTAAACATGCAGCTGGCATACAGAGATTTTTCGAGATAGTCATCTGTTCTGATGTTTAGTCATGCAGCTGGTATACAGGTATTGCAAGGCGCCAGCATGTGGTCTGATGTTTAGTCATGCAGCTGGTATACAGGTATTGCAAGGCGCCAGCATGTGGTCTGATGTTTAGTCATGCAGCTGGTATACAGGTATTGCAAGGCGCCAGCATGTGGTCTGATGTTTAGTCATGCAGCTGGTATACAGGTATTGCAAGGCGCCAGCATGTGGTCTGATGTTTAGTCATGCAGCTGGTATACAGGTATTGCAAGGCGCCAGCATGTGGTCTGATGTTTAGTCATGCAGCTGGTATACAGGTATTGCAAGGCGCCAGCATGTGGTCTGATGTTTAGTCATGCAGCTGGTATACAGGTATTGCAAGGCGCCAGCATGTGGTCTGATGTTTAGTCATGCAGCTGGTATACAGGTATTGCAAGGCGCCAGCATGTGGTCTGATGTTTAGGCATGCAGCTGGTATACAGGTATTGCAAGGCGCCAGCATGTGGTCTGATGTTTAGTCATGCAGCTGGTATACAGGTATTGCAAGGCGCCAGCATGTGGTCTGATGTTTAGTCATGCAGCTGGTATACAGGTATTGCAAGGCGCCAGCATGTGGTCTGATGTTTAGTCATGCAGCTGGTATACAGGTATTGCAAGGCGCCAGCATGTGGTCTGATGTTTGGGAATGCAGCTGGTATATAGGGATTGCTAGATGCCAGCATGAATTCTGATGTTTGGGCATGCAGCTGGTATACAGGGATTGCTGGGCATTCATGTGGACTGATGTTAGATCATGCAGCTGGTATACAGGGATTGCTGGGCATTCATGTGGACTGATGTTAGATCATGCAGCTGGTATACAGGGATTGATAGACACTTGCATTTGGTCTGATGTTTGGGCATGCAGCTGGTATACAGGGATTGTGTGTGCATCTGTATGAGAGTGGGCATCTTTTCTTTCATGTCTCAGATAGAACATACAATATTAAATACTTTTACATTTTACTTCTGTTATCTCATTTGCTTTTTTCTTTTAGTTTCCATTGAAAAGCATACCTAGGTAGGCTAAGGAGCAGCAATGCACTACTGGGAGCAGCTGGTGATTAGTGGTTGCACATATTGTCATTGACTAATTTAATATGTTCATTTAGCACCCTGTTGTGCATTGCTGCATATCTTTCAACAAAGGATAACAAAAGAATGAAGCAAATTTATTAATGGCAATAAATTGGACCTTCAACCTGCCAATTTTATCATAAAATTAAGCTGCCTCTGTCGGGTTCATATATGTGTTTCTCGGGCGTATCATACCCATTGCCTCACCAGCCTCTGATCTCACTGCACGTCACTGGTACAGGCATTATCACAATCAAGCTTTTAAAGAAGATCGCTTAGTTGAAATTTTCATAGTTAATTATTGCAGTCCATTTCCACCTGCACCACTGCTAACCCATTTAAATTAACGTTTTAGGTGGTCAGAATGGGCATACTGTGCACTGTTTTTCTATCGCTATATGGATGCTTTCCAATTTGTACAAGTTTTATTTTAAACAATATTTATTACCCATCACCTAAATAACGAGTTTTGTAATGCAAGCATTTTAGCCTGTAACATAACGTCCATTCCACACTCAAAAAAATGACATTTTTGTGTGGGATTTTCATAGCACCGGTATTACAGGTTGTGCGGTCAGGCTAAAAGGCTAGCATTACAGCCTATAATGACATGAGCCATACCACCATCTGAGAGCAGTAGTTATGAATTTTGCAAAACAAAAATATTTCACAAAACTCATAACTAAACTGTTACAAAGTACACTAATACCCATAAACTACCTATTAACCCCTAAACCACCACCCTCCAACATCGCATATTAAACCTATTAACTCCTAATCTGCCGCCCACCCATATCGCGACTATTAACTAAAGTTAATAACCCCTAATCTGCCGCCTACCCACATCACCAACACTTTTTAAATATATTAACCCCTAAACCACCGCTCCCCGACATCGCTGACATTAATAAAAGTTATTAACCCCTAATCCGCTGCTCCCCGACACCAAGATTATTAACCACCCTCCAACATCGCATATTAAACCTATTAACTCCTAATCTGCCGCCCACCCATATCGCGACTATTAACTAAAGTTAATAACCCCTAATCTGCCGCCTACCCACATCGCCAACACTATTTAAATATATTAACCCCTAAACCACCGCTCCCCGACATCGCTGACATTAATAAAAGTTATTAACCCCTAATCCGCTGCTCCCCGACACCAAAATAAACTTTTTAACCCCTAAACCGCCGGCCCCCACATCGCCAACACTATAATTTCAATAGCTCTCATCTTATTGGATGTTTTGAACATCCAATAGGATTTCAGAAGCTCTCATCCTATTGGCTGATTTGAATTTGAAGAATCAAATCAGCCAATAGGAATGCAATGTACACCGAGACAAGGACGGAGAGCCGGAGGAGGAGCTAGAACGTAAGTCACGCTAGCTCCCCACAGCCTCGCAACTGCCTCTAGGTGGAGAAATCGTGCCTCTAAGCCCATGTGACTTGGGCACATTTTGCGGACGACCAAAGAACGCTTGTGGATCTCAGCAAGGGGGAACCATTCACCTTGGCAGGGGTAACAGAAAAGGCCTACGGGGTCGCTCTCCTGCACCATAGACGGACTCGGCTCAGGGAAGCCAGGCAGTCTCTCCCTCCCAACGGTGCTGCGTGAGGGAGATTGATAGCCTGGGCCCTGACTTCTGGTAACAGGGTATCACTCTTGGATGGGTCACTGCATTCGCTCCTTTTTCCATCCTGCTGTGAGAGCTGAGATACCCCCCTTTCCACCAGTGCTGCGTGAAGGGTGGCAATAGCCGGAGCTCAATCAAGCATAGGATCCGTTCCCTGGAGGTAACAACTAATGGAGCTACTGGTCCTTACCCCGCTTCATACTGGAGCACTTCCCTGATGGAGAACTCCTTGGTGCTCAACCTAGACTCCTTGTTAGTAAGGTAACTCTTCTCCCCTTTATCATATAGGAGACCCTGAAGCAGAGACTCTTCTTATGCTTAAAAACTGGATCTACTTACCTCCTACCACTCCCTACTGATCCCACTCTACTGTTTGCTATTTAACCCACTAATAGCTTTTTATCCACTACTAATTTAACTGCTTATAACTCTGCGACCCAGCACAACATTATATTGGCAAAGGTTTATACTGGACAAGAGTAAAGGAGGGGAGAAGGAGGGGAGACGTCAGGATCAAACTATATTAGACCTGGCTGAAAAGGTTTACTACTAACTGCTGACATAATGCTTCCTTTACCTACCTGCTAAAGCTATATCTGAAAGATTTACGAGAATCTCAGGACTTGCTACTTTCTCTGCACATTAATAGTTTTTCCTAAAAACTGAAATTATCTACTTCATGCTGCACCCCATTGATACCACATTGCTGCTTCTTTTTCTGGCCCACAAAGAGCTTTTCTCCTTCTTTTTTTGTTTTTGTTTTCTGCTGTCACTAACATTACCTGTTTTATTAACTTTGTTGGTTCATTACAACTTCACATTGGGGCCTATCTATCAAGCTCCCCCTGCAGGCTCGCCAGAAACAGCAGTTATGAAGCAGCGGTCACAAAGAGGCTCCTAACGCTGGTTTTAGGCTACCGCCGGTATTTGGAGTCACTCAAAATAGGGTCTAATGCTCACTTTCCAGCCGCGACTTTTCCATACCGCAGATCCCCTTACCTAAATTGCGTATCCTATCTTTTCAATTGGATTTTTATAACTCCTGTATTTAGAGTCGTTTCTGAAGTGAGCGTTAGACATCTAACGACAAAACTCCAGCCGCAGGAAAAAAGTCAGTAGTTAAGAGCTTTCTGGGCTAACGCCGGTTTATAAAGCTCTTAACTACTGTGCTCTAAAGTACACTAACACCCATAAACTATCTATGTACCCCTAAACCGAGGTCCCCCCACATCGCTGACACTCGAAAAAAAATTTTTAACCCCTAATCTGCCGACCGCCACCTACGTTATCCTTATGTACCCCTAATCTGCTGCCCCTAACACCGCCGACCCCTGTATTATATTTATTAACCCCTAATCTGCCCCCCTCAACGTCGCCTCCACCTGCCTACACTTATTAACCCCTAATCTGCCGACCGCAAAGCGCCGCCACCTACGTTATCCTTATGTACCCCTAATCTGCTGCCCCTAACACCGCCGACCCCAATATTATATTTATTAACCCCTAATCTGCCCCCCACAACGTCGCCTCCACCTGCCTACACTTATTAACCCCTAATCTGCCGACCGGACCTGAGCGCTACTATAATAAAGTTATTAACCCCTAATCCGCCTCACTAACCCTATCATAAATAGTATTAACCCCTAATCTGCCCTCCCTAACATCGCCGACACCTAACTTCAATTATTAACCCCTAATCTGCCGACCGAATCTCGCCGCTATTCTAATAAATGTATTAACCCCTAAAGCTAAGTCTAACCCTAATACTAACACCCCCCTAAGTTAAATATAATTTAAATCTAACGAAATTAATTAACTCTTATTAAATAAATTATTCCAATTTAAAGCTAAATACTTACCTGTAAAATAAATCCTAATATAGCTACAATATAAATTATAATTATATTATAGCTATTTTAGGATTTATATTTATTTTACAGGTAACTTTGTATTTATTTTAACCAGGTACAATAGCTATTAAATAGTTAAGAACTATTTAATAGCTAAAATAGTTAAAATAATTACAAATTTACCTGTAAAAGAAATCCTAACCTAAGTTACAAATAAACCTAACACTAGACTATCAATAAATTAATTGAATAAACTACCTACAATTACCTACAATTAACCTAACACAACACTATCAATAAATTAATTAAATACAATTTCACAAATAAATACAATTAAATAAACTAGCTAAAGTACAAAAAATAAAAAAGAACTAAGTTACAAAAAATAAAAAAATATTTACAAACATAAGAAAAATATTACAACAATTTTAAACTAATTACACCTACTCTAAGCCCCCTAATAAAATAACAAAGCCCCCCAAAATAAAAAAATGCCCTACCCTATTCTAAATTACTACATTTTAAAGCTCTTTTACCTTACCAGCCCTGAACAGGGCCCTTTGCGGGGCATGCCCCAAGAAATTCAGCTCTTTTGCCTGTAAAAAAAAACATACAATACCCCCCCAACATTACAGCCCACCACCCACATACCCCTAATCTAACCCAAACCCCCCTTAAATAAACCTAACACTAAGCCCCTGAAGATCATCCTACCTTGTCTTCACCATACCAGGTTCAGCCAATCAGATTGAACTTGATTCTGATTGGCTGATTCCATCAGCCAATCAGAATATTCCTACCTTAATTCCGATTGGCTGATAGAATCCTATCAGCCAATCGGAATTCGAGGGACGCCATCTTGGATGACGTCATTTAAAGGAACCGTCATTCGTCGTTCAGTCGTCGGCCAGGATGGATGTTCCGCGGTGGAGGTCTTCAGGATGCTGCCGCTTCGCTCCGGATGGATGCTGCTTGGATGAAGACTTCAATCGGATGGAAGACCTCTTCTGGCCCGCTTGGATGAAGACCTCAGCTGGATCATGGACCTCTTCAGCCCCCCGCTTGGGCTTGGATCAGGACATCGGAGGAGCTCTTCTGGACCGATCGGTGAACCTGGTATGGTGAAGACAAGGTAGGATGATCTTCAGGGGCTTAGTGTTAGGTTTATTTAAGGGGGGTTTGGGTTAGATTAGGGGTATGTGGGTGGTGGGTTGTAATGTTGGGGGGCTTGGGTATTGTATGTTTTTTTTTACAGGCAAAAGAGCTGTATTTCTTGGGGCATGCCCCGCAAAGGGCCCTGTTCAGGGCTGGTAAGGTAAAAGAGCTTTGAACTTTAGTAATTTAGAATAGGGTAGGGCATTTTTTTATTTTGGGGGGCTTTGTTATTTTATTAGGGGGCTTAGAGTAGGTGTAATTAGTTTAAAATTGTTGTAATATTTTTCTTATGTTTGTAAATATTTTTTTATTTTTTGTAACTTAGTTCTTTTTTATTTTTTGTACTTTAGCTAGTTTATTTAATTGTATTTATTTGTAGCAATTGTATTTAATTAATTTATTGATAGTGTAGTGTTAGGTTAATTGTAGGTAATTGTAGGTAGTTTATTTAATTAATTTATTGATAGTCTAGTGTTAGGTTTATTTGTAACTTAGGTTAGGATTTCTTTTACAGGTAAATTTGTAATTATTTTAACTATTTTAGCTATTAAATAGTTCTTAACTATTTAATAGCTATTGTACCTGGTTAAAATAAATACAAAGTTACCTGTAAAATAAATATAAATCCTAAAATAGCTATAATATCATTATAATTTATATTGTAGCTATATTAGGATTTATTTTACAGGTAAGTATTTAGCTTTAAATTGGAATAATTTATTTAATAAGAGTTAATTAATTTCGTTAGATTTAAATTATATTTAACTTAGGGGGGTGTTAGTATTAGGGTTAGACTTAGCTTTAGGGGTTAATACATTTATTAGAATAGCGGCGAGATTCGGTCAGCAGATTAGGGGTTAATAATTGAAGTTAGGTGTCGGCGATGTTAGGGAGGGCAGATTAGGGGTTAATACTATTTATGATAGGGTTAGTGAGGCGGATTAGGGGTTAATAACTTTATTATAGTAGCGCTCAGGTCCGGTCGGCAGATTAGGGGTTAATAAGTGTAGGCAAGTGGAGGCGACGTTGTGGGGGGCAGATTAGGGGTTAATAAATATAATATAGGGGTCGGCGGTGTTAGGGGCAGCAGATTAGGGGTACATAGGGATAATGTAAGTAGCGGCGGTTTACGGAGCGGCAGATTAGGGGTTAATAATAATATGCAGGGGTCAGCGATAGCGGGGGCGGCAGATTAGGGGTTAATAAGTGTAAGGTTAGGGGTGTTTAGACTCGGGGTACATGTTAGAGTGTTAAGTGCAGACGTAGGAAGGGTTACCGCATAGCAAACAATGGGGCTGCGTTAGGAGCTGAACACGGCTTTTTTTGCAGGTGTTTGGTTTTTTTCAGCTCAAACAGCCCCATTGTTTCCTATGGGGGAATCGTGCACGAGCACGTTTTTGAGGCTGGCCGCGTCCGTAAGCAACTCTGGTATCGAGAGTTGAAGCTGCGTTAAAAATGCTCTACGCTCCTTTTTTGGAGCCTAACGCAGCCTTTATGTGGACTCTCGATACCAGAGTTATTTTTATGGTGCGGCCAGAAAAAAGCCGGCGTTAGTTTTTCGGGTCGTTACCGACAGAACTCCAAATCTAGGCCAAAGAAACTTATACAAGTCACGTATGAGAAGTAGAGAAGTATTAAAACATTGGTGTACTAATGTAGCATTTGTTATCACAGTATCATATCCATAGTAGTGCCATACTTGTATGGGAGCTGGAATTAGTGACATGAGATAACTAGTTAAGTCACAAACAGAAGAATAAAAGTTGATATAAGTTATAGTACCATCCTTGTGATCTTGAATATAAAATATAAAACTGCATGTAGAAAACATGTGTGACTGAAATATATATACTCGTTTTTTATAACTGAGAACTAGTGATCCCCACTTCACAGTAAAAGGCATTCTAGAAGCTAATAATAAGGAAAAAAAAGTGAGAGGTAGGGAGTTGGCTGTTGTCAGGCCTCCCATAGGCCTGAATATATGGGGGGGGGGAACAGCGGGCCAAAGCCGCTCATAATAGAGGGGGGATGGGAGGGCGGAGCCAATCAAAATGTTATAAAGGTGGATACTACAGGGGTATTTAACTTTATGATGTAGAGAACTCCAAGGTGGAGGATGAATCTACTCATGACAGATATATAATAGAGAAGTAGTGTGCATACTATAATATATATGTAATTCCAAGTTGCTAAATGCACTAATGATAAGATAGAAGAAAGTGGTTTCACTTGGAGCTAAAGCACAAGTAAAGCACAAGTACAATTTAAGACCCTGATGCATGAACATAACTCTGACCTAATAAACTATATAGTAACGAGTGATGGGCATAAAAACCAGGGTATATATATATCAGCTAAAGAGAGTTAGGTGTTGTACCTCCAATGAGGTAAATATTAGTTTCAGAAGCTTAAATATTAATATGGTATCTAGGTAGATTGTATGCAGCTTGGGGTTGTCATGGATTGAAAAACTATAGCAATATGTTGTGAATATTAAGAGGCTGCCAACCGCCCTACAGCAGGTCAAGTACATATAAGTGCCTGCACCTATCTAGGAGAAGACATATGTGGAATACTCGTTCACACTGGTACTATGTGTAGTCAATTGGATAAGGCATGAAAAAGTAGGTTACAGCAGTTGGCAAACAATATAATTAAACTTAGAAATCTACTTTGTAATAAAGGACAGTTCTGAACCCTTAGTGGTGCAGGTTAATCTGCTTTCTATAGAGTAATGGAGAATAGTTATTGAAAGGCTATGTGAAAAGGGGGAATATTAGCATGCATGGAATATAAGGGACTTCCGAAGGGGCTCCTCTCCTAGGGCAATGCCAGCTATAGGCGATGTGGGAAAAAGGAGTAGGGGTATGACCCGCAGGCAACAAGTACCGGCGGGAAAGGGAGGAGAGGAGCCCAGCAGTAACAGGAAATTTGTACTAATAATAATTTAAACGTAGGGGATATCATTTTCTAGGGGTGTAAGTGTATTAAAACTTGCAATGTAATCCTTGTATTTATCCTTAATATACAGGAGATGGGAGTCATAAATAGATATAACATCACTGTTGAAGAGTAGTGTAGATTGTCTCTGTATGGCCCTGGCTGGCATGATAATAACTAGTCTATGAAGTATACCCTGCCTATACCCACATAAGAGCAATGCTAGTTATATAAGAGGGAGTGTAAGTTATTAAGAGAAAACCACTACAAAGTTGTACTTATGGACTGCAGTCACTGTATTAGGCTAGTCTCTATATCCAAGCTATATCTATACACAAGAGAGCTTAATATTATAATTGACATTATACAAATTGCGATTAACTATATTAGACCATATATGTGCACTTACCATAGGATATTGTCAGAGTAATAATCAATTACACATATATAATTTATACATAACCATGTGCCGCTAAAACAGCCCTATTTGCATATTATAACAGTAATTCTCATTGCATAATTGGTAACCTTAACATCTTTCTTCATCATGCAGTTAGGTTATGAAATGGCAAGGTTGACAACTCGATTAGCTCTTATATTATAGTTATGCAGTGTCCCAGTTATGTGAACAATATGTCCCATAATATCCAGCTACAAAACAAGGTAGATTTCAAACTCTGTGGTTTTTAACCTGCACCGGTATGCTGTATAAGAATATATATATCGTCTATAGCCAAGAGTTTCAGAGTATTAGACATTCATCTCACATGTCGATTGAGAAGCTTTAGTAAAAAAATAACAGTCTATCCTACACCGGTAGCGTCCAATACCTGCTGAGGAGAACCAGCGAAACAATAGAAGGAGAGGTTCAGCCTTGATTTATCTTTATGCAGAGGCGGAAGGGCAGACAGTCTGTGGTCTCCCAGAGTGGGGGTTTTAAAACAAGTGGAGTGGTTGTAGCCCTGCTGTACCTCAATGTCACTAAAGGGCTCCATGTGGATCACTCTCGCTATTGTGTGTGTAATGTCCCCAACTGCAATGCTGTGAGCTGGTGGCAAGGGCTCTGTCTGGCTTCCGAGCAAAGGAGACGTGCTCAACTGTCTGATTCCCATGGGGGGGGGGCTTCCTCTGTGTGATCAAGCATATAGTTTGCAAGCCCACGGGGTCGATCATATCTTCTGTAGTCGGGCCGTTGTGGAGTAGAGTAGGTCTCATAGGAGTGCTGGGAGTTCTAAGCATAAGATCTACGCTCTGGTCGTCTATACAACTGACTGCAAGCCTGTCTCCTTCCCACTGTAGTGTACTGGGTACGGTAAGTCCGGGAGTTTCTTCGACCTCGTAATCTATTTGCGGATCCCTTTCCTGGTGCATAGCTGCTCTCAGTTCCATAACAAGTGAACGGTGGTAAATATCCATGGAGTGCAGGAGATTGCGCAGCGCAGATACAATGCTTTGCCCCATAGTGTATCGTGATGCTGGGTTAGTATGCAGTAGAAAATATATAAAGAAACCGCTGATAGTAGTTATGTTGCATAGCAATGTGTCTCTCAAGATGACGGCTTATCTCATGTATCTGGCTCCCCCGGTTGGGAAATTCTTTGAGCTGTTACAGAGTTAAAGGGACACTGTACCCAAAAATTTTCTTTTGTGATTCAGATTGAGCATGAAATTTTAAGCAACTTTCTCATTTACTCCTATTATCAAATTTTCTTCTTTCTCTTGGTATCTTTATTTGAAATGCAAGAATGTAAGTTTAGATGCCGGCCCATTTTTGGTGAACAACCTGGGTTGTCCTTGCTGATTGGTGGATAAATTCATCCACCAATAAAAAAGTACTGTCCAGAGTACTGAAACCATAAAAAAGCTTAGATGCCTTCTTTTCAAATAATGATAGCAAGAGAACGAAGAAAAATTGATAATAGGAGTAAATTAGAAAGTTGCTTAAAATTGCATGCTCTTTCTGAATTACAAAAGAAAATTTTTGGGTACAGTGTCCCTTTAAGTACTCTGTTCCTGCAAGTTATATTGTTTGCTCGAAGTACTGGGACACCATCGCAGTCTAAGGTTTCTTATTATGCATAATATTATATATTATTCAGTCCAGCATCAGGAGCCCTGTTGAAGCACGTCTTGCTGCTTTGGCTTTGCAATTACATTCAAAAATATTCGTTTTGAAAAATTCGAATTTATATGTTTGTAATAGTATTTCTAATGCTTTCTTTAAATGTAATATTCAAATTATGCAATATTCTATATAGAAACATTTGAAATTAAATATATAAATATACTATTATGTATCAATTTACTAGATTCCCTCTCTACCACATGAACTATTGAACTTCTGAATAGTATTTGTTAAATGGAATGTAAAATTTGAAATTTTGAATGTCGACATTCAATATAATTATAAACATTCGAATTCGAAAGTGACATTCGAAAATTGTAAATAGCATTCGATTATAGAATTTTAAAGAATATTCGTTCTTATCAACATAAGGATTTATAATTCGAATTTCGGTAATAACATTCGTTCTAACATTCGAATTCGGAAATTTACACATTCGCTCATTCCTAATACTGAGTGTAAAAGGATTTATTGACTAGAGTATTACCTGAAATATCAAGCTTGTAATTTGTATATCCGATTCTAAATTAACAAACGTGGTCTCTCATGTTATATAACTTCTTTTTTGGTCATATTAACTTGCTGTGCCCCTGAGAACATTAGGATAATTAATGTGTCTGCTTATTCCATTCTATAAATAAGTTTTCTGCCTGTGCAGGGGGAAAAGAGCCAGGGAGAGATAGAAAGGAGGAAGTAAGAATAGGATACTTGTGGTTGTCAAGCTAAACCAATAACATTTCTTCTACAACTGCGTTTCTGAAACCTAGCTAATCTAAAAATCTAGAAAGTTTACTGTAAAGGGTCCCTCGCTAGTGATCCAACTACCCACATATCCCAAATTTCACTTAATTTGAGTTAATCTCTGATACAATTCACCCCCTCCTTTATTTTATTTTTTTACCTCTCCTATCCTCCCTTCACTTTCACGTCCTTTCTTCACTTCCCTCAACTCACTCCCCCCCCCTTTTCCTCACAGGGGATTTTCCCCCTCTTTTTTTTTCTGTTTTGTTTTGGGCACATGGGTTTAACACATTAGCACAATTTAATGGATACATTTTTTAAATCACCTAGTCACTCTTCACATTACTCCTAAATAATAGAGGCCAAGCCAAGGGAGAGGAAAAATAAAAATTTGATAGAAACCTCTGCCGAGATTCACCCCACTGTCACCAATATCATTAAAAACAATGACATTTTGGATATGCAAAGGTTAGTTGAGAGCATTGTCAGAGTTTTGACCCCAAAGTTTGATTCTCTCAGAGTTGAAATCAAACGAGAAATCTCATTGCTTATTTCTGAAGTCAGACAGTTTGCGAACAGACTCTACTAAGCAGAGAAAAGGATATCAGATCTGGAAGATTTGCAAGAATCTCATAGATCTAAACTAGAAGCTAACAGTCTTACTATTGATAAACTACAACTCAAACTGGAAGACCTGGAAAATCGTTCCAGGAGAAGCAATATTCGTATCATAGGTCTCCCTGAAAGCAAAAATCGGGAAGACTTGATTAAATTTATTTCTGTCACGTTGGCACAATTATTGGGTATCCCAATTCCTCAATCACCTTTTTTGATCGAGAGAGCACACAGAGTGGAGAGCTCAAGTATGACTGGGAAAATAAATCCCAATGCAAGACCAATTATAGCCAAGTTCCTGAACTATCAGGACAAGGTTATCTTTATGCAACACTACCGCAAAAATCAACCTATTTTGTTAGATGTATCTAGAATACTACTCTTCCAGGATTTTTCTTACGAAACATCCCTTAAGAGAAAAGAGCTGCCCCCACTCTGTACTAAGCTCATCAATCAAGGGATACAGGCCACCATACTGTATCCCGCTAGATTGAGAATATTAGTCCAAGACCAATCTTTTTAAGATCAAAGATGCAGAAGAATCCAAGGTAGTTAAAAATATAATTGCAGGAATTAGTTAATTAACACAGGTTGAGCTGCTTCCCGGTATAACCACTCCTATGAGGAGGGTCTTTTATAATTTTAATTGGGTTTCAAGGTATGAGCAGTGGCCTTGTGGGGGTAGGAGTGGGAGGGTTTATTTATTTATTTATTTATTTATTTTCTCCCTTTTTTTTTCTCTCTCCCCAGGGTGTTGGTTTATTCTTATCTCTCCCTGAGGAGTTGTGAGTAGAATCACTTCATTAAATATTATTTCCTGGAACATAGGAGGTATTACGTCCCCTATTAAGCAAAAAGCTATAATAACACATCTTAGAAAGTTGAATACTGATATTGCACTTCTCCAAGAAACTCATTTTGATTTTGAAGAAATAAAAAAGCTAAAATTTTCCTGGGTAGGAAATATAATCACTACACCTAGCTTGAATAGAAAGAGGGGAGTGGCTATTCTGATCAGAAAAAAAATCCTTCATAAAGTTATACAGGTGGACACAGACCCGGAAGGTAGATACCTTTTTATTAAAATAAAGTTGGATAACATGATGTTTACAATTTGTAATGTGTATGCTCCTAACCACTTTGCTAGAGAATTTTGGGACTCTCTGCAATTGAGGATTTTGCGGTTTAGACAGGGCCACTTCTTACTGGGTGGGGATTTTAATATGGCCCCTCAATCTCTTCTTGACAGATTTAGATATAAGAAGATTCTGGCCAAAACTAAAAGAAATCGGTTAGAAACCAAACTATTTGAAACCAATTTTCCAAATCTCGCTTTGTGAGACATATGGAGGGAGGATACAAAATCCTGATTCTAGAAGTTATTCTTGTTTGTCGAAAGCCCATATGTCACTTTCTAGAATAGACTTATTTCTAGTTGATGACAATATTGCCAGGTTACAAGTCAAAACTAGCATTTACCCCATATGCTTGTCTGACCATGCCCCGATTCTTTTACAAATTCACTACAGAAATTTTAAGTCTCATTTCTCATGTTTCTACTTCCCTAAATATCTATTTACTAACATCAAATTTAAAACTTGGCTTAAAGCCAAATATAATGAGTTTTTACATTATAATAGGGAACACCTTGATAAGCCTGATGTATTCTGGGAAATGGGTAAGGCGGTTCTTAGAGGGTAAATCTTGGCATATAACGTGATGTTGAAAAGGAAACACTTAAAAAGAGAGAAACAAGTCTCTCGCTTTGTTGTTAATTCATACCACAGATATCTCCAGTCAAAAACATCCATCTATCTATTGGGTTCTTGTAAAGCACGGCTATTCACCCGTAAGGGTCTCAAGGCGCTGAGGGTTGCAGTTCAGTCAAAAAGCCAGGTCTTGAGGTCCTTTCTGAACTTAGGGTGGTAGCTTGTCTGAGGTGCAGCGGGAGGGTGTTCCAAGTCTTGGCTGCCAGGAGAGAGAAAGATCTGCCTCACGCTGTGGTTTTCCTGATGTGGGGGATGACAGCGAGGGCTTGGTCAGCCGATCAAAGTTGTCTGGTAGGGGTGTAGAAGGTTGCGGTGGTTCAAGTATTCAGGACTGATGTTGTGGAGGGCCTTGAATGCGTGGGTGAGAAGCTTGAAGGTTATTCTTTTGTTGATGGGGAGCCAGTGCAGGTCCCGCAGGTGTTTGGTGATGTGGCATTGACGAGGGATGTCAAGGATTAGTCTGGCTGAGGAGTTCTGTATGCGCTGTAGTCTCTTTTGGAGCTTGATGGTGGTGCCGGCGTAGAGTGCGTTACCATAGTCCAGTCGGCTGCTGACGAGGGCATGAGTGACAGTCTTGGTCTCGGTTGGGATCCATTTGAAGATCTTTCACAGCAGGTGAAGTATATGGAAGCATGCAGAAGAGACGGCGTTGATTTGCCGGTCCATGGAGAGCGATGAGTCCAGGATGATGCCTAGATTTCGTGCATGGTCGGTGGGGGTTTGAGAGTGTCCGAGGGCTGTGGGCCACCATGAGTTATTCCAAGCGGATGTGGTGGGACCGAGGAGGAGGACTTCGGTCTTGTCTGTGTTTAGCTTTAGGCATTTGTAGTTCATCCAGGTGGCGACTGCTATCAGCCCTTTGTGGACGTTTCTCTTGGTAGTGGTAGGGTCACTGGTGAGTGAGATGATTAGCTGGGTGTTGTCGGCATAGGAGACGATGTTGAGGCCGTGTCGTTGGGCAATGGCGGAGAGAGGGGCCATGTAGATGTTGAATAGGGTGGGGCTTAGTGAAGAGCTTTGGGGTACACCGCAGCTGATTTCTGTGGGCTTTGAGGTGAAGGGTGGGAGTCTAACTTTCTGGGTTCTGCCAGTGAGGAAGGAGGTGATCCATTCCAGGGCTTTGTCGCGAATGCTGGCATCATGTAGTTGGTTGCGGAGGGTGAGGTGGGAGACAGTGTCGAATGCTGCTGAGAGGTCTAGGAGAATGAGGGTGGCGGTCTCTCCTCGGTCGAGTAGGGCGATGATGTCGTCTGTGGCAGCGAGGAGGGCGGTCTCGGTGCTGTGGTTGCTCCTGAAACCGGATTGGGAGGGGTCCAGGGTGGGGTTGGCTTCGATGTAGTCAACAAGTTGCACGTTGATGGACTTCTCAATGACTTTGGCCGCAAAGGGGAGCAAAGAGATTGGGCGGTAGTTCTTCGGATCATTGGGGTCAGCCTTGGGTTTTTTCAGTAGGGGTTTTAATTCTGTGTGCTTCCAGTCATCCAAGAAGGTGAGGGTTTTGGTGGACCAGTTGATGGTGCTGCAGAGCTCGGGGCCGATGGTGTCACCCACTTTGTTGAAAATGTGATGCGGGCATGGGTCCGAGGGTTCTCCAGAGTGGATCGATCTCATGATTCTGATGGTGTCCTCTGTGGTGAGGGGGCTCCAGATGGTCAGTGGGGGATAGGTGGTGGTGTATTTGGGTGAGGTATCGATGGGAGTTAGTGGGTAGGTGGTGGTGGGTGAGTTCTGGGGCGTGAAGCTGTCATAGAAGTCGACGACCTTGCGATGGAAGTATATTGCAAGGTTATCACAGAGGTCCTGGGAGGGAGGGATGTCGTTGGTGTCGCTGTTGGGATTGGAGAATTCCTTGAGGACAGTGGCTGTAGGAAGAAAGTTATCAAAGGGAGTTACCTGTGCTGTGCTAGTAGGCGGGGGAGGGCAGTGGCTGTGGCATGGGAGAGACAAGCAGAAAGGAGAGCAGGCTAGAAGAGGCTCAATCAGACAATTGTCTCAATTATAATAGAGCTAAGGAAGAAAGGGACTATTTTTTGTTAAAAGAGACTACTCAGAAAGATCTTATGGTTCAAGCCAAATACTACAGGCATGGAAACAAATCTGGTAAACTACTGGCTTCCCTAGTCAAAAACAGCAATAAATCCCCCGTAATCGAGAGATTACAAAAGGGAAGTGATAGTGTTGAAACTCCTGAAGAGAATTTTGGAGATTTTCACTGATTAATACAGGGAGATTTATACATATAAAGAATCTAATCAAGCCAATAGGGAAAAATACCGGGAGACAATAACTTATCCTTCTCTACCATCAGATTTAGCAAATGGCATAAACTCTCCTATTACTGAGAATGAGATAACTAGAGCGATTCAAAATTTATCTTTAAATAAAGCATCTGGACCTGATGCATTACCAAATTAATTTGACTAAATTTTAATACAGCAAATAGTTCCTTATTTGAAAAATCTCTTTAATGACTTCTATATTGACAATAAGCCAATGTCAACTAACTTTATGGCATCTCTTACAACTTTATTGTTAAAATCAGGAAAAGAACCCACTAAAGAAAGAATCGTACAGATCCGAGTTGTTAACATCCATCCATCCTAGCCTCCAGACTGCAGTCAGTATTACCTATCATTATTCATAAAGATCAAGCGGAATTTCTCCATAATAGAAATTCGGCAGCCAAAATCAGGGAAGTATTTCTAATGGTTGATTATTTTAATGCATTAGATAATCAAGGCTTAGCAAATGAAACTGGTGAATCAGATGTGGCGATTATCTCAATCAACGCAGAAAAAGCCTTTGACTCAGTGCATCATGACCACATAGTAACATAATTAACTCGTTTTGGCTTTAAAGACAATTTTGTTGAATTTATTAAAAGAATACATCATAATCCTTACACAAAGCTGATTGTTATCAACTTGGAGTCGGTGGGGATACCACTGGGCCAGGGAACACGCGTCAGGGGTGTCCTCTTTCACCACTGCTATTTGACATTGCAATCAAGCCCTTGGCTATTATGATTAGACACCAACTAGAGGGGATAAGAATTAGACAAGTTGAGTTGAAAGTAGCCTTATATGCGGATGACATCCTGCTATTTCTATCTAACCAACTTTCCTAAACTCTTCTCTATTATTGATCATTTCGGCTCTTTTTCTGGTTGTAGAGTCAATGCATCTAAATCAGAGATCATGTGGCTAAAGAAAGATCGGGACTCTTTCTGATATTCCTTTCCAGCCAGTAACCAAAGCTTTCAGATATCTAGGTATCTACATTGTCCTCAACCCAGGATTATGGTATAATCTCAATATCACACCGGTCTTAGAGAAGATGAAAGGATGCATGAAAAACTGGCAGAATTTTCCACTCTCCTTATCTGGGAGAGCTGCCTTATTTAAGATGATTCTGTTACCAAAGTTGTTGTACGCTCTTCAGAACAATGCTCTGGAATGTAATATAGTCCACCCTTATTCTCCTATTTCCCTTGTTCACTGCAGAGCTAAATTTATACCTAAAACTATCAAGCAGCTCAAAACTATTTACACGCCAATTCAAGCATTTTGGAAGCTCCTTTCTTTAATAGGTGTTGATTCTCATATTCCAAGGTTTCAACCCTTCAAAGGCAATCCAGAATTTCAGCTAGGGTTTCAGTCTTCGCTATTTACCAGATGGGCACATTTGGGATTAAGTAAGGTCTCTGCACTAGTTGATTTAAACCTAGTATCAATCAAATCAATTGATTTAATTAAAACTGAATACAACCTTCCCAATAGCGATTTTTTTGCATATCTGCAAGTGAGGCATTATGTGTTTAGTCTTGCGAGTGAACATGGTTGGATCTGGTCATGGGGACTTTTTGAAAAGTGGTTTCCATTAGTCAAAAGTGGAATACATTCAATCTCATTATGGTATCAACTTCTACTCTCCAAAAGAGGTGATCAAAATCTCCTTGAACTATCCCAACAATGGAATGCCCATAATTTTCAATTCATTATTGATCAGGGGATAGTTAAAAAATCTATTGAAATGGTTGCTAAGACCACGATGTCCTCAATGAGGGTCCCACATGAAACTGTTGCACTGGGGTTACTACACCCCAGCTAAAGGAGCTAGATGGGGGAATTTGACTTTCTGTGCATGTCCAAAATGTTCTTTCTATGTGGCAGATTTGATTCATATGTTATGGGGGTTCCCCAAAGTTAGACAAATGTGGCAGAAACTAGAGTACTGGATCCTCAGGGTTTTGAAGCTGTCTTATACCGGCTTTTCCTTATTTCATAATCATATCATCATGATTATTCTCTCAGCTAGAAATTTAATTTTTTGTTATTGGAAAAAGGGTAATATCCCCAGTCTCGTAGAAATTAAAGGTTATCTGGGAAAACAATGTATTATTGAATAACATGATACAGATATGAACAATGATCGCAATGTAAGTCTCTTTTTTCAAAAATGGTCCTCATATTTAAAGAGCTTACCTCCTGGAGAAGCTGATCATTTGATATTTCAATTTCGGAAATTCAGAATTAGTTTTATTAGGGATTTGGTGATTCAAAAATGTTTTCTTTCCTCTTTTTTCTTTTTCTTCTCCTCTCTTCTCCCCCCCCCCCTCCAATAGCCACTGTCTAGTTACATTGTCCCATTTTTTTTTTTTTTTGGGACACTATCCTGCTTATGGTCACCTATTCTTTACGAACTTTAGTTGCAGCTAGGTTGTTAAATTAGGTGACTAGTTAAAAATCTAACGGCTAGATTACAAGTTTTGTGTTATGAGCTGTGCAGTGCTAACTTGCACGTTATTGTCACCGCTCACTTTCCTACAGCGCTGGTATTACAGGTTAAAAGGCAAGAAGTGAGCGTAGAGCAAAATTGAGCTCCACACCACACTCCAATACCAGCGCTGCTTAAGTCAGCAGTGAGCTGGTTGTACGTGTTCGTGTACTATTTCTCCATAGACATCAATGGGGAGGGCCGGCTGAAAAAAGTCTGACACCTGCAAAAAAGCAGCGTAAAGCTCTGTAACGCAGCTCTATTGATTCCTATGGGGAACATATTTTATGTTTACACCTAACACCCTAACATGAACCCTGAGTCTAAACACCCCTAATCTTACACTTATTAACCCCTAATCTTCCGCCCCCGACATCGCAGACACCTACATTATACTTATTAACCCCTAATCTGCCACTCCGGACATCGCCTCCACTATAATAAACATATTAACCCCCAAACCGCCGCACTCCCGCATCGCAAACACTAGTTAAATATTATTAACCCCTAATCTGCCACTCCTAACATCGCCACCACCTACCTACATTTATTAACCCCCTAATCTGCCGCTCCCAATGTTGCCGCCACTATACTAAATTTATTAACCCATAACCCTAACCCCCCTATTTTAAATATAATTCAAATAAATCTAAATAAAACTTACTATTAATAACTAAATAATTCCTATTTAAAGCTAAATACTTACCTGTAACATAAACCCTAAGCTAGCTACAATATAACTAATAGTTACATTTATCTAGCTTAGGGTTTATTTTAATTTTACAGGCAAGTTTGTATTTTAACTAGGTAGAATAGTTACTAAATAGTTATTAACTATTTAATAACTGCCTAGTTAAAATAAATACAAATTGACCTAACCCTACAATTAAATAAATTCCCTATATTAAATACAATTAACTAAATTCAATACAGTTAGCTAAATTACAACCCCCCCACTAAATTACAGAAAATAAAAAACAAATTACAAGATCTTTAAACTAATTACACCTAATCTAATAGCCCTATCAAATTAAAAAAGCCCACCCAAAAAATAAAAAAAACTCCAGCCTAAACTAAACTACCAATAGCCCTTAAAAGGGCCTTTTGCGGGGCATTGCCCCAAAGAAATCAGCTCTTTGACCTTATTAAAAAAAAAAAAAAAACACCCCAACAGTAAAACCCACCACCCACACAAACAACCCCCCAAATGAAAGACTAACTAAAAAAACCTAAGCTCCCCATTGCCCTGAAAAGGGCATTTTGATGGGCATTGACCTTAAAAGGGCATTTAACTCTATTGCAGCCCAAACCCCTAATCTAAAAATAAAACCCACCTAATACACCCTTAAAAAAATCCTAACACTAACCCCCAAAAGATCCACTTACAGTTTTGAAGACCAGACAATCGGACATCCATCCTCAACAATCGGAATTAAGGTTGAAAAAAAAAATCCTATTGGCTGATTGGATCAGCCAATAGGATTGAGCGCGCATTCTATTGGCTGATTGGAACAGAAAAAGAAGCCGTCGTTTGAAGAGGATGCTCTGCGCCGGATATCTTGAAGATGGAGCCGCTCCGAGTCGGAAGGATGAAGATAGAAGATGCCTTCTCCCGGCTTCGTTGAGGACTTCTTGCCGCTTGGAAGAAGACTTCTCCCGGCTTCATTGAGGATGGATGTCCGGTCTTCAAAACTGTAAGTGCATCTTCGGGGGTTAGTGTTAGGATTTTTTAAGGGTGTATTGGGTGGGTTTTATTTTTAGATTAGGGGTTTGGGCTGCAATAGAGCTAAATGCCCTTTTAAGGGCAATGCCCATCCAAATGCCCTTTTCAGGCAATGGAGAGCTTAGGTTTTATTAGTTAGGCTTTTATTTGGGGGGTTGGTTGTGTGGGTGGTGGGTTTTACTGTTGGGATGGTTGTTTGTATTTTTTTTTGACAGGTAAAAGAGCTGATTTCTTTGGGGCAATGCCTTTTTAAGGGCTATTGGTAGTTTAGCTTAGGCTAGGGTTTTTTTTTATTTTTGGGTGGGCTTTTTTATTTTGATAGGGCTATTAGATTGGGTGTAATTAGTTTAAAGATCTTGTAATTTGTTTTTTATTTTCTGAAATTTAGTGGTTTTTTTTTGTAATTTAGCTAATTGTATTGAATTTATTTAATTGTATTTAATTTAGGGAATTTATTTAATTGTAGGGTTAGGTTAAGTGTTAGTGTAAGACAGGTTAGGTTTTATTTTACAGGTAAATTTGTATTTATTTTAGCTAGGTAGTTATTAAATAGTTAATAAGTATTTAGTAACTATTCTACCTAGTTAAAATAAATACAAACTTGCCTGTAAAATAAAAATACACCCTAAGGTAGATACAATGTAACTATTATGTAGCTAGCTTAGGGTTTATTTTACAGTTAAGTATTTCGTTTTAAATATGAATTATTTAATTATTAATAGTAAGTTTTATTTAGATTTATTTGAATTATATTTAAGTTAGGGGGGTTAGGGTTAGACTTAGTGTTAGGGGTTAATAACATTAGTATAGTGGTGGTGATGTTGGGGGCGGCAGATTAGGGGTTAATAAATGTAGGTAGGTGGCAGCAATGTTAGGGACGGCAGATTAGGGGTAATAATATTTAACTAGTGTTTGCAATACGGGAGTGCAGCGGTTTAGGGGTTAATATGTTTATTCTAGTGGCAGCGATGTCAGGAGCGGCAGATTAGGGGTTAATATTTTTATTTGAGTATTTGCTATGTGGGAGGGCCTCGGTTTAGGGGTTAATAGGTAGTTTATGGGTGTTAGTGTACTTTTTAGCACTTTAGTTATGAGTTTTATGCTACAGCGTTGTAGTGTAAAAGTCATAACTACTGACTTTAGAATGCGTTACGAATCTTGACGTATAGGCTGTACCGATCACTTTTTGACCTCCCAGGACAAGCTTGTAATACCGGCGCTATGGAAGTCCCATTGAAAATAGACTATACGCCAATTGCGTAAGTTGATTAGCGGTAAGGCCAAAAAAGTGTGCGGTGCCCCTAAATCTGCAAGACTCGTTATACCAGCGGTAGTAAAAAAAAAAATGAGCCTTAACGCTGCCTTTTTACTCATAACGCAAGACTCGTAATCTAGTTGTAAGAGTGGAAAAAAGTAAAGAGGGGAACAGGTTTAGTTATTTTTTTCCTTTTTTCTTCATATGATGCATTAAGAGTAACACATTATGACATGTAAAATTGTGGTACTATAGCCAAATGAGGCCTTCTTCATGTTTTATAATTTTATTGCATCGTAACAAAAATACTGTTGCTGTTAAACATAAGTGCCAAGATTCTCTGTGTGTCTGTAAGTTAATAAGTTTATTGCCTCTGTAATGTTCATAACATTAAGTGCATCAGATGTAAATTTTTGTTTAAAAATAAATAAAAAAAAGGAATGCAAGGTACGCCATTTTGAAATGGCTAATTTGCATTCAACTTCAGTGTATGGCGGTGACCGTATGAGGAGGACGATCCGCGCAGGATGTCTTCACTGTCCAGGATAGCTCCACTCCGCACCGCCGGGATGAAGATAGAAGACGCCCCCTAGAGATGGATAAAGGTGTTGCCGTCTGGATGAAGACTTCTCAACGCCTGGATGAAGATGGATGTCTGGACTTCAAAAACCGTGAGTAGATTTTATAGGGTTAGTGTTAGGTTTTTTGGGGGGGGTTTTGGGTGGGGTTTTTTTTAGATTAGGGATGGGCACTTGTAAAAAAGCTAAATGCCCTTTTAAGGGCAGTGAAAAAGAGCTGAATGCCAAACAATGTCCATACAAATGCCGCTTTAGGAGCAATGGGTATCTTAGGATTTTTTAGAGTTAGTTTTTTTTTTTTAATTTGGGGGCTTGGTTGTGTGGTGGGATTTATTGTTGGTGGGACTTTTGCATTTTTTTTTTACAGGTAAAAGAGCTGTTTAACTTAGGACAATGCCCTACAAAAGGCCCTTTTAAGGGCTATTGGTAGTTTATTGTAGGTTAGGGGGTGTTTTTATTTTGGGGGGGCTTTTTTATTTTTACATTAGATTAGGTGTAATTGTTTTTATTTTTGATAATTTTGTTTATTATTTTTTGTAAGCTTAGTGTTTTTTATTTTTCATAATTTAGTGTTTATTATTTTTGTAATTTTAGATTTTTTTTAATTTTTTAGTAGTGTTTTTTTAAATTTGTAATTTAGGTTTTTAATTGGTAGTATTTTTTATTAGAATAGTTATGTTAGGTTAATTTATAGTTTAATGTTAGGTTTATTTTTATTTCACAGGTAAGATTTAATTTTTTTAAATATAGTTATATTGTAATTTTTATTTAAAGTTAGGGAGGTGTTAGGTTTAGGGGTTAATAGTTTAATTTAGTGTTTTGCGATGTAGGGGGGCTGGCGGTTTAGGGGTTAATAGGTTTAATTATTGGCGGCGATGTGGGAGGCCGGAGGTTTAGGGGTTAATAGGTTTATTTCGTAGCGGTGATATGGGAGGCCGGAGGTTTAGGGGTTAATTATTTTATTTAGTGGCAGCGATGTCAGGGAGCAGCAGTTTAGGTAAAATAGCTTTTATTAGTGTCGGTGATGTTGGGAGAGGCAGAATAGAGGTTAATAACTTTATTTAGGTGTCGGCGATGTCGGGGGCGGCGGATTAGGGGTGTTTAGACTTGGAGTTTATGTTAGGGTGTTAGGTTTAAACATAATTTTTTCCCCCTATAGATATCAATGGGGTTGTGCATTACAGAAATTTTTCATTCCACACTTCAGGTTTTTTTTTCTAGCACTCTCTCCCCATTGATATCTATGGGGGAAAGCGTGCACGAGCACGTAAACTCAGCCCTTGGCTTTTGTGCGGTATGGAGCTTAACGCACCATAACGCATAGCACAAGGAGGCTTTTCAGTAACTAATAATGGCAGCGCTATGGAGAGTGAAATAACGCAACTTTTTTGGTGTTAGTTTCGCACCCTGTTTAGCGGAAAACTCGTAATCTAGGCAATTGTTTTTAAAGGACCGCTTCCATTTTGGCGTAAACCTAAAACAAAACAAAAAATGCAAACTCTGAGATTCTATAAAAAACACATAATCGCCTCTAGTTATCAAGCCGTCAACCTCAAATACGCTGGAATTCCACAGCGTATTTGTGGCAAGGCTGATTCGCCTAAGTTATCAAGCCCTACACACCGGCAAAAGTAGAATTTTGTGACGTAAGCTATGATCCGACGTACTCAGTCCGACACAGATCAATGCTTACGTCACTCCAGATGTGCCGAATGCAAGTTCGGCACTATCTGACTACTTTTGGAAGTTATCAAATGACTACCAGGTACGCTCAGCACTTTTCCGGCCCAGCGTACCTGGTTTTCAATCAGCCGCCCTGGAGGCGGCGAATCCCATAGAAATCAAAGGGAGTCTGACCATAGCGAAAGTTCATGTTCGCTGCTGCCTGACATCCCATTGATTCCTATGGGAGCTGTCTACACCTAACATGTACCCCAAGTCTAAACACCCCCAATCTGCCCCCCTACACCGCCGCCACCTATATTAAACATGTTATCCCCTAAACCGCCGCTCCCGGAGCCCACTGCCACTCTAATAAACTTATTAAACCCTAAACCGCCGCACCCGGAGCCCACTGCCCCTCTAATAAACTTATTAACCCCTAAACCACCACTCCCGGACCCCGCCGCCACCTACATAACACCTATTAACCCCTATCCTGCCCCCCCTATACCGCCGCCACCTATCATAAAGTTATTAACCCCTATCCTGCCCCCCTATACCGCCGCCACCTATAATACATTTATTAACCCATATCCTGCCGATCCCGTACCCCGCCGCAACTAAATAAATTGTTTAACCCCTAAACCTCTGCTCCCGGACCCTGCCACCACCTATATTAAACTTATTAACCCCTAATCTGCCCCCCTACACTGTCACCACCTATAATAAATTTATTAACCCCTATCCTGCCCCCCCATACCGCCGAAATCTATATTAAACGAATTAAACCCTAAACCTAAGTCTAACACTATCCCTAACAACCCCTTACTTAAATATTATTTTAATAAATCTAAATAAAAATTACTCTTATTAACTAAATTAATCCTATTTAAAACTAAATACTTACCTATAAAATAAACCCTAATATAGCTACAATATAACTAATAATTATATTGTAGCTATTTTAGGATTTATTTTTATTTTACAGGCAAAATTAAATTTATTTTAACTAGGTACAATAGCTATTAAATAATTATTAACTATTTAATAGCTACCTAGATAAAATAAAGACAAATTTACCTGTAAAATAAAAACTAACCTAATTTTCAATTACACCTAACACTACACTATCATTAAATAAATTATTCCTATTTAAAACTAAATACTTACCTGTAAAATAAACCCAAACGCCTAGATTTAGAGTTTTGCAGCCAAAGGGGTGCGTTAGCTACGCATGCTTTTTTCTGTCCGCACCTTTTAAATACCGCTGGTATTTAGAGTTCACAGAATGGCTGGGTTTTCAGTGCATTAGGCTCCAAAAAGGGAGCATAGAGCATAATTTAACGCCACTGCAACTCTCGATACCAGCGGTGCTTACGGACGCGGCCAGCTTCAAAAACGTGCTTGTGCACGATTCCCCCATAGAAAACAATGGGGCTGTTTGAGCTGAAAAAAAACCTAACACCTGCAAAAAAGCCGCGTTCAGCTCCTAACGCAGCCCCATTGTTTTCTATGGGGAAACACTTCCTACGTCTGCACCTAACACCCTAACATGAACCCCGAGTCTAAACACCCCTAACCTTACACTTATTAACCCCTATTCTGCCGCCCCCGCTATCGCTGACACCTGCATATTTTTTTAACCCCTAATCTGCCGCTCCGTAAACCGCCGCTACTTACATTATCCCTATGTACCCCTAATCTGCTGCCCCTAACACTGCCGACCCCTATATTATATTAATTAACCCCTAATCTGCCCCCCTCAACGTCGCCTCCACCTGCCTACACTTATTAACCCCTAATCTGCCGAGCGGACCGCACCGCTACTATAATAAAGTTATTAACCCCTAATCCGCCTCACTCCCACCTCAATAACCTTATAATAAATAGTATTAACCCCTAATCTGCCCTCCCTAACATCGCCGACACCTAACTTCAATTATTAACCCCTAATCTGCCAACCGAATCTCGCCGCTACTGTAATAAATGGATTAACCCCTAAAGCTAAGTCTAACCCTAACACTAACACCCCCCTAAGTTAAATATAATTTAAATCTAACTAAATAAATTAACTCTTATTAAATAAATTATTCCTATTTAAAGCTAAATACTTACCTGTAAAATAAACCCTAATATAGCTACAATATAAATTATAATTATATTATAGCTATTTTAGGAATTATATTTATTTTACAGGTAACTTTGTATTTATTTTAACCAGGTACAATAGCTATTAAATAGTTAAGAACTATTTAATAGCTAAAATAGTTAAAATAATTACAAAATTACCTGTAAAATAAATCCTAACCTAAGTTACAATTAAACCTAACACTACACGATCAATAAATTAATTAAATAAAATACCTACAATTATCTACAATTAAACCTAACACTACACTATCAATAAATTAATTAAATACAATATCTACAAATAAATACAATGAAATAAACTAACTAAAGTACAAAAAATAAAAAAGAACTAAGTTACAAAAAATAAAAAAATATTTACAGACATTAGAAAAATAATACAACAATTTTAAACTAATTACACCTACTCTAAGGCCCCTAATAAAATAACAAAGCCCCCCAAAATAAAAAAATGCCCTACCCTATTCTAAATTAAAAAGTTCAAAGCTCTTTTACCTTACCAGCCCTGAACAGGGCCCTTTGCGGGGCATGCCCCAAAGAATTCAGCTCTTTTGCCTGTAAAAAAAACACATACAATACCCCCCCAACATTACAACCCACCACCCACATACCCCTAATCTAACCCAAACCCCCCTTAAATAAACCTAACACTAAGCCCCTGAAGATCTCCCTACCTTGTCTTCACCACACCGGGTCCCGATCTGTCCAGAAGAGCCTCTGAAATCTTCCTCCAAGCCCAAGTGGGGGCTGAAGAGTGACGTCCATCCTCCGGCTGAAGTCTGGATCCAAGCGGCAAATGAAGAAGTCCATCTTCGGTAAGAAATCTTCATCCTATCCGGGCAGAAGAGGACATCCGGACCTGCAAACATCTTCATCCAAGCCGCATCTTCTATGTTGTTTCATCGGATGACGAGCGGCTGATCTTGAAGACCTCCGGCGCGGATCCATCCTCTTCGTTCGACGTCCAACTGAAGAATGAAGGTTCCTTTAAATGACGTCATCCAAGATGGCGTCCCTCGAAATCCGATTGGCTGATAGGATTCTATCAACCAATCGAAATTAAGGTAGGAATATTCTGATTGGCTGATGGAATCAGCCAATCAGAATCAAGTTCAATCCGATTGGCTGATCCAATCAGCCAATCAGATTGAGCTCGCATTCTATTGGCTGTTCTGATCAGCCAATAGAATGCGAGCTCAATCTGATTGGCTGACTGGATCAGCCAATCAGTATGAACTTCAATCTGATTGGCTGATTGAATCAGCCAATCAGATTTTTCCTACCTTAATTCCGATTGGCTGATAGAATCCTATCAGCCAATCGGAATTCGAGGGACGCCATCTTGGATGATGTCACTTAAAGGAATATTCATTCAGCGAGTAGGCGTCGGTTGAAGAGGATGGCTCTGCGTCGGCTGCTTTGAAGATGGCTCCGCTCCACTCCAGATGGATGAAGATTGAAGACGCCGCCTGGATGAAGACTTCTATTGGATGGAACACCTCTTCAGCGCCCCTTGGATGAAGACTTAGGATTTTTTAGAGTTAGGTTTTTTTTTTTAATTTGGGGGCTTGGTTGTGTGGTGGGATTTATTGTTGGTGGGACTTTTGCATTTTTTTTTTACAGGTAAAAGAGCTGTTTAACTTAGGACAATGCCCTACAAAAGGCCCTTTTAAGGGCTATTGGTAGTTTATTGTAGGTTAGGGGGTGTTTTTATTTTGGGGGGGCTTTTTTATTTTTACATTAGATTAGGTGTAATTGTTTTTATTTTTGATAATTTTGTTTATTATTTTTTGTAAGCTTAGTGTTTTTTATTTTTCATAATTTAGTGTTTATTATTTTTGTAATTTTAGATTTTTTTTAATTTTTTAGTAGTGTTTTTTTAAATTTGTAATTTAGGTTTTTAATTGGTAGTATTTTTTATTAGAATAGTTATGTTAGGTTAATTTATAGTTTAATGTTAGGTTTATTTTTATTTCACAGGTAAGATTTAATTTTTTTAAATATAGTTATATTGTAATTTTTATTTAAAGTTAGGGAGGTGTTAGGTTTAGGGGTTAATAGTTTAATTTAGTGTTTTGCGATGTAGGGGGGCTGGCGGTTTAGGGGTTAATAGGTTTAATTATTGGCGGCGATGTGGGAGGCTGGAGGTTTAGGGGTTAATAGGTTTATTTAGTAGCGGTGATATGGGAGGCCGGAGGTTTAGGGGTTAATTATTTTATTTAGTGGCAGCGATGTCAGGGAGCAGCAGTTTAGGTAAAATAGCTTTTATTAGTGTCGGTGATGTTGGGAGAGGCAGAATAGAGGTTAATAACTTTATTTAGGTGTCGGCGATGTCGGGGGCGGCGGATTAGGGGTGTTTAGACTTGGAGTTTATGTTAGGGTGTTAGGTTTAAACATAATTTTTTCCCCCTATAGATATCAATGGGGTTGTGCATTACAGAAATTTTTCATTCCACACTTCAGGTTTTTTTTTCTAGCACTCTCTCCCCATTGATATCTATGGGGGAAAGCGTGCACGAGCACGTAAACTCAGCCCTTGGCTTTTGTGCGGTATGGAGCTTAACGCACCATAACGCATAGCACAAGGAGGCTTTTCAGTAACTAATAATGGCAGCGCTATGGAGAGTGAAATAACGCAACTTTTTTGGTGTTAGTTTCGCACCCTGTTTAGCGGAAAACTCGTAATCTAGGCAATTGTTTTTAAAGGACCGCTTCCATTTTGGCGTAAACCTAAAACAAAACAAAAAATGCAAACTCTGAGATTCTATAAAAAACACATAATCGCCTCTAGTTATCAAGCCGTCAACCTCAAATACGCTGGAATTCCACAGCGTATTTGTGGCAAGGCTGATTCGCCTAAGTTATCAAGCCCTACACACCGGCAAAAGTAGAATTTTGTGACGTAAGCTATGATCCGACGTACTCAGTCCGACACAGATCAATGCTTACGTCACTCCAGATGTGCCGAATGCAAGTTCGGCACTATCTGACTACTTTTGGAAGTTATCAAATGACTACCAGGTACGCTCAGCACTTTTCCGGCCCAGCGTACCTGGTTTTCAATCAGCCGCCCTGGAGGCGGCGAATCCCATAGGAATCAAAGGGAGTCTGACCATAGCGAAAGTTCATGTTCGCTGCTGCCTGACATCCCATTGATTCCTATGGGAGCTGTCTACACCTAACATGTACCCCAAGTCTAAACACCCCCAATCTGCCCCCCTACACCGCCGCCACCTATATTAAACATGTTATCCCCTAAACCGCCGCTCCCGGAGCCCACTGCCACTCTAATAAACTTATTAAACCCTAAACCGCCGCACCCGGAGCCCACTGCCCCTCTAATAAACTTATTAACCCCTAAACCACCACTCCCGGACCCCGCCGCCACCTACATAACACCTATTAACCCCTATCCTGCCCCCCCTATACCGCCGCCACCTATCATAAAGTTATTAACCCCTATCCTGCCCCCCTATACCGCCGCCACCTATAATACATTTATTAACCCATATCCTGCCGATCCCGTACCCCGCCGCAACTAAATAAATTGTTTAACCCCTAAACCTCTGCTCCCGGACCCTGCCACCACCTATATTAAACTTATTAACCCCTAATCTGCCCCCCTACACTGTCACCACCTATAATAAATTTATTAACCCCTATCCTGCCCCCCCATACCGCCGAAATCTATATTAAACGAATTAAACCCTAAACCTAAGTCTAACACTATCCCTAACAACCCCTTACTTAAATATTATTTTAATAAATCTAAATAAAAATTACTCTTATTAACTAAATTAATCCTATTTAAAACTAAATACTTACCTATAAAATAAACCCTAATATAGCTACAATATAACTAATAATTATATTGTAGCTATTTTAGGATTTATTTTTATTTTACAGGCAAATTTAAATTTATTTTAACTAGGTACAATAGCTATTAAATAATTATTAACTATTTAATAGCTACCTAGATAAAATAAAGACAAATTTACCTGTAAAATAAAAACTAACCTAATTTTCAATTACACCTAACACTACACTATCATTAAATAAATTATTCCTATTTAAAACTAAATACTTACCTGTAAAATAAACCCAAACGCCTAGATTTAGAGTTTTGCAGCCAAAGGGGTGCGTTAGCTACGCATGCTTTTTTCTGTCCGCACCTTTTAAATACCGCTGGTATTTAGAGTTCACAGAATGGCTGGGTTTTCAGTGCATTAGGCTCCAAAAAGGGAGCATAGAGCATAATTTAACGCCACTGCAACTCTCGATACCAGCGGTGCTTACGGACGCGGCCAGCTTCAAAAACGTGCTCGTGCACGATTCCCCCATAGAAAACAATGGGGCTGTTTGAGCTGAAAAAAAACCTAACACCTGCAAAAAAGCCGCGTTCAGCTCCTAACGCAGCCCCATTGTTTTCTATGGGGAAACACTTCCTACGTCTGCACCTAACACCCTAACATGAACCCGAGTCTAAACACCCCTAACCTTACACTTATTAACCCCTATTCTGCCGCCCCCGCTATTGCTGACACCTGCATATTTTTTTAACCCCTAATCTGCCGCTCCGTAAACCGCCGCTACTTACATTATCCCTATGTACCCCTAATCTGCTGCCCCTAACACTGCCGACCCCTATATTATGTTAATTAACCCCTAATCTGCCCCCCTCAACGTCGCCTCCACCTGCCTACACTTATTAACCCCTAATCTGCCGAGCGGACCGCACCGCTACTATAATAAAGTTATTAACCCCTAATCCGCCTCACTCCCACCTCAATAACCTTATAATAAATAGTATTAACCCCTAATCTGCCCTCCCTAACATCGCCGACACCTAACTTCAATTATTAACCCCTAATCTGCCAACCGAATCTCGCCGCTACTGTAATAAATGGATTAACCCCTAAAGCTAAGTCTAACCCTAACACTAACACCCCCCTAAGTTAAATATAATTTAAATCTAACTAAATAAATTAACTCTTATTAAATAAATTATTCCTATTTAAAGCTAAATACTTACCTGTAAAATAAACCCTAATATAGCTACAATATAAATTATAATTATATTATAGCTATTTTAGGAATTATATTTATTTTACAGGTAACTTTGTATTTATTTTAACCAGGTACAATAGCTATTAAATAGTTAAGAACTATTTAATAGCTAAAATAGTTAAAATAATTACAAAATTACCTGTAAAATAAATCCTAACCTAAGTTACAATTAAACCTAACACTACACGATCAATAAATTAATTAAATAAAATACCTACAATTATCTACAATTAAACCTAACACTACACTATCAATAAATTAATTAAATACAATATCTACAAATAAATACAATAAAATAAACTAACTAAAGTACAAAAAATAAAAAAGAACTAAGTTACAAAAAATAAAAAAATATTTACAGACATTAGAAAAATATTACAACAATTTTAAACTAATTACACCTACTCTAAGGCCCCTAATAAAATAACAAAGCCCCCCAAAATAAAAAAATGCCCTACCCTATTCTAAATTAAAAAAGTTCAAAGCTCTTTTACCTTACCAGCCCTGAACAGGGCCCTTTGCGGGGCATGCCCCAAAGAATTCAGCTCTTTTGCCTGTAAAAAAAACACATACAATACCCCCCCAACATTACAACCCACCACCCACATACCCCTAATCTAACCCAAACCCCCCTTAAATAAACCTAACACTAAGCCCCTGAAGATCTCCCTACCTTGTCTTCACCACACCGGGTCCCGATCTGTCCAGAAGAGCCTCTGAAATCTTCCTCCAAGCCCAAGTGGGGGCTGAAGAGTGACGTCCATCCTCCGGCTGAAGTCTGGATCCAAGCGGCAAATGAAGAAGTCCATCTTCGGTAAGAAATCTTCATCCTATCCGGGCAGAAGAGGACATCCGGACCTGCAAACATCTTCATCCAAGCCGCATCTTCTATGTTGTTTCATCGGATGACGAGCGGCTGATCTTGAAGACCTCAGGCGCGGATCCATCCTCTTCGTTCGACGTCCAACTGAAGAATGAAGGTTCCTTTAAATGACGTCATCCAAGATGGCGTCCCTCGAAATCCGATTGGCTGATAGGATTCTATCAACCAATCGAAATTAAGGTAGGAATATTCTGATTGGCTGATGGAATCAGCCAATCAGAATCAAGTTCAATCCGATTGGCTGATCCAATCAGCCAATCAGATTGAGCTCGCATTCTATTGGCTGTTCTGATCAGCCAATAGAATGCGAGCTCAATCTGATTGGCTGACTGGATCAGCCAATCAGTATGAACTTCAATCTGATTGGCTGATTGAATCAGCCAATCAGATTTTTCCTACCTTAATTCCGATTGGCTGATAGAATCCTATCAGCCAATCGGAATTCGAGGGACGCCATCTTGGATGATGTCACTTAAAGGAATATTCATTCAGCGAGTAGGCGTCGGTTGAAGAGGATGGCTCTGCGTCGGCTGCTTTGAAGATGGCTCCGCTCCGCTCCAGATGGATGAAGATTGAAGACGCCGCCTGGATGAAGACTTCTATTGGATGGAACACCTCTTCAGCGCCCCTTGGATGAAGACTTCTATCGGATGGAAGACCTCTTCAGCACCCCTTGGATGATGACTTTGGCCCGGCTAGATGAACACGACTCATGGTAGGGAGATCTTCAGGGGGGTAGTGTTAGGTTTATTTAATGGGGGTTTGGGTGGGTTAGAGTAGGGGTATGTGGGTGGTGGGTTTTAATGTTTGGGGGGTTGTATTTTTTTTTACAGGCAAAAGAGCTGATTACTTTGGGGCATGCCCCGCAAAAAGCCCTTTTAAGGGCTGGTAAAAGAGCTGATTACTTTTTAATGTAGAATAGGGAAGGGCATTTTTTTATTTTGGCGGGCTTTGTTATTTTATTAGGGGGCTTAGATTAGGTGTAATTAGCTTAAAATTCTTGCAATCTTTTTTTATTTCTGTAATTTAGTGGGGGGGGTTGTACTTTAGTTAGTTTATTTAATTGTATTTAATTGTAGCTACTTGTAGTTAATTAATTTAATTTATTTAATGATAGTGTAGTGTTAGGTTTAATTGTAACTTAGGTTAGGATTTATTTTACAGGTAATTTTGTATTTCTTTTATCTAGGTAGTTATTAAATAGTTAATAACTATTTAATAACTATTGTACCTAGTTAAAATAAATACAAAGTTACCTGTAAAATAAAAATAATTCCTAAAATAGCTACAATGTAATTATTAATTACATTGTAGCTATCTTAGGTTTTTTTTTTACAGGTAAGTATTTAGTTTTAAATAGGAATAATTTATTTAATGATAGTGTAGTGTTAGGTGTAATTGTAACTTAGGTTAGTTTTAATTTTACAGGTAAATTTGTCTTTATTTTATCTAGGTAGCTATTTAAATAGTTAATAACTATTTAATATCTATTGTACCTAGTTAAAATAAATTTAAATTTGCCTGTAAAATAAAAATAAATCTTAAAATAGCTACAATATAACTATTAGTAATATTGTATCTATATTAGGGTTTATTTTATAGATAAGTATTTAGTTTTAAATAGCAATAATTAATTTAATAAGAGTAATATTTATTTAGATTTATTTAATTAATATTTAAGTTAGGGGGTGTTAGGGTTAGTGTTAGACTTAGGTTTAGGGGTTAATCATTTTATTATAGGTTGCGGCAGTATAGGGGGGGCAGGATAGGTGTTAATTAGTTTAATATAGATGGCGGCGGTATAGGGGGGCAGGATAGGGGTTAATAAATTTAATTTAGGTAGCGACGGTGTAGGGGGGCAGATAAGGGGTTAATACGTTTAATATAGTTGGCGACGGGGTCCAGGAGCAGCGGTTTAGGGGTTAAACAATTTATTTAGTTGCGGTGGGGCCTGGGATCCGCAGGATAGGGGTTAATAACTTTATTATAGGTGGCGGCGGTATGGGGGGGGGCAGGATAGGGGTTAATAGGTTTTATGTAGGTTGCGGCGTGGTCCGGGAGCGGCGGTTTAGTGGTTAACACATTTATTATAGTTGCGGCGGGGTCTAGGAGCGGCGGTTTTAGGGGTTAATAACTTTATTTAGTTGCGGGGGGCTCCGGGGGCGGCGGTATAGGGGGTAGAACAGTATACTATAGTGTGGGTGCTTAGTGACAGCTTATCAATAAAGCTGTAGAAAAGCCGAAGAGCAGCGAGATTGGATGAGTGATAACTATCACAGTCCGCTGCTCATCGCCCCATACTTGGTGCGCGGCTTTTTGACAGCTTTTTGATAACTTTTGCGAACGTATTCAGGTCCGCGGCGGCGAGGCGAGCTTAGGCGAGTCTATTGGGGCCGGCGAAGGCAGGTACGTCCGTAGCTTCATAACTAGAGGCCTATATCTTTTTTTTACGGATTTTAACATTCTTTAAACTGTAATTTGTGACCCCACCACTTTGCTACTTTGTATTTTCCTAAGAGACCCCTAAACGAAATTGCTCCTTCGTGAATGGGTTTTTATAGGGGACATGCCTATATACCATATTCATTCAGCTCCAGTGGCCTTAATGTTTTTGAAAATCCCTTAATGCAAAATATCTGTTGCCTCCATGCACGCTAAGTCCACAGACGGTTATGGTAGTGTGTTTCCAAGTGCCTGCGCTTACATGCAGTCTGGAACTAGAATTCACGCAAACACACTGCTGTGACCGTGTTTGGATTTAGCTTGCATGGAGGCACAGGAAATATTTTGTTATTAAGAATCAGGGATTTACAAAACACTAAGGCTTAGATTATAATTGGAGCTTTATCATTATTGCGAGTGCACAGTTACAATAATATACCCTTTTGAATCTGTATTACAAATTGCTCATGCTTCCTATAGTTTCAATGATAAGCGCAGAAGAAACTTGCATTTGTCTTGTTAGTTCACTATTAACCATTGTGCTTGATGGGGGAACTCAGTTAAAGGGGCAGTCATATTAAACTTTCATGGTTCACATAGAGCAAACTCTTTTAAACAACTTTCCAATTCCTTTCCGCTACACATGCACAATATTTTTACATGCACCAGCTCCTACTGAGCATGTGCAAGATTCACAGAATATACATATATGCATTTTGTGATTGGCTGATGGCTGTCACAATATGCTTTCGGAAGGAAAACGTAACTGACATTTGTCAGAAAAAAATCTTCCACTCATCTGTAATTCAAACTAAGTGATTTTGCATTTTCTGTTTATTATGCACATATTAATTATCCTAATCTACTGTGTTTAGTGGTCATTTAATGCTGGAAATGTAGCCAAAGTGAAATGCTTTTGGTAAAGGCATTATGACTGCTCATACAGTACTTGATAAACCATAAAAAACTGTCCCATAAGGCTATTTTGTTATCTGTTTTATAGCTATAGGTTTCTCCAGAAATATAAATATTTAAATGTGATAATTGGCCAGTTATGTGTTATCTTGCACAATGTTATGTCCTGCACAGCTGCCAGACCAATTTCCTGGCCAGCATCAGGCGGAAAGGCAGTGTGAATGATAATATTCTGAAAATAGACAGAATGTGGTGACTGCAGTCAAAGAAAAAAGAGCATGAACAAAATCAGCAGCCAAAAATCAGAGTTGAGGTCAAACAGAGGGTCAAATCCAATCTGGTAGCAAATTAGCAGAATCAGCAGGCAAGAGAAAGGTCAGAGATTCAGGCAAAGATCAAAAATCCACATGAAATACAAGCAAAAAAAAATAAATAAGAAAAATAAAACACACAGGAACAAACACCCAGAGACAATCTCTATAGAAGGGCTCAGACTAAAGGCGGTTAAAGGAAGAGGAAATCCCAAATGTTTCTTTCATGATTTGGATAGGACATATAGGGGGATATTTATCAAGCCATCAACCGCAAATACGCTGGAATTTTGCAGCATAATTGTGGCGAGCTTGATTCAACCTATTTATCAAAGCCTACAGATCGGCCAAATTTGAAATCTGTGACGTAACATATGATCCGCCAGTCTCAATCCGACACAGATCGATGCTTATGTCATTATAGATGTTCTGAATACACATTCAGCACTATTTGACAACTTTTCCAAGTTATCAAATTTCTAAGAGGTACGCTCGCTACTAATCCGGCCCAGCGTACCTGGTTTTCAATCCGCCACCCTTGAGGCCGTGGATGCCATAGGAATCAATGGGAGTCTGAAAGCAGCGAAAGCTTATGTTCGATGCTGCCAGATATCCCATTGATTTATATAGTAGAAAACCAGTTACGTTTACACCTAACACCCTAATAAATCCAGAGTCTCAACACCCCTAATCTGCCACCCGACATCACCGCAAACTAAATAAAATGTATTAACCCCTATTCCTCTGGACTCCCACATCACTATCATTAACTAAACCTATTAACCCCTAAACCGCTAGCTCCCACATCGCCATAAACTAAATTAAAAAATTAAATTAAGCTATTAACCCCTGAACCTAACAACCCGCTAACTTTACATTACAATTACAACATCCCTATCTTCAAATAAATTAAAACTTACCTGTAGAATTAAATTAAACTATATTAAACTATTAATTAACCTACCCTATTATACTAAAATTACATTAAACTAGCAATTAAATTAACTATATTACATATTAAAAAACCTGTCCCTAACCCTACTCAAATGATTTAAATATACTATTGAACCCTTATTAAAAATTACTAAATTACAAAAAAAACAAAAAACGCTAAGTTACAAAAAACAAACAAACCACAGTATCAAAAATAAAAATGAATTACACCTAATCTAATAGCCCTATCAAAATTAAAAGCCCCCCCAAAATAAAAAAACCTAGCCTACAATAAACTACCAATGGCCCTTAAAGGGGCCTTTTGTGGTGCATTGCCCCAAAGAAATCAGTTCTTTTACCTGTAAAAAAAAATACAAACACCCCCCAACAGTATTGTCCCTTGCATATTGTCCCTTATTGGCTGAAAGGTTCCAATCAGCAAATAGGATTAGAGCTGCTCAAATCCTATTGGCTGTTCCAATTAGCCAATAGGATTTGAGCAGCTCTCATCCTATTGGCTGTTCCATTCAGCCAATAGGATGAGAGCTCAATTGCAACATCTAGACAAAATTGTGTGCAAACACCTTTAAGCAATGCCTGAATGTATTTCATTTTTGTATTATTGTTGTTTTAAATTATTGTATTTTTACTTTTCAAAACTCTGAAAAATGCAACGGCCAAGTTTGCATAGGCCTTGGCTTGCAAACTGGCCAAAGTAAACAAGCAAATTTATTATTTTTAATTGTCAGAAATATTCAAGCAAGCACTGAAACAAACAGAGCTTAATTCTACGCAGCCAAATTTTTGATAGCAACAGAGCAAAGTACTGTTACTATCAATATTGGCTTGTAGGAGATACACTCCTGCTGCCAAATATTTGCATGGAAGCTGTATAGTGATATCTCCCAGTTTTTAGCTATCATAAAACTATTTTTAATTAGAAAAAAATCAATGTAAAGGGCTAAAAACTAAATGACCCTTTGCAATGAGTTAACCTTCTGCTGCTGTGTAAAACCCTTCAGTGCCAGAGGTTTGAAAAATGTTTCTACAGCTGGAGTCCAGACAGATTTTCATTATCTTGATTTGCATTCATTTGGACTTAATTCCTGAGTGTAGATTTATATGCATACATCAAAACTATATATTGATTTTTTTTCAGCACCATTTCAGATTTCATATAATATTTTCAACTTTATTTTTTTTTGCTTTTGAATTAAGATATGATGCAATATATTAGAAAATTAAACACAATAAAAATAGTGTCACTTTTCTCCCATAAAATACAGCATCTTTTAAATAAATTCAATCCTCTCACTATATATATATATATATATATATATATATATATATATATATATATATATATATATATATATATATCCACCCCCTTGAACCCCGAGGCAGAGGCAAAAAAAAAATTGTAGATAGGGGAATTACAGTACATCAGGCTTTAACCACAGCCGCATGGGTAATGTCCGTTTTACCCGAGTAATCCTAGGATTACCCAGATATCTGACTTTACCCATAACACATGCATTATATATATATTAAAAAAAGAAAATAGAGTACCTTAGCCAGCACCTTATCATCAAAACTAATAATAATTCACAGTATCAGAATCTGGTCAATAGAAACTGATTTCCAATAAGAGACCAAAAATAGTAAGTTTATTACAAAATATCAAACATAAAAAAACACATAATTTATAGTATCCCACCTTAAAAACATCAGCAAACAATTAGTGGCCACAAAAAATCCTAAGGAGATCTCCTAAAGGGAGACTGAATATGATCATATGGAAAGAGTTAAAATAATACACATTAATGCAGATAGTTAATAGCATAGTAAAGTCAAGGGTAAAGTTACAAAGCCAGTTTCATCCAAAGATAGAAAGTATTGGTTAATGGCAGTAATAGAAATCCTTTTCAATGCAGTAGCCGTCAGTGTGTTAATAGCATAGTAAGCCAAGGGTTAAGTAGCAAAGTCATTTCCACCCAGAGATAGAGAATATTGGTTACTGGCAGCAATTAAAAATCCTTGTCAGGCGTGTCCAAGCCTTTAGCCGGATCAGTCGCATATTTTACAGCTCCAGCAGACTTATGAATAATTTTCTCTCTATTCTAGGGGATTTTTCAACTTTGCCCCTAAAATATTACTTTTTCCCAACTCACATCACTGGCAGCATTGAATTATGAGAAAATTGGTGATATATCTTCTTTTTTTCGGACCAACTATGGAGTAGAGGCCTAACCAGCATATCCACCATCTCTCCTCTCCCCCTGGTACTACAGACCATCGTGCTGATCTATCCTATTGGGCAAATTAATCCTGCACAACCCTTATCATGCAAGACCTAGAAACCACCCTGCTCGCATGGCTCTCAGATCTGAGTGATTTAATAGACAAGAACTATGCCGACCTCTCTAGAGACATTGTAGAGTGTTTCAGCGCACATGGGGAGGATTATAGCTTACCAGACGGAGATACGCAAGATCCTACCTTTCCCCTGATAAGCGCAGCGACCAGAATTTCAGAAAAGTCACAGCCTGATATACTGCAAGTGCCCTGTGACAAAGATCTGCGGGAGACCTCCACCCGGTCTGTATATGAGACCGCCGCTGCTGTCACTCACAAACCGGAACAGACTTACCACGTTGCAGGGGATCCCCAGAGACTGCAGAGATACAGAAAAAAACCTCACCGTCAGTTGTCTCTGATCAAGCTGCAGCAAGTCACCCATACTACGTTAGTGCCCAAACGATATCGAGCGCAACCACAGATGGTCTCACTGCTAACACTAGTAATCTTAAATCGATGGGACAAGAGAGGCCTCTATCCTCCGCACCATACTCTAATTGAGTACAGTCTATCTCAGGAAACATCACACCTTCTGAACCAACGCCAGAGCATGAAAGCTGGAGTGGGGTAAATCTCTTACATCATACTCGATAAAACTTTCCATGGTACTTCTCAAAAGGGACTACACTGCTTTTTCTTATGTATACATAAGGACACCCATTTGATGACCTGGAAGGACTTGCCTTTTCCACTGCCACATGACTGTACCCTCAGGGCTACACGACAAGAAACGCTGGCTGATACCAGAATTATAGAATTTCTAACCCATTCTGGTTCTACTGTTTATTAAAATAGATTTAGGGAGGCACTTACACTCCACACTGTTAATCTGTATTCCTCTTTGTTAGTTGTCTTTAGTGGATATATATGTTTCACTGAACCTATATCACTATATTACCCTGATTCACCTAATCTATCTACAACTTGTTTATGTTAGTGTTTATGCATGTACTAGTTTAAGGCCATAAATGTCAGTCTAACTACCTTAGCTAGAAATACCAATTAAGAGCAAGTGTATATACTGTACTATCTTGGATGATACTCTGACCTACCTAATATGGGGCAGCCCAGCACCTGAATCCATGAACTAGGGGTTAACAGATCTATTTAACAGTTTTATTTGGGGCCAATAGTTAAAAATCTTGTATAGGAGTCTGTCTTTGAGCTTTAATCTGACACCTCAATGTAGATTAGCTTCATGGTCAACACAGATCTGCTTGGGTTAGGCATATTGTGTGTATACATTACTTGTATGACTACAGAGCATATGTAGCGACTAATTCCTAGGTATCAATTTAGGATATTCCTTATTTTGAGCTCCATATACCAAGCTAAAATGCTTTTATTGCCTGCACATTTATGATGTTCCTACGGAGTCTGTGATATCATATGAGATCCTTACTATATCACCATACCTCATATTGTTTTGCCCTCATCTACACTCTAGACTGCCTATATAGAGTCATACCCACCTGTAACCTTTCTTACCTCATAATAGTAGTATACTCACCTCCCGTTCATCTCCACTATCTATGCTTTCCTTCAGATGACATATCCCCTACATCACTATAGGCTAACATTTATCCAGTTTTACACCTCTCTTTACAGTTAGGTGTTATCCACTCCCAAAGGTAGTGGTTCTGTTTCATTTTACCCTAACAGTCATATAGTTTATGCCATATACTCATCACTAATATATCACGTAACCCCATCAGCTACTCTCCTATAACCATAGAGACCCATTCCCATCGGAATTGGTTGGCATTCCCACCTGTACGGACTATTCTACTTTTATAGCCATCAACCCTATGTCCCGCATTTATCTAAGTCTGACTAGACACGCTCTTAGGCAATCAGGACACTCATATTCCAGTATAGACATTTTTTCCTTTAAGTACTAACGCCCATGAGCTTTTACATTACTCTTCATTTTAATATTTGCACCTCAGGCAATGATTTAGAGTTCTACACACAGTAGATTTTCACACTTAGTACATTAAAGAGCTCTTGCTGTGCCTCAGACGCCTTTATGCCCATCCTATTGGCTTTATAAGGAACCTAATAATTTTATCTTATATTGTTACGATAACACTGTGTCTCACAATACTAGGACACGCCCCCTCTATATCTCCCCCTTTTTTTTTAAACAGAGCGGCTCTTGTCCGCTGAACCCCCTTCCCCCCAAAAAAAAAACCGTGATACTAACCCCCATTTTACCTCAACTTGCTCTGATTTGATAAATAGTTTTATAACTTCCATAGTAATTTGGGGACCACCCTTACTCTTTTCAAGCCAAAGGTTATAAAATGAGGTCTCTTTATTATATGTTCCAGATAGACATCTTTGCCAAACGTAAGCCTTTCTTCCTTTATCCTACACACCATACATTTTATAATCCACATCTCGGACAAACTGGTATATACTTTACCAGAATCACTTTCTCACCGCTAAAATTGTTATCCTGTTTCTCTCTATGAGTCAACCCTTTAGTCGTATGTACTTAGTATGGTTGTGGTTTTTTTTATATGCTAGATCTGTACTGATGTTCTTTTCAAGTATGATTTGTATCTGGACATATACACTGTTTCTATGTTATTGCTCAGTACCTCAATAAAAAAACTTATTTAAAAAAAAAAAAAAAAAATCCTTGTCAAAGCAATAGTATTCAGTACATGCCATATGTCAAGCACATCCACACAGGTAGCCAGGATACTCAAAGTCCTAGCATATAAATAAGCATAGAGACTTGCACACAATTTGATATAAGGTTAACAGTTATATATATATATATATATATATATATATATATATATATATATAATTTTAAGCAAAAAAGTAATGAGAGAGGAAATCCAGGACCCTCCTTAATTAATAGGATGGGAACTTTTATTCTGGAAAAGTAAGTAATGGTCAGTACAGCAATTCAGCTTGTAATTGACCTGATGCAGGCCCCTATAATAAAATATTAATCCAGTATTTAAAGAGAGAAAATTACACAGTAGAGCTGTATGAGATACTGCGAAAAAAGTAGGGGATTTCAGCACTCAAGGACTACTCCTTAAAATCTAATATGTAGATATTTGGCTGGGGGATAATTTAGGACCCAAGAAAAACATGCACGCGTAGGTCAGATAAATAGCAACTGATTTATTACAAACAATCCACAATAGATTCATGTCAATACAGATATTAACCACTGCAGTGGACGCTACCTATAATAGACATCAAACAAATGCTGTGGGAGTCGTTATCAAGTGAAGCAAACATTCAAAGTATGCTAAATGAGAGATGTTTTCCCTTTGGATCAGATATGTGGATGACATTTTGATGCTCTGGGATGGCCCTCTGACCTGTCTACATGAGTTTGTCTTAGAGCTGAACAAGAATGATCGGAATATTTTTCTTATTTATGCGTTTAGTGAGAAAGAGCTGCCTTTTCTGGATATTTGTATTAAAAAAGAAGGCAATCTTATTTTAACTGAGAATTAGCCATCTAGAACCTTTAAAAAAAGGTATTCCTTATGGCCAACTATTAAGACTAAAAAGGAACTGTTCCTCTAAAATAAAGTTTGAGCATCATGCAGATACTATGGCCCCTAGTTATCAAGCCGTCAACCTCAAATACGCTAGAATTCCGCAGCGTATTTGTGGTGAGGCTGATACGCCTTAGTTATCAAGCCCTGCTGCCTGGCAAAAGTAGAATATAGTGACGTAAGCTTCGATCCGCCGGACACAGTCCGACACAGATCGATTCTTGCGTCACTCCAGATGTTCCGAACGCAAGTTCGGCACAATCTGACTACTTTTGCTAGTTATCAAATGACTAGCAGGTACGCTTGGCACTTTTCCGGCCCAGCGTACCTGGTTTTCAATCCGCCGCCCTGGAGGCGGTGGATCCCATAGGAATCAATGGGAGTCTGACCATAGCGAAAGTTCATGTTCGCTGCTGCCCGATATCCCATTGATTCCTATGGGAGATGTCTGCACCTAACACCTTAACATGTACCCCGAGTCTAAACACCCCTAATCTGTCCCCCCCCTACACCGCCGCAACTAAATAAATGTATTACCCCCTAAACTGCCGCTCCCGGAGCCCACCGCCACTCTAATAAACTGATTAACCCCTAAACCGTCGCTCCCGGATCCCGCCGCAGCTATAATAAAATTATTAACCCCTAAACCTAAGTCTAACCCTAACCCTAACACCCACCTAACTTAAATATTAATTAAATACATCTGAATAAATATTATTCTTATTAACTAAATTAATCCTATTTAAAACTAAATACTTACCTATAAAATAAACCCTAATATAGCTACAATATAACTAATAATTATATTGTAGCTATTTTAGGATTTATTTTAATTTTACAGGCAAATTTCGATTTCTTTTAACTAGGTACAATAGCTATTAAATAGTTATTAACTATTTAATAGCTACCTAGTTAAAATAAAGACAAATTTACCTGTAAAATAAAAACTAACCTAAGTTTCAATTACACCTAATACTACACTTTCATTAAATAAATTATTCCTATTTAAAACTAAATACTTACCTGTAAAATAAACCCTAAGATAGCTACAATGTAATTAATAATTACATTGTAGCTATTTTAGGATTTATATTTATTTTACAGGTAACTTTGTAGTTATTTTAGCTAGTTAGAATAGTTATTAAATAGTTATTAACTATTTAATAACTACCTAGCTAAAGGAAATACAAAATTACCTGTAAAATAAATCCTAACCTAAATTACAATTAAACCTAACACTACACTATCATTAAATCAGGGGCGAAAATACAGGGGGTGCAGAGGTCGCAGGTGCGACTGGACCCCTGAGGGTGAGGGCCCAGCTTAAAAAAAATATATATTTTTTTTATATAAAAAACGTTAACCTACCACTGCCTGCACTGATATCATGTGAGTGTGACATGACTACAGGGGTTAGTGTTTCAGTTTTACCAATTGGTGTGTGTGTGTATGGTGTGTGTATGTATGTGACTGTGTGTGTATTTATGCATGTATGTGTGTATGTGACTGTGTATTTATGCATGTATGTGTGTGGGTGTGTATGTTTGTGGAACCAGCAAATTACAGACCTTGTTACTACAGCATGGGGGGGGCAGGGGGTAAACAGTTTCACTATACAGTACCACTATATACAGTATGGGGGGTGGACCATGTCACTGACTACTGTGGTCACTTTAAAAAGTACTGGGCGGGTAGGGTCAGGCCAGCCATCTCACCGGCAGATTACAGACTGTGTCACTAACTCACTATATACAGTACTAGGGGGTTAAATAGTGTCACTATATATATATATATACAGTAATAGGGGGTCAGACCATCTCACAGACTGTGGGCACAGGGTACCTCCTTTTGCAGACATGTAATCTGATTCACATTTTTTTCTGTGTTAAATGTAAAAAAAAAATATGTATTAAATTCACCTTTTTTGGAGGGGGGAGGGGCGATGGGGGGGCCCCTTCTTAGATTCTTGCACCTGGGCACTGTGGATTCTAGTTACGCCTCTGCATTAAATTAATTAAATAAATTAGCTACAAATAACTACAGTTAAATACAATTAAATAAACTAACTAAAGTACACAAAATAAAAAAAACTAAGTTACAAAAAATAAAAAATAAAAAGTTACAAACATTTAAAAAATATTACAACAATTTTAAGCTACTTACACCTAATCTAAGCCCCCTAATAAAATAACAAAGCCCCCTAAAATAAAAAAATGCCCTACCCTATTCTAAATTACGAAAGTTAACAGCTCTATTACCTTACCAGCCCTTAAAAGGGCCTTTTGCGGGGCATGCCCCAAAGTATTCAGCTCTTTTGCCTGTAAAAAAAAAATACAACCCCCCCAACATTAAAACCCACCACCCACATATCCCTACTCTAACCCAAACCCCCCTTAAATAAACCTAACACTACCCCCCTGAAGATCATCCTACCTTTAGCCGTCTTCAGCCAGCCGACCACCGATGGAACAGAAGAGGACATCCGCAGCGGCCGAAGTCATCATCCAAGGGGCGCTGAAGAAGTCTTCCATCCGATTGAAGTCATCATCCAAGGGGCGCTGAAGAAGTCTTCCATCCGATTGAAGTCTTCATCCAGGCGGAGGCTTCAATCTTCATCCATCAGGAGCGGAGCCATCTTCAGACGAGCCGACGTGGAGCCACCTTCTTCCACCGACGACTTCCCGACGAATGACGGTTCCTTTAAGTGACGTCATCCAAGATGGCGTCCCTCGAATTCCGATTGGCTGATAGGATTCTATCAGCCAATCAGAATTAAGGTAGGAAAAATCTGATTGGCTGATTGAATCAGCCAATCAGATTGAAGTTCAATCCGTTTTGCTGATCCAATCAGCCAATCAGATTGAGCTTGCATTCTATTGGCTGTTCCGATCAGCCAATAGAATGCGAGCTCAATCTGATTAGCTGATTCAATCAGCCAATCAGATTTTTCCTACCTTAATCCTGATTGGCTGATAGAATCCTATCAGCCAATCGGAATTCGAGGGACGCCATCTTGGATGACATCACTTAAAGGAACCGTCATTCGTCGGGAAGTCATTGGTGGAAGAAGATGGCTCTGTGTCGGCTTGTCTGAAGATAACTCCGCTCCGGATGGATGAAGATTGAAGACGCCGCCTGGATGAAGACTTCAATCGGATGGAAGACCTCTTCAGCGCCCCTTGGATGATGACTTCAATCAGATGGAAGACTTCTTCAGCGCCCCTTGGATGATGATATCGGCCGCTGCTGTTCCATCGGTGGTCGGCTGGCTGAAGTCGGCTAAAGGTAGGATGATCTTCAGGGGGGTAGTGTTAGGTTTATTTAAGGAGGGTTTGGGTTAGAGTAGGGGTGTGTGGGTTTTAATGTTGGGGGGTTGTATTTTTTTTTGACAGGCAAAAGAGCTGAATACTTTGGGGCATGCCCCGCAAAAGGCCCTTTTAAGGGCTGGTAAGGTAATAGAGCTGTTAACTTTCATAATTTAGAATAGGGTAGGGCATTTTTTTATTTTGGGGGGCTTTGTTATTTTATTAGGGGGCTTAGATTAGGTGTAAGTAGCTTAAAATTGTTGTAATATTTTTTAAATGTTTGTAACTTTTATTTTTTATTTTTTGTAACTTAGTTTTTTTTTATTTTTTGTACTTTAGTTAGTTTATTTAATTGTATTTAATTGTAGTTATTTGTAGCTAATTTATTTAATTAATTTAATGATAGTGTAGTGTTAGGTTTAATTGTAACTTAGGTTAGGATTTATTTTACAGGTTATTTTGTATTTCCTTTAGCTAGGTAGTCATTAAATAGTTAATAACTATTTAATAACTATTCTAACTAGCTAAAATAAATACAAAGTTACCTGTAAAATAAATATAAATCCTAAAATAGCTACAATGTAATTATTAATTACATTGTAGCTATCTTAGGGTTTATTTTACAGGTAAGTATTTAGTTTTAAATTGGAATAATTTATTTAATGATAGTGTAGTGTTAGGTGTAATTGTAACTTAGGTTAGTTTTTATTTTACAGGTAAATTTGTCTTTATTTTAACTAGGTAGCTATTAAATAGTTAATAACTATTTAATAGCTATTGTGCCTATTTAAAATAAATTGAAATTTGCCTGTAAAATTAAAATAAATCCTAAGATAGCTACAATATAATTATTATTTATATTGTAGCTATATTAGGGTTTATTTTAAAGGTAAGTATTTAGTTTTAAATAGGATTAATTTAGTTAATAAGAGTTATAATATTTAGATGTATTTAATTAATATTTAAGTTAGGGGGTGTTAGGGTTAGGGTTAGACTTAGGTTTAGGGGTTAATAATTTTATTATAGTGGCGGCGGTGTAGGGGGGGCAGGATAGGGGTTAATAAATTTATTATAGGTGGCGGCGGGTCCGGGAGCAGCGGTTTAGGGGTTAAACATTTTATTTAGTTGCGGCGGGGTCTGGGATTGGCAGGATAGGGGTTAATAAATTTATTATAGATGGCGGCTGTATAGGGGGGCAGGATAGGGGTTACTAGGTATAATGTAGGTGGCGGTGAGCGGTGGTTTAGGGGTTAATACATTTATAATAGTTGCGGCGGGGTCTAGGAGTGGCGGTTTAGGGGTTAACAACTTTATTTAGTTGCTGGGGGCTCCGGGGGCGCCGGTATAGGGGGTAGAACAGTGTAGTTTAGTGTGGGTGCTTAGTGACAGGCTAGCAATAAAGCTGGGAAAAAGCCGAAGAGCAGCGAGATCAGATAAGTGATAACTATCACAGTCCGCTGCTCATCGTCCCATACTTGGTGCGCGGCTTTTTGACAGCTTTATTGATAACTTTGGCGAGCGTATTCAGGTCCGTGGCGGCGATGGTAGGTGAGCTTAGGCGGGGGTATTGGGGCCGGCGATGGCAGGTAAGTAGACACGTTGATAACTAGAGGCCTAGGTGTAAACGGTTCATTGAAAGAGATTATTCACATAACTTAATAAAACGAACTTTGAATAAGGTAAGAAAATTAATCAGAAATGATCTTCTATATTCAAAAAAGATAAAATAAGTGACAATAATATAAGATTTATTACAACTTTTAATTGTCAGTGGCAAAACATCAAAGAAATATTATCCCAGAATTGGCACACCCTAACCTTAGATGATAAAATTGCAGAAAAGGTGAGTAGAAGCTCTCTTTTGACCACTAAGAAATCTCCTAACCTAAAAGATAAGTTAGTAAACGCAGATTTTTAAGGTCAGAACCTGAAAGGAATTAGTTAAATAAGTACCAACAGGTAAATGGCAATTTCACATGTGGACACTGTGTTTATTGTCCATATATGTATACATATATAAAGTGTTTTACGAACTGCAACTCTGTGGGGTTGTTTATCTCTTGCAATGCTCCTGTCCTCTGTTCTACGTTGGGAAAATGAAACGGATGTTCAAAGACAGGGTGCAGGAGCATAGGGATGACATCCTCTACGAAAGAGACACAAGTGTAGCTCATCATTTTAGAGATGCACATAATGGTAGTACTGCCTCTTTAAAATGTATAGGAATTGATAGAGGAATAACAAATGGAAGAGGAGGGGACAAAAATAAATGCCTTTTAAATAAAGAAGCAAGATGGACGTATATGTTAAAAACAGTGTCCCCTTACGGCCTTAATGAAAGAATTGAGTTTGGGTCTTTTCTGGGTTAAATCTTAATGTTACCTTTGAAATTTACCTTTCCAGACTATAGATAAAGAGTAAAAAATGACCCATGTGGTTATTACAGGATTTCTGTTTAAATTCAAAATCGTTTGAAGTTATTATTTCATCCTTAGTTTAAATATTCATTGTCTGATTTATTCAGGCTGATGGTACCCCTGAGGTTAAAAGCTGAAATAAGATATTGTAAACGCTATTTAATGTAATATGATGTTAAACTATCCATTCATTCTTTAAATCCTCCATTAAGGTTATGGTTTTTCATTAATTATACGTACATGTTTAGAATGGATTAAAGCACGCAATGGGTTAGAACTAAGCAACTGATTGTTACTATATGTATCTCTCTTACTCTAAAGGCAATTTTGTATCTTAGAAGTATGGAGGCTTGGCCTGAGCGGCCAATTCTATTGGAAAGTAAGCACATTCTAAGGCCACTCCCCCAACTAGGAGGACCAACAAAAGCCGTGAGTTTGGAGTGACTGACAGTCCTGACGAGGCTGCTTTTCGCTCAGCATTGTGGGGCGAAACGCGCATCGACAGACATTTCAAACAGGAGCAGCAAGCCAGGCACTTGTTTCGAGAACAAATTCAAATACTATACAGATATGTTAGATGTTGACAACAAAATGTACAGAATGACTAGAATAGAGCACAATACTCCCCTCTTAGGTGACCGCAGCCTTCTAACAGTCTCTCCCAACAGGACTGTGAGTAGAATATGGAATATGTATATAGAGGCGCTGGTCTTGAATCCTTCTGTGTGTTGTAGTGCATACTGAAGAAAGAAACTTGGCTTGTGATTCGCAGGAGTTAACAACAAAATAATGTGCAGTATACTTACTCAGAAAATTTCAGAGTTCAGCTTTTTCATAAGGATCTATATCCTGATTTTCCCATATTGTACTTTAGTATCTGCAGACAATGGAAATTACACTGCAGGTGATTGTATCTCTTAAAATGATATAAAGTGCAGTATACTCACTCCGAATAATTCGGAATCCGGCTCCTCAACAGTGGTTGGTAACTTTGAAATACTTCCAAAAAGGCAGCAGAAAATACTTGTTGTGACAAACAAATATTTATTAAAACATATTAAAAAAGCTCTTCTTTTGGCTCTACGCGTTTCAACGACTGAATCGTCTTTTTCAAGAGCAGTAAAAATAATTGGAAGTGCTGCCTTGGAGTATTACAGGTGTATTTATACAGGTAATCAATGTTCCTGTTCAGGTGAAAAACACCGGAATAGGACTCACAAATAAAACATTTTAAAACATTTTGTTCTTATCCCCATCCGATTGTGTTTGAGAGTAATGCAATTTTTTATATGCTTAAACTATTTCGCTCAAAATCTCAATAATTTACCAGATCGGATCGGTATAAACAAATTAAAAAATAAAAAATAAAAAATAATTTGACCAAATGAAGTAATATGGTAGTTCCCTTTCGAGTCCCGATTCTGTTTAGTTCCCTTTCAGGTCCGCCGAATGATACGTTATCATGTGTTCCTGTTAGACCAATCGGATGGCGAGCGTTGTTCCAGATACTTTATGTGTGAATCTGTTTCCAGGTTTGTCCGGACAGTTCTGTATCACATGTCCCTAATTGGCCAATCCTTTTGTGAGCGATGTTTTTGCCATATTCCCATAGTAGCCGATACTCTGAATTTTCTCTAAGGGGTATGTAATAGAAAGTGCAGATCACTTTGGGTCATATATTTGACAATATATTTCCGATGCAAAAACAATTACGATAAAAACACTTCTTGGAACCAAATTATCATATCTTTAAATAAGTCACCTACATAAGTTTAAAAAATTAAATTAATTCCTACAAACCAACTTAAACAATTATAATTCTAACCATATTGGATGTTATCTCTATAAAATTTATGATAATAAAAATCATAATAAAAATTTAACTAATTATAAAATTCTTCTTTAGACTATTATATAAGAGACTTTATAGATGTAGAATTTGGTTGAGTCTCGTTCATACATATGTGACATGGATTCAGACATGGATTTAAACATTTTGATAACATTTTACATTTTACATCAAATAAAATTTCTCTCCATGAATACATTTCAATAGTGATTAAATTCAATAAAATATATAGATATACAAAATAAATAAATTGGATATAAATAAATAAATAATAAAAAAATAAAAAATGAATAAAATAAAATGAAAATATATAGTCTCTCTGTATTATATTAAATGAATGCTGCTACTCTAATATCTTTATTTAAACCGTAGTGTCCATATGCTTTTAATGTGTGTATCCACCATTATTCTCTTTTATTCAGTTCTTTTTCTATCTCCCCCCCTCTCCAATGTAGTGAAACTTTTTCTATACCAATCCATGATAGATGTTTTTTATCATATAGTGGGCAATTGTTATAATGAAAAGGAACACCATGATCTTCCTTCTCCTTTTTAATTTTGTTAAGATTCTCTAGTATTCGTGTCTTTACAAATCTTGAAGTTTGACCTAAATACTGGATCTGACAATTACACTGTAGTAAATAAATTTTATTTTTGGTTTTGCAACTAATGAAATCTTTTATTGTATAGGATTTGCCTGTTACAGTGGAGGTGAACGTCTTGTATGTTTTCTTGGTGTAATTGCACGCTTTACAATGTCCACATGTGTAAAATCCTGTCAGGTTTGCAATTTGAATAGGTTTTGGAGGCTTCATCCCTTTAATAAGGGAATTGAGACTCTATAATTTCAAATACAAAAAAGGAAACTACAAACAATCCAAATTTTCCAAGGTTTATCACCACCTACAATAGTGGTCATAAACAAATTAAACATATCATAAATCAACATTGGAATGTTCTCAAGAATGATGAATATTTAAACAATATCATTCCCAATAAACCAATAATAACTTTCAGAAAGGGAACCAGTTTTAAACAGAGACTAGCACCTTCCCTTATTAAAGGGATGAAGCCTCCAAAACCTATTCAAATTGCAAACCTGACAGGATTTTACACATGTGGACATTGTAAAGCGTGCAATTACACCAAGAAAACATACAAGACGTTCACCTCCACTGTAACAGGCAAATCCTATACAATAAAAGATTTCATTAGTTGCAAAACCAAAAATACAATTTATTTACTACAGTGTAATTGTCAGATCCAGTATTTAGGTCAAACTTCAAGATTTGTAAAGACACGAATACTAGAGAATCTTAACAAAATTGAAAAGGAGAAGGAAGATCATGGTGTTCCTTTACATTATAACAATTGCCCACTATATGATAAAAAACATCTATCATGGATTGGTATAGAAAAAGTTTCACTACATTGGAGAGGGGGAGAGATAGAAAAAGAACTTAATAAAAGAGAATTATGGTGGATACACACATTAAAAACATATGGACACTACGGTTTAAATAAAGATATTAGAGTAGCAGCATTCATTTAATATAATACAGAGAGACTATATATTTTCATTTTATTTTATTCATTTTTTATTTTTTTATTATTTATTTATTTATATCCAATTTATTTATTTTGTATATCTATATATTTTATTGAATTTAATCACTATTGAAATGTATTCATGGAGAGAAATTGTATTTGATGTAAAATGTAAAATGTTATCAAAATGTTTAAATCCATGTCTGAATCCATGTCACATATGTATGAACGAGACTCAACCAAATTCTACATCTATAAAGTCTCTTATATAATAGTCTAAAGAAGAGTTTTATAATTAGTTAAATTTTTATTATGATTTTTATTATCATAAATTTTATAGAGATAACATCCAATATGGTTAGAATTATAATTGTTTAAGTTGGTTTGTAGGAATTAATTTAATTTTTTAAACTTATGTTGGTGACTTATTTAAAGATATGATAATTAGGTTCCAAGAAGTGTTTTTATCGTAATTGTTTTTGCATCGGAAATATATTGTCAAATATATGACCCAAATTGATCTGCACTTTCTATTACATACCCCTTAGAGAAAATTCAGAGTATCGGCTACTATGGGAATATGGAAAAAACATCGCTCACAAAAGGATTGGCCAATTCGGGACATGTGATACAGAACTGTCCGGACAAACCTGGAAACAGATTCACACATAAAGTATCTGGAACAACGCTCGCCATCCGATTGGTCTAACAGGAACACATGATAACGTATCCTTCGGCGGACCTGAAAGGGAACTACACAGAATCGGGACTCGAAAGGGAACTACCATATTACTTCATTTGGTCAAATTATTTTTTATTTTTTATTTTTTAATTTGTTTATACCGATCCGATCTGGTAAATTATTGAGATTTTGAGCGAAATAGCTTAAGCATATAAAAAATTGCATTACTCTCAAACACAATCGGATGGGGATAAGAACAAAATGTTTTAAAATGTTTTATTTGTGAGTCCTATTCCGGTGTTTTTCACCAGAACAGGAACATTGATTACCTGTATAAATACACCTGTAATACTCCAAGGCAGCACTTCCAATTGTTTTTACTGCTCTTGAAAAAGACGATTCAGTCGGTGAAACGCGTAGAGCCAAAAGAAGAGCTTTTTTAATATGTTTTAATAAATATTTGTTTGTCACAACAAGTATTTTCTGCTGCCTTTTTGGAAGTATTTCAAAGTTACCAACCACTTTTGAGGAGCCGGATTCCGAATTATTCGGAGTGAGTATACTGCACTTTATATCATTTTAAGAGATACAATCACCTGCAGTGTAATTTCCATTGTCTGCAGATACTAAAGCACAATATGGGAAAATCAGGATATAGATCCTTATGAAGAAGCTGAACGCTGAAATTTTCGGAGTAAGTATACTACACATTATTTTGTTGTTAACTCCTGCGAATCACAAGCCAAGTTTCTTTCTTCAGTGTGCACTACAACACACAGAAGGATTCAAGACCAGCGCCTCTATATACATATTCCACTTGTTATGAGAAACAGTTGTGTCTAGCAGTCTGGAGGTGAAATAACAGAGGCGGAGAGACTCTACCTACCTAAGTCAGTGTCCCTATGAGTAAGGTGACATGACTCTTTGACGTATTAGGTGAGCCAAGCATCGGACGTAATTGTCCCGGTCCATTTTTCTATGCCTTGTGAAAGTTTGATACCCAGACATAGCTGCACCTGTATAACATTTTCCACAACAGTTTGTTATAACTGCAATCGCCAATACCTAATTGTATCACTCTTGGATTTGGATGTAAAAGAACTTTACACACTGTGACACCATATAACTGGCATTGGAGGATGTTTTCACCTCGGCTTGTCAGCTGTTGCTTGCTATCTAGCATATACATGGGAATCACGTTTCAGTGATTACAGCGCCTAAGGGCTTTTCAACTTGGCATCTGGTGGGAGTGGCATGCTTCCTAATAGAGACTGTTTATGTATTTGAGAAGACATTGAATAGCAACTTTATTAGCTATATCCATCTTGATAAAATGTCCCCAATATTCAGTTTCTCTGGTTTTTAGGAATGCTGTCTTTCTAAAACATCTCTTATTTAGCATACTTTGAATGTTTGCTTCACTTGATAACGACTCCCACAACATTTGTATGATGTCTATTATAGGTAGCGTCCACTGCAGTGGTTAATATCTGTATTGACATGAATCTATTGTGGATTGTTTGTAATAAATCAGTTGCTATTTATCTGACCTACGCGTGCATGTTTTTCTTGGGTCCTAAATTATCCCCCAGCCAAATATCTACATATTAGATTTTAAGGAGTAGTCCTTGAGTGCTGAAATCCCCTACTTTTTCACAGTATCTCATACAGCTCTACTGTGTAATTTTCTCTCTTTAAATACTGGATTAATAAATATATATATATATATATATATGTATAAATGATATATATATATATATATATATATATATATATATATATATATATATATATATATATATATATATATATATATATATATATATATATAGCAAAGCTCCCGTTCATCTGAGTATTACTTTACATTAAAAGGACATTAAACTCTATTTACATTTTATCAGCATAACAGTTAGGTTATTCCTTGTCTCCAGCTAGTCGTGGGTGCTGCCATATTGAAATCTATCTTACATTACATTCCAGTGATGACCTACCTGTAGTGTAAACTGGGTTCCATAATGGTAGCACCCATAATACATTTTCTAAAGGTGAACACCTAACACCTTAAAATTCCATGTCCATGAAAATTATTGCCCAAGAATTGGCTTGATTATTTTTTAAACAAATTTCCTTCTTGCTCAAAATTCTTAGCAATTTTTGTGACAAGTAGTGGCAGACAGAAAAAAACTAAGAATGTCCCATGTCGCATGAGTGCATAGATACCACATTTGTATGTTTATTTAACCACCAACTCAATTCAGCCCATAATTTGAAACATGGAATTTTAATGACAAACCTAAAAAATGTACTCTTTAGTTATAAGGAGTAAACTCTCCAACAGACATACTTAGAAATATAGGACCAGATTACAAGTGGGGTGATAATGATAGAAGATGTGCGATAACCAGTCTCACTTGACTGTGCTACCATTAACACTCCACTTCTATTTTACAAGTCCATGGTAAAGTGCGTTATACTGTAAGGTTTGTGCGCTCAACTTCGCTCAAGCGCAGCCTATACTTTCAATGGATATGGCGACCAAGCTAACTTGCGCTGGTATAACAGTTTGCACTTGACCTGAAGTAAACTGTGAGGGTTAAAAAAAGTTTCACAAAACACATGTAAAACACATTAAAATAAAGTATTACGCTCATTTTTAATACAATTTTTATTAATGTTTTAGGAATATACAAAAAAAATGTAATACAGCAAAAGGTACCTGTAACAATAATGCACAGTCACTAAGGGGGGTAGTTATCAAGCCGTCTACTTTACCTGCCTTCGCCGGTTCAATACGCCCGCCAAAGCTCGCCTACCATCTCCGCCACGGACCTGTAAAATTTCGCCTAAGTTATCAATAAAACTGTCAAAAAGCCATGCACCAAGTATGGGGCGATGAGCAGCGGACTGTGAGAGTTATCACTCATCCGATCTCGCTGCTCTTTGGCTTTTTGGCAGCTAAACAGCCACTCCCGGACACCGCCACAACTATAATAAATGTATTAACCCCTAAACCGCCGCTCCCGGAGCCCACCACCACCTACATTATACCTAGTAACCCCTATCCTGCCCCCCCTATACCGCCGCACCCTATAATAAAGTTATTAACCCCTATCCTGCGGATCCCGGACCTCGCCGCAACTAAATAGTTTAACCCCTGTTCCGATCAGCCAATAGAATGTGAGCTCAATCTGATTGGCTGATTGGATCAGCCAATCGGATTGAACTTGAATCTGATTGGCTGATTCCATCAGCAAATAAGATTATTTCTACCTTAATTCTGATTGGCTGATAGAATCCTATCAGCCAATCGGAATTTGAGGGACGCCATCTTGGATGATGTCCCTTAAAGGAACCGTCATTCGTCGGGAGTTCGTCGTGGAGGAAGGATGTTCCGCGTCGGCGGGATGAAGATGGAGCCGGAAGAAAGAAGATTGAAGATGCCGCTTGAGAGAAGACTTCAGCCGGATGATGGACCTCTTCAGCCCCCGCTTGGATGAAGACTTCAGCCGGATAATGGACCTCTTCAGCCCCCGCTTGGATGAAGACTTCAGCCGGATGATGGACCTCTTCAGCCCCCGCTTGGATGAAGACTTCAGCCGGATGATGGACCTCTTCAGTGCCACGCTTGGATGAAAACATTGCCCGGATTGGATGAAGAATTTGGCTCAGCTGAGTGAAGATGACTCAAGGTAGGAAGATCTTCAGGGGGCTAGTGTTAGGTTTATTTAAGGGGGTTTGGGTTAGAGTAGGGGTATGTGGGTGGTGGTTTTTAATGTTGGGGGTGTGTATTTTTATTTTACAGGCAAAAGAGCTGTTTTCTTTGGGGCATGCCCCACAAAAGGCCTTTTAAAGGGCTGGTAAGGTAATAGAGCTGGTATCTTTTTAATGTAGAATGGGTAGGTCATTTTTTATTTTGGGGGGCTTTGTTATTTTATTAGGGGGCTTAGAGTAGGTGTAATTAGCTTAAAATTGTTGTAATATTTTTATAATGTTTGTAAATTATTTTTTTATTTTTTGTAACAGTTCTTTTTTTATTTTTTGTACTTTAGTTAGAGTATTTATTTGTATTTATTTGTAGGTATTTGTATTTAATTTATTTAATTTATTTAATGATAGTGTAGTGTTAGGTTTAATTGTAACTTAGGTTAGGATTTATTTTACTGGTAATTTTGTATTTCTTTTAGCTAGGTATTTATTAAATAGTTAATAACTATTTAATAGCTATTGTACCTAGTTAAAATAAATACAAAGTTACCTGTAAAATAAATATAAATCCTAAAATAGCTACAATGTAATTATTAATTACATTGTAGCTATCTTAGGGTTTATTTTACAGGTAAGTATTTCGTTTTAAATAGGATTCATTTATTTAATGATAGTGTAGTGTCAGGTGTATTGTAACTTAGGTTAGTTTTTATTTTACAGGTAAATTTCTCTTTATTTTAGCTAGGTAGCTATTAAATAGTTAATAACTATTTAATAGCTATTCTACCTAGTTAAAATAAATTGAAAGTTGCCTGTAAAATTAAAATAAACCCTAAAATAGCTACAATATTATTATTATTTATATTGTAGCTATATTACGGTTTATTTTACAGTTAAGTATTTAGCTTTAAATAGGAATAATTTACGGCTAGATTTGGAGTTTTGTCGGTAACGACCCGAAAAACTAACGCCGGCTTTTTTCTGGCCGCACCATAAAAATAACTCTGGTATTGAGAGTCCACATAAAGGCTGCGTTAGGCTCCAAAAAAGGAGCGTAGAGCATTTTTAACGCAGCTTCAACTCTCGATTCCAGAGTTGCTTACGCAAGCGGCCAGCCTAAAAAACGTGCTCGTGCACGATTCTCCCATAGCAAACAATGGGGCTGTTTGAGCTGAAAAAAAACACCTGCAAAAAAGCCGTGTTCAGCTCCTAACGCAGCCCCATTGTTTGCTATGGGGAAACACTTCCTACGTCTGCACCTAACACTCTAACATGTACCCCGAGTCTAAACACCCCTAACCTTACACTTATTAACCCCTAATCTGCCGCCCCCGCTATCGCTGACCCCTGCATATTATTATTAGCCCCTAATCTGCCGCTCCGTAAACCGCAGCTACTTACATTATCCCTATGTACCCCTAATCTGCTGCCCTAACATCGCCGACCCCTATATTATATTTATTAACCCCTAATCTGCCACCCACAACGTCGCCTCCACCTAACTACACTTATTAACCCCTAATCTACCGAGCGGACCTGAGCGCTACTATAATAAAGTTATTAACCCCTAATCCGCCTCACTAACCCTATAATAAATAGTATTAACCCCTAATCTGCCCTCCCTAACATCGCCGACACCTAACTTCAATTATTAACCCCTAATCTGCCGACCGGAGCTCACCGCTATTCTAATAAATGTATTAACCCCTAAAGCTAAGTCTAACCCTAACACTAACACCCCCCTAAGTTAAATATAATTTACATCTAACGAAATTAATTAACTCTTATTAAATAAATTATTCCTATTTAAAGATTAATACTTACCTGTAAAATAAATCCTAATATAGCTACAATATAAATTATAATTATATTATAGCTATTTTAGGATTTATATTTATTTTACAGGTAACTTTGTATTTATTTTAACCAGGTACAATAGCTATTAAATAGTTAAGAACTATTTAATAGCTAAAATAGTTAAAATAATTACAAATTTACCTGTAAAATAAATCCTAACCTAAGTTACAATTAAACCTAACACTACACTATCAATAAATTAATTAAATAAACTACCTACAATTACCTACAATTAACCTAACACTACACTATCAATAAATTAATTAACTACAATTCCTACAAATAAATACAATTAAATAAACTAGCTAAAGTACAAAAAATAAAAAAGAACTAAGTTACAAAAAATAAAAAAATATTTACAAACATAAGAAAAATATTACAACAATTTTAAACTAATTACACCTACTCTAAGCCCCCTAATAAAATAACAAAGACCCCCAAAATAACAAAATGCCCTACCCTATTCTAAATTACTACATTTCAAAGCTCTTTTACCTTACCAGCCCTGAACAGGGCCCTTTGCGGGGCATGCCCCAAGAAATTTAGCTCTTTTGCCTGTAAAAAAAAAACATACAATACCCCCCCCCACCAACATTACAACCCACCACCCACATACCCCTAATCTAACCCAAACCCCCCTTAAATAAACCTAACACTAAGCCCCTGAAGATCTTCCTACCTTGTCTTCACCCTACCAGGTTCACCGATCCGTCCTGAAGAGCTCCTCCGATGTCCTAATCCAAGCCCAAGCGGGGGGCTGAAGAGGTCCATGATCCGGCTGAAGTCTTCATCCAAGCGGGAGCTGAAGAGGTCCATGATCCGGCTGAAGTCTTCATCCAAGCGGGAGCTGAAGAGGTCCATGATCCGGATGAAGTCTTCTATCAAAGGCATCTTCAATCTTCTTTCTTCCGGATCCATCTTGCAGACCTCCGACGCGGAACATCCTCTTCTCCCGACGCCTACTAGCCGAATGACGGTTCCTTTAAGGGACGTCGTCCAAGATGGTGTCCCTCGAATTCCGATTGGCTGATAGGATTCTATCAGCCAATCGGAATTAAGGTAGGAATAATCTGATTGGCTGATGGAATCAGCCAATCAGAATCAAGTTCAATCCGATTGGCTGATTCGATCAGCCAGTCAGATTGAGCTTGCATTCTATTGGCTGTTCCGATCAGCCAATAGAATGCGAGCTCAATCTGATTGGCTGAAGATGCCGTTGATAGAAGACTTCATCCGGATCATGGACTTCTTCAGCTCCCGCTTGGATGAAGACTTCAGCCGGATCATGGACCTCTTCAGCTCCCGCTTGGATGAAGACTTCAGCCGGATCATGGACCTCTTCAGCCCCCCGCTTGGGCTTTGATCAGGACATGGGAGGAGCTCTTCTGGACAGATCGTTGCACCCGGTGAGGTGAAGACAAGGTAGGAAGATCTTCAGGGGCTTAGTGTTAGGTTTATTTAAGGGGGGTTTGGGTTAGATTAGGGGTATGTGGGTGGTGGGTTGTAATGTTGGGGGGGGTGTATTGTATGTTTTTTTTTACAGGCAAAAGAGCTGAATTTCTTGGGGCATGCCCCGCAAAGGGCCCTGTTCAGGGCTGGTAAGGTAAAAGAGCTTTGAAATGTAGTAATTTAGAATAGGGTAGGGCATTTTGTTATTTTGGGGGTCTTTGTTATTTTATTAGGGGGCTTAGAGTAGGTGTAATTAGTTTAAAATTGTTGTAATATTTTTCTTATGTTTGTAAATATTTTTTTATTTTTTGTAACTTAGTTCTTTTTTATTTTTTGTACTTTAGCTAGTTTATTTAATTGTATTTATTTGTAGGAATTGTATTTAATTAATTTATTGATAGTGTAGTGTTAGGTTAACTGTAGGTAATTGTAGGTATTTTATTTAATTAATTTAATGATAGTGTAGTGTTAGCTTTAATTGTAACTTAGGTTAGGATTTATTTTACAGGTAATTTTGTTATTATTTTAACTAGGTAACTATTAAATAGTTCTTAAATATTTAATAGCTATTGTACCTGGTTAAAATAATTACAAAGTTGCCTGTAAAATAAATATTAATCCTAAAATAGCTACAATATAATTATAATTTATATTGTAGCTATATTAGGGTTTATTTTACAGATAAGTATTTAGCTTTAAATAGAATAATTAATTTCGTTAGATTTAAATTATATTTAACTTAGGGGGGTGTTAGTGTTAGGGTTAGACTTAGCTTTAGGGGTTAATACATTTATTAGAATAGCGGTGAGCTCCGGTCGGCAGATTAGGGGTTAATAATTGAAGTTAGGTGTCGGCGATGTTAGGAAGGGCAGATTAGGGGTTAATACTATTTATTATAGGGTTAGTGAGGCGGATTAGGGGTTAATAACTTTATTATAGTAGCGGTGCGGTCCGCTCAGCAGATTAGGGGTTAATAAGTGTAGGCAGGTGGAGGCGACGTTGAGGGGGGCAGATTAGGGGTTAATAAATATAATATAGGGGTCGGCAGTGTTAGGGGCAGCAGATTAGGGGTACATAGCTATAATGTAGGTGGCGGCGCTTTGCGGTCAGCAGATTAGGGGTTAATTATTGTAGGTAGCTGGCGGCGACGTTGTGGGGGGCAGATTAGGGGTTAATAAATATAATACAGGGGTCGGTGGTGTTAGGGGCAGCATATTAGGGGTACATAAGTATAACGTAGGTGGCGGTCGGCAGATTAGGGGTTAAAAAAAATTATTCGAGTGTTGGCGATGTGGGGGGACCTCGGTTTAGGGGTACATAGGTAGTTTATGGGTGTTAGTGTACTTTAGAGTACAGTAGTTAAGAGCTTTATAAACCGGCGTTAGCCCAGAAAGCTCTTAACTACTGACTTTTTTCCTGCGGCTGGAGTTTTGTCGTTAGATGTCTAACGCTCACTTCAGAAATGACTCTAAATACCGGAGTTAGAAAGATCCCATTGAAAAGATAGGATACGCAATTTACGTAAGGGGATCTGCGGAATGGAAAAGTCGCGGATGAAAAGTGAGCGTTAGACCCTATTTTGAGTGACTCCAAATACCGGCGGTAGCCTAAAACCAGCGTTAGGAGCCTCTAACGCTGGTTTTCACGGATAACGCCAAACTCCAAATCTAATTTATTTCGTTAGATTTAAATTAGATTTAATTTAGGGGGGTGTTAGGGTAAGGGTTAGACTTAGCTTTAGAGGTTAATAATTTTATTATAGGTTGCGGCGGTATAGGGGGGGGCAGGATAGGGGTTAATAAAAATATTATAGGTGGTGACGGTGTAGGGGGGCAGATTAGGGGTTAATAAGTTTAATATAAGTGGCGGCAGGGTCCCGGAGCGGCGGTTTAGGAGTTAATACATTTATTAGGGGTGGCGGCGGTATAGGGGGACAGGATAGGGGTTAATAGGTATTATGTAGGTGGTGGCGGGGGCCGGGAGCGGCGGTTTAGGGGTTAACAGATTTCTTAGAGTTGCGGCGGGGTCCGGGAGCAGCGGTTTAGGGGTTAAAATGTTTAATATAGGTGGCGGCGGTGTAGAGGGACAGATTAGGGGTGCTTAGACTCGGGGTACATGTGAGGGTGTTAGGTGTACACACTTCCCATAGGAATGAATGGGATGTCAGGCAGCAGCGAACTTGAACTTTCGCTATGGTCTGACTCCCATTGATTCCTATGGGATCCGCCACCTCCAGGGCGGCGGATTGAAAACCAGGTACGCTGGGCCGGAAAAGTGCCAAGAGTACCTGCTAGTTTTTTGATAACTAGCAAAAGTAGTCAGATTGTGCCACACTTGTGTGCGGAACATCTGTAGTGACGTAAGAATTGATCTGTGTCGGACTGAGTCCGGCGGATCGAAGCTTACGCCACTAAATTCTACTTTTGCCGGTATCTAGGGCTTGATAACTAAGGCGAATCAGCCTCGCCACAAATACGCTGCGGAATTCCAGCGTATTTGAGGTTGACGGCTTGATAACTAGGGGCCATAATCTCAAATAAGAAAACAGTACAGAATTAAATTATTTAAAGTATGCAAAAATAATTTTACAAGTAATGCTCCTTACTTGACAATGAATAATGTTAGACGAGAATTTTAAAAAACAAACAAACGCGTCAGGTGTCCATCTGTATACTCACCTGCTTTTTGGCATTTTGCTGAATAAATTCGACTTATATATATATATATATATATATATATATAGTAACCCAAAAAGAAGTGCATTCTCAGGTCTTTCACAGCAAAGTTACTTTATTCGTGTAACGTTTTCGGAGGTCTTGCCTCCTTCATCAGGCTGATGAAGGAGGCAAGACCTCCGAAAATGTTACACGAATAAAGTAACTTTGCTGTGAAAGACCTGAGAGTGCACTTCTTTTTGGGTTACTATTTGATTACAAAGTTGCACCCAGGCGGTTTTCCATTTGAGGGCAAGATCTGGTGTTTTGGATATATATATATATATATATATATTTATAAATAATGTATACACATATCCAGTATATATAGTGAGATAGTCCTCCCTCATCCATCTAGTCTCCTATCACTACTGTTGAGGTCCCATGCTCTCTACCTGTATGATTATCTAGGGAAAGAGTTCAACCCAAGGTAACCAGATATCAAAGTACTAATCAATCTGATTATGTTGTCAATATGCATATTGTTCCAAGATTTTATGTAGTTTTTGACGATAATGACCAGGGAGGTAGAAAGGACGTCAGTCTTCTTCCAATATCTTGCAATGGACAGTTTAGTTGACATGAAGAGATAAATAAGAAGTATCTTACAAGATTTTACCATCTTTGGAAGACCTAAGTGCAGGAGACCCACTTCAGGCTTACTAGGAGTGTTAATCTAAAGTTCACAAACTAGCCTAAAGACACTGCCCCAAAAGATTTTATACTTAGGACATTCCCACCATATGTGAACCATTGTTCCAAGCTGGCCACAATGTCTCCAACAAAGAGGAGAGGCATTGTGAAATATCCACTGGAGGGTAGTTGAAACTAGGTGCCATCTCAAAAAATTTTATAGTGTCGTTCCCACTGCGTAGGATTTTTTTTTTTTTAAAGATAATTTCTCAAAACCACAGCTTGGGATCAACTACAAATCCTAGGTCTCCCTCCCACGCTAGTTGTTGTCCTTTGCTCCCATATTGCAGACTTTCTGATGTTGTTTTGGGGGTATCCCCATGAACGTACAAGGCTTCCTAATCTAAAATAGTCAAAGTAAAATGAAATCGGTATAGATTGTTTCATAACAATGTCTAAAAAACTCATCCACCCATTATTATATAATATAGATTTCTAAGGTATACCACTTGTGAAGTTGACCATTTATTAAAAAGATTCTTGGGAAGGGTTTGAAGGGCACTCGTCAGTGTATGTATCTCAGAGGAATGAGGGGAGATATCTAAATAATGTTGGATGTGGTCCAAAAATGTAATAGTTCCCAATATTAATGGATGACTGATTCCGAAGTTTATACAATGGAATCCAAGGGAGAGCTACTAATTGTATCCCATGGAGAAGTAGGGCCCGTTCTATCTCCTGCCATCTATAAGAAATGCGGGTCAACCCCCACCTTGTGAGGTGTGACGATCTAGCTGCATTGTGATACACTATGATATTAGGAAGAGCCAGACCCCCTTTACTTAATGATATTTGTAAAGTAACTGTAAAGATACAAGGTTTACAACCCTTCCAGATATATAAGGGAACCATACTTTGTAATTTGTTATATACAGGGAGTGCAGAATTATTAGGTAAATGAGTATTTTGACCACATCATCCTCTTTATGCATGTTGTCTTACTCCAAGCTGTATAGGCTCGAAAGCCTACTACCAATTAAGCATATTAGGTGATGTGCATCTCTGTAATGAGAAGGGGTGTGGTCTAATGACATCAACACCCTATATCAGGTGTGTATAATTATTAGGCAACTTCCTTTCCTTTGGCAAAATGGGTCAAAAGAAGGACTTGACAGGTTCAGAAAAGTCAAAAATAGTGAGATATCTTGCAGAGGGATGCAGCACTCTTAAAATTGCAAAGCTTCTGAAGCGTGATCATCGAACAATCAAGCGTTTCATTCAAAATAGTCAACAGGGTCGCAAGAAGCGTGTGGAAAAACCAAGGCGCAAAATAACTGCCCATGAACTGAGAAAAGTCAAGCGTGCAGCTGCCAAGATGCCACTTGCCACCAGTTTGGCCATATTTCAGAGCTGCAACATCACTGGAGTGCCCAAAAGCACAAGATGTGCAATACTCAGAGACATGGCCAAGGTAAGAAAGGCTGAAAGACGACCACCACTGAACAAGACACACAAGCTGAAACGTCAAGACTGGGCCAAGAAATATCTCAAGACTGATTTTTCTAAGGTTTTATGGACTGATGAAATGAGAGTGAGTCTTGATGGGCCAGATGGATGGGCCCGTGGCTGGATTGGTAAAGGGCAGAGAGCTCCAGTCTGACTCAGACGCCAGCAAGGTGGAGGTGGAGTACTGGTTTGGGCTGGTATCATCAAAGATGAGCTTGTGGGGCCTTTTCAGGTTGAGGATGGAGTCAAGCTCAACTCCCAGTCCTACTGCCAGTTTCTGGAAGACACCTTCTTCAAGCAGTGGTACAGGAAGAAGTCTGCATCCTTCAAGAAAAACATGATTTCTCCAACATTGGTGTGTCCGGTCCACGGCGTCATCCTTACTTGTGGGATATTCTCTTCCCCAACAGGAAATGGCAAAGAGTCCAAGCAAAGCTGGTCACATGATCCCTCCTAGGCTCCGCCCACCCCAGTCATTCTCTTTGCCGTTGCACAGGCAACATCTCCACGGAGATGGTTAAGAGTTTTTTTGGTGTTTAAATGTAGTTTTTATTCTTCTATCAAGTGTTTGTTATTTTAAAATAGTGCTGGTATGTACTATTTACTCTGAAACAGAAAAAGGATGAAGATTTCTGTTTGTAAGAGGAAGATGATTTTAGCAGACAGTTACTAAAATCGATTGCTGTTTCCACACAGGACTGTTGAGATGAAGTAACTTCAGTTGGGGGAAACAGTTAGCAGACCTTTCTGCTTAAGGTATGACTAGCCATATTTCTAACAAGACTGTGTAATGCTGGAAGGCTGTCATTTCCCCTCATGGGGACCGGTAAGCCATTTTTCTTAGTTAAACATAAAAGAATAAAGGGCTTCAAAAGGGCTTAAAAAACTGGTAGACATTTTTCTGGGCTAAAACGATTGCTTTACTAGGCATATTATGCAGATTCTAACTAATAATGGTTATTATAATCTTGGGGATTGTTTAGAAAAATGGCAGGCACTGTGTTGGACACCGTTTTCAGATGGGGGCCTTTTCTAGTTATATAGCTGTGACTGTATAGGGGTTAAATGTAAAAACGGCTCCGGTTTCGTTATTTTAAGGGTTAAAGCTCTGAAATTTGGTGTGCAATACTTTTAATGCTTTAAGACACTGTGGTGAAATTTTGGTGAATTTTGAACAATTCCTTCATACTTTTTCACATATTCAGTAATAAAGTGTTTTCAGTTTGAAATTTAAAGTGACAGTAACGGTTTTATTTTAAAACGTTTTTTGTGCTTTGTTGACAAGTTTAAGCCTGTTTAACATGTCTGTACCATCAAATAAGCTATGTTCTATATGTATGAAAGCCAATGTGTCTCCCCATTTAAATTTATGTGATAATTGTGCCATAGTGTCCAAACAAAGTAAGGACAGTAATGCCACAGATAATGATATTGCCCAAGATGATTCCTCAAATGAGGGGAGTAAACATGATACTACATCATCCCCTACTGTGTCTACACCAGTTATGCCCACACAGGAGGCCCCTAGTACATCTAGTGCGCCAATACTTATTACCATGCAACAATTAACGGCTGTAATGGATAACTCTATAGCAAATCTTTTATCCAAAATGCCTACTTATCAGAGAAAGCGCGATTGCTCTGTTTTAAACACTGAAGAGCAAGAGGACGCTGATGATAATTGTTCTGTCATACCCTCACACCAATCTGAAGGGGCCATGAGGGAGGTTTTGTCTGAGGGAGAAATTTCAGATTCAGGAAAGATTTCTCATCAAGCTGAACCTGATGTTGTGACATTTAAATTTAAATTAGAACATCTCCGCGCACTGCTTAAGGAGGTATTATCTACTCTGGATGATTGTGACAATTTGGTAATTCCAGAGAAGTTATGTAAGATGGACAAGTTCCTAGAGGTTCCGGTGCCCCCCGACGCTTTTCCTATACCCAAGCGGGTAGCGGACATAGTAAATAAAGAGTGGGAAAGGCCCGGCATACCTTTTGTCCCCCCCCCTATATTTAAGAAATTATTTCCTATAGTCGACCCCAGAAAGGACTTATGGCAGACAGTCCCCAAGGTCGAGGGGGCGGTTTCTACTCTAAACAAACGCACTACTATTCCTATCGAAGATAGTTGTGCTTTCAAAGATCCTATGGATAAAAAATTAGAGGGTTTGCTTAAAAAGATTTTTGTTCAGCAAGGTTACCTTCTACAACCAATTTCATGCATTGTTCCTGTCACTACGGCAGCGTGTTTCTGGTTCGAGGAACTAGAAAAGTCGCTCAATAAAGAATCTTCGTATGAGGAGGTTATGGACAGAGTTCAAGCACTTAAATTGGCTAACTCTTTTATTTTAGATGCCGCTTTGCAATTAGCTAGATTAGCGGCGAAAAATTCAGGGTTTGCTATCGTGGCGCGCAGAGCGCTTTGGCTAAAGTCTTGGTCAGCGGATGTGTCTTCCAAGACAAAATTGCTTAACATTCCTTTCAAGGGTAAAACATTATTTGGACCTGATTTGAAAGAGATTATTTCAGACATCACTGGGGGAAAGGGCCACGCCCTCCCACAGGATAGGTCTTTTAAGGCTAAAAATAAGCCTAATTTTCGTCCCTTTCGCAGAAACGGACCAGCCTCTAATTCTACATCCTCTAAGCAAGAGGGTAATACTTGACAACCCAAACCAGCCTGGAAACCAATGCAAGGCTGGAACAAGGGTAAGCAGACCAAGAAGCCTACCACTGCTACCAAAACAGCATGAAGGGATAGCCCCCGATCCGGGACCGGATCTGGTGGGGGGCAGACTTTCTCTCTTTGCTCAGGCTTGGGCAAGAGATGTTCAGGATCCTTGGGCGCTAGAAATAGTTTCTCAAGGTTATCTCCTGGAATTCAAGGAACTACCCCCACAGGTCTCAATTATCTTCAAACCAAATAAAAAGACAGGCATTCTTACATTGTGTAGAAGACCTGTTAAGGATGGGAGTGATTCATCCAGTTCCAATAAGAGAACAAGGGATGGGTTTTTATTCCAACCTGTTCATAGTTCCCAAAAAAGAGGGAACATTCAGACCAATTTTGGATCTCAAGATCCTAAACAAATTTCTCAGGGTACCATCGTTCAAAATGGAAACTATTCGAACGATCCTACCTACTATCCAGGAAAATCAATTTATGATTACCGTGGATTTAAAGGATGCGTACCTACATATTCCTATCCACAAGGAACATCATCAGTTCCTAAGGTTCGCTTTTCTGGACAAGCATTACCAGTTTGTGGCACTTCCATTCGGATTAGCCACTGCTCCAAGGATTTTCACAAAGGTACTAGGGTCCCTTCTAGCGGTTATAAGACCAAGGGGCATTGCAGTAGTACCTTACTTGGACGACATCCTGATTCAAGCGTTGTCTCTGTCAAAAGCAAAGGCTCATACGGACATCGTCCTAGCCTTTCTCAGATCTCACGGATGGAAGGTGAACAAAGAAAAAAGTTCTCTGTCCCCGTCAACAATAGTTCCCTTCTTGGGAACAATAATAGATTCCTTAGAAATGAGGATTTTTCTGACAGAGGTCAGAAAATCAAAAATTCTAAGCTCTTGTCAAGTACTTCATTCTGTTCTTCGTCCTTCCATAGCGCAGTGCATGGAAGTAATAGGATTGATGGTTGCAACAATGGACATAGTTCCTTTTGCACGAATTCATCTAAGACCATTACAACTGTGCATGCTCAGACAGTGGAATGGGGATTATACAGACTTGTCTCCGACGATTCAAGTAGATCAAAAGACCAGAGATTCACTCCGTTGGTGGCTGACCCTGGACAATCTGTCACAGGGAATGAGCTTCCGCAGACCAGAGTGGGTCATTGTCACGACCGACGCCAGCCTGGTGGGCTGGGGCGCGGTCTGGAACCCCTGAAAGCTCAGGGTCTATGGTCTCGGGAAGAATCTCTTCTCCTGATAAACATTCTGGAACTGAGAGCGATATTCAATGCTCTCAAAGCTTGGCCTCAACTAGCAAAGGCCAAATTCATAAGGTTTCAATCAGACAACATGACGACTGTTGCATATATCAATCATCAGGGGGGAACAAGGAGTTCCCTGGCGATGGAAGAAGTGACCAAAATAATTCAATGGGCGGAGGATCACTCCTGCCACTTGTCTGCGATCCACATCCCAGGAGTGGAAAATTGGGAAGCGGATTTTCTGAGTCGTCAGACATTCCATCCGGGGGAGTGGGAACTCCATCCGGAAATCTTTACCCAAATAACTCAATTATGGGGCATTCCAGACATGGATCTGATGGCGTCTCGTCAGAACTTCAAGGTTCCTTGCTACGGGTCCAGATCCAGGGATCCCAAGGCGACTCTAGTAGATGCACTAGTAGCACCTTGGACCTTCAACCTAGCTTATGTATTCCCACCGTTTCCTCTCATTCCCAGGCTGGTAGCCAGGATCAATCAGGAGAGGGCTTCGGTGATCTTGATAGCTCCTGCGTGGCCACGCAGGACTTGGTATGCAGACCTGGTGAATATGTCATCGGCTCCACCATGGAAGCTACCTTTGAGACAGGACCTTCTTGTTCAAGGTCCATTCGAACATCCGAATCTGGTTTCCCTCCAGCTGATGGCTTGGAGATTGAACGCTTGATTTTATCAAAGCGTGGGTTTTCAGATTCTGTAATAGATACTCTGATTCAGGCTAGAAAGCCTGTAACTAGAAAAATTTACCATAAAATATGGAAAAAATATATCTGTTGGTGTGAATCCAAAGGATTGTCATGGAACAAGATAAAGATTCCTAAGATTCTATCCTTTCTACAAGAAGGTTTGGAGAAAGGATTATCTGCAAGTTCTCTAAAGGGACAGATTTCTGCTTTATCTGTCTTACTACACAAACGACTGGCAGCTATGCCAGATGTTCAAGCATTTGTTCAGGCTCTGGTTAGGATCAAGCCTGTTTACAGACCTTTGACTCCTCCCTGGAGTTTAAATCTAAATCTTTCAGTTCTTCAAGGAGTTCCGTTTGAACCCTTACATTCCGTAGATATTAAGTTCTATCTTGGAAAGTTTTGTTTTTGGTTGCAATCTCTTCTGCTAGAAGAGTTTCAGAGTTATCTGCTCTGCAGTGTTCTCCTCCTTATCTGGTGTTCCATGCAGATAAGGTGGTTTTGCGTACTAAGCCTGGTTTTCTTCCTAAAGTTGTTTCTAACAAAAATATTAACCAGGAGATAGTTGTACCTTCTTTGTGTCCGAATCCAGTTTCAAAGAAGGAGCGTTTGTTACACAATTTGGACGTTGTCCGTGCTCTAAAATTCTATTTAGAGGCTACTAAAGATTTCAGACAAACATCATCCTTGTTTGTTGTTTATTCTGGTAAAAGGAGAGGTCAAAAAGCGACTTCCACCTCTCTTTCCCTTTGGCTTAAAAACATTATCCGTTTGGCTTATGAGACTGCCGGACGGCAGCCTCCTGAACGAATCACAGCTCACTCCACTAGGGCTGTGGCTTCCACATGGGCCTTCAAGAACGAGGCTTCTGTTGATCAGATATGTAAGGCAGCGACTTGGTCTTCACTGCACACTTTTGCCAAAATTTACAAATTTGATACTTTTGCTTCTTCGGAGGCTATTTTTGGGAGAAAGGTTTTGCAAGCTGTGGTGCCTTCCGTTTAGGTGACCTGATTTGCTCCCTCCCTTCATCCGTGTCCTAAAGCTTTGGTATTGGTTCCCACAAGTAAGGATGACGCCGTGGACCGGACACACCAATGTTGGAGAAAACAGAATTTATGCTTACCTGATAAATTACTTTCTCCAACGGTGTCCGGTCCACGGCCCGCCCTGGTTTTTTTAATCAGGTCTGATGAATTATTTTCTCTAACTACAGTCACCACGGTATCATATGATTTCTCCTATATATATTTCCTCCTGTCCGTCGGTCGAATGACTGGGGTGGGCGGAGCCTAGGAGGGATCATGTGACCAGCTTTGCTGGGACTCTTTGCCATTTCCTGTTGGGGAAGAGAATATCCCACAAGTAAGGATGACGCCGTGGACCGGACACACCGTTGGAGAAAGTAATTTATCAGGTAAGCATAAATTCTGTTTTTCATGCAGGACAATGCTCCATCACACGCGTCCAAGTACTCCACAGTGTGGCTGGCAAGAAAGGGTATAAAAGAAGAAAATCTAATGACATGGCCTCCTTGTTCACCTGATCTGAACCCCATTGAGAACCTGTGGTCCATTATCAAATGTGAGATTTACAAGGAGGGAAAACAGTACACCTCTCTGAACAGTGTCTGGGAGGCTGTGGTTGCTGCTGCACGCAATGTTGATGGTGAACAGATCAAAACACTGACAGAATCCATGGATGGCAGGCTTTTGTGTGTCCTTGCAAAGAAAGGTGGCTATATTGGTCACTGATTTGTTTTTGTTTTGTTTTTGAATGTCAGAAATGTATATTTGTGAATGTTGAGATGTTATATTGGTTTCACTGGTAAAAATAAATAACTGAAATGGGTATATATTTGTTTTTTGTTAAGTTGCCTAATAATTATGCACAGTAATAGTCACCTGGACACACAGATATCCCCCTAAAATAGCTATAACTAAAAACAAACTAAAAACTACTTCCAAAACTATTCAGCTTTGATATTAATTAGTTTTTTGGGTTCATTGAGAACATGGTTGTTGTTCAATAATAAAATTAATCCTCAAAAATACAACTTGCCTAATAATTCTGCACTCCCTGTAGAGCTCTGGGGACTGTGAGAGAACTGTACTTGTAGAGATAGGTAAGTTTGGGGAGGAATATAATTTTAACCGCAGCTATATGTCCAGTCAAAGAGATCGCTGTAAATTCCAATGATCCTAGGAGTCTTCGGAATTCCGGAACCATTCTACATAATTTTTAGTTATAACCTGAGAGAGGTCTAGTCCTAAATAGACACCTAGGTGTTTGAGGTATTTATCTGACCATTGAAATGGGTACAATGTCTGGAATGTAGCCAGTTCCTCTGCCAGTTCCCTACTAGATTAATGTTTAATACCCCCCTACCTTTACACAAAGGATACCAAGAGATCAATTAATATTTGATAACAGAAGTAAACTAGAAAGTTGTTTAAAATTTATTTTAAAAAATTGGGTTTCATGTCCCTTTAAATGTGGCTCTGTCATGGGATGCCTCCTTTGCTACTATTGTGAAGTAGAATAATATGGAAGCAACAACTGCCACAAAGTAGACAATGATGTTAACTCACAGACCAGGCTTGCTGTGCAAGAAAAAAATCATCTGTTGTGTCACTTACTTCAGATTTCCAAACTGCCTCTGGAAGCATTTAAGCAGAAGAATTATGCGTTGGAAGCTTCATAAAATGGATTTATATTGGTAAGCAGCTGTGTACAAGCCTCACATTTACATGTGCATTGCGGAATACAAAGGGCAAGATTTATTAGGAAGCAAATGCCTGATCGGTTGCAGGCTCGCTCATTTGAGCCTGCAACTGATATTTATGAAGCAGCAGTTTATATCCCTCTACGCCAAACTGGAGTTGACCAAGAAAAATCACCCCAGATTCACTTGAACTTGTTATTGACAAGCCATACTCTCACGCAATTGGTTGCATAAGGGTAGGGGGTGGTATTGCACGAGTGTTTCCTTGTTCAATGATAAAGATTGGGAACAAATTCACCTAACAATTTGTGATAAGATGCTGACAGGTTCACAATATATAATGTGAATCCTGTCCACTTGCAAATTTATAAAACTTGCCCAAAAAGTGTTTTCTGGAGTGGTGTAAAGCATGCCACCACTGGACTCTGGAGTATTGGAAAAATGTTTTCTTGAGTGATGTATCACACTTCACTATCTGGCAGTCTGATGGAAGAATCCGGGTGTGGAAGATGACTACCAAAATGACTAGTTCCTACTGTACAGATTGGTGAAGTTAATTAAAAATGTCTGTGGCTTTTTTATTAGGGTTTGGGCTAGGCTATTTAGCTCAAGTGAGGGGTCATCTTAATGCTTCACAATACAAAGAAATTTTAGAAAATGGGGTGCTTCCAACTTTGTGGCAACAGTTTGAGGAAAGCTGTGATGACCAGGGTTAACCAACCCTGCACCAGTCACTTGTTTGACGCAGAAAGGGTTAACAGACCCTTTCCACTTTAACTAATCTGTCACAGTCTAGCCACTCCAGGCAAACTTGTGACATAGTTCAGTGGGTGCAAGGGTTAACAACACTCTATATTCTGTCTTAGACTTAGAAATAATGCCCATACTCCCCTTTGATTCCACCCACACTAAACTATCTCTAAGCTGCCACTACTTAAAGGGACATGAAACCCAAAATTTTTCTTTCATAATTCAGATAGACAATACAATTTTAACTTTCCAATTTACTTCTATTATTTGATTAGCTTCTTTCTCTTGTTATCCTTTGCTGAAAGATTTATCTAGGTAAGCTCAGAAGTAGCAAAGAACCTAGGTTCTCGCTGCTGATTGGTGGCTGCATATATATACCGATTGTCGTTAGCTCAACCATGTGTTCAGTTAGAAACCTTTAGTGCGTTGCTACTCATTCAACAAATGATACAAATGGAATGAAACAAATTAGATAATAGAAGTAAATTAGAAAGTTGTTTAAAATTGTATTCTCTATCACCTAGATTACAAGTTTGTGCATTCGTCTTTTAACGCTGAAAATATGGTATTTTCAGCGTTAAAACAGCACCACAGCCACTACAAGTCTTGTCGGTATAGGTGTACCGCAAGCCTTTTAGCCTGTAACGCAACGTCAGTACCGCACTCCTAAAAATTATGTCTTTGCATTGGATTCGTATAGCTCCAGTATTATGAGTTTTGCGGTGAGGTTAAAAAGCGAACGTTACAGCCTAAAATGACAAGATCCGTACCGCCATCTAAAGACAGTAGTTATGAGTTTTACGCTACAAAGCTGTAACATCAAACTCATAATTAAAGTGTTAAAAAGTACACTAACACCCATAAACTACCTATTAACCCCTAAACCGAGGCCGTCCCGCATCACAAACACTATTTTAAAGGTTTTAACTCCTAATGTGCCACTCCCAATATCGCCGCCACTAAAATAAATTATTAACCCCTATTCTGCAGCTCCCTGACATCGTCACCACTATAATAAATTTATAAACCCTTAAACCACTGCCCTCCGCATCGCAAACACTATTTAAATATTATTAACCCCTAATCTGCAAGCTGCCCACATCGCCCCCACTATATTAAAGTTATTAAGCCCTACACCGCCGCAACTATAATAAACCTATTATCCTCTAAACCAAAAGCCCCCCCAACAACAAAATATATTAATTAAACTAGTAAACCCTAAACGCCCCCCTAACTTTATATTAAAATTACAATTTCCCTATCTTAAATTAAATTAAAACATACCTATCAAATTAAAAAGTTTAAACTAACAATTAAACTAATATAATTATTAAACTAAAAATAAACTAACTACCAATTAAGTAAAACTAAACTATACATTATAAAAATCCTAACGCTACTCTAAAAATTACAAACTAATTACAAACAAAATATAATAAGTTACAAAAAATAACAAACACTAAATTACAAGAGATAAAAAACAAAATGATCCAAAATAAAAGAGAATTACCCCTAATCTAATAGCCCTATCAAAATAAAAAAGCCCACCCAAAATAAAAAAAAACCTAGCCTACAACAAACTACCAATGGCCCTGGGCCTTTTGTGGGGCATTGCCCCAAAGATATCAGCTATTTTACCTGTAAAAAAACACAAAGACCTACCCAACAGTAAAACCCACCACCCAACCAACCCCCTAAAATAAAAAAACCTAATTCTAAAATAACCTAAGCTACCCATTGCCCTGAAAAGGGCATTTGTATGGACATTGCCCTTAAAAGGGGATTTAGCTCTTTTTACTGACCAGACCCTAAACTAAAAAGAAAAAAACACCCAAAAAAACATGTAAAAAGCCTAACACTAACCCCCGATGATCCACTTACAGTTTTTGAAGTCCACTTCATCCCGGAGTTCAAGTCCTAATCCAAGCGGCAAAAAGTCTTCATCCAGACGGCCTCTTCAATCTTCATCCCGGTTGCAACATCCTTATCAGAGTGGCGAGAAGTCTTCATCCAGGCAGCCTCTTCAATCTTCATCCAGGTGGCATCTTCTATCTTGATCCCGGAGGCACGGAGCGGGTCCATCCTGAAGACATCCAGTGCAGAGCATCCTCTTCATACGGTCGCCGCTGTACACTGAATCTTCAATGCAAGGGATGCGATTCAAGATGGCGTCCCTTGAATTCCTATTGGCTAAAAATTTTGAATCAGCCAATAGGAATTAGGGCTGCTAAAATCCTATTGTCTATTCAAATCAGCCAATAGGATTTAAGCAGCTCTCATTCTATTGACTAATTTGAATTAGCTAATTTACATATTCAGTGCATACACCTATATAAGCAATTTCCCAGTGACATCATGAGAATTAGTTTGGTACCAAATATGACATGACTGTCATATTTTCATCATCTAGTGTCATAATATGGTTAAAAGCATGTCTCAAGTTGTACTAGTGTCCTCTTATTGACCTCTGGGTAGAGGGCACTGCTTTTTGTCTCTTGTCCTGACATTTTTACTTGCTTGATGCATCAATAAATATGCAATAACATTTGGTCAAGTGGAACTTGGAAACTATTTGGGGTTATCTAATGGAAAACACAGCAACGCATTTCCTCTGAAAAAAAAATAATGTTTTTAGCACACAAAATTAACCCATTAGCATCTAAATCATGAGGTATTCATGACACCTCCCCCAAATAAGAGATGCAAAGGAAAGTGGCACACAAGCCTCTACAGCTGCGTATCTAAGGTAACTTCCCCTTGATGTGATAACGGAATTCCCAGTCAAATTGCACATAGCAGTTTTGCCATCATGATGCCCTCCATTTAAACATGACACAATTTGCTCTACCCAGCTGGTTTAATATATTGAATGGACCCTCCCTTGCAACCTGTAGCTTGTTCTGCTTTATGGGTGTTAGTACCAGAGCATTCTGCCCCATCTCATACACTTTCTCTCTGGCAGTAGAATCCTGCAACTGTTCTTGTATAAATATGGCATTGACAGCTCTGAATTTGGCAGGTACCTCCCCAATAAGGTTTGCATGTTTTCCCTGAAATGTACATTTTACTCTGTTACAGGGGTGTCTGTGAAGCCTAGTTTGTTGCCATACCCTCTGAATATATTTCTTGTTGTCAGCTTTTGATTAACTAAGCAGGGATCTTTCCCTACCACAGGAGTAGAATCCCTGTACTCCTGCACCTTGTCATGGTCGGTAGAGGGTTGCCTAACTGCATCCCCATATTTTCTCCACTGTGGGGCCTATCTGCTGGAAACTCTGACTCTGCACTCCTACAATGTATGTGCTGAATGGAACTGTGGTGCTGTGAAAATACACTTTTCTGTATTTCTCCCCCTTCTATCTGCAGTCTGTGTCAGTCTCTGTCCCCTAGTCTGTGCAGTCTGCTTATAGGCCACAGCTGAGGTTACTGGGGTCTCTGTCATCCAAAATCTTTCACACTCACTCTGGGGGTCCCTCAAAGAGTATTATGTACCCTCCTCCCTCACACACTCTGGATCCTGGGGCACTGCTGCTTCTGGCACAGATTGGTCTACACTTTCCCTCTGCCCTCTCACTCAGTCAGCCTGCCACTTCACATCCTCACACAGAATTTGGGATCCTTCTGACTTTGGTACAGACAAGCACATATCTTCCTTCTGCCAATTATCCTGTCTCTTTCTTTCCACAGGGGACTCAACTTGTTCTGGCACAGACTGTCACAAATCATCCAGCTGCCCAATCATCCAGTCATTCACTCCCTTTGTATTTTTACTCTGTTCAATAGACTCCACTGTTTCAAGCGCACATACCACCCATCTGCCTCTTCTCACAGTCAGTTTCTCCCTGTACAATTAAACTCTGTTCTATAGATACTACTGGTTCAGGCACAGACAGGTACACACTATCAACCTGCCTTTCTTTACACTCAATCTCTCGCTATACAGTTAAACTCTGATCTCCAGATCCTACTGGTTCAAGCACAGACAGACCCACATCATATATCTGCCTTTCTCACCAGTCAGTCTCTCCTCTTCCACATCTTAGTACAGACACCACCAGTTCAGGCACATCCCTTCGCACATCAGGGTCCATAGCCAAAAGAAGGGTGTTTGCCTGCCTTGCACCGCTATTTTAATGGAATTATAATAAAGAAATTTTCTTTTATTTAGCCCTCTGATGCCTCTTGTTGTGCGGCTGTATTTTTCCTTGTTCCATAGCTAATGTCACTAGGTCACATGAATCATTGCCAGACACATACAGACATAACAATCTACCCAGTTCAGTACCTAGTAACACATCATTATGAATATTGTCAGATACCCCCACATTTCTTAAATCTCTCCCTGCTCCCCAATCAAGGTATACATGTGCCATGGGCTCTGTAAATTGCATTCCCCTAATCCCTTTAACTGCTACAGTCCTGCCAGGAAAAAAAATGTCCTCAGAGCTCACCAGCCCTGGACGCACAAAAGTCACTGCTGCACCTGTGTCCTAAAGCCCCAATGCTCCCTTATCTCCAACATTCACAGGTTGTAAGTTCTCATTGTTGCTTTCCTCTGGCCATGTAACAAGCAACACAGATGCTGGTACTTTTTTTATGTTCAATATTTTTTTATTAACATAATATAAGTACATATTACAAATTTTCAAACATTCAAATAAAATAGTACATATTTAGACTTATCTAAGCTTCCGATAGGAGAGTACTATGTTTTAAGTATTAACAACAAATTGTTAGACCTTTCAACATTTGATTCTAACAGATTTCTTACCGTAGACATTTTCTAAAGTCTAAAAAGTATATGATATAAAGGTGGGAAAATGGGCAAAGGTAAGGGGGAAGGGGAGGGGGAGTCCTCGCAAGATGATAGATTTATCTTTTCCATAATGCCTATTACTTTTATTATGTGTTGATCACTCTTGGTTCCATAAAAAGAGTATGTTAGTAAATTGGTTTTCCCTAGAGTAGTAGCTATGATATATTTCCTCCAGAGAGAGGACGTGTTTTACCTCATCTAGCCATTGTTGTAGAGTGGGTATTTTGGATTTTTTCCATAAATGCGGTATTAGCCTTTTTGCACTATTTATCAGAATCTGAAGTAATGAGTTCTTGTATTGGCATCTAAGAGAAGGGAGGCTATGTAGTAGAATCATCTGGGGTTCAAGTGTTATCTTTTGGTTTAGTTTCTTAGAAATGTGTTGTTCAACTTGTTCCCAGAAGGGTCTGATTATCGGACAATGCCACCAAATATGCGATAGTGTTGCTCGTTCCTCGCATAGTCTCCAACATTTCGGAGAGACTGATGGGTAAATTCTATGTAGGCGTGTGGGTGTTAAATACCATCTGGAAATTAGCTTGTAATTGGTTTCTACAATATTAGTAGAGATAGAAGATTTCTTAATGGAAACAAAACACTTCTCCCACTCATGATCATTAAGTTGTAAGTTCAATTCTTTTTCCCAAGCCGTTCTGAAAGATGAGGGTCTACGGGCTTCTAACATCTGCAGTATCTGATATGTTAAGGAGATGAGGTGTTTGGGGGCTTTAGGGAGAAGACACATTGTCTCAAAGGTTATGAATGGCCTATTGAAGTTGGATTTCTGAGGGTGTGACTGTAAGAAGTGCCTAATCTGAAAGTAGGAGAACCAGGTATCTAAAGGGGAACCTATATCTCTCTGTATATCTATAAAGTTTTTAATATGTCCTTCTTTCATTAGTTGATATATTGGTACAAATGAGGGCTGTCCTTCTTTGATGGCGGGTCTAGTGATTTGGAGTCCTGGGAATAGTTTATCATTTAGTATAGGTGTAAGGGGTGACATAGGAGTTGAGATCTGACTGTGTGCACCTAAGAGCGTATCCCATATGTGGAGTGTTTCTGCTAGGAAAACGTTTTGTTTAATTTCTCTTGAACGATGTTTGCTAGGAATCCAGCAAACATCTCGGATAGAAGTGTCTGTTAACTGTTGAGCGTACATCGATACCCACATCTTAGGATCTTTTATTTGGTTCCATACAACAATGCGTGATAGGTGTATTGCTTTATAGTAATTCATCAGATTTGGTATTCCTAAGCCTCCTTTTTGCCTAGTGAGATAAAGAGTGTGGGTGGATATCCGTGGTTTTGAGTAGGACCATATAATATTGTTGATCTGCTTTTGTAGGTTCATGAGATATGATGTTGAAGGTATGAGTATCAGTGTTTGAAGAACATATAGTATTTTAGGTAATGTAGTCATTTTGATTGCATTGACCCTTCCCAGCCATGTTAGGTGTCCTGATTTGTGCCAGGTATTTAATTCAATTTCTATCTTCTGTTTTAAGACCTTGTAGTTTAAATCAATAGTGTCAGTTATAGTGGGTTTAATAATTAAACCTACATATGTAATGTGATTTGTCACGGGGAATAGTGTCTGGGATTTGATATATTGGTCGTCTTCTAGTTTCAGTTGTATGGGCATAATCATAGACTTCCCCATATTAATGGAGAAGTTTGATAGGATTTTATATTCTGTCAGGATTTCAGTGAGCTTATTTAGAGATTTTTTAGGATTTGTCAATGTAAACAATATGTCATCCGCAAATAGCAGGCATTTAGTGGTACACTTCCCTATTTTAACCCCTTCAACCTCAGTTGAGACTCTCACCTTCGCTGCTAAAACTTCTACTGATAGGGCGAAAAGTAGGGGTGAGAGGGGGCACCCCTGTCGTGTTCCATTTCGTATGGAAAAGCTTTGTGAGACTGTATTATTAACCATGACTTTTGCGTTGGGGTCGGAGTATATTGCTAGGATCTTTTCTATGAACAATTGAGGTAGGCCAAATTTGTATAGAGTAGACCACAGAAATTGCCAATCCACCCTATCAAAAGCCTTCTCGGCGTCAGTTGATAACAGGATAAAGGGAACATGTTCAGTCAAGGAATGTTGTAAAATATGGAGGAGTCTGGTAGTGTTGTCTTTGGCTTCGCGTGTGGGTATGAATCCCACTTGATCTGCGTGTATCAGACCTGGGAGATAACGCTTTAACCTATTTGCCAAAATTTTTGCGTAGATCTTTACATCTACGTTTAATAATGATATGGGTCTATAATTTGCTACATGAGCGGGGTCTTTGCCTGGTTTGGGAATGACTGTTATATTCGCTTCTAGCATGTGGCTGGTAAAGGGAGTTTTTTTGTTTATTGTGTTGAAAAGTTGTATGAGGTGAGGGCTAATTTGCGGTGCTAGGGTCTTGAAGAAATTCGGGGTGAAACCATCTGGACCTGGTGCTTTCCCGGGGGCTAATTGTTTTATGGTGTCCTGTAATTCTATAAGCGTAATGGGGGATTCTAATTCTGATTTATCTTGATCTGATAGCGATGGTAGGGCTAAGTTTGTTAAATAATTGTCTATCTGTTCCTGTCTGATGGTAGGGTTAGTCTTATCTAAGTTGTATAGATTGCCGTAGTAGTTTGAGAAAATGTTTGTTATGTCTTCACTTTTATAATAGTCTTTTTTGTTCTCATCTTTGATCGTTCTAATAAAGGATTTATATATTTTCTTTTTAAGAGATCTGGCCAGGAGTTTTCCAGCTTTATTGCCTTCTGCAAAATATTTTGCATTTAGTGTAAGTGCTCGTCTGTGTGCATTTTTATCAAGATATTGATTAATTGCCTCTCTGGCCTTGTTCAGTTTATTTAACAAATCCTCTGATGTTGGATGTCTTTTATGTTCCTTTTCTGCCAAGGAAAGCGAGTCAGTGAGAGATTTATAGATTAATTCCTGTTGTCTACGTTGTTTGGCTACCTGTTTAATTATCTCACCCCTGATAAAGCATTTATACGCTTCCCAGTTGTTAATGTAGGAGGTGTCTTGTGGGATGTTTATATCAAAAAACAGGGAGGTCTTCTCTACGATCGATTGTAACATAATGGGGTCTGTGAAGACAATATTGTTTAACTTCCATGTGTTACGTGTACCTGGTTTCTGAGGCCAAGCAAATGAGCTCAGCACCATTGCGTGATCTGACCAAGGCGTTTGAGAGATCTTGGCGTCTATTAACAGCTGCAAGGATGTCTGGTCACATAGAATTTAATCCAATCTTGTGTAAATTTTTTGTGGGTGCGAGAAAAATGTATAATCCTTTGTTGAGCTGTGGGACAATCTCCAAACATCAAAGATTGGCATGGTTTGAAGTGCCTGCCAATTTGCTCTGATCATTTTGGTTGGCATGTACGATTTCCCTGAGGACACATCTAAAGATGGGTCCACTGGAAAATTTAGATCTCCTGCAATAAATATTGGGCCTTTTGCCAGGTCAAGCAACAGATTCATCACTTTTCTAAAAAAAACAGGTTTGGGGCGGTTTGGCGCATAAAGGTTTAAAAGTGTCAATGGTCTACCATATCAGGTGCCCACCAATAACAAAAATCTGCCCTCTTCATCTTGTCTACTTTGCAGTAGTTCAAAGGGGAGACCTTTTTTGAGTAAAATACAAACCCCATTTTTTTTCGTTGTATTAGAACTAGTGTAATATTTATCATAATAGCACGAGGGAAGGGTGGGTTCATGTCTTTTCCTAAAATTGGTTTCTTGTATAAAAACGATATCTAGGCCCCTTTTATAAAAATCATGTAATGCTATAGATCTTTTTTGTGCAGATAGGAACCCTTTTACATTTTGCGTAGCCAAATTGAGTTTGTTGAGTGATTGCGATTGTGGCATAGTGTGTGGCATAAATTGAGTGCTTCTTGTGGTCAATAATATTAGTTAGTACTCCCTGGTTATTATTAGCGAGGTTGAGGTTTTAGGGAAAGGTGGTTGGGTATAGAGATGAACAGGAAAAAACAAAAAAAAAAAAACAAAGGGGGGAGGGGGAATAGGGTAGTAGACAAGGGTGAGAGAAGATTATCTCTGGACGGGAATGGGGTAATAAGAGGGTAGGTAGTATGTGGAGAATACAAAGAAAAAGAAATAAAACTAAGATGTGGTATTCAGCGGGGGTCACTCAGTGGTCTGGTAAGGCTTTAGAATAGGTGCCTACTTGACAGAGGGTTTATGTAGAAACTATTATGATTTAATAAGAGTGTTTAATAATATTCATTTAGGCCATCTGTCTAAGGATCATTATGGTTGAGCTTGTCATATAGTTAATGCAATTCTGGGTTACTGTAAACTGAGAGTGAGGTCTTTTGGGAGTAATTTAATACAACTTATGAAACTAAGCGTCAACTATGAGATATTCTGACATCTGCCTGGAGATGTAGTACTAAACCTTGTTAATAAAAAAAACTCTAGCAATGTGACATCTTCCTAACTCAGTTGGTGTCATATGAGCTAACATATCTATATCTTTAACAATAAACAATATAAAAAAAGTCCTTAATTCTAGCTTAAGTAATAACAATGGTAGCTGTTGTACCTGTGACCATGTCTTAATTGTTATGATCCTGCACATAATGCGGAAAAAGAGACAAAAAACAATTCAGTTCAACTTTTCAGTAATGGTTTTGTTTCAGTGTTTTGATCTGGTGCCTCCAAAGTACTTTGACTAGCTCTGCCAATCTTCTGAGGGTTGCTTTATATACCTGAGAACACTATAAACTATATACATTTTTAACAACAGTCACATATTACATTTGCAGAAAAAAAAGGAAAAAATGTTCATTAGAGATAATGTACAGTCTTCCTTTATATCATGTATCTCACTTGAATATAATAACGGGTGTATAGTTTATTAGTGATTCCAGCTCTCCAGTTCTTTTAGAAATATAGTGTGAAAATATTTGGAACTGAAAAGGGATGTAACATCAAAAAGTAAGAAGAAAAAAAATAAAAAACAAAGTCAACAGTACATCCAGCATATTGTAAAGTCTCCGTGAATATCGGTAGGACCCAGGACTCAGTCCACTCAGGTCTTGTAGTAAATTAAGGCAATCACAGGCATCTAACCAATTTAATAAAAGGCAAAGGCTTACATAATTACCATCAGCTTCACGATGAGCCAGTTGATCTAAAGATCTAGCTCCAGCATGTTCTTTTGTAATATGATGTGATGATCACCATCTAGAAGGACATAAACAGTAAATAAACTTTGTCTCTTCAGGCTATATTGCCTCAATTTTCATGTTTTAGCTGCTGAAGGTCTGTGAATTGAAGTTTTCTTAGGGGGAGGCGTTTTAGTGACATCGCTCCTTGTTCTATGTTTGGTGGCTGGTGAAAGTCTTTTCCCCTGTAACTCAGTATTGCTGGAATCGTTTGTTGTGATGGGCTTTGGTGGTGGTATGTCTAGTTTGTTGCAGAAAGAGATGATATCTGATATCTGAGAACATTCATAATTTTTCCCGTTTGTAATCACTTGGACTTGTACTGGAAAACCCCACCTATAGGGGATATTCAGTGATCTGAGATGTTGTGTCAGGGTTGCAAATTCCCTTCTTCTTTGCAGGGTCATTATAGATAAGTTGGCAAAAAACTTTATCGTAGCTCCTTGATAAGTAAAGTTCTGTTGCTTGCGTGCTTGTTGCAGAATGAGTTCTTTCTCCTGGTATTTAGTAAAACCGATAACAACGTCTCTGGGGGGACTAGTTTCTGGTGGCTTTGGTTTTAACGAGCGATGCGCTCTTTCCATTTGTATTGCTGTGGTGTCAGGGTGATCTCCCTCCAAAAGAGATCTGAATAAGCCATCCAGATAATTTCTCAGATGTGGCCCTAGTACCGTTTCAGGTATTCCTTTAATCCTTATATTGTTGCGACGAGTTCTGTTCTCAATTTCGTCCAATTTGGTTTCTAGATCTAATATATGCTTCTGTTGAGAACGTACTTTATTTGACATGTTAAGCATTTCTGCTGTCATGTCTTCTCTGTCTCCTTCCAGAGTATCTACTCTGCTTCCTAGGTCTGTAATTTCCTTTTTAAGTTCTGCACACTCTTCCTTTATACAGGATTTTACCTGGTTTATGAGTGATTCCATTGCCTTATATGTAATGGGGCCTTCTGTAGCAGACCCCCCTACATTATGTATATTCTGAGACATAGTGCAGCTTTCTTCCTGAGCCTTGTCTGTATTAGAATCTAGTGTATCCTCAGTGGCTTTCTGTTTATCTATGGGTTTGAAGAAGGTATTAACATTACTGGTAGAGGTTTTGTTATTTTTATCCAGTTTGGTTAATCTTCTAGTTGCCATCTCAAGTTAGTCATGTATTGGAAAGATATCATGGGCTTTTATGATGAGTAGTACATTGCTACAGTCACCTTTAATAAACAGCACCTTCTCTGTTTTCTCTCTAAAGTACTTATAGAATAAGTCACTTGTAGCTGTAAATCCTGTTGCTGTTTACATCATATTCTGCATCTATCCATTTTATTGTAAAGCTGTGCTATTGTTCCTGCAATACACCCACGTGGGGATGTGAAAAAGTGATCTTAATTAATAGCCTTTTGTATGTTCATTGCTTATACTAATTGTGCATATGATGTTTGTTCAGTGAGCTTTAGGTAATCTCACAGCCAGATTAACTTATCTGCATAATATGTCCCTTTCACAATTATAATATAAGCCTTAAAGATCTATAGTGCCGTTTATTTAATCACTGCCTCCTTATAGACATATTTTTCATGACTGTAAGCCCCAATAGCAACGTTTATGATGTGAAGGTTAGTTGCTGCTTGTTACCTTGATGCCGTGGATCTCTAGGCATGTTTGGCTCCTTGCGATGTTATCGCGCCTTTGCTCTTCCCCAGCATCAGACTCCACGCTGCTTCAGATCGCAGGCGTGCTGTGTGCGCTCTGTGTAGGCCGCGTCACTTGCGGCGTTAAAAATGAGAGTTCAGGTCATCGGATAGTACCGATGTGTAGAGCGGGTGACTCCTGTGTTGTTGTCCCTTCTCTCAAGTCGTTTTAGGCGTCCGGTCTTGTCGGGATTGTGCCTTACTCCTCATCACTTTCAAGGAGCTCAGTAAGGTGCGGCCATCTTAGATGGCGTTCCGGCTCCGCCCCCCAGATGCTGGTACTTTTGAGGGATGACTCCCTCCAGCTGATTGTGCCAATTTAATCTTCTTTGGGCAAGTGGAGCTGATGTGGCCCACTTTGTTGCAAGCAAAACACCTGCGGGTATCCCCCTGCCCAGGTGCAGCACTCGTCCCTCTGTTCCCAGAGGGAACAGACACACTAAATAAAGGCACAACTGGCTTGGTAAAGGGGGGTTGTGGAACAGTTCCTTTCCAGGTGGATGCCCCCTTCACAAAAGCTTTTCTCCCATTCACCGGTGACCTGTTGGCTGTGTAAAAATATACCAGCTCAAACGCCTCCAGTGCGTAAGCACCCCTCTTTTTCGACATGTCATACAGGCCCATTTATCAAGCTCCGTATGGAGCTTGAAGGGTCGTGTTTCTGGCGAGTCTTCAGACTCGCCAGAAACACAAGTTATGAAGCAGCGGTCTAAAGACCGCTGCTCCATAACCCTGTCTGCCTGCTCTGAGCAGACGGACAGAAATCGCCGGAAATCAACCCGATCGAATACGATCAGGTTGATTGACACCTCCCTGCTGGCGGCCGATTGGCCACGAGTCAGCAGGGGGCGGCGTTGCACCAGCAGCTCTTGTGAGCTGCTGGTGCAATGTTAAATACGGAGAGCGTATTTCTCTCCGCATTTAGCGAGGTCTTGCGGACCTGATCCACAGTGTCGGATCAGGTCCGCAAGCCCTTTGATAAATGGGCCCCATAAAGTTCAGAGTCTTTTGGCTGATATTATAGAACACCTTATAACTTCTGTTTTGCATATTCAGCGCATACACCTATATAAGCAATTTCCCAGTGACATCATGAGAATTAGTTTGGTACCAAATATGAGATGGTTGTCATATTTTCATTATCTAGTGTCATAATTTGTTTAAAAGCATGTCACAAGTTGTACTAAATTGACCTGATCTAGCTCTTGCTAGAGGGCACTGCTTTTTGTCTGTTGTGCTGACATTTTTACTTGCTTGATGCATCAATAGATACGCAATAACATTTGGTGAAGTGGAACTTAGAAACTTTTTATTAGGGGTTCTGGCTTATCTAAGGGAAAACACAGCAACACATTTCTTCTGAAAAAACAAATGTTTTTAGCACACAAGCTAAAGAAAATTAACCCATTATCATCTAAATCATGAAGTATTCATGACAAAAGCCCTTCCCTGTTCAAGGATGCAATTTCCATGAAGTTTGGTGTGGAAGAATTTGAGTAGCCTGTACAGAGCCCAGACCCCAACTCTATTGAACACCTTAAAAATCAATTGGAAATCTGATTGTGAGCCTGCTCTCTCATTCAACATCAGTGCCTGACCTCATAAATGTTCTTTTGGCTGAATGGGCACAAATTCCCTCAGACACACTCCAAAATCCTCTGCAAAGCCTACCCTGAAGAATGGCAGGCTGTTATAGCCATAAAGGGGCAAATGTGTTTCACATCCCAACGATTCACAGACCCCAATATAAAATACTTGAAAATTTCAGCAGATGTCATGGAGGTTTTAGGGCTAGATTCCTCTGGAAATGCATTGTGTTCAGTAGTCTGGGCAAATTTGGCACCAGTTTGGACTCCCTTTCTATGAACCTTCATTTGTTAGTGTAAGTATTGCTTTTCTTTACTGTATTTTATTTAATGAAAACTGTTATTGTTCAATTAAGAAAGGTTATGTATGTAATATTTGGTTCTATTCCAAACAGTTCTGTGTGGATGCGTAGAAACAGAAATATTGTTTTGGAAGTATTTTCTGTGAATATAGTTGAACATATTTGTTTGTTTAATTGCAATTAAGAGCTGTCTTTTTTGTGTTGTTGAATATGAATATAAGACAAAGCTGTTGTTTTCTGTGACCCCCTCAATGATTTCACCTTCGGGTTGCTTTGAGTAACATTCAGAGTTAAATGAATTATACAAATTTTTAGAATATTTTCATAGCATATGACCTTTTCTGGACTTCACAATGCTTAGGTATACCAGTTGTGGAAGGCAGCTCTACAAGTGTAAGTGCCTGAGCCTGTTGTAAGATGAAAGTAGAAAGGTTATGATAAAAGAAGGCCTTAGACCAAGATTCCTTCAGTCCAACCACCATGACAAATGTTTTTTAGTATCTGGAAATTAAATATGACAGGTCTTTTCTGAATGAAATACAGCTACAGAGGTCTGATGCTTAACCTGCAGTATCATGATATGTACATTCTGGAAGAAAATATTTATTAATGTTTGTCTTGACCCCAGAAAGAAAAATTATTTGTCTAGTTGGGTACAAAGCAATTTTGATAAATTTTGAGAAAATTGAACACCTACCATATCCTCTACCCTTGAACCCACATGACCCTTATAACTTAGAAGATCTTCTCTAGATTAGGTGACTGAAATAATCATTTGCAAATTATAGAGTCTAGGTCTTTGCCAAACAATTGTTTTCAAAGGGACTATTAAAGGGGTTATATGTATATATTGTGTCTACTTGATTCCCAATGTTTCAGCTACAACTTTTAAAAAAAATGTTGAACCATTAAACATACTTTCAAAATCTTAATAAGCCTCCATCATACAAAATGAAAATGAAACAAAACATCCGTTTATCATATAAACAATGTGATGGAGCTGCTAAAACATAGACTTGTGTTGTCATTCAAAATATAAAAGTTATTAGATTCACATGGAATACAAAGTTAAAATGAGTATGGACATGCCAGGCACGACTTACACATTTTGGCCCTGACAGCCTTAATCATAGACAAATGTGCCACCATTACCTATTGGGTTTTTAAACACCGCTATGCATTCTAATTGGTTAATTGGGCATCCATACTTAACAAATGACGTTTTGAAGTTAAAGCGACCTACATGTATATGAAATATATATTAGGTTATTAATTACTCCTGTATGTTCCTGTATGTTAGATGTGTTTAAGACTTGGATGTTTAACAGGGAAACTATAGATCCATATCTATGTTAATTCCTATTTAACTAAGGTAGAGTAGAGGGAGAGTCACTAGTTTCGATTTTGTTCCTTTAGGAGTCATACAACTTTTAAAAATGTTTACACAAATTCTAAAGGGCACACAAACAGGGTAACAGCATGCTTCATTGTAGCTAGCAGGGCCGCCATCAGGGGGTGACAGGGGCAACTCCTGTCAGGGGCCCAATGGGCTAGGGGGGGGCCCCATGAGGCAAGAACTACATTTTTTTTTTTTTTTTTCTAATTTTGGCAGCCACCAGTGGGTACTACAGCAGAGTGTTAATTGAGCATGGGGAATCTTATTACAAAGAGTAAAGTATTAGCATTTGAGAGGATTGCTGAGTGTGCACTAAACCACTATGCACAGTGTGAGACAGACTTGGCACTTTGTTTGTACAGTGTGTGCCTGAGTCAGTTGGCTGATCACTTTCATTTGCAGAGGAGGTAGGAATTACTTAGCAAATGTTTTTTATTTCTTTGTGCAATTTAAGATTGTAACTTCAGTGTGGTAGTTGTTGTATGGTGGGCCAGGGGTCCATAAAAACACATTTTTTTAGCAGCAGTGTATTTATGATTATTTGACAAAGCTGTAGAAATTCTATATTTAAAACCATGCAGAAATGTTTCCTCCTCAATACACAAATGATATATATTACATTTCAGTTTACTGCCCCTTTATGCAAGGACTTTCCAGATACACTGAGGCATTTTATCTAAGATTTTTACATCTGCATAACATGTTATACTCTCAGACTAAGATTGCTCAGTGTTTGAAATGAGACAGGTTAACTTAAAACTGTTCAGTTTACACTACAGCTGACTTAATTTTGAAATGCATACCAACAAGCTTAAATCCTGCATTTAACCTGATCTAATGGTATGAGTACCACAGCTTATGGTTCCACCAAGACCATATAGAGTACAGCATTTTCAAAATCCACAAGTACAGCTGACAGATGGGAACATTTGTACACTATATTTGAAGTGGTGCTCTTGGTTGGGAAAAATATCAGACAAACATATGTCAACCTTCTAAAAGTACTTTTCTTCATCTAGCCATCTACCCAGCTCATTAATGTACAATTTTGAATTCACAGAATTATTTTTGTTTGCACATTTACAAATATGATTCTTTAAAAAGTGATCTCTTAATTTCTGCATTTTTTTTATCATGCATGTCACACACTGTGGATTTAAGGGGATGCAAGGTGCATAAATGTTTCCTCCTGTGAGTGTTTCTGTGGGTGTCTGTGTTTATGTCTTTGTGCTTTGGTTTGTGTCTCTATGAGTGTGTATGTATTTTTTTTCTGTGGGTCTCTCTGTAAGGGTGGGTGTGTATGTCTTTGTGCATTTTCTGTGGATGTCTGTGAGGGTGTGTGCATATGTCTTTTAGCTTTTTCTATGGGTGTCTCTGTGAGGGTGGGCATGTGTTTGTCTTTGTGTATTTTCTCTGGATGCCTCTGTGAGGGTGGGTGTGTATGCCTGTGTTTTCTGTGGATGTCTCTGTGAGGGTGTGTGTGTGTGTGTGTGTGTGTATGTATGTCTGTGTTTTCTGTGGGTGTCTCTGTGAGGATGTGTGTATGTCTTTGTGTGTTTTCTGTGGATGTCTCAGTCAGGGTGTGTGTATGTATGTCTTTCTATGTTTTATGTGGTTGTCTCTCTGTGTGTGTATGTCTTTGTGTGTTTTCTGAGTCTGTCTCTGTTGGTGTTTCCTTGGGTGTATGTGCAAGCTTGAGTTTGTGTGTGTGTGTGTGTGTCCATTGTCTGTTCCTTTTTAGGGCTTTTGACCTTACTACTGATTATTCACATCTTTCTACAGACTTTGAGACTAATGAGACCTTTCTGGAAGTCACTAATCTACCATTTACCCTTTAAATTATTGTTTAGGCAGTTCAGGGCCCTTCCTTTCAGCCACTGCATGCTGTTGTCATCATTTATTTGGCATCTTCCTTTACAAAAAGATAATCAGAACTCCATATTTTGTTTTCTAAATCTCCTTTTTTTACAAAACTGTAGTTTACCTCATTACTTGTCAGGTCAATGTAAACAAGTAAGTACTGAGTGTCTGTTTGGTTGTCTGTGTCTGAGTTTCTTTGCGTGTCTGCTAGAGTGTCTATATGTGAATCCTTATGTGTGAGTGTGTGTTTCAGTGTATAAACAATATGAAAATATCCCAGCGCCTACTAGAACCTTATCGGCCTAGGGGGGTGATACCTAGTTATCACCTGGAGAAATAGTAAATAGGAGGTAAATCCCAGGCGCCAATATATGGCTAAGGTTTAAAGTGTTAAAAATGTTTATTACAGCTCGTCATATAATGTTAAAATGTAGTTAAATTACAAGGCTAAAAAAGCATGGATCCACGCTATACAATAAAAGATAATAATGGTAGAAAATAACAGTATACAATAGGACAATTGGACATAGAACAGTATAAACAATAGTGCTATACAGTGACTTGGTGCAATACTCCAAGTGAGCTAAAACTGGGGTGTTGACGTCAGGGGTTGCAATAAGAAAGGCCAATACAAACAGTGAAAAAATCCATCAGAAAATCAAAAATCAAATATCAAGATAAAAAATAGTGTCCAATGGGAAGTTAACGTCCAAAGTGGAAAAAATGTGTATCCTTAAAAAGTCAGTGCGAGAGGTAGTCAGTACGTGAGAAAATTTCAAAATTTTCAAAATTTTAACCTTGATCCAAAATAAATCCGATGCGATGCTCCTATTTAGTGTGCTTCCGAAAAAGGTAGAAAAAATATAGAAAAAATATAGAAAAAATATAGAATATTAGTGTAGGTGTGGCCAGCCTGGAGTGGCTGGAGTGGTGAAGGTGAGAGCACACTCAATGACACAGTGCAGACAATTCCAAAAATAAAAATATAAATAAAAAAATTCAAAATTCAGGGGGAAAAAAAAAAATATATATATATATAAAACCTGTGGAGAGAAAGATAAAAACAATGTGTAGAATGATCACAATATGTTCCTCAAATGAAATAAGGCTTACCAGTGTTGTCTACGCGTTTCGGCCTTCTCTGGGCCTTTATCAAGACTGGTGTGTGTTGCTTACTGATGGCCTTATATAGGGGATGTGTAATTACAACCGGAAGTGCTTTGGTTTAGCCACTTCCGGTTTGGCGATTTCTGTATTTCTCACAAAATAAGTCTAATATGTTATTCCTTAACATAGTTGGTACATCAAAAGTTGCTGCTGTATTCTATTACTAGTATTTTGAGGGGTCTTTGTTTATGATTTCTATATGTTTGTAAGTACGCTATATTTGTTAGTGATGTCACTTCCGGTTTGGGCACTTCCGGTTTGACGATTTTCATTTCTGTATTTCTCACAAAATAAGTCTAATATGTTATTCCTTAACATAGTTGGTACATCAAAAGTTGCTACTGTATTCTATTGCTAGTATTTTGAGGGGTCTTTGTTTATGATTTATATATGTTTGTAAGTACGCTATATTTGTTAGTGATGTCACTTCCGGTTTGGGCACTTCCGGTTTGACGATTTTCATTTTTATCAGAAATAATAAAACTGGATCAGATAGGTTATTTCTTATCATAACTAATATATTAGAGATTGCTGTTTTGTGTTATTAGTATTTCAAAGGTCTTTATTTATGCTTTATCTCATGTGTGTAAATACGCCGTGTTTGTTTGTGACGTCACTTCCGGTTTAGCTATATCCGGTTTGACGTTATTTGTATTGGTCATGAAAAGTTAATAAATAAATTAGTCTGCTAGTCTTTTTATTATTATTGTTATTATGGCAATTGATAGATAGATAAATGCTTTGGTTAAGTTTGTAATATTTGAAAGATCAATGTTTATGATCTATCGTTTGTGTTTAAATCCTCCTTATTATCTATGGCGTCACTTCCTATTGTCAATATATTTATTAAAAGTATGACATAAATAAATTCCAGTGTACATGATAAGTGTTTCTTTCAAATCATTTATGCGCTAAATTTATCCCTAGGGAGTTGGCGATGAGCCTTTCATGATCAGTGTATTTTATAACTTATATTCAAGTTATGTTCTGATCTGGGGACTAATATATAAATGGATTGAGTAATATCTCCATAAAGGGTTGGAGCAAAAGGGTAAAGGGTTAAACACCAAATAGTTCAGATATTTAGAATAGTTTCAGTCTTGTGTATTATGTGTAATCCCTCATAAGGATGAATGTTATTTGAATTAATTAATATGAAAATAAAATGAATAAAAATAGAAATTAACCATATGTATATATAAAAAGATAAACTGGACTTTTATGCTTATAGTATATTTTGATTATATTTTAAATATAGTGTTCTCGGTATGATTAATATCGCTGAATCATCATTTCGGGGGTGTGGTCTTGGGGAAAAGATGTTCTTTGTTTATTGGATCTCAGAGATATGATTGGTTAACGAAATTTTTAATACCAGTATACTGGATAGAATATGCTGGATTGAGTGTTGGTCAGGTATGAAAATGTTCCAATCTTTTGAGAATGTGTGCTATTTCTAGCTATTTTCATAGACTGAAGTATAAACTTATGTGCGATGCTGGTTGAAATATCAACGTGATCAAATTGGCTGAGCTTGCAGGGAAAGCAGATTTTGTTAGCGTATCTTTGTATTTACATAAAATATTGCTAATTGTTTTCAGGGACTGTAGGAGGAATGAAAATAATAAAAGGAGGCCTGGTGTCTAGTGTATGGCTCGGTTTCTTATAGTTGGTTGAGGGATTTGATTACATCAAATTGCGTTAGCTTGAATTTTGGAACTTCATATAGAAGACTGTTGTTATTCTTAATATAAATTGATTCCATATGGAGACCAGTGCCTTAGAGAAGGAGATTGAGGGGTAAGGATTATAGTGAGGTTGGGGTTTTTAGTAGATAGTTTCTGGTAAAAGCTTCTGTGCTTTTAGATCAACAGAGTTTATCTCCTTCTTTATGGAGAGAAGTACCTTTGTAATGGGCAATCAGACTTAGGGAAAAATAGTGAAGAGTCAGCCTTAGGGAAAAGTACCCCGAGGGGAGAGGATCGTTTTGTGGGTGTAGAGATGTTATATCATATTAAATAAATGAGAGAGGTCTTCTTTATTGTTTAACCCCTTGGGGTACAGACAGTCCAGGTTGAAGATCCACTTTGACTCAGCGGTTAGTAATTTTTTTGTGTAATTGCCGCCTCTCCAATCTTTTCGTACCTTCTTTATGCCCATATATGTCAAGTCCTTTATATTTCCCTTGTGTTTGCTTGTAAAGTGTCTGTATAAAGCGGTATCCATGTTTAGTTTTTCAATAAGTCGTAAATGTTCACGTATCCTTTCTCTCAAGGACCTCGAGGTTTGGCCCACGTATTGTAGACCACATGAACATTGCAGTATGTAAATCACTCCGCTGTCCTGACATCTGATCAGTTCATGTATTTTGTATCTTTCTTTTGTGTTGAAACTGTAAAATGTGTTGGATTTAATACCGTTTTTGCATGCTTTACAAGATCCACAAGGGAAGAAGCCTTTCACTTCTTTTCCGAATGTGTCTCTGATACCCAGATACTTCTTTTTTTCTATACTGGGAGCGAGTATATTCTGTAAGTTCCTGGTTTTCCTGTATACAAATTTGGGTCTTTCTGGAATTTTTTCACCAATCAGTTCATCTTCTTTTAAAATTGACCAGTGTTTTTGAAATATTTTTTCGATGATGCTCTTATTCTCGCTGTATTCTGTAATCATTAATATATTGAGGGAGTCGTCTTCTGTCCGTGGTGTTTTTTCTTTATATTTCAAAAGTTCATTTCTATCGATGTTGTTTACTTCTTCGCTTTTCTGTTCCAATAGACTCTCCTTGTAACCTCTCTCCAGGAACTTTGTTTTGATGATTTTGGCTTGTTGATTCCATTTTTCTTCTGTCAAGCAGTTCTTCTTAATCCTTACCAGTTGTCCTTTCGGTATGTTCTCCTTCCAATTTCTATGGTGACAGCTCATGTTGTGAATGTATGTATTACTGTCTACTGCTTTGAAGTGGGTAGAGGTTTCAATCTTACCATCTGTGACCTCTATTTTTAGATCCAGGAAGATGAGTTCGGTTTTACTCCATGAGTGAGTGAATTTCAGACTGTTGGTGCTTCTGTTCATGACTTCAATGGTGTAGTTCAGGTCCTCCTGGGTCCCTTTCCAGATGATAATGATGTCATCTATATAGCGGCGATAGAGGACCAGGTCCGCGCCTGCCGGGCATGAGTCCCAGAAGATGTTTTCCCATTTTCCCATGAATAGGTTTGCATAGCTGGGCGCGAACCTGGTCCCCATCGCCGTACCGCAAATCTGTTGGTAAAAGTTTCCATCATCATGGAAGTAATTGTGGGTCAAGATGTATTTGATTCCATCCAAAATGAAGTCTTTCTGGGCCTCTGGTATTTCTGGATCTTTATCAAGGAAGAATTTTACTGCTTCTAGTCCTTCCTCATGGGGGATGCATGTATATAGTGACATCACGTCACATGTTGCTAAAATATAGCCGTCTTCCCATGGGGTTTCTTGTAAGAGATGTAATATCTGGGTAGAGTCCTTGAGGTATGAGGGCAATTGTTTCACATATCTCTGGAGGTTAAGATCAATGTATTCAGATAGGTTGCTGCTCAAAGAGCCGATGCCTGAAATAATCGGCCTACCTGGTGGTTTCTGTAAAGATTTATGAATCTTTGGCAGATGGTATAGTACCGGTGTGATTGGATAACTGATGTTGATGTAGTTATATTCCTTAGTGGTTAGTATTCCTTGTTCTTTGGCTGGATCCAATATTTGTAGTAATTCCTTTTTGTAAATCTCTACTGGATTTGAAGGTAGTTTTCGATATGTCTCTTGGTCATTCAGGATTCTAGAGTTTTCGGATTTGTAATCCCTTTTGTCCATGATGACGATCCCGCCCCCCTTATCAGCCGGTTTGATGATCAAGTTATGGTTTTCTTCCAAATTTTTTATGGTTGCCATTTGTTGTTTAGAGAGATTCTGCGTTCTTAGTCTCAGTTTCTTAGAGTGTAGATCTTTGATTTCTTTGCATACAATTGTTTCAAAGGCCTCTATGGCTACTCCTTTGCTGTTTGTGGGGTTAAATGTAGACTTAGGTTTCAAGTCTGTGTGTCTGTAGGCATCATCGTGTTCGTATGATTTATATACGGTTCTCTCGATTGCTGATTTGGCGAAGAATCTCTTTAATGTCAACTTTCGTATAAATTCTTTGGTGTTGATGAAGGTTTGGAACTTGTCCAGGCTTCTACTTGGAGCAAATGAGAGGCCCAGCCTCAATATGGAGTTTTCTTCCTTGGTTAATGTGTGAGAACTAAGGTTAAATATACCCTTGTTGTCTTCCATTGTGGTTACCTCATCTTTGTTTTTATTTCTTTTGTTTACTTTTGCTCCTCCTCGTCTTCCTCGATGTTTCTTCTTCTTGTTGGTATCATCAGTCTTTATGGACCTATCTCTCTCTGTTGTTTGGCAGATCTGTCTCTCTCCCTGTTGTGGGGGTGATCTGGTCCTAAAAAAGACGATGATGATGGTGTGTTTGTAGTAGATATTGATATAAGGTGATCTTTGTGTTGATCCTTATATGGCTCCATTTTCCTGGGGCGTTGTTGGATTTTCCATTCATCCTTCTTATCATCCTCAATATTTTTGTAAGGGATCTGTCCTTCTTTCCTCTTTGGTGTTTTGTGCGCATTGTTTTGGTAAAATTCGTCCCTTTTGTTATATCTTTCAAAAGGTGCGTTTGCTCTATAGATCCCATAGTTGGGTCTAGATTCGTTCTGTCTATGATGGTTCGATCCCCTCTCGTAGTAATGTCCTCTCGATGAGTCTTGGTGTAGGTACTCTCCCCTATTTTCTGGGTACTCTGGTCTTCTGTTTTGGGTATAATCCCATCTGTTATACCCAGTATCTCTCCTTCTCTCAGGTCTGTATTCCTCCCTATGTCTAAAATCCCTTTCATCCTCATAGTCCCTTCGGTAGTTATTGTTTTGCCACCTGTTATCATAATAAGATCTGAACCTATTGTTCATATAGGGTGTTTGGGTATAGTAATTTGGTCGTGTAAATCGTCTTCGATATGGTGTGTATTGTTCCTGATTTTTGGGTCCATGGTGTCTCTTTGTTTGTTTTTTATATTCGTAGTTATAGTCTAAGTCCTGTGTGTGTTCATTAGTGTATTCTACGGGCGTAGTTTTGTTTATTATATCTCCCTCTGTATTAATATCTGTAGTTTCTGTTGTCGCAGTATTCGTGTGTTCCTCAACAGTTATTTCCTTACTTTCCAGTTCTCTCAGGAGTTTTTTTGTCTTTTTTTGAATAACTTCATCTCTGATTTTTTTCACTTTTTTAAAAAGGTTATCTTTTTTTTAAAATATCAATAGACTCTTGTCCAGAGTGTTCCAAATTAATTAGAATTTCTTCATTCTCTTTAATTTTAGAATCCATGTCACGTGCCAGGGATTCTCTATATTCTATAATTAGTTTTATCAGATGTCTTGATGTGTTTATCAAGACTAATTTCCATTTATCAGAGATGGAATCAGATAGAGGGAAAGCGCATTCCTTATGTGTCATGAGGCCTTTGGGGATGATATCTAATTCTAAGCATTTTTTGAGAAAAGAAATTTCAGCTTTATATTTAACCTCTGAAATTAATAATTTTTCTAATTCTCTAAAGATGGACTGTATGTCTATAGTGTCATCCTCATCTATTTCAATGCTGATTAATTTGGTCTGTTTGTTCACATCAATGCATACATCCTGTCTAAGTGCAGCTAGAGATTCCATGGTACGAAATATAGAATAACAATATAGAGGCTGCTGGAATATAACTAGGAGTGGCTACAGTGGTAAACAATATGAAAATATCCCAGCGCCTACTAGAACCTTATCGGCCTAGGGGGGTGATACCTAGTTATCACCTGGAGAAATAGTAAATAGGAGGTAAATCCCAGGCGCCAATATATGGCTAAGGTTTAAAGTGTTAAAAATGTTTATTACAGCTCGTCATATAATGTTAAAATGTAGTTAAATTACAAGGCTAAAAAAGCATGGATCCACGCTATACAATAAAAGATAATAATGGTAGAAAATAACAGTATACAATAGGACAATTGGACATAGAACAGTATAAACAATAGTGCTATACAGTGACTTGGTGCAATACTCCAAGTGAGCTAAAACTGGGGTGTTGACGTCAGGGGTTGCAATAAGAAAGGCCAATACAAACAGTGAAAAAATCCATCAGAAAATCAAAAATCAAATATCAAGATAAAAAATAGTGTCCAATGGGAAGTTAACGTCCAAAGTGGAAAAAATGTGTATCCTTAAAAAGTCAGTGCGAGAGGTAGTCAGTACGTGAGAAAATTTCAAAATTTTCAAAATTTTAACCTTGATCAAAAAAATAAATCCGATGCGATGCTCCTATTTAGTGTGCTTCCGAAAAAGGTAGAAAAAATATAGAAAAAATATAGAAAAAATATAGAATATTAGTGTAGGTGTGGCCAGCCTGGAGTGGCTGGAGTGGTGAAGGTGAGAGCACACTCAATGACACAGTGCAGACAATTCCAAAAATAAAAATATAAATAAAAAAATTCAAAATTCAGGGGGAAAAAAAAATATATATATATATATAAAACCTGTGGAGAGAAAGATAAAAACAATGTGTAGAATGATCACAATATGTTCCTCAAATGAAATAAGGCTTACCAGTGTTGTCTACGCGTTTCGGCCTTCTCTGGGCCTTTATCAAGACTGGTGTGTGTTGCTTACTGATGGCCTTATATAGGGGATGTGTAATTACAACCGGAAGTGCTTTGGTTTAGCCACTTCCGGTTTGGCGATTTCTGTATTTCTCACAAAATAAGTCTAATATGTTATTCCTTAACATAGTTGGTACATCAAAAGTTGCTGCTGTATTCTATTACTAGTATTTTGAGGGGTCTTTGTTTATGATTTCTATATGTTTGTAAGTATGCTATATTTGTTAGTGATGTCACTTCCGGTTTGGGCACTTCCGGTTTGACGATTTTCATTTCTGTATTTCTCACAAAATAAGTCTAATATGTTATTCCTTAACATAGTTGGTACATCAAAAGTTGCTACTGTATTCTATTGCTAGTATTTTGAGGGGTCTTTGTTTATGATTTATATATGTTTGTAAGTACGCTATATTTGTTAGTGATGTCACTTCCGGTTTGGGCACTTCCGGTTTGACGATTTTCATTTTTATCAGAAATAATAAAACTGGATCAGATAGGTTATTTCTTATCATAACTAATATATTAGAGATTGCTGTTTTGTGTTATTAGTATTTCAAAGGTCTTTATTTATGCTTTATCTCATGTGTGTAAATACGCCGTGTTTGTTTGTGACGTCACTTCCGGTTTAGCTATATCCGGTTTGACGTTATTTGTATTGGTCATGAAAAGTTAATAAATAAATTAGTCTGCTAGTCTTTTTATTATTATTGTTATTATGGCAATTGATAGATAGATAAATGCTTTGGTTAAGTTTGTAATATTTGAAAGATCAATGTTTATGATCTATTGTTTGTGTTTAAATCCTCCTTATTATCTATGGCGTCACTTCCTATTGTCAATATGTTTATTAAAAGTATGACATAAATAAATTCCAGTGTACATGATAAGTGTTTCTTTCGAATCATTTATGCGCTAAATTTATCCCTAGGGAGTTGGCGATGAGCCTTTCATGATCAGTGTATTTTATAACTTATATTCAAGTTATGTTCTGATCTGGGGACTAATTTATAAATGGATTGAGTAATATCTCCATAAAGGGTTGGAGCAAAAGGGTAAAGGGTTAAACACCAAATAGTTCAGATATTTAGAATAGTTTCAGTCTTGTGTATTATGTGTAATCCCTCATAAGGATGAATGTTATTTGAATTAATTAATATGAAAATAAAATGAATAAAAATAGAAATTAACCATATGTATATATAAAAAGATAAACTGGACTTTTATGCTTATAGTATATTTTGATTATATTTTAAATATAGTGTTCTCGGTATGATTAATATCGCTGAATCATCATTTCGGGGGTGTGGTCTTGGGGAAAAGATGTTCTTTGTTTATTGGATCTCAGAGATATGATTGGTTAACGAAAATGTTCCAATCTTTTGAGAATGTGTGCTATTTCTAGCTATTTTCATAGACTAAGTTTATACTTCAGTCTATGAAAATAGCTAGAAATAGCACACATTCTCAAAAGATTGGAACATTTTCATACCTGACCAACACTCAATCCAGCATATTCTATCCAGTATACTGGTATTAAAAATTTCGTTAACCAATCATATCTCTGAGATCCAATAAACAAAGAACATCTTTTCCCCAAGACCACACCCCCGAAATGATGATTCAGCGATATTAATCATACCGAGAACACTATATTTAAAATATAATCAAAATATACTATAAGCATAAAAGTCCAGTTTATCTTTTTATATATACATATGGTTAATTTCTATTTTTATTCATTTTATTTTCATATTAATTAATTCAAATAACATTCATCCTTATGAGGGATTACACATAATACACAAGACTGAAACTATTCTAAATATCTGAACTATTTGGTGTTTAACCCTTTACCCTTTTGCTCCAACCCTTTATGGAGATATTACTCAATCCATTTATATATTAGTCCCCAGATCAGAACATAACTTGAATATAAGTTATAAAATACACTGATCATGAAAGGCTCATCGCCAACTCCCTAGGGATAAATTTAGCGCATAAATGATTCGAAAGAAACACTTATCATGTACACTGGAATTTATTTATGTCATACTTTTAATAAACATATTGACAATAGGAAGTGACGCCATAGATAATAAGGAGGATTTAAACACAAACGATAGATCATAAACATTGATCTTTCAAATATTACAAACTTAACCAAAGCATTTATCTATCTATCAATTGCCATAATAACAATAATAATAAAAAGGCTAGCAGACTAATTTATTTATTAACTTTTCATGACCAATACAAATAACGTCAAACCGGATATAGCTAAACCGGAAGTGACGTCACAAACAAACACGGCGTATTTACACACATGAGATAAAGCATAAATAAAGACCTTTGAAATACTAATAACACAAAACAGCAATCTCTAATATATTAGTTATGATAAGAAATAACCTATCTGATCCAGTTTTATTATTTCTGATAAAAATGAAAATCGTCAAACCGGAAGTGCCCAAACCGGAAGTGACATCACTAACAAATATAGCGTACTTACAAACATATATAAATCATAAACAAAGACCCCTCAAAATACTAGCAATAGAATACAGTAGCAACTTTTGATGTACCAACTATGTTAAGGAATAACATATTAGACTTATTTTGTGAGAAATACAGAAATGAAAATCGTCAAACCGGAAGTGCCCAAACCGGAAGTGACATCACTAACAAATATAGCGTACTTACAAACATATAGAAATCATAAACAAAGACCCCTCAAAATACTAGTAATAGAATACAGCAGCAACTTTTGATGTACCAACTATGTTAAGGAATAACATATTAGACTTATTTTGTGAGAAATACAGAAATCGCCAAACCGGAAGTGGCTAAACCAAAGCACTTCCGGTTGTAATTACACATCCCCTATATAAGGCCATCAGTAAGTAACACACACCAGTCTTGATAAAGGCCCAGAGAAGGCCGAAACGCGTAGACAACACTGGTAAGCCTTATTTCATTTGAGGAACATATTGTGATCATTCTACACATTGTTTTTATCTTTCTCTCCACAGGTTTTATATATATATATATATATTTTTTTCCCCCTGAATTTTGAATTTTTTTATTTATATTTTTATTTTTGGAATTGTCTGCACTGTGTCATTGAGTGTGCTCTCACCTTCACCACTCCAGCCACTCCAGGCTGGCCACACCTACACTAATATTCTATATTTTTTCTATATTTTTTCTATATTTTTTCTACCTTTTTCGGAAGCACACTAAATAGGAGCATCGCATCGGATTTATTTTGGATCAAGGTTAAAATTTTGAAAATTTTGAAATTTTCTCACGTACTGACTACCTCTCGCACTGACTTTTTAAGGATACACATTTTTTCCACTTTGGACGTTAACTTCCCATTGGACACTATTTTTTATCTTGATATTTGATTTTTGATTTTCTGATGGATTTTTTCACTGTTTGTATTGGCCTTTCTTATTGCAACCCCTGACGTCAACACCCCAGTTTTAGCTCACTTGGAGTATTGCACCAAGTCACTGTATAGCACTATTGTTTATACTGTTCTATGTCCAATTGTCCTATTGTATACTGTTATTTTCTACCATTATTATCTTTTATTGTATAGCGTGGATCCATGCTTTTTTAGCCTTGTAATTTAACTACATTTTAACATTATATGACGAGCTGTAATAAACATTTTTAACACTTTAAACCTTAGCCATATATTGGCGCCTGGGGTTTACCTCCTATTTGTGTTTCAGTGTATGATACTACCTTTACAACATTTCCAAGTTTAAATAGACACTTAAGATTAAAGTGCATATACGTTTTACTCACTTGGTCAAAAATTGCACAAGTCAAAGGAGGGGGGGGGGGGCTTATCAATGGTTAAGTCAGGGGCCCCAACATTTCTAGTGGCGGCCCTGGTAGCTAGTGATGGCCATAAAATACAAATACTACAATGCTTTAGCATATCCTATAAAAAGTATAGGTGACCACTCACTGCATGGCTTTCCCTACTGTTAGTAGCTATCTCAGTATGTCAATAGGATCTAGCCCAGTTAGCTAAAGGATATAGCTCCAAAATTTTGACTGACACTTCTTTCACTCTTTTTAAATTTCTTCTTATAAATACATAACAAGGAGGAGAACTAGGGAATTAATCTTTAGATTTTAATGAAAAATTAAACTTTACTACTGCCTTCAAGAGGATTATCGTCTGTCACATAAAGCATATGTCTAATGTACTTAATAAATGTAGGCAATATAGACATGTCAGATACAACAAATTGCTCTGAGGAACAAGATTCTTAATCATCTTCTTCCATATCAGAATAATAGGAATTGTCAGAGGCAGCTTGCTCAGAAATTGTAATAACCGTAGACTCCTGTGTCTGATCTACATCAACTACAAATAAATGTTTGGAACAGCTTGTAAATATTTTTTTATCATTCCACAGTGATTTGCTTTACAAGGCCGTACATTGGACTAATGACTATGGGAAAAAAACAAATAAACAAATACAATATAAATAAGCACTGGTCCATCATAACTAACTGATTTTGGAAAAAAAACATAGAACATGTGCCTGGAATTAAGTATGATTTTTTTTAATCTGAGCTGTAACAAGGTAATAAAGCTTTAGAGTGGCAGAGAACAGGGCTTACAGTGGTAATGAAACCACAGGCTCCTGGCAGAAAAAGTGGTATTTGAATGGATACTTTCTTTAAAGGGACATTAAACCCCAAGTTTTTCTTTCATGATTCAGATAGAACATACAGGGCTAGATTAGTGAAAGCAATATTTCGTGCACCACTTGCTAATATCAGCGCACACAAATGTGCACTGGTATAACGAGTTAGGACCTTGTGTTCGCATTGCATGGAAGCATTGCGCTCATGAGAATGCGCTACCATAGGCTCAAATGGGAGCCTCTTTCTCATGCAGTCAGACACGGCATATGTAAATATATATATGTATATGCTTATATACAGCACACAAAGTAAGTCCAGCACTCACTTACAAGCACTCAGCTAAGATTAAATGGCCAAATGGGACAAGCCCATGTACCACATCAAGGTCTCTCCCAAAACCAGGGTGCCTAAACAACCAAACAATGCAAGCTCTCAATCAAACAAACTGGGAACAAGTGAAGGGTGCACAGACTTATGTAATCACCCTAGAGACATACAAAACATAGAGGGGGACTGAACTCTCAGACTGGACTGGGTCCACATACCATTATCCTGCAACATGCGCAGCCCTGGGTGCTCAATAGCACTCTCAGGAAGCTGCACTGTCCCCAAAGTCCCAGGCAGTTAACCCCAGACAGGTCTGGGTGCAAGGCCCATAGGAAAAATGACAAAATAAATTAATACAACTGACAGAGGAAGTCCAGCACTCACTTACAAGCCCTCAGCTAAGATTAAAAGCAACAATGGAAGAGTTAATTATAGTAGCAATAACCAGCCACTTGTAATGGCAATAATTTAACACTCCACTTGTAATCTAGCCCTAACTGTTAGCTAAACTGATGGAACAATAATTAATACCAGAACTGTGACTGTCAAGACCTAATCTTACTTATTTACAGTGGATACACAGCAATATATAATTAATTGGCTTTTACATCCTAATTGGAATGTTGCAGCATTATATTTTAATTGGATTCCACTCTTGAGTTTGTGATGCAAGGAGAGGAGATGACATGAACAGATAAACAACTCCACTGTTCCCTTCTGCATCACAGTCAGACAAAAAGGGTTTCAATGTAAAACAAATAAACGTGGTGAGTTGGAATACTATCCCCCTAAGTAGTATGGCTTTTCATATGTGAATATAGCCTAGAAGATTACTTTTTAAGGGCTAGATTAAAAGTGGAACATTATTTAACGCTCCCGCTCAAGCATTAACTGCGCTAGAAGTAAGCTTTTTGTGCTCCTCGGGTTGCACTCATATTATTGAGTTGAAATATTTTTGCTTGCTTGCTAACCCAACAAGCACAAAAAACCGAACTTAGAATATTGCGGGAGTGTTCATGTATTCTTCCTTAGAAGCCAATGGAGAAAAAAACACCCTACTCATGCGCAAACCCGATTACATATTCTCATGTGCGCTAACCTGACATGAACATATCATAGTAACATAGTAGATGAGGTTGAAAAAAGACAGAAGTCCATCGAGTTCAACCTATACAAATCTAAAATATATACAAAAAGCTCCAGTTAAGCTTAAATAATCCCACTAAAAGGTGACCCATTTAATATCCATGAATTTTGTTTATAGACAGAAATGTATCCAAATAATTTTTAAATGTATCTAGGGTATTGGCATTCACTACCTCTTTGTTAATGAGTTCCACAATTTTATTGCTCTTACAGTGAAAAACGTTTCCGTTGCAGGAGATTAAGGGGCCTAGTTATCAAGCCGTCAACCTCAAATACGCTGGAATTCCGCAGCGTATTTGTGGCGAGGCTGATTCGCCTTAGTTATCAAAGGCTCGAGACCGGCAAAAGTAGAATTTTGTGACGTAAGCATCGTTCCGCCGGACTCAGTCCGACACAGATCGATTCTTACGTCACTCCAGATGTTCCGCACACAAGTGCGGCACATTCTCACTACTTTTGCTAGTTATCAAAAAACTAGCAGGTACGCTCGGCACTTTTACGGCCCAGCGTACCTGGTTTTCAATCCGCCACCCCTGGAGGCGGCGGATCCCATAGGAATCAATGGGAGTCTGACCATAGCGAAAGTACAAGTTCGCTGCTGACAGACATCCCATTGATTTCTATGGGAGCTGTCTGCACCTAACACCCTAACATGTACCCCCGAGTCTAAACACCACTAATCTGACCCCCCCTACACCGCCGCAACTAAATAAAGTTATTACCCCCTAAACCGCCGCTCCCGGAGCCCACCGCAAGCTACTCTATACATATTAACCCCTAAACCGCCACTCCCGGAGCCCACCGCAACTATAATAAATGTATTAACCCCTAAACCGCCGCTCCCTGAACCCGCCGCAACCTATATTAAATGTATTAACCCCTATCCTGCCCCCCCTACACCGTCGCCACCTATAATAAATTTATTAAGCCCTAATCTGCCCCCCCTACACCGTCGCCACCTATAATAAATTTATTAACCCCTAATCTGCCCCCCCTACACCGTCGCCACCTATAATAAATTGATTAACCCCTATCCTGCCCCCCACTACGCCGCCGCCACTGTAATAAAATTATTAACCCCTAAACCTAAGTCTAACCCTAACCCTAACGCCCCCCTAACTTAAATATTAATTAAATAAATCTAAATAAATTAACTCTTATTAACTAAATGAATCCTATTTAAAACTAAATACTTACCTTTAAGATAAACCCTAATATAGCTACAATATAAATAATAATTATATTCTAGCTATCTTAGGATTTATATTTATTTTACAGGTAACTTTCAATTTATTTTAACCATGTACAATAACTATTAAATAGTTATTAACTATTTAATAGCTTACCTAGCTAAAATAAAGAGAAATGTACCTGTGAAATAAATCCTAACCTAAGTTACAATTACACCTAACACTACACTATACTTTAATAAATTATTCCTATTTAAAAATAAATACTTACCTGTAAAATAAACCCTAAGATAGCTACAATATAATTAATAATTATATTATAGCTATCTTAGGATTTATATTTATTTTACAGGTAACTTTCAATTTATTTTAACCATGTACAATAACTATTAAATAGTTATTAACTATTTAATAGCTTACCTAGCTAAAATAAAGAGAAATGTACCTGTGAAATAAATCCTAACCTAAGTTACAATTACACCTAACACTACACTATACTTTAATAAATTATTCCTATTTAAAAATAAATACTTACCTGTAAAATAAACCCTAAGATAGCTACAATATAATTAATAATTATATTATAGCTATCTTAGGATTTATATTTATTTTACAAGTAACTTTGTATTTATTTTAGCTAGTTAGAATAGTTATTAAATAGTTATTAACTATTTAATAACTACCTAGCTAAAAGAAATACAAAATTACCTGTAAAATAAATCCTAACCTAAGTTACAATTAAACCTAATACTACACTATCATTAAATTAACTAAATAAACTACCTGCAAATAACTACAATTAAATACAATTACATAAACTAACTAAAGTACAAAAAATAAAAAAAGCTAAGTTACAAAAAATAAAAAATTAAGTTACAAACATGTTAAAAATATTACAACAATTTTAAGCTACTTACACCTAATCTAAGCCCCCTAATAAAATAACAAACCCCCCAAAATAAAAAAAATCCCTACCATATTCTAAATTAAATAAATTTCAAAGCTCTTTTACCTTACCAGCCCTTAAAAGGGCCATTTGTGGGGGCATGCCCCAAAAAGTTCAGCTCTTTTGCCTGTAAAAGAAAAATACAACCCCCCCCAACATTAAAACCCACCACCCACATACCCCTAATCTAACCCAAACCCCCCTTACAAAAACCTAACACTAATCCCCTGAAGATCATCCTACCTTGAGTCGTCTTCACTCAGCCGAGCCACCGATGGAACTGAAGAGGACATCCAGAGCGGAAGAAGTTAATCCTCCAAGCGGCGCTGAAGAAATCTTCCATCCGATGAAGTCATCATCTAGGCGGCGCTGAAGAAGTCTTCGATCCGGCCGATGTCATCTTCAAAGAGGCGCTGAAGAGGTCTTCTATCCGGGCGAAGTCATCTTCCAAGCCGGGTCTTGAATCTTCCTTCCGCCGACGCGGAACCACCTTCTTCACCGACGGACTACGACGAATGACGGCTCCTTTAAGGGACGTCATCCAAGATGGCGTCCCCTCAATTCCGATTGGCTGATAGGATTCTATCAGCCAATCGGAATTAAGGTAGGAAAAATCTGATTGGCTGATGGAATCAGCCAATCAGATTGAGCTCGCATTCTATTGGCTGTTCCGATCAGCCAATAGAATGCGAGCTCAATCTGATTGGCTGATTGGATCAGCCAATCGGATTGAACTTGAATCTGATTGGCTGATTCCATCAGCCAATCAGATTTTCCTACCTTAATTCCGATTGGCTGATAGAATCCTATCAGCCAATCGGAATTGAGGGGACGCCATCTTGGATGACGTCCCTTAAAGGAGCCGTCATTCGTCGTAGTCCGTCGGTGAAGAAGGTGGTTCCGCGTCGGCGGAAGGAAGATTCAAGACCCGGCTTGGAAGATGACTTCGCCCGGATAGAAGACCTCTTCAGCGCCTCTTTGAAGATGACATCGGCTGGATCGAAGACTTCTTCAGCGCCGCCTGGATGATGACTTCATCGGATGGAAGATTTCTTCAGCGCCGCTTGGAGGATTAACTTCTTCCGCTCCGGATGTCCTCTTCAGTTCCATCGGTGGCTCGGCTGAGTGAAGACGACTCAAGGTAGGATGATCTTCAGGGGATTAGTGTTAGGTTTTTGTAAGGGGGGTTTGGGTTAGATTAGGGGTATGTGGGTGGTGGGTTTTAATGTTGGGGGGGTTGTATTTTTCTTTTACAGGCAAAAGAGCTGAACTTTTCGGGGCATGCCCCCACAAATGGCCTTTTTAAGGGCTGGTAAGGTAAAAGAGCTTTGAAATTTATTTAATTTAGAATAGGGTAGGGATTTTTTTTATTTTGGGGGGGTTTGTTATTTTATTAGGGGGCTTAGATTAGGTGTAAGTAGCTTAAAATTGTTGTAATATTTTTAACATGTTTGTAACTTAATTTTTTATTTTTTGTAACTTAGCTTTTTTTATTTTTTTGTACTTTAGTTAGTTTATGTAATTGTATTTAATTGTAGTTATTTGTAGGTAGTTTATTTAGTTAATTTAATGATAGTGTAGTATTAGGTTTAATTGTAACTTAAGTTAGGATTTATTTTACAGGTAATTTTGTATTTATTTTAGCTAGGTAGTTATTAAATAGTTAATAACTATGTAATAACTATTCTAACTAGCTAAAATAAATACAAAGTTACCTGTAAAATAAATATAAATCCTAAGATAGCTACAATGTAATTATTAATTACATTGTAGCTATCTTAGGGTTTATTTTACAGGTAAGTATTTATTTTTAAATAGGAATAATTTATTAAAGTATAGTGTAGTGTTAGGTGTAATTGTAACTTAGGTTAGGATTTATTTCACAGGTACATTTCTCTTTATTTTAGCTAGGTAAGCTATTAAATAGTTAATAACTATTTAATAGTTATTGTACATGGTTAAAATAAATTGAAAGGTACCTGTAAAATAAAAATAAATCCTAAGATAGCTAGAATATAATTATTATTTATATTGTAGCTATATTAGGGTTTATTTTAAAGGTAAGTATTTAGTTTTAAATAGGATTCATTTAGTTAATAAGAGTTAATTTATTTAGATTTATTTAATTAATATTTAAGTTAGGGGGGCGTTAGGGTTAGGGTTAGACTTAGGTTTAGGGGTTAATCATTTTATTACAGTGGTGGCGGCGTAGTGGGGGGCAGGATAGGGGTTAATAAATTTATTATAGGTGGCGACGGTGTAGGGGGGGCAGATTAGGGGTTAATAAATTTATTATAGGTGGCGACGGTGTAGGGGGGGCAGGATAGGGGTTAATAGGTTTAATATAGGTTGCGGCGGGTTCATGGAGCAGCGGTTTAGGGTTTAAACTATTTATTTAGTTGCGGAGAGGTGCGGGATCAGCAGGATAGGGGTTAATAATTTTATAATAGAGGGCGACGGTATAGGGGGGGCAGGATAGGGGTTACTAGGTATAATGTAGGTGGCAGCGGTGTCCGGGAGCGGCGGTTTAGGGGTTAATACATTTATAAGACTTGCGGCAGGGTCTAGGAGCGGCGGTTTAGGGGTTAATACATTTATAAGACTTGCGGCAGGGTCTAGGAGCGGCGGTTTAGGGGTTAATACATTTATAAGACTTGCGGCAGGGTCTAGGAGCGGCGGTTTAGGGGTTAGTAACTTTATTTAGTTGCGGGGGGCTCCGGGGGCGCCGGTATAGGGGGTAGAACAGTGCAGTTTAGTGTGAGTGCTTAGTGACAGGCTAGCAATAAAGCTGGGAAAAAGCCGAAGGGCAGCGAGATCGGATGAGTGATAACTGTCACAGTCCGCTGCTCATCGCCCGCGGCTTTTTGACAGCTTTATTTGATAACTTAGGCATATTTTTTCAGGTCCGTGGCGGCGAAGGTAGGCGAGCTTAGGCGGACGTATTGGGCCGGCGAAGCCAGAAAAGTAGACGGCTTGATAACTACCCCCCCTTATCTCCTTTCCTCCAACCTTAAATTGTGACCTCTAGTCACAAACAATTTTCTTGGAATAAACAGAGCTTCTGCCATCTCTTTATTTGGGCCTTGAATATATTTATATAAAGTAATCATGTCACCTCTTAAGCGCCTTTTTTCTAAAGAAAACAGACCCAGTTTGGCTAGCCTCTCCTCATAGGTTAAATTCTCCAATCCCCTTATTAGCTTTGTGGCCCTTCTCTGAACTTTTTCTAGTTCTGCAATATCTTTTTTTGCGATTGGTCCCCAGAACTGCACTCCATACTCAAGGTGAGGTCTTACCAGGGTCTTATATAGTGACAGAATTATGCTTTCCTCCCTTGAGTCAATGCCTCTTTGATACATGCTAATTTCTTATTAGCCTTTGAAGCTGCTGCCCTGCATTGTGCACCCAACTTTAGCTTGCGTTTTATTACTACCCCAAATCCCTTTCCTCCTGTGTTTGGCTAAGTCTTGTCCCATTTAAATAATACGTTGCCTGCTTATTTTTACTTCCAAATTGTAGAACCTTGCATTTTCCCGTATTAAATCTAATTTTCGATTTACCTGCCCATACTTCTAATTTTTGCAGGTCCATTTGTAACGAAAGTTCATCCTGCTCTGACCTAATGACCTTACTTAACTTAGTATCATCTGCAAAAATAGAGATGTCGCTATTTAATCCTAGCTCCAAGTCATTTATAAAAATATTAAAAAGAATAGGGCCCAGCACTGATCCCTGGGGTACTCCACTGATTACCTTTGTCCAATCTGAGTATGATCCATTTACTACTACTCGCTGCTCCCTATCTTTTATCCAGTTATTTATCCACAAACTAACATTTTCAGCTATTCCCAGTCCCTTAATTTTGTGCATTAATCTCTCATGTGGCACTGTATCAAACGCCTTTGCAAAATCTAAGTATATCACATCAACTGATTCCCTTTTATCTATATTTTTTACTTACTTCCTCATAGAATCTTATTAGATTAGTTTGACATGATCTTTTTCTCATAAAACCATGCTTATTAGAACTCATAATTTTGTTTACACGAATATACTCATCAATATAATCCCTTATAATCCCTTCAAATATCTTCCCCATTATTGATGTCAGACTAACTGGTCTATAGCTTCCTGGATCATCCCTACTTCCCTTTTTGAAGAGTGGCACCACATCAGCTTTACAACAATCCTTGGGTACCATGCCTGAGGATAATGAGTCTTGAAAAATTAAGAGTAGAGGTTTGTCTATAACAGTGCTAAGTTCCCTTAACACCCTTGGGTGTATTCCATCTGGGCCTGGAGTTTTATTTACCTTAATATTACCCAATTTGTTCCTGATATCCTCTATACATAACCCAATTAATGGTATGGGCTGGCATGTTCTATTTTGTTCCAAAGTATCATCCAATGGCTCCTCTCTTGTGTATACTGAAGAAAAAAACTGGTTTAGTATCTCAGCCTTCTCCCTGTCACTGTGAATCATGCTACCCTCCCGCATTTTAATGTACCTATATTGTCTTTCTTAGATTTTTTGCTATTTATGTACTTGAAGAACCTTTTAGGGTTAGATTTAGAATCCTTTGCAATTAATTTTTCATTTTCAATTTTGGCTAATTTGATTGCTTTTTGCATGCTTTGTTACATTCCTTATATATATGGAATTTTGAGTCTGTACTATTTTCTTTGAATAATTTAAATTCCCTACATTTTTTCCTAATTTCTCTTAACACATTTATATTCAGCCACATTGGCTTGGATTTTTTATTTTTATTTTTATAACCATATGGTATTTGCTGATATGTATATTTATTTAACAAAGTTTTAAATGTTATCCATTTATCCTCTGTATTTTTATTGGAAAATACTTTGTCCCAATTTATGTTATTTAATGATTTCCTTAAATCGTTGAATTTTGCTTTCTTAAAATTAAAAGTCTTGGTTAAACCTTTAAGACACTGCTTATGAAAAGAAATTGCAAATGTGACCATGTTATGATCACTGTTACCCAAATGTTCTTTGACTTCTATGTTTGATATTATATCTGTATTATTTGATAGCACTAAATCCAATATAGCTTTACTCCTAGTTGGCTCCTCTATTAATTGTGACAAGAAATTATCCCTGAGAACATTTATAAATCTATCCCCCTTAGCTGAATTACTAGTTTCATTGGCCCAGTTTATATCAGGGTAGTTAAAATCTCCCATAATTACAGCACTGTTATTAGCAGCCTTGCCTATTTGTATTAGAAGTTGAGTTTCATCCAGGTCACTAATGTTGGGGGGCTTGTAGCATGTTCCTAGTAATATTTTTTTAGGATTTTTCCCCCCACTCTTTATTTCCACCCACAGGGTCTCTACATTGTCGCCTCTATCAGAAATATCTTCCCTTGTTGTAGGTTTAAGGTTAGGTTTAATATACATATATACTAAGGGTTAGAGTGCGCTGGAGAGAGCTCTACCATCTATATAAAAACTGCAGTGAAACTCAAAATAACCACAGTTCTTAAATAAAATAAAATATATATTTGATATGACAATAATAATTTATTAATATACTTCAAACAATACAAGATTCAATGCTAAAAAAACCCTATATTAAGGTGCACCTTAAAAAATCTCACAAATAAAAAACTTTCTATACTCTGATACAAAGATAAAAACATAAATATTTGATACAGATAACAATGGCAACAAAGAATTAATTAAATTAATGCATCTCAAGTTAACGTTTTAGAATACTTGAAGTGTGCAATACGAAACTGGACAAAAGCACTCTTAAATGCTTATCTAGGCTTTTGTTTCTCAATTTACAGGCTTCTAGGCAAAAAAACAATGAGTCATTCGTTTGTGCTCAGATACTTGCTGACTTTTGTTTTTGTAGCAATAGGTTCCGTTGATTGCAGTCTTTATTGTAAACTTCTTATAAATCCCCAAGCTAATATAAAAGCATTCACCAGAATCCGAAAGGTAAAAGATAGTATTTTAAGATACCTTTCCCCGACCAGGTTACCACTTCTTTCAGTGTTGGCGTTTTCGTAAATCAGCCGTTAGCATCAGCTGTTACGTGAAGCATTCACGTGTTTCCTTTTCCTCCGCCAATAGCCTAGCCGGGTTGCCGGTGGTTCGTTTTTCAAAGGGAGTATCAAATCGGTCCTTCCAATTGTCAGAACGCCAACTGACAGGGTTTATCCGTATACTCCAATGATGTTCTATACTGAACACTTCACTGTTAGAGTCACTCCAGTGACAATTCAGTCTTTTACAGTGAGACAAGTTGAAAAAGTTCAGTAGAATAGGAACAGAGCTGGCCAGATACCACAGCTTGAAACATCAAACGTCCATCTACGCGTTTCAGCTAATCAGCCTTTGTCAAGATAAACCTGTGCTCTCTCATCTGAATCTTATACCTGTCATCTTAAAGGGGCAGAGTTCCATAGTTTTATTTGCCATATTAGCCTTTTTTTATTTGATCGTTTCAAAGTACAATTTTTTTGCAAACTTCACATACAATGATAATAAACTAAAAAAACAACACAATAAAAAAACATATACGGAAAACCATAGAACAAGCCTCTCTCCCAAATCATATATTTTTGCCCGACTTAATTTGGATCCCGGCCCACCTAAGACGTACCACAGACATTAGCAATAACATAATACGAGAATGTCTCGCCATGTGGGACAAGCTTAGACACTACCCACACATCGCCCCACATCCTTCACCTATTACTCCCTTGACAGGTCTCCTACGAGGTTTACCTGACTCTCATCCTTATGGCTGGACTAGAATTGGAATACAAACAGTAGCTGACCTTTGGGTTACTTCACCAACCCCGCGCTTCATGACACTCTCAGAAATAAAGGCAGGCTCCAACTTACCCAGGTACATGAAGTACGAATACACAAGACTAAAAAGCTTTCTTACTAGCTGGGGATTCCAACCCGAGCTACACCGACCCCGTACACTCTGGGAAACGACTTGGCAACAAGGTAACAAATTACACAGACCTTTATCAATGCATTACACTTTGATAGGAAACACAGACCCTGAGAACAAACTTCCTCACTTACTTACTTGGGAATCAGCTCTGAACCTGACTCTGACCCCACAAATATGGCAACACGTAATTTCCCTCACTAAAAAAGCACTGCACTGTGTCACACTTTTTGAAACATATTACAAACTCTTAACGAACTGGTACCTTACCCCTGCGAGACTTAATAAAATGTTTGTCTCTGCCTCTCCCCTATGCTGGCGCAATTGTGGCAAAAAAGGAGACTCCCTACACATATGGTGGGAATGCCCCAAGTTAAAACCCTTATGGAGTACATAGAGATTAGGCATTACACTTCCTATAACTCCTTCTAATGCCCTCTTACACATAGGCATCACTAAATTACCTAAGCATCAAGCATATCTAGCAATCTATTTGCTAACAGCTACTAAAGCGACAATAGCCAAGGCATGGAAAACTGTGACGCCCCCAAAATGGTCATGCATTCTAAACTATATGGCATATATCTACAATATGGAGAAATCTATCTTTTCCTCTCTAAATAATTCAGACCTATTTGAATTAGTGTGGGCAGATTGGCAATCTAACCACACCACTACTTGGGCCCCGAACACTAGAGTAAACACACACTAGGTAACCCTCCCCAAGTACCATCCGCATATGAACCAAATCCCTGCCTTTAACAATTACCCTCCTGTTCCTCTTTCCCCAACCCCTCCCCCCCCACCCCAATTAACCCACCCCACTTAACTTGAGCTATATTTCGTTCACTTTTTCATTTTAGGAACGCATTCTAACCTGACATATTTTTGAATGTTCAAATTTTTCTGTTCATACTCTCTGTAGGAGCCTACGTGCTCCAAATTATTTAATATGTCACTGTTGTATTTGAGAAATCTTTACTAATAAAAACTTGAAACTTAAAAAAAAAAAAAAAAAAAAAAAAAAAACACAAGTGGCCAGCACTGATTTCATTGCTGATTATCACTGGCAGCTGGAGAATTGTGTATATTAGCTTCCAATTTTAGCACATTTATTTATTAAAGGTTTGGAATATAAAAAAAAAAAAAAAAAAAAAAAAACATATACATTACAATTTATATTTCTCATAGTTGCCATCTATAATAAAAAAACACTATCCCTTTTTCTTGTTATTTCTGATAGTGAGATACCAAACCTACTCCTACGTAATAGATATTCGTGTACTATTATAATTTATATTTTAATTTATAACCACAATATATAGAGCCATACACTGATTTACTAAAATTTATCAAATTTATTAGTCTCTAAACTTACAGGGTTTCTTTCAATATTAACCAAAAATAAGACTGTTTCATATAATACGGTTTATTCCAAAATTTAATACTAAATGACTCTTTTTCAGTATACCTATAGATCCCTATATTAAAACACCAAGTATTGAATAAATAGCATTTGATTCTCTTAATATATTTCTAATATAAATGATTTTAAGATGTATATATTAAAAATGTATATTGAAAAATTATATTAAAAAAAATAAAAAAAATAATAATATAATTTTTCAATATAAATTTTTATGAAACGCGTAGATGGACGTTTGATGTTTCAAGCTGTGGTATCTGGCCAGCTCTGTTCCTATTCTACTGAACTTTTTCAACTTGTCTCACTGTAAAAGACTGAATTGTCACCAGAGTGACTCTAACAGTGAAGTGTTCAGTATAGAACATCATTGGAGTATACGGATAAACCTTGTCAGTTGGCGTTCTGACAATTGGAAGGACCGATTTGATACCCCCCTTGAAAAACGAACCACCGGCAACCCGGCTAGGCTATTGGCGGAGGAAAAGGAAACACGTGAATGCTTCACGTAACAGCTGATGCTAACGGCTGATTTACGAAAACGCCAACACTGAAAGAAGTGGTAACCTGGTCGGGGAAAGGTATCTTAAAATACTATCTTTTACCTTTCGGATTCTGGTGAATGATTTTATATTAGCTTGGGGATTTATAAGAAGTTTACAATAACGACTGCAATCAACGGAACCTATTGCTACAAAAACAAAAGTCAGCAAGTATCTGAGCACAAACGAATGACTCATTGTTTTTTTGCCTAGAAGCCTGTAAATTGAGAAACAAAAGCCTAGATAAGCATTTAAGAGTGCTTTTGTCCAGATTCGTATTGCACACTTCAAGTATTCTAAAACGTTAACTTGAGATGCATTAATTTAATTAATTCTTTGTTGCCATTGTTATCTGTATCAAATATTTATGTTTTTATCTTTGTATCAGAGCATAGAAAGTTTTTTATTTGTGAGATTTTTTAAGATGCACCTTAATATAGGTTTTTTTTTAGCATTGAATCTTGTATTGTTTGAAGTATATTAATAAATTATTATTGTCATATCAAATATATATTTTATTTTATTTAAGAACTGTGGTTATTTTGAGTTTCACTGGAGTTTTTATATAGATGGTAGAGCTCTCTCCAGCGCACTCTAACCCTTGGTATATATTTCTATTTTCAGTGTGAGATTTTGGGAAAATCCCACTTCTAGAGTTGCATTATCTACCTTTTGGGCCACCCTTACCCTTAGGTTTAATATACATGCAGATTCCTCCACCCCTTTTATTATTTCTGTCCTTCCTAAATAAAGTATATCCCTCTAAGTTAACTGCCCATGCCCAGTCATGTGAATCATCCCACCAAGTTTCAGTTATACTGATAACATCATAGTCCTCTTCTGTAACTAAGAGCGTCAGCTCCCCCATTTTACCTGTCATGCTTCTTGCATTTGTTTTCATACATTTAATTTTCATGTGCTTTCTGCTGATACTTGGTGTGCTTTCCTCCATACTTTCTAATGTGACATTTATTAAGTCATCTCTTCCTTGAGATATCAAAGGACTGACAGATTCACAGACTGATCTCTCTGTTCTATTGTGTTTTAACTGACCCTCCCCCCCTTTGCCTAGTTTAAAAGATTCTCTAAACTTGCTACCATCCTTTCCCCCAACACACCTGCACCCATGTCATTCAGGTGCAATCCATCATTACTGTACAAATTGTACCCAAGTGAAAAGTCAGCCCAGTGCTCTAAAAAGTCAAACTCCTCATTTTTACACCATGTTTTTAACCATGAATTAACAGACCTTAGCGCCTTCTGCCTTACTGAATTAGCACACTGTACTGGTAATATCTCAGAAAATATTACTTTGGAGGTCCTTGCTTTAAGCTTGCTACCTAACTCCCTGAAGTCATTTTTTAGGACTCTCCATCTCCCGCTGATTCCTTCATTAGTACCAATATGCACCATGACTGCAGGATCAGACCCACATCCCTCTAACAATCTATCAATACGCTCCACAATATGCCTAACATGAGCCCCTGGAAGAAGCAAACTGTTCTATTTAAAGGGTCTGGATGACAAATTACCCTATCAACCTTTCTAATAATAGAGTCTCCTACCACCAACATCTGCCTCAGGCCCTGACTTGTATGCCCCTCTTCCACGACTGAAGGACTGTTAACTATAGTATGCCCCTCTACCATGTCTGAAGGACTGCCCACCATAGTATGCTGCTCTTCCACAACTAAAGGACTGTTCACTATACTAGGCAACAGAGCCCTCTCTGACACTGCCACCCCTGAACTGATATCCTTAACATCTTCACTTAATCTGGCAAATCTGTTGGGGTGTACTAGCTCAGAACTGGCCTGTCTCTTCCGCTTACCTTTACCTTGCCCTCTAACTGTAACCCAGCTACATCCTGGAGTCTTCTCATCTGAATCCTCCCCATTCCCACTGCTAGAACCATTAACAATTAGCTCAGTCCTATCCATTTCCCTTCCAAGTGTCTGAATTTCATGCAGTGTTGCAATTCGTTCCTCCAGAACTCCAATATGAGTTTCTAAAGAAACAATATGCTCACATTTACAACAAACATATAATCCCTGAAGTGGCTGCTCCAGTGATGCAAACATATGGCAAGCTGTACACTGAATAAGATTCTCACACATTCTTGCTAAAATATTTAACTTAAAAGTATAAAATAATTATATTTCCCCTTGGTTACCCCAAACCCTTGTTTGCCTAACTACCTTGATTAGCTAACTATTATACTTAAACAGACAATCTTACTTTAACAGAGAATCAATACAGCAACCCTGAAAGAGCAAGCTCCCAGAGTAAATTTTATTACATTATTTCACATTCCAATATTCTCCCCTCCCGCAATCCTTAGTTAGGGGCCCCCTACTCCCCACATCCCCATTTCTGTAGTGTAACTGCCACATCCCTGCCTTTATTTTTTTCTTTCTGTAGCGTAGGGCCCTCCCACTCTTCCCCTGCTGCTCAACCACCTCCCGCCCACACAGCTCCCTTTAATTAGAGCTTTGAAGTCACCCTAACCCGACATGCATTAAATTCAATTGTGCTCAAACAAATGCATTCACTTTCAACTCATTATATGCACGTTATTTCCAACAAGCGCAAAGAGCAGATGGCATACCCTTTATTGCTCAAGCTCAACAGTTAGCAAGCCACTGGTAACCTAGCCCTTAATAGGAAGATGTATGATGTTTGTCCTTAAGGTCTACAAGAAACATAAGAAAACAATCTATTCTTACTCACTCAAGTTTAGCACAACAGATCTCCACTGGTGGCCTTAGTTGTAGTAAGAACTTCATTGATAATAATTTCTACATTGACCTTATACCATATCACCTGTTGCTTTTCTGTAAAAGCAGCAACATATTTTAGAAAGCTTTGAGATTTGTGTTTCATTTATACAGCAAAAAAAAAAAAAAAACAGTGTAATAAAACAAATACATAAAAACAATTATCTGAATTTTGGTCCAACCAATTTTTATTTTGTGAAGACAAATGTAGGTTTGTGCTTCAAGCATTTCTTTGGCAAATAATGTCAATTGTGCATTTCTGTAAATCAATGAGTCTTAAAGGGACATGAAAACCAAATTTTTTCTTTTTGTGAATCACACAGAACATGTGATTTTAAACAACTTTCCAATTTTGCATTTATTATCATAATTGCTTCATTCTGGTGGTATCCTTTGTTGAAAAACATATCTAGGTAAGTTTAGGAGCAGCAGTGCATTACTGGGAGTTAGATGCTGCACAAAAATTCCTATTTTCATTGGTTCACCAGATGTCTTCAGATAGCTCACAGTAGTGCATAGCTGCTCTGCTCCTTCAAAAAAGGATCCTGGGAGAATGAAACAAATTGGATAAAATAAGTACTGGCTGTTTAATCAGGCAGTGTAAGTGATGAAACAGCCAGTATGTGAGGTTTAGAAAACGGTTCCAGTTTGTACTTTTAGATTTTGACCTCATGTTGGTCTTTTAATAACGTTTTTAAACTTTTACACACTACTTGGAAGCCTCTTTTTTTGTTAAAGGACTTACCTTCATCTGAGGTTTACAACAGTGGGTCATCCTGAGTGTTGCTGCAGTTAGGAAGTGAGGCAACTGAACAGCACTGAGAGTTCAGTTTGCTTATGATCACCATATAAAGAAGATTAGTAAATGTGAGTAATATTGCACACTTAAATCTTTAATACAAAGTGGTGATATTGTGATACGCTATGTGGCGCCCCCTATGTTCCTTTGTTTGAATTTTATAATCAGCACGTAAATAATAATAAAACAATAAAATGCAAAAACATTTCCAATGAGCAGTAGATATTATTTTTAAAACAATTTTCAGATTTATTTTTATTTCCATGTTCCCCGTACCATGTGACAAACATCAGCCAATCACAGACTGATATACATACTGTATATATACTGTGAACTCTTACATATGCTACATAGTAGCTACTCCCTCAGAATCACCTAGATTACGAGTTTTGCGTTACGGTGCGGAACGGCTATACCACTGAAAAATTGGCCATTGCGTGTGAAATGGCCGGTAACACATATTACAAGGCGCGGTGGTATAGCTATACCGCAAGCATTTTAGCCTGTAACACAACATCTATTCCGCACTCAAAAAATTATCGGCTAGATTACTGTTAGGAATGTCCGGGGCAATATTTGGAAGATGAGTCTTGGAGGAAACAGTGACCTTCTCGGACGTCCGGGGATCAATTACCAAAATAACACACACAGGCAGGTTATCATTAGCAAGTGTCCGTTTATTCTGGGGCCAAAAGCACATTATATAGACATGGATGCACGTAGGCATCTGATACGTAACATCATCTTATTGGCTAAGCAAAATACAGTAATATCCTTCCTAATGGCCTTATTTGGCGTATATCATAATACAAGATAATATTTGTAAAAAAGTACAGAAAGGAAAAATGTACATTTTGCAGTTACAGGAAATATTGTAGGTGGGTAATGGCCTGTGACATTTGTTTCTGAGCATCGTGGTTTTAGCTTACGTAAAGCATCAAAGTTTGTTAGGCTTTGAAAAAGTACCTGAGTTTGTGGAAAAAAGTACCTAAGTTTCCTGTTGAGAGACGCAGACAGCTCAGTAACTGATATTTGTAAATGTTGGCAATATTACAAGTGTTTTAGAAGAAATAATATTACGAGTGGAGAGCAATGAAAACACATCAGTACATAACATTATAGGTAATGTAAGATAAGTACATAGGTAAAGTGTGCAGGACAAATAAGTGATGTTCCCTGACAATTCCCCTCTTTAGTCATAACAATGACTACCACTGGACTAGCGTCTGGAATGGAATGGGACATTAATGTATGTGGTATTAGCAGGATGGTATCGCTTATGTTGTCGATTTCGATTATGTTGGTGTGGTAGAACCTGCAAGTATTCTGCACACTGGGAGATAGGAGTTGGAGGTGGCAGGCGTGTATGTTTAGCAATGCAGAAAACAACTATCTTAAAACAACAATAACAGAACAGTATAAACAAAGCAATGAAAACAATAAAGGTACCAATATTTTTTAGCCACTCTAGGAAGCCTAAAGCAGTGAAGAATTTATCCCAGGGGTTATCAATGCCTGAGTTTTTCTTTAATTCAATGGATAATTCTTCCAATTTCTTAATAGCAAGCGTTACTTTCCCAGTGGGTCCTGTGTTATCGGGTATAAATGTACAGCAAGACCCACCAGTTTGATCATCAATGACTTTACACACCCCTCCTTTCTCTGCTAAGAGCATGTCTAAGGCCATGCGGTTTTGGAATGTCATGTAAGAGGTTGGGCCGAGTTGTTCAGCAATGCCTTTAAGGGCATCTCTGGTATAATTAACAAAACGTTGTTGATTATAAAATATATAGTTTATCCAGTCTACATTTTTATTGGCAGTTATGATGGGGAAGATGGATTCAAATCCAGCTTTGACCTGGTCACGGGCCTTAAATTCATCTGGGACCCCCCTTGGGACCCCTATAGCGTCTATGTATACACGGGGGTCAAAACTACCTGGGATAGCCTTAGCCTGTCGCCGTGTACGATGAGAGGAGGTGCGGTGAGTGTGTATGTGTATGTCATCTACACCTAAAATGTGGAGAGGCATGATAACTTTTGCTAGAGCACATTCCCCAGACCACTGTCCCTCTAGCCTAATGGGGATTTTCATATCCCTGCAAATCCAATATATGTCACCTAACGACTGAGTGTGGTTATGGGTGTTGAGGTTACTATACTTATAACAGTACCCAGATGTAAAGTTACCTAAGAATCTACCTTTACCTCTGCCCCTATAGCAAGTGTAGTTACCAGGATATATAGTAATTCCCTCACTGAGGTGTGGGGTTTTAGTAATGATGGGATATTTTTCCTTCCAGGCAATACAGGTTGACTGATTGACAATGGTATTAGTATACAAACTGAGGAAGCAGGACTCAGCGTTACTAGGGATGTTAAGGGGGACAGTACCTAAATGGGGGCGGGCATTACCACAAACATAACAATTTGATCTATTATATTGCTTGGCTGAAAAGGCCATCCATTCTAACCAAAGGTTTTTGTCTGAATAACCTGTTTCTAAGGCCATCTCTTGGTGAGGGATCAGCCATAGCAGTCATGCCCTGAGATGGGGACTGGGTATTAATTAGGGTTTGACCAAGGTGTTGATAAATTGTAGTGGCAATTTTGTTCCATTCAGAGGAATTAACCATATCTTGAAGCTGGAAACTACCCTTAGCATGGGATAAGGTCCCTTTTTCCCAAAAAGAGAGCATATAAGGGCCACTATCATCTGGATTGGGGTTTTCAATGGTCAAGGTAAGTATCATACTCTGTCCGGGTTTACCTCTTGAAAGGCAAGTTCCGGACTTAAAAAGTGTCATTCTTACGATTATGGATTTACCATCTTTATCTTTCTTGGTTAATACACTAGGTGCCCAGTTATGGCTTGCATCTGTATCCCACCCCTCAGTTTCCCAGTATTTACAATTCTTACTCCAATCATTATCCCCTAGACAAACATAGACAGACCTGGGAGGGATATCTTTGTAAATGGCACACTGTGTTGATACATCCCCGGGGCATGGAACAATGTCACAATAGTCAAAAGAATAAGAGGCAACATGGATGTTTGAAGAATTATACCAAAAGGTCGTAGAGAGTTGTTTCGTGGTTTGTGTAATGGCCATTTTTGAGGGTATGTGCTTGGTCACCCTAAAAGGGGCCCAGTCTGCTAACCTTCGGGTTCTACGGAGGGCTGGAACGTGTGGTGCTGGCAGAGTTGTTGAGTTCTTGGTTGTGTTTTGTTCCGGGGGTGAATCAGGGGGAGTGATGAAGTAATTACAAGCAGGGGCAATGCCATATTGTTTGTCCGGTGTCTCATAATAGCAGGAGGCTATTATCCATCCTGGTATTGCAATCAAGAGCAAGGAGGAGAGAAGGTAGTAGTACACCAAGTAGTGGGACCCTTGAGTGGCGATCATGTTGTTGCAGGTGTGTGCTGTGGATATAGATGTTACAGAAGGGACTGTGCGACCAATTTCACCCCTCTTTGGACTGGCAGTCGAGAATGCTACAGGTGTTACAGAAGGGACTTTGTGAACACTTCACCCCTCTTTAGCCACAACTGTTGTCTGAGACATCCTGGGCTGGCAGTACAGATGTTTCAGAAGGGACTAGACAGCCAGCTTCACCCCTCTTTGGACAGAGCTTTACCCTAGATGCGTGGATCCAGATGGGCTCCTGGGCTGTGAGGATGGCAGTACGAGTGATGGCCACAACTTCGGTAGGTGGACCATATGGGAAGCCTCCCTTCTTTGCTTTATTCAGCTGTCTGATGCACACTGTGTCTCCGACCTTAAAGCTGTGGGTTGGTTCCTGTGAGGGAAGAGGAAAGCGAGAGGCCACATCACCATAGTTGCCGTTCAAAACAGAGATTAGTTCATGTACATATCGTTCCCTGATTAACTCTAAATCACCAGTGACTATGTGTGGGTTCCTGACCCAAGGGGTGGGGAACGGTCTACCCATCAAAATCTCAAAAGGGGACAGCTGAGTGGATTTGCTTGGGGACATCCGTACTTCAGCTAATATTGCAGGTAAATGATCCTGCCATTTGACCCAATTCCCTCCCGTGGCCTTAAGGAGTTTTTCCTTTATGGTCCGGTTCATCCTTTCTACCACCCCTGAGCTCTGGGGGTGATATGGTATGTGAAACTTCCATTTTATCTGTAAGTGAGCTACCAATTCCTGCAATACCTTACTAACAAAAGCTGGGCCATTGTCTGAGTTAATCTGCAGGGGGCAACCAAATCTGGGAATGACATCAGTGCAAAGATGTTTCACTACTGTTTTTGCGTCTTCCCTAGTGGTAGGAAAGGCTTCAGGCCAGAGAGAAAATTGGTCAACTATGACCAGCAGGTAAAACTGTTTGGTTCCTGTTTTAGGTATTTGTGTGAAATCTATCTGCAGGTGAGTGAAGGGTGTGGATGGTGGTGTTAAGTGGTCATGTTATGCAGGTTTGTTGTTGTGTTTAGTTTGCAGACAAGTGATACAACGATTAATGTAAGATTGTACATGTGACTGTAGATTCTGTATACAGAAGTAAGGTTTGATTAGTGCTAGAGTGTTGTGGATGCTCAGGTGACTGACACCGTGGGCTTGTGAAATAAAAATGGGTGCACTGGTTTCAGGGATACCAATGACTGTCCCACCTTTCCCCTGTTTGGGGGCTCATCCGGGATATGAACCCGGACCTCATGTTGGTCTTTTTATAACGTTTTTAAACTTTTACACACTACTTGGAAGCCTCTTTTTTTGTTAAAGGACTTACCTTCATCTGAGGTTTACAACAGTGGGTCATCCTGAGTGTTGCTGCAGTTAGAAAGTGAGGCAACTGAACAGCACTGAGAGTTCAGTTTGCTTATGATCACCATATAAAGAAGATTAGTAAATGTGAGTTATATTGCACACTTAAATCTTTAATACAAAGTGGTGATATTGTGATACGCTATGTGGCGCCCCCTATGTTCCTTTGTTTGAATTTTATAATCAGCATGTAAATAATAATAAAACAATAAAATGCAAAAACATTTCCAATGAGCAGTAGATTTTATTTTTAAAACAATTTTCAGATTTATTTTTATTTCCATGTTCCCCGTACCATGTGACAAACATCAGCCAATCACAGACTGATATACATACTGTATATATACTGTGAACTCTTGCATATGCTACATAGTAGCTACCCCCTCAGAATCACCTAGATTACGAGTTTTGCGTTACGGTGCGGAACGGCTATACCACTGAAAAATTGGCCATTGCGTGTGAAATGGCCGGTAACACATATTACAAGGCGCGGTGGTATAGCTATACCGCAAGCATTTTAGCCTGAAACACAACATCTATTCCGCACTCAAAAAATTATCGGCTAGATTACGAGTTTTGCGTTAAGCTGACAAAGCAGCGTTAACAGGTCCTAATGCTGCTTTTTCACTACCGCTGCTATTACGAGTCTTTGGCCTTACCGCAAAACGACTTACGTAAACTTCGTAAAGCCTTTTTTCTATGAGACTTCCATAGCACCGGTATTACGAGTCTGTCCTGGGAGGCCAAAAAGTGAGCGATACACCCTTTACCTCCAAGATCCGTAACGCATTCTAAAGTCAGTAGTTAAGATTTTTATGGTACAACGCCGTAACATAAAACTCATAACTAAAGTGCTAAAAAGTACACTAACACCCATAAACTACCTATTAACCCCTAAACCGAGGCCCTCCCGCATCGCAAACACTCTAATAAAATTTTTAACCCCTAATCTGCCGCTACGGACATCGCCGCCACTAGAATAAACATATTAACCCCTAAACCGCCGCACTCCCTCTTCGCAAACACTAGTTAAATAATATAACCTCTAATCTGCTGCCCCTAGCATCACCGCCACCTACATTATTCTTATTAACCCCTAATCTGCCTCTCCGGACACCGCCGCCACCTACATTATACTTATTAACCCCTAATCTGCTGCCCTCAACATCGCCGACACCTACATTATATTTATTAACCCCTAATCTGCCGCCCCCAATGTCGCCGCAACCTACCTACACTTATTAACCCCTAATCTGATGCCCCCAATGTCGCCACCACTATATTAAATGTATTAACCCCTAAACCTAAGTCTAACCCTAACACCCCCTAACTTAAATATAATTTAAATAAATCTATATAAAATTACTATCATTAACTAAATTATTCCTATTTAAAACTAAATACTTATCTATAAAATAAACCCTAAACTAGCTACAATATAAGTAATAGTTACATTGTAACTAACTTAGGGTTTATTTTTATTTTACAGGCAAGTTTGTATTTATTTTAACTAGGTATAATAGTTACTAAATAGTTATTGACTATTTAATAACTACCTAGCTAAAATAAATACAAATGTACCTGTAAAATAAAACCTAACCTAAGTTACACTAACACCTACACTAACACCTAACACTACACTACAATTAAATAAATGACCTAAATTAAATACAATTAAATAAATTAAATACAATTAGCTAAAGTACAAAAACAAACAAACACTAAATTACAGAAAATAAAAAACAAATTACAGATCTTTAAACTAATTACACCTAATCTAATAGCCCTATCAAAATAAAAAAGCCCCCCCCAAAATAAAAAAAGCCCCCCCAAAATAAAAAAACCCTAGCCTAAACTAAACTAAACTATAAATTTCCCTTAAAAGGGCCTTTTGCGGGGCATTGCCCCAAAGTAATCAGCTCTTTTACCTGTAAAAAAAAAAAAATACAAACAATCCCCCCAACAGTAAAACCCACCACCCACACAATCAACCCCCCCAAATAAAACACTAACTAAAAAAACCTAAGCTCCCCATTGCCCTGAAAAGGGCATTTGGATGGGCATTGCCCTCAAAAGGGCATTTAGCTCTATTGCAGCCCAAATCCCTAACCTAAAAAATAAACCCCACCCAATACACCCTTAAAAAAACCTAACTAACCCCCTAAAGGTCGACTTACAGTTCTGAAGACCGGACATCCATCCCCAAGGAAGCGGCAGAAGTCTTCTTCCAACCGGGCCGAAGTCCTCAACGAAGCCGGGAGAAGTCTTCATCCAAGCCGGCGAAGTGGTCGTCCAGACGGGCAGAAATCTTCATACAGACAGCATCTTCTATCTTCATCAAACCGACTCAGAGCGGGTCCATCTTCAAGACATCCGATGCGGAGCATCCTCTTCTTCCGGAGTCTTCTTACTGAATGACGGTTCCTTTAAATGACTTCATCCAATATGGAGTCCCTTAGATTCCAATTGGCTGATAGAATAGAATCAGACAATCAGAATTAAGGTAGAAAAAATCCTATTGGATGATGCAATCAGCCAATAGGATTGAAGTTCAATCCTATTGGCTTATCCAATCAGCCAATAGGTTTGAGCTCGCATTCTATTGGCTATTACAGCACATCCCCCCCCCTCTTCTGGCTTTAACAACTAAAGATACCAGTTAAAGATACTTCCAATATCCACCCATTTACTTTAGTGGATCCTATTTAACAGTAGTGGGTCTCCTGATGTTTATTTGGGGCTAAATTACAATAGATTTATCAGCTTTTCATCCATTGATGTAATTTTGTTTATAGATAGCCTATATTGCTATTAGACTTCTTTGTTTGTCCAATCAGCAAATTAACAATTCTATACCCACACAACACTTTGTAACCACATGATCATCAATCAACTAGTCCCAAGCAATCTGTTTATCAAGATGCATCATTTCTTATTGTTTATTTTCATTGGATTTTAGGTCAGGAATGGTATTCGTGTTCCATATTACTCTTAAGCTATGGGCACATTTGACATACTCACTTAAGCACTGTTATTTGCTGTCACATTATTGATTGTATGAAAATAGCTGCATATTCCCATCAAGGGGAAGAGTATTACATTCTTTCTAGATCTGCATGAAATAACTTTTTAATGGTGTAAAACTAAAATTTGTTTTAGAATTCATTTCTATGGAACTGTTTGTTTATTTTTTATAGCTTTCATGTGCCTTTTTGGAATACTGAGAATATTTTCCTAGGTTATCATCTTTCATTGGGCTTTGATCTTTTAATTGGGTGCTGACACTTTAAGAAAATTATCACTGATTAGCTATCCAATGGCTGCTTAGCAGCCTCTTTTTAAAGTAGGTTGACTTAATGCAATGTATTTCTATGACGAGTCTACCGGTCTTATTTTCCTGTAATGAACTTTTAATTCTACTGAATAAAGCCTTGTTTTTTATATTCCATTTTGGGACTCCAACCAGATTTTTTCTTTGTTTATATTTAAGCCTTCAAGGGATTATGAGGAATCCTCTACACCCCGGAGAGTCCTGTGGTTAAAATTACTTCCCTTACAGCTCAGAGAAACACATGAGTTTTTACCTTGTTATTCCCCTTTGTTGCAGTGGCATAAGGACAGGATTGAAACCAAACCCCCCTACTGTGACCGGATAGCCGAACACACTCCAGGATTGGCTCCATACCCTACATACGTCAGGAGAAGCTTCTGTGGATTGGCTAAGGAAGTTTGGGGTGTGGCTATACACACAACACTACCACAGCTTTTCGGATTGCTCAGAGAGGACGGAGGGTTTTTTAGGAGCGGCTTGAGCACTCTAACAACAGCGGGTTTTTTAAACACCTGAAAGTGGCTCATCATGGCACCGGTCTGAAAATTAAGGGTGAGTCTTGTACGCTATCCCAGTTGCTGAACTCTGCATACATAAAAGGGTTATTTAACAAATGTGTGTTCTTCATATGATATATGTTAAGGGACATCTCAGCTGCCAGGAAACACCTCTGATCTTTTTTCATAGCTTGGCAATATTTTCTCATATTCTGGTGACTGCCCTGTTTACCCTCATATTAGGAACTGTTTTAAGCATTATAAACTGACTTCACTCATCAGTAATATTATTATTGAGTTCACATAGCTTCACTATATCTCCTTTTGAAGAGATGGAAGAAATACAGGATAACAACCCATTTTATTCACTGCTCACTTTGGATGATGAAGGATTTTTTCACTACTGAATCCCTGGGGATTAATCTTGGGGATATGTTCAACAATATGGAACTATTAAGATTAAAATAAATTAGACTGAAACTGGATACTTGGATACTAAAGAAATATCTGGACTTGAGTATGATACCTAGGGGTCAGAAAATTTCCCACGTTTGTGGTCACAGACTCTACCTTTATTAACGAGTGGAATCAGATTCTCTCGGAATGTTCTTTAAGGTTAATGTCTATGCTCATCAAATACAAATCTGACCAATTGTTAATGGATAGGAATGAAATTGTAACCTTACAGATTGAGCTTAACAAATGCAAAGATGCCACTGAATACAGTGATTTTGACAAAATGTTACAGGGGATAGTTGAATCATCAAAACAACAGATTATTCAAATTAAACATGTTACATTTTTACGTGACCAGAAAGATTACAATACAGATAAGGTTTTCCTATGGCAGAAAACTAAATTACAAAAAAACTGGTCACAAAGCCAAAATAATGCCAATAAGATTAAAAATAAAAATGTTAACACAAATGCAACAAACACAACTGATGGTGTAGTGGAAATTAGTGGTGTAGGTAAACCACAAAGGAAACAGATGCAGAAGGGGTCATTATCAAAAAAAGGTATCTTTCTCTGACCCAGAAGTAACTGATGAGGAATTTTCCTCTCAGAATCTTTCCACTTCTGGTGAAGAAGCATCAGCTACAGATTTTGAATCAGAGGATTTACCCGCATCCCCTTCTTCTTATATTATTCCACTAGATAATGTCATATCTGTTGTGCCCATTGATCAAGGGTTAAGACCTAAGGATAAGAATAAAGTATTGAATAAAACAGAATAGTCAAAGATAGTGCCATTACCTCACACTAACATAAGCCAACAATCCACAACAAAGACACAGGTTTTTCGGCCTGTCCTGGAACAATCAGAAGGAGGAGGTTTTCCTCCAAAGACATGAGTAAATCACAGATATGCACTGAGAGACAAGACAGAGAATTAGGCATTACCACAAATGTCATTAATCTTTCAACATATACATTGACTGTTATTGAGAAAAGGTTTTTAAGCTACGGCTTGGGCTTCTGTCCAACCCGTGGCTTTAACCTGTTTACACCATACTTGATGTTAATAAATTCATCAGGAAACTTTAACTCAGGAAGCACTTCTCAGAGAGTAGTGCGTCAGAACAGTATTATCCTGCCCGAACATATCCTGAACACACCTTCCAAGATGCTTGTGATGTAGTTATGCTTGAAGAGCTAGAAAGAGAATCCCTTTACACTGTCGAACAATATCAAGATAGAGCATATCCCAAATTAAAGCCAGACTTGAATTTTTACCCTCTACAGAGTAGAGTAAGTGCCCTTGAATTATATCATAAGAATTTTTACCCCCTACAGAGTAGGGGAAGTGCCCTTGAATTATATCATAAGAGAATTTGTGGAAGATTTGACTAAGCTACATTTTAAAACCACAAAGACTAAGAGTAATTTAACGTTAAAAGAGAATCAGGCAGTCAAATCACTCAGCAATAATGAACATCTTGTAATTCACCAATCTGATAAGGGAGGGAGCACAGTGGTGATGAACCGTAATGACTACATAATGGAAGCCCATCGCCAATTGAGGGATCCCATCACGTATAAAACTCTCCAGAGGAATCCTAGTTCCTATTATCAAACAAAACTCAAGTCTTTGGTAGATGATGGAGATTGTTTTGGGATTATAGACAGGGAGACTTCCAAATTTTTGGTAGTGGAGCACCCTGTTGTCCCCATATTCCATCATCTGCCAAAGGTCCATAAAAGTCTTGAGAATGTGAAAGGACATCCTATCGTCTCGGGCATTGGGTCTTTGCTTAGCCCCTTGTCTGAATGGCTCAATACCATTCTACAAAGAACAGTGCAGAGGATCCACAGTTATTTGAGGGATACCACCCACGTTTTGTCCATCCTCAAGGATTTTCAATGGCTGGAAGATTTCAGTTGGCTCACAATTGATGTTGTGTCCCTGTATTCAAGCATACCCCACAAAAAGGGGCTTTTAGCCATTGAGTTTTTCTTGGATTTGGACAATGACATGATCCACGTCCAAAAAGAACCTATGTTTTGCGTGTAACACTCTTTTTACTTGAACACAACTTTTTTATGTTCAAGGGCGTTTATTATTTGCAACTACGTGGAACAGCGATGGGGGCTAAGTTTGCCCCCTCGTATGCAAATATTTTTATGGACTGGCTTGAGTCTAATTTTGTGTATTCAGACATTAACCAGATGAGAGAGAGCATTATATTTTATAAACACTTTATAGATGATTTCTTGATCATCTAAAGATCAGGGAAAGAAGAAGCTGAACTATTTGTTCAGTATCTTAATGAACAGAACACAGGAGTCATGTTCACACATGAATGGAATAAAGAAAAAATCTTCTTTCTAGATATCGAACTCTCAGGGTCTATTTTGAGAAGCAAAGTAAAAACAAATCTTTACCGCAAAAAGATTGCAGGTAACTCCCTTTTACACGCTAAAAGTGCGCATCCCAAGCACGTGTTTAAGGGGATTATCAAGAGCCAGTTCATCAGAGCAAAGAGAATATGCTCTGATAGTACTGACTATTGTATACAAAGTACAGAACTTAAAAGGAGGTTTAAGAACAGAGGTTATTGCACTAATCATGTTAATAAAATCTCTAGTGAGAAAGGTATTCTAAACAGACAAGACACTTTTTCTAATAAGCCAAAGAAGATGCAGACTAAACAGATGCTTTTTATCACCAAATATTCCTCTGAATTTCCAGAGGTTTGTACTATTATCAAGAAGTATTTCCCATTGTTGTATGGGGATAAAAAATTGAAAGCGGTAGTAGAAAACGGCTGTAAATGCGTGTTCTCAAGGAATCTCACTATGGGAAACATTCTTTCTCCTAGTAATTTGAAGTCACCCAACAGAGATAGCTCATGGTTATCTATCAATGGTACATATCGGTGTGGCCATCCACGTTGCAAGTCCTGTCACTATATCACAGCAGGAAAATAATTTTATTCTTGTGTCACAGGTCAAATATTTCAATCTAAGGGCTGTGTCATTTGTTCTACTTCTTATGTAATGTATCTAATAGAATGCACTGAACATAAATTACAATATGTAGGAATGACCAGTCGAGATGTGAGAACCCGTATTAGAGAGCACCTGGGTTACATTACTAATGACAAAAGGTGTTCAGTTCTATCTAGAGATTTCCTCGATGTTCATCATCAAAACACTGGTACCTTTAGATGGAGGGCTATAGAACACGTTAGAAATCCAAGTAAAGGTGGCAACAGAGATAGACTACTCTCCAAACAATAAATTTATTGGATCTTTAAACTAGACACACAAGTACTCAAAGTATTTAATTCTGAGTACGACATCATTAATTTTTGGGAATAATAATACATACTAATATTCCACTATTTCAGCACCCCCCCCCCCCTCTTCTGGCTTTAACTACTAAAGATACCAGTTAAAGATACTTCCAATATCCACCCATTTACTTTAGTGGATCCTATTTAACAGTAGTGGGTCTCCTGAATGTTTATTTGGGGCTAAATTACAATAGATTTATCAGCTTTTCATCCACTGATGTAATTTTGTTTATAGATAGCCTATATTGCTATTAGACTCCTTTGTGTGTCCAATCAGCAAATTAACAATTCTATACCCACACAACACTTTGTAACCACATGATCATCAATCAACTAGTCTCAAGCAATCTGTTTATCAAGATGCATCATTTCTTATTGTTTATTTTCATTGGATTTTAGGTCAGGAATGGTATTCGTGTTCCATATTACTCTTAAGCTATGGGCACATTTAACATACTCACTTAAAGGGAGAGTCTACACCAGAATTTTTATTGTTTTAAAATATTGATAATCCCTTTATTACCCATTCCCCAGTTTTGCATAACCAACACAGTTATATTTATATACTTTTTACCTCTGTGATTATCTTGTATCTAAGCCTCTGCAGACTGCCCCTTATTTCAGTTCTTTTGACAGACTTGCAGTTTAGCCAATCATTGCTGGCTCCCAGGTAACTTCACGTGCATGAGCACAGTGTTATCTGTATGAAAAACAGAACTAACACCCACTAGTGGTGAAAAACTGTTAAAATGCATTCTGAATAGAGGTGGCCTTCAAGGTCTAAGAAATTAGCATATAAACCTCCTAGGTTAAGCTTTCAACTAAGAATACAAAGAGAACAAAGCAAAATTGGTGATAAAAGTAAATTGGAAAATGGTTTAAAATTGCATGCCCTATCTGAATCATGAAGGTTTATTTTGGACTAGACTGTCCCTTTAAGCACTGTTATTTGCTGTCGCATTATTGACTGTATGAAAATAGCTGCATATTCCCATCAAGGCGAAGAGTATTACATTCTTTCTAGATCTGCATGAAATAACGTTTAAATGGTGTAAAACTAAAATTGGTTTTAGAATTAATTTCTATGGAACTGTTTGTTTATTTTTTATAGCTTTCATGTGCCTTTTTCCATTACTGAGAATATTTTCCTAGGTTGTCATCTTTCATTTGGGCTTTGATCTTTTAATTGGGTGCTGATACTTTAAGAAAATGATCACTGATTGTGTATCCATTGGCTGTTTAGCAGCCTCTTTTTAAAGTAGGTTGACTCACTTCAATGTAGGTCTATAAATACGGCACTATGCCAAAACGCGTAAGACGAGTCTACCGGTCTTATTTTCCTGTAATGAACTTTTAATTCTACTGAATAAAGCCTTGTTTTTTATATTCCATTTTGGGACTCCAACCGGATTTTTTCTTTGTTTATATTTAAGCCGCATGGATGAAGACTTCGTCGGATGAATGAAGATAGAAGAGGCCGTCCGGATGAAGACTTCTTGCTGGCTGGATGGATCCTTCAAACGGAACTTCAAAAACTGTAAGTGGATCATCAAGGGTTAGTGTTAGGTTTATTTAAGGGTTTTTTGGGTGGGTTTTATTTTTAGATTAGGGTCTGGGCAGATAAAAGAGCTAAATGCCCTTTTAAGGGCAATGCCCATACAAATGGCCCTTTTTCAGGGCAATGGGGAGCTTAGGTTTTTTAGATAGGTTTTTTATTTGGGGGGGTGGGGGGTTGAGGGGGTGGGTGGTGGGTTTTACTGTTGGGGGGTGTTTGTATTTTTTTTTACAAGTTAAAGAGCTGATTTATTTGGGCCAATGCCCCACAAAAGGCCCTTTTAAGAGCCATTGGTAGTTTATTGTAGGCTAGGGTTTTTGTTATTATGGGGGGGGGCTTTTTTTATTTTGATAGGGCTATTAGATTAGGTGTAATTCGTTTTATTTTTGATACTGTGGTTTGTTTGGTTTTTTGTAACTTAGTGTTTGATTGTTTTTGTAACTTAGCAGTTTTTTTGTAATTTAGTAATTTTTAATAAGGGTTAAATAATATATTTAAATAATTTGAGTAGGGTTAGGGTTTTTTAATATGTAATATAGTTAATGTAATTGGTAGTTTAATGTAATTGTAGTATAATAGTTAGGGTAGGTTACTTAATAGTTTAATATAGTTTAATTTAATTCTACAGGTAAGTTTTAATTTATTTTAAGATAGGGATGTTGTCATTTTAATGTAAATTTAGCGGGTTATTAGGTTTAGGGGTTAATAGCTTCATTTAGTTTATGGCGATGTGGGGGCTGACAGTTTAGGGTTAATAGGTTTAGTTAATGGTAGTGATGTGGGAGGTCAGAAGTTTAGGGGTTAATACCTTTATTTAGGTGGCGGCAGGGTCCAGGAACAGCAGGATAGGGGTTAATAACTTTATTAAAATTGTGGCGGGGTCCAGTAGTGGCGGGATAAGGGTTAATAACTTTATTAAAGTTGTTGTGGGGTCCGGGAGCAGCAGGATAGGGGTTGATACATTTATTTAGGTGGCTAGGTCCGGGAGCGGCGGAATAGGTGTTAAACATTTTAGTATGGTGGCAGCGTTTAGTGAAAGGGTATAAATAAAGTTGGGAAAAAGTCGAATAGCAGCGAGATCTATGACTGCTAGTTAACAACAGTCCGATGCTCTTCACCCCGTACTTGGTGCACTGCTTTTTTTATAAATATGTAAAGCATATTCAGGTCTGCAGTCGCGATGTTAGGCAAGCGTATTGGTGCCGGCGAATGCAGGATAGTTGAGGCTTTGATAAATAGGCCCCCAAGTGTTTAAATATACATTATAATCACCAAAAACCACTATTGCTGTGTCCCTCTGGGAACGTATAAACAAAGCGACTACAAAGATGTTACCTTTATGTCAAAAACGCTGATCATTGTGTTTCCCAAATATTGGGACAGCTTCCACATTCTGATAACCCAATTTTCTGACAGACGTGTCATGTAATAATATGTCACTCCCAATCAGCGTTAGGAGGTGGGGCTGCTACAGCATTTCCATGGCAGCGAGCCGACTCGAAAGTTACTACCAATCAGGCATCAGAAAGCGGGGCTGTCTAAAAATAGCCAAAGAGACAAGCTGATTTGGACATTGGCAACAACAATTTAAAGAAAAAACAAAATTCATGCTTACCTGATAAATTTCTTTCTTTTGCACCGAGTCCACGGATTCATCGTTACTTGTGGGATATTATCCTTCCTAACAGGAAGTGGCAAAGAGAGCACTACAGCAGAGCTGTCTATATAGCTCCCCCCTTAACTCCACCCCCAGTCATTCGACCGAAGGCCAAGGAAGAAAAAGGATAAACTATAAGGTGCAGAGGTGACTGAAGTTTTTAATAAAAAATACCGTCTGTCTTGAATAGACAGGGCGGGCCGTAGACTCGGTACATCGCAAAAGAAAGAAATTTATCAGGTAAGTATAAATTTTGTTTTCTTTTGCATGATGTACCGAGTCCACAAATTCATCCTTACTTGTGGGATACCAATACCAAAGCTTTAGGACACGGATGAAGGGAAAGACAAGACAGGAACCTAAACAGAAGGCACCAATGCTTGCAAAACCTTTCTCCCAAAAATAGCCTCTGAAGAAGCAAAAGTATCAAATTTGTAAAATTTTGAAAAGGTATGGAGCGAAGACCAAGTCACAGCCTTACAAATCTGTTCAACAGAAGTATCATTTTTAAAAGCCCATGTGGAAGCTACCACTCCAGTAGAATGAGCTGTAATCCTTTCAGGAGGCTGCTGTCCAGCAGTCTCATAAGCCAAACGGATGATGCTTTTCAGCCAAAAGGAAAGAGAAGTCGCGTAGCCTTTTGACCCCTACGCTTTCCAGAATAGACAACAAACAAAGAAGGTGTTTGAGGAAAATCTTTGGTTGTCTGCAAATAAAATTTCAAAGCACAAACCACGTCCAAGTTGTGCAACAGACTGGCAATCAGTCGTGGAAGGAGAGGGAAAGGTGGAAACACATAAGCCAGGTTGAATGACCAGGGTACTGCAAGAGCATCTATCAGTACAGCCTGAGGATCCCTTGACCTGGAGCCGTAACAAGGAAGTTTGGCGTTCTGAAGAGACGCCATCAGATCCAATTCTGGTGTGCCCCATAGCCGAACCAGTTGAGCAAACACCTCCGGATGGAGTTCCCACTCCCCCGGATGAAAAGACTGAAAACTAACAGCTTAACACCTCTTTCACTTTACCCTTCCTGCTTAGAGCTGGCATAGAGAATGACTGGGGGGTGAAGTTAAGGGGGGAGCTATGTAGACAGCTCTGCTGTGGTGCTCTCTTTGCCACTTCCTGTTAGGAAGGATAATATCCCACAAGTAAGGATGAATCCGTGGACTCGGTACACCATGCAAAAGAAAATCAGAATATGGAGAGCGGGTGAAGACTATACAAACCTTAAAAGGTCCTAATTCTTATCATAAAACATACATTATTTCTAAAACATAAAAATATTAAAACCATATTGTTAAAAAAGTGTGCATACACAATTAAAAGTGACATACTACTTCGCATAATTTGCACGTTCAGTCTACCCTGTTACCATGGTGATTAAGACTAAACAGCATGTCAAATATTTAGCCGGTAACATGACATGAACGTAGACACTTATTATTGTTTAATACTAGATCAAAATCCAATATATAGAGAGATCCAGGTAAAACACTAATCTTTCTGGCCATATAAATCTGTGCATATAAAAATAGTAGAATGCTGACCCCTGACAGCTTCAATCAGTGCTTTATGGACTTATTGGAATGCTGCCAGATCTATGTTCCCATTGAGACCCTCAGGAGACAGAGTTCTCAATTTCCATATCCAGTAGGTCTCTCTCTGGAGGAGTCTATTGAACCTGTTATAAAATATAGACTTAGGAACAAATTCAATAGAGATGATTTTATATGTATCTTTCCTGCCCTTATTTACATGTGTACTGTGGAAAGACACACTCTGTTTATTATACCTTTTCTTAATACTTCTTAAGTGCTCACCCCAGCATGTTCTTAAAATCCTTCTGGTGCGGCCACAGTATTGTTTTCCACACTCACATGCAACCAAATATACAACATAAGTACTTACACATATCATCCTAGTCCTAATATGGAAGATCTCACCTGTAGTATTGGATCTAAATATAATTTCCTTATGACCAATAAAACTACACGTGAGACATCTACTTTGACCACAGTTAAAAATACCTTTCTTCAGATTTAGGAAACCTGAAATGCTACCTGATTTTGTGGAATCTCGATAGTTCTTTTTGGCTGCCACTATCTTACTTGGGGCTAGGGCATTCTTTAAAGTTGGAATCTTTTAAATACATATAATGTTTTTACTCCAATTATTTCAGGATTGGGTCACTCTGTAGAATGGGAAAAAATGTCTCAAGGGCATGTGTGATTTCTCTATAATTACTATTGAATTGTGTTATAAATTTCGGAGAGTTCTCAAATCTATTCTCTTTACAATCCTTTACCTGAAGCAAGTCATCCCTATCTCTAGCTGATGCTTTGGCAAGACCCTGGGAAATTATTTTCAGATCATATCCCTTTTCTGTAAATCTATTTACTTACGGCTAAATTTAGAGTTCTGCAGCCAAAGGGGTGCGTTAGCTACGAGTGCTTTTTTTCCCCTGCACCTTTTAAATATCGATGGTATTTAGAGTTCACAGAATGGCTGCGTTAGGCTCCAAAAAAGGGAGCGTAGAGCATATTTACCGCCACTGCAACTCTAAATACCAGCGTTGCTTACGGACGCGGTCAGCTTAAAAAACGTGCTCGTGCACGATATCCCCATAGAAAACAATGGGGCAGTTTGAGCTGAAAAAAAACCTAACACCTGCAAAAAAGCAGCATTCAGCTCCTAACGCAGCCCCATTGTTTACTATGGGGAAACACTTCCTATGTCTGCACCTAACACCCTAACATGTACCCCGAGTCTAAACACCCCTAACCTTACACTTATTAACCCCTAATCTGCCGCCCCCGCTATCGCTGACCCCTGCATATTTTTTTAACCCCTAATCTGCCGCTCCGTATACCGCCGCAACCTACATTATACCTATGTACCCCTAATCTGCTGCCCCTAACACCGCCGACCCCTATATTATATTTATTAACCCCTAATCTGCCCCCCACAACGTCGCCGCCAGCTACCTACAATAATTAACCCCTAATCTGCCGATCGGATCTCGCCGCTAGTCTAATAAATGGATTAACCCCTAAAGCTAAGTCTAACCCTAACACTAACGCCACCCTAAATTAAATATAATTTAAATCTAACGAAATAAATTAACTCTTATTATATAAATTATTCCTATTTAAAGCTAAATACTTACCTGTAAAATAAACCCTAATATAGCTACAATATAAATTATAATTATATTGTAGCTATTTTAGGATTGATATTTATTTTACAAGCAACTTTGTAATTATTTTAAACAGGTACAATAGCTATTAAATAGTTAATAACTATTTACAAGTTACCTAGTTAAAATAATTACAAAATTGCCTGTAAAATAAATCCTAACCTAAGTTACAATTAAACCTAACACTACACTATCAATAAATTAATTAAATAAAATACCTACAATTATCTACAATTAAACCTAACACTACACTATCAATAAATAAATTAAATAAACTACCTACAATTGTCTACAATTAAACCTAACACTACACTATCAATAAATTAATTAAATACAATATCTACAAATAACTACAATTAAATAAACTAACTAAAGTACAAAAAATAAAAAAGAACTAAGTTACAAAAAATAAAAAAATATTTACAAACATTAGAAAAATATTACAACAATTTTAAACTAATTACACCTACTCTAAGCCCCCTAATAAAATAACAAAGACCCCCAAAATAAAAAAATGCCCTACCCTATTCTAAATTAAAAAAGTTCAAAGCTCTTTTACCTTACCAGCCCTGAAAAGCCCCAAATAATTCAGCTCTTTTGCCTGTAAATAAAAACATACAATACCCCCCAAACATTACAACCCACTACCCACATACCCCTAATCTAACCCAAACTCCCCTTAAATAAACCTAACACTAAGCCCATGAAGATCTTCCTACCTTATCTTCACCATGCCAGGTTCACCGATCGCTCCAGAAGAGGGTCCGAAGTCTTGATCCAAGCGGCGGCTGAAGAACTCCATCATCGGGCTGAAGTCAGAAGTCCATCATCGGGATGAAGTCTTCTATCAAGCGCCATCTTCAATCTTCTTTCTTCTGGAGTGGAGCCATCTTCTTCCCAGCCGACGCGGATCCAACCTCTTCAACCGACGCCTACTCGCCGAATGACGGTTCCTTTAAATGACGTCATCCAAGATAGCGTCCCTCGAATTCCGATTGGCTGATAGGATTCTATCAGCCAATCGGAATTAAGGTAGGAATATTCTGATTGGCTGATGGAATCAGCCAATCAGATTCAAGTTCAATCCGATTGGCTGATCCAATCAGCCAATCAGATTGAGCTCGCATTCTATTGGCTGTTCAGATCCGCCAATCGGTAGGAAGATCTTCATGGGCTTAGTGTTAGGTTTATTTAAGGGGAGTTTGGGTTAGATTAGGGGTTTGTGGGTAGTGGGTTGTAATGTTTGGGGGGGTATTGTATGTTTTTATTTACAGGCAAAAGAGCTGAATTATTTGGGGCTTTTCAGGGCTGGTAAGGTAAAAGAGCTTTGAACTTTTTTAATTTAGAATAGGGTAGGGCATTTTTTTATTTTGGGGGTCTTTGTTATTTTATTAGGGGGCTTAGAGTAGGTGTAATTAGTTTAAAATTGTTGTAATATTTTTCTAATGTTTGTAAATATTTTTTTATTTTTTGTAACTTAGTTCTTTTTTATTTGTTGTACTTTAGTTAGTTTATTTAATTGTAGTTATTTGTAGATATTGCGTTTAATTAATTTATTGATAGTGTAGTGTTAGGTTTAATTGTAACTTAGGTTAAGATTTATTTTACAGGCAATTTTGTAATTATTTTAACTAGGTAACTATAAAATAGCTATTAACTATTTAATAGCTATTGTACCTGTTTAAAATAATTACAAAGTTGCCTGTAAAATAAATATTAATCCTAAAATAGCTACAATATAATTATAATTTATATTGTAGCTATATTAGGGTTTATTTTACAGGTAAGTATTTAGTTTTAAATAGAATTAATTTATTTAATAAGAGTTAATTTATTTAGTTAGATAAAAATTATATTTAACTTAGGGGGGTGTTAGTGTTAGGGTTAGACTTAGCTTTAGGGGTTAAAAAAATTATTAGAATAGCGGTGAGCTCCGGTCGGCAGATTAGGGGTTAATGTTTGAAGTTAGGTGTCGGCGATGTTAGGGAGGGCAGATTAGGGGTTAATACTATTTATTATAGGGTTATTGAGGCGGAAGTGAGGCGGATTAGGGGTTAATACATTTATTATAGTAGCGGTGCGGTTCAGTCGGCAGATTAGGGGTTAATAAGTGTAGGTAGGTGGAGGCGATGTTGGGGGGGCAGATTAGGGGTTAATAAATATTATGTAGGTGTTGGCGATGTTAGGGGCAGCAGATTAGGGGTACATAGGGATAATGTAGCTGGCGGCGGTGTACGGAGCGGCAGATTAGGGGTTAAAAAAATTTAATAGAGTGGCGGCGATGTGGGGGGACCTCGGTTTAGGGGTACATAGGTAGTTTATGGGTGTTAGTGTACTTTAGAGCACAGTAGTTAAGAGGTTTATAAACCGGCGTTAGCCCAGAAAGCTCTTAACTCCTGGGTTTTTTCTGCGGCTGGAGTTTTGTCGTTAGATTTCTAACGCTCACTTCAGCCATGACTCTAAATACCGGCTTTAGAAAGATCCCATTGAAAAGATAGGATACGCAAATGGCGTAGGGGGATCTGCGGTATGGAAAAGTTGCGGCTGCAAAGTGAGCGTTAGACCCTTTCCTGACTGACTCCAAATACCAGAGGGTGGTAAAAACCAGCGTTAGGAGCCTCTAACGCTGGTTTTGACGGCTACCGCCCAACTCTAAATCTAGCCTTCGAGATCTGATTCGTTTTTAAAATCCTTATCCTTTTTACAGTTTCTTCACAGCCTGCAAAACTGGCTATAGGGCACATTATTGAGCCATCTCGGATGGTGATTGCTTCTTTTGTCAATATAACTATTGCAATCTACCTTCTTAAAGAAGGTCTTGAAGCAAATACTCCCATCATCATCCCAACCCAGAGTGACATCCAGAAAATCTATAGCCTCCACATTTATGTTGTGTGAAAAAGAAATTCCAAAAGTGTTGTCATTTAGAAATTCCACAACAATTCTTGCCTCACTTTCTGTGCCATTCCACACAAAAATGAGGTAGTTTATGAAACGGCCATAGTAGGCAACATTCACACAGTGATTCGATGGGTACAGATTATGTAATTCAAAGTAACCCATAAATAAATTAGCAAAACTTGGGGCGAATGTTGTCCCCATGGCCGTCCCACAGACCTTCAAAAGAAAGTGTCCTGATATATAAAATTGTTGTGTCTTAACACAAAGTTGATTGCTTCAAAAATAAAATGTCTTTGTTTTTCTGGCATATACAAATCTAGTTAAAAAATAAAAAAAAAAAATAAATAAAAAAAAATAAAAATAAAAATTGGAGAAAAGTGAATAAAGTGAAAAGAGTGAATAAGAAATCCAATAGGATCCAAAAATTGCAGCACCTGTGAAAAACAAAAATCACATAGCGCAATAAGGCTAATATGAATATAAATTTAATTGAAAATAGGCTTACCTTATATGTAAACTCAAGCAGTGACTACTTATAACATGTACATCAACGCTTTTCAGCCCCAAAGCTGGGCCTTTCTCAAGATGTCTACTGCTAGTAAAAGTATGGCTTAAATAGCCTATAGGGACCAATCAAGATGGGTGTAATTTCCCGCCTTAAATTGCCATTACATGTATCATGACAACCCTCTAATGCCCTTAATAAAGATGGTGACCACTGGCTCTTTTACTTCCTGTAATTTCCCACCTTAAAATGCCATTACATGTATCATGGCAATCCTCTAATGCCCTTAATAAAGATGGTGGCTATTTTTATTTGTATTTAATTTTTTTATTTTTATTTTTATTTTTTTTATTTTTATTTTTATCATATATTTTTAATAACCATCTTTATTTTGATTTTTGATTTCTTGGATACCCCATCATACACAAAGGATTAATTGGATTCACAAGGGCACAGGATCTGTTACACAGGACATTTGTTAAGGATATCATCACTTATTAAGACTTTTGATATTATTTGGGACTTTTAATACACATTTTGTTGTGGTTATATTTTTTGGTATTCCCCTCTCTCCTGAGGGGCACTTACTCTATTGTTTTTAACTAATTTTTTAAATTGTTTTCAATCGAATTGTTATATGTACATAGGGTACCCTAGTTTATGTGAATGTAATAAATGTATTTTAATATTTTAATATTATTCTGTTATTCTGATACTTTAGCCTATAGCTGGCACTCCCTCTTTCTATATTAATGTTAATTTTTTGGAGTTTTTAGGGGTCTCACTTTGGGAGCTTGTATCTGTTTGGATGTTAGCGCTGAATATGCACTTTTAAACATAAATGTGGAGACTATAGATTTTCTGGATGTCACTTTGGGTTGGGATGATGATGGGAGTATTTGCTCCAAGACCTTCTTTAAGAAGGTAGATTGCAATAGTTATATTGACAAAAGAAGCAATCACGATCCAAGATAGCTCAATAACGTGCCCTATAGCTAGTTTTGCAGGCTGCGAAAAAACTGTAAAAAGGATAAGGATTTTACAGAAAAGGGATATGATCTGAAAATAATATCCCAGGATCTTGCCAAAGCATCAGCTAGAGACAGGGATGACTTGCTACAGGTAAAGGAAGATAAAGAGAATAGATTTGAGAACTCTCCAAAATGTATAACACAATTTAATAGTAATTATAGAGAAATCACACATGGGGGCCTATCTATCAAGCTCCGAATGGAGCTTGAAGCCCTGTGTTTCTGGCGAGCCTGCAGGCTCGCCCGAAACAGCAGTTATGAAGCAGCCGTCTAAAGACCGCTGCTCCATAATCCCGTCTGCCTGCTCTGATGAGGCGGACAGGAATCGCCGGAATTCAAACCTATTGAGTACGATCGGGTTCATTGACACCCCCTGCTGGCGGCTGATTGGCAAGAGCTGCTGGTGCAATGCTGAATACGGAGAGAGTATTGCTCTCCGCATTCAGCAAGGTCTGTTGGACCTGATCCGCAGTGTCGGATCAGGTCCAGCAGACATTTGTTAAATAGGCCTCATGCCCTTAAGAAATATTGGCCCATTCTACAGTGACCCGATGCTGAAAGAAATAATTGGACAAAAAACATTATGTGTATTTAAAAGGGCCCCAATTTTAAAGAATGCCCTAGTCCCAAATAAGATAGTTATAACTAAAAAGAACTATCGAGATTCCACAAAATTAGGTAGCATTTCATATTTCCTGAATCTGAAGAAAGGTATTTTTAAATGTGGTAAAAGTAGATGTTTCGCGTGCAGTTTTATTGGTCATAAAGAAACTATATTTAGGTCCAATACTACAGGTGAGATCTTCCATATTATGACTAAGATGACATGTGAAAGTACTTACGTGGTATATTTGGTTGCATGTGTGTGTGGAAAACAATACTGTGGCCGCACCAGTAGGATTTTAAGAACACGCTGGGGCGAGCACTTAAGAAGTATTAAGAAAAGGTATAATAAACAAAATGTGTCTTTCCACAGTACACATGTACATGAGGGCAGGGAAGATACGTATAAAATCATCTCTATTGAATTTGTTCTTAAGTCTATCTATTATAACAGGTTCAATAGACTCCTCCAGAGAGAGACCTACTGGATATGGAAATTGAGAACCCTGTCTCCTGAGGGTCTCAATGAGAACATAGATCTGGCAGCATTCCAATAAGTCCATAAAGCACTGACTGAAGCTGTCAGGGGTCAGCATTCTACCATTTTTATATGAACATATTTATATAGCCAGAATGATTAGTGTTTTACCTAGATCTCTCTATATATTGGATTGTGATCTAGTATTAAACAACAATAAGTATCTACCTTCATGTTATATAACCGGCCAAATATTTGACTCGTTGTTTATTCATAATCACCATGGTAACAGGGTAGACTGAACGTGCAAATTATGCAGAGTAGTATGGCACTTTTATTTGTGTATGCACACTTTTTTAACAATATGGTTTGTATATTTTTATGTTTTAGGATAGGAATAATGTATAATGTATGATAAGAATTAGGACCTTTTAAGGTTTGAATAGTGATTTCCCCTTTAAATTGTTGTTGCCAATGTCCAAATCAGCTTGTCTCTTTGGCTATTTTTAGATAGCCCCGCTTTCTGATGCCAGATTAGTAGTAACTTTTGAGTCGGCTCGCTGCCATGGAAATGCTGTAGCAACCCCACCTCCTAATGCTGATTGGGAGGGACGTATTATCACATGACACATCTGTCAGAGAAGCGGGTTATCAGAATGTGGAGCGTTTTTGACATAAGGTAACAACTTTGTAGCTGCTTTGTTTATAGGTTCCCAGGGGGACGCAGCAATATGGACAAGTGTTTTTTGGTAATTATAATGTACATTTGAACACTCATTGTATTGCAGTAGCAACTATGGAGGAGTGGTGATCTGAAGAGGTTAATTTAGTACACAGCAGTAGTCTATTACTAATTACGATCATGTGTGTAGAACCATTCACAGGCATTGGACACTTTCAATTATTGTTCAGTTGCCAAATGATTTATATATGTTGTGATTTTTATTTGTTTTTATTCACTGCCTGAGGAAACAGTGCCAGAAGCACTGGGAAATCCATTGCAGATTGTTTTTATACTTCTAACTTTGTGTACAATAAATGACCCCCTTATGCACAGGGGTGTATGCTTTTACGAGTTTGTGAGTTTTCATTGGAGACTGCGAAATCTATCTTTTTGGCAATTTATCACCTTTTGGAGGTGCTGCTCCTGTTTGCCAGAGTGAGCCAGCTGGGGGGCTCTCATCCATCCAGCCTGCCTTGCACTGCATTATAGTGCGCCACCTCTGTGGGTATTATTCAGTGGAGGAGATATTGGAGTTTTTCCAGAATCTGTTGTGATTTTCCGCACCATTGGAGCATATTTTTTTTCTTTTTTCCACACTTATAGCACATCCACTTGATTTAAGAAGAGCTGATCCAGGTGCCTACCTGCCATCGACGGAAGCATCAAGAGGGTGCCTTTGTCTATTGGTACCATCTTTGGATGGACACAATTTTGTGACAATGTCTACATTAAGTGTAGTGCCAAAAAGGAATATGAGTCAAGATAAATGAGCCCTTAATATCTTGAACTGGTCGATGAGGCTGACATAAAATCGCTGAGTCTACAGGCTAATAACATGAAAAAGTCAGTCTCATAATAAGACCATTACTGCTAGTGTCAATGATTTAATCTAGCCCACACCAGACCTTATTGTGATGCAGTATATGATAAACCTCTGATGATAGCAAGTTGGTACAGGCACTACAGGGATGAGAGGTAAGCAACTCTGTAATATGTTTATTATAGGTAGCCATGTGTCGATAGGGCCAAAATAGTACCTAGAGAACCTCAACACCCTTCGTTTCAAAGCATTGTGTGCACTCATGTTCTGGACGTTACCTAAGTCCCTATCGCCACCCAGGAGATTGGCCGCATCAGCCCAAGATTTGGCTAAGGGCAAGTTGATATTTGGTTTGCTCCAGTCTGCAGAGGGGGAAGAACAGGCTGTGACTTCCATTTTGTCAGGCTCTCTATCAACGTTGTGGTCTGATTTGAGGTCCTCAACTATTTCTAGAGTCCTCCTTTCCAAACTCGCTTTGTGTACATTCCCCTCTTGCTGGAAATACTGAAGAGAGGTGAGATACTACCGGCAGGCTTGATGATCCGGATGGAGTGCTCATCGCTGAGATAATTTTGAAGAACTAAGGGACCTACAAGGTTTACCTAGGTTAGAAGTGTGGGAGCGCGATCGTATAGATCAGTAATCTTTATAGCTGTCCCCCCTTGTAAGCCAAAGTCTCCATCATCCCACGTGGCAGGGATCGTGGCAAGGGGCGCGGGTTTCTTGAGGTTCCTCTTCCCCCTCCAGTAAGATTGTGTGAGGATGTGAGTCTCAACTCTGGTCTATGGGATTGTTATTTATTTCCATTCCAGTTTCTTGCGTTACAACTTCCATATGTATGTATTTTGAAATTAGCTTTAAGCTGTTGAAGTGCCTCTTCCATCTTTCACTCCAAAATTCTGCAATAGATTTTATACAGTTATAGTATCTTCTACCATATTGGGGATTAATGTTGGTATATAGGTAGGTCTAAAGTGCAACAGCAGAATGAAAAGCTGCCAGTAACCCCCGGTTGTCCGGATGGGATAATGTATTTGGATAAACTGCTCCGTCAGCAGGATTAATGATACGGGGTGTATGAAGTCTAACCAACTCCTTTAGAATGATACGGATCAAGTTGAAAGATTTAGATGACCAATTTTAAATACAAAACTCTCTTTTTGTATAGTTTAGAGTCGGGAGCTCTGTCCTAAGTTGACTCCGCCCCCAGAAAGTTTATTTTTTATTTTATTTTTTTTAATTTTTTTTCAGAATCAAAGTTTTTTAGGAATACCAGATATACAAGGATCGCATACAATAAACATTATATATGAAATTGATACATGTCACCTCTGAAATTTTGTCAAGCTATTAACCTCTATCCTAACATATAGTAATCACATTCTGGCATTACCTCTTTTTTTGTTTTGTTTCCTATGTTACAACACAGCATGAAAAGTAAAGAAAAAAGAAACCATTCACAAAATAAATATCCATAACAGCTTATACAACCTATAGTATGGTAGACTAAATATGACAAAAAAATGTATTTGAATTCTATATGAATAAAAACAAGGGATATAAGAAAAACTTATAGCAATATATTAATCATTGCGGATAAATACCGCATATTTGTTCACTTACAATAAGGGTGAACGGTAGCTAAAGATAAGGACGGGGGGCGGAGCCATAAATTATATTTAAAATAAGGGTAGACGACAGACAGAGGTGAGGATGGGGGACAAAGCCGTAGGTTATATTATAACTACAAGTTTCCCAGGCTGTTAACATTATAGCTGAACTCTATAAGTATACTTAAATAAGAACCTGTTAAGAGTCCCTGGGCCTTTATGCATAGTATACAGAAGATTATAATCTGGAGCAGTTATTCTCAAAGAAGGGTATCAGGATGCCTACAATATGAAATATGAAACATATGATATGATACATGGTATAAGATAATATATAGGGGGTTTCTAGATGGGCTCCTCTCCTAGGGAAATGGCACCCACTGGCGATAAGGTTAAAGGGAGAAGGGATATGACCCGCAGGCAACCAGTACCGGCGGGAAAGGGAGGAGAGGAGCCCAACAGAAATAAATAAGGAGCTCCAATGATGAGGTGGTACTGTGTCTGAAACTGCATACCTACAGTTATCATCTGAAGTGGGAGGATTTACCCAGGATAGCCAGAGCAACCTGAGTGAAAACTAGTTAAACTAATACTAAAGATGATGAGCTAATTAATTTCATGCAGATAATGTCATACATAGACGTGCATATACATGCATAAAAGGGACTGAACAACATATGTAAATAGCATCAAGTAGGTGTTACAACTCTAGAATGTTGTACCCAGGCATTTATGACAGGCAAAGTGTTATTGACCTAAATAAAAATACTTTAATAGGATTGCTGTAAGAAACATATGTACAACGTGGGTCTAAGTGCTACTACCTCCATTCTAATGACAAGTATCCATCCCTCCCTCACTGGCTGAGGGCAGGAAAGGAACCCTAGATACACTAAGGACCAACAAAACACCCCCACAGAGGACAACTGGATGAATCTTATCGGCAACTATAGCAGTTACTACCTGAATAAGGTTATTACATAAGTAGGTACAATATCAAAAGTTTCACCTCAAATACATCTGGCATGCACATAAAATACTTACATTCATATATTAGTGCTTCTAAAGAGAAACCTATATCTGTCAGGCACACTGTTAACACACACATCTGCTTTAAATGAGCTTCTAGAAGTATATAGCAACCGATTAGTGTCTAATGGGGGAGAAAAGGTATCAATACTGGAGGGGGAGATAATGTATGGAAATACACTCTGCAACTAAACTGTGCAAATTGAATAATATTGGTGGAATACAATATGACAAGCATATTACACTTTCATGCATGTAGAATTACATCAACATTTATACTGTAATAAAAAACATTTGACAAATGCTCAACATTAAAGACATATATACTGAGGTCAAATGACCCTGGTAACCCGACCATTCTACAGCCCCAACTCAAACTTGTCTTCTTCCTGTAACTTGGCAAACAAAAAGGAACCCTAGAAAGAAGAATAACAAAACAACCAAACAACATGCAAATAACACTATTATGAATAGTTAGACCATTTCACAAGTCCATGGTGAGCTGGAATAGGAGAATTACAATGGGCATGTATTATAATAGTCTCGTGCCCTCAAAAATGGGGTCAGGTAAATCTTGAACACGTCCTTCTTTGGCTTTTTAGAAAGAAAAAGAAAGCTGACTTGTCTTTAACTTCAAGTATTACAAATTATCTCCACTTGTTAGCAACACTCTTTATTGATGACAAGGTTTCAACACTTAGGTGCAAATCACTTCAACATGAATTGTTGGGAAAATCAGAGATGAGCTCAAACCCCTGATCATAGTGCTGGAGCTTTATCCTGTTGCTTGTTCGGTCGTTTTAGCGAGGGTTGCCATTCGGCAGTAGACGGTCTTAAGTCCCTTTGGGGGGTTGGAGTGGGACCTGAACCTTCTGCTTGTTGTCCCAGGCCAAGATTTGTTAAAAGGCTCATGCCCTGTTCTAATGAAGAAATAGCATAGTTCTTATTTTCATGCTGGAAGAACAGTCTAACCGGGAAGCCCCACCTATACTTGATCCCGGCTCTCCTCAGTTTAAGGGTGACAGGAGCAAATGATCTTCTCTTTGATAAGGTGAAGGAAGAGAGGTTGGGGAACAGCTGAATCCCAGGGTGTTTCTCTGCAAAAAGTTTATTAGAAAATGAGGCCCGCATCAGTTTTTCCTTAAAAGTAAAATAGTGGAGGCGTACAATGACATCCCTTGGCAGCTCTGAGGCCATTGTTCTCGGTTTGATTGCTCTATGAGCTCTATCAATTAAAGCGTCCATACTCTGAAACGGGCCCAAGAGGTCTTTAAATAGGTTCAGCAGATATTCAGGCAGATCAGTGGGGCCGACATCTTCCTTGATGCCTCTTATCCTGACATTGTTCCGTCTGGACCTGTCTTCATTGTCAGCTATCATACGGCTAGATTTGGAGTTTTGTCGGTAACGACCCGAAAAACTAACGCCGGCTTTTTTCTGGTCGCACCATAAAAATAACTCTGGTATTGAGAGTCCATATAATGTCAGCGTTAGGCTCCAAAAAAGGAGCGTAGAGCATTTTTAACGCAGCTTCAACTCTCGATACCAGAGTTGCTCACGCAAGCGGCCAGCCTCAAAAACGTGCTCGTGCACGATTCCCCCATAGGAAACAATGGTGCTGTTTGAGCTGAAAAAAAACCTAACACCTGCAAAAAAGCCGCGTTCAGCTCCTAACGCAGCCCCATTGTTTGCTATGGGGAAACACTTCTACGTCTGCACCTAACACCCTAACATGTACCCCGAGTCTAAACACCCCTAACCTTACACTTATTAACCCCTATTCTGCCGCCCCCGCTATCGCTGACACCTGCTTATTATTAATCTGCCTCACTAACATCGCCGACACCTAACTTCAATTATTAACCCCTAATCTGCCGACCGGAGCTCACCGCTATTCTAATAAATGGATTAACCCCTAAAGCTAAGTCTAACCCTAACACTAACACCCCCCTAAGTTAAATATAATTTAAATCTAACGAAATTAATTATCTCTTATTAAATAAATTATTCCTATTTAAAGCTAAATACTTACCTGTAAAATAAATCCTAATATAGCTACAATATAAATTATAATGATATTATAGCTATTTTAGGATTAATATTTATTTTACAGGTAACTTTGTATTTATTTTAACCAGGTACAATAGCTATTAAATAGTTAAGAACTATTTAATAGCTAAAATAGTTAAAATAATTACAAATTTACCTGTAAAAGAAATCCTAACCTAAGTTAAAATTAAACCTAACACTATACTATCAATAAATTAATTAAATAAACTACCTACAATTACCTACAATTAACCTAACACTGCACTATCAATAAATTAATTAAATACAATTGCTACAAATAAATACAATTAAATAAACTTGTTAAAGTACAAAAAATAAAAAAGAACTAAGTTACAAAAAATAAAAAAATATTTACAAACATAAGAAAAATATTACAACAATTTTAAACTAATTACACCTACTCTAAGCCCCCTAATAAAATAACAAAGCCCCCCAAAATAAAAAAAATGCCCTACCCTATTCTAAATAACTAAAGTTCAAAGCTCTTTTACCTTACCAGCCCTGAACAGGGCCCTTTGCGGGGCATGCCCCAAGAAGTTCAGCTCTTTTGCCTGTAAAAGAAAAAATACAATACCCAAGCCCCCCAACATTACAACCCACCACCCACATACCCCTAATCTAACCCAAACCCCCCTTAAATAAACCTAACACTAAGCCCCTGAAGATCTTCCTACCTTATCTTCACCATACCAGGTTCACCGAACCGATCCATACCAGGTTCCGATCAGCCAATAGAATGCGAGCTCAATCTGATTGGCTGATTGGATCAGCCAATCGGATTGAACTTGATTCTGATTGGCTGATTCCATCAGCCAATCAGAATATTCCTACCTTAATTCCGATTGGCTGATAGAATCCTATCAGCCAATCGGAATTCGAGGGACGCCATCTTGGATGACGTCCCTTAAAGGAACCGTCATTCGTCTTTAGTCCGTCGGCCCAGCAGGATGTTCCGCGTCGGAGGTCTGCAAGATGGATCCGGAAGAAAGAAGATTGAAGATGCCGTTGATAGAAGACTTCATCCGGATCATGGACCTCTTCAGCTCCCGCTTGGATGAAGACTTCAGCCGGATCATGAACCTCTTCAGCCCCCCGCTTGGGCTTGGATCAGGACATCGGAGGAGCTCTTCAGGATGGATCGGTGAACCTGGTATGGTGAAGATAAGGTAGGAAGATCTTCAGGGGCTTAGTGTTAGGTTTATTTAAGGGGGGTTTGGGTTAGATTAGGGGTATGTGGGTGGTGGGTTGTAATGTTGGGGGGCTTGGGTATTGTATTTTTTCTTTTACAGGCAAAAGAGCTGAACTTCTTGGGGCATGCCCCGCAAAGGGCCCTGTTCAGGGCTGGTAAGGTAAAAGAGCTTTGAACTTTAGTTATTTAGAATAGGGTAGGGCATTTTTTTATTTTGGGGGGCTTTGTTATTTTATTAGGGGGCTTAGAGTAGGTGTAATTAGTTTAAAATTGTTGTAATATTTTTCTTATGTTTGTAAATATTTTTTTATTTTTTGTAACTTAGTTCTTTTTTATTTTTATTTAATTGTATTTATTTGTAGCAATTGTATTTAATTAATTTATTGATAGTGTAGTGTTAGGTTAATTGTAGGTAATTGTAGGTAGTTTATTTAATTAATTTATTGATAGTATAGTGTTAGGTTTAATTTTAACTTAGGTTAGGATTTCTTTTACAGGTAAATTTGTAATTATTTTAACTATTTTAGCTATTAAATAGTTCTTAACTATTTAATAGCTATTGTACCTGGTTAAAATAAATACAAAGTTACCTGTAAAATAAATATTAATCCTAAAATAGCTATAATATCATTATAATTTATATTGTAGCTATATTAGGATTTATTTTACAGGTAAGTATTTAGCTTTAAATAGGAATAATTTATTTAATAAGAGATAATTAATTTCGTTAGATTTAAATTATATTTAACTTAGGGGGGTGTTAGGGTTAGACTTAGCTTTAGGGGTTAATCCATTTATTAGAATAGCGGTGAGCTCCGGTCGGCAGATTAGGGGTTAATAATTGAAGTTAGGTGTCGGCGATGTTAGGGAGGGCAGTTTAGGGGTTAATACTATTTATTACAGGGTTAGTGAGGCGGATTAGGGGTTAATAACTTTATTATAGTAGCGCTCAGGTCCGCTCGGCAGATTAGGGGTTAATAAGTGTAGGTAGGTGGAGGCGACGTTGTGGGGGGCAGGTAAGGGGTTAATAAATATAATACAGGGGTCGGCGGTGTTAGGGGCAGCAGATTAGGGGTACATAAGGATAACGTAGGTTGCGGTCGGCAGATTAGGGGTTAAAAAAATTTATTTGAGTGTCGGCGATGTGGGGGGACCTCGGTTTAGGGGTACATAGGTAGTTTATGGGTGTTAGTGTACTTTAGAGTACAGTAGTCAAGAGTTTTAGAAACCGGCGTTAGCCCAGAAAGCTCTTAACTACTGACTTTTTTCCTGCGGCTGGAGTTTTGTCGTTAGATGTCTAACGCTCACTTCAGACACGACTCTAAATACCGGAGTTAGAAAGATCCCATTGAAAAGATAGGATACGCAATTGACGTAAGGGGATCTGCGGTATGGAAAAGTTGCGGCTGAAAAGTGAGCGTTAGACCCTATTTTGAGTGACTCCAAATACCGGCGGTAGCCTAAAACCAGCGTTAGGAGCCTCTAACGCTGGTTTTCACGGCTAACGCCAAACTCTAAATCTAGGCCATAGTTTCTAGGTCACTAATAATCTCAGCCAAGGATTGGGCATACGCTAGTACATTGGCCTGATCTACCGCCATATCCTCCTGCTTCCTGACTATAACATATCATTTGAGAAGTGATATAAAAATTTTTTGGAGGATTGGACAAATGACTGGGATTTAAAGTTTAAATCCAATCATTAATAACAGACTCAATGACACTTTACCCACTGTCCAACACCTCGGACCTTTCGTTCTGAATGTTTAGGTCCCTTCGTAAGTCAGCAACTGAATTCCTGATTTCACTTCTGAGTGAAGAGTAGTGAGTATCTATTTTAGATGACAGAGCATTAATTGAGTCCAAGACCTTGGACTTACCCTTAGGAAGACCGTCTGCCCCAGGTGTTTCTTTATAAGATGAGATCCCTCTCTATCAGATAGAATTCTGGTATTAAAATGATCTGCTACTGTACGCTTAGGGCCCTCTCCGAATCTTTGCTGGTGTTTTTTCTTGCTGGAGTGAGCCATTTTGGATTATAGGTTGTGAGACCCCCTATGGGAAAGATTATAAGCCAGCCAAGAAAGTTAGTTTGAGGAGCACCAACTTTTAGGATGAGCGTTACTGTAGTTGCTAGTGGTGCTTCTTCAATGCAATGTTGATAGAAGGCGCTACACCTCGGGAACTGTGTCCTCACTGGACCTAGACAGGTAAAGGAGAGTGGATATGACCTGCTGTGATAGTACACAGCAGGAAAGGGAAGAGGTGAGCGCCCCACGTAATTGCACTATAGTTGAGATGTAAAGTTAATATGGGTGAGCCAGCTTTACAATATCTCAAACAGAAAGAAAAAAAAGAAGCTGCACAGCCATCTGAGGAGCTGCCATAGATGATATAATTCAGGAATGTAGGGATTTATTCAGGTCACATTTATTGAAAGTCCTAGTTAGAACTTGGATAGGCCTTTTGCAATCTCACTCCCTCTATGATTAGGTTGCTTAAAGTACACTCTTCTCAATGTGTGAGTCAGTAAAGAAAAAGACTTTTAAAAAACTTTATGCAGCTTGGTACCCAAAATGATGTATTACATAAGCTCTATAGTTGAGGCTACGACCCACTATCTCTATCCTGGTTTAGCATATACACTGAATGATAAATGACCCTCCAAAGTCTTGTAATATCTGTTCTGCGCCTTTAAAACAGCAGGAAAATGAGTTGCTGCGTCATACAGTCACTTAAGGTACAGCCTCAGTGTATATAAAAAGGGTGTTGGCACATGCATTACTATTGATAAAACATCAGCCCCAAAAACAGTATACATGCAATGAAAAAGTTTTCCCCTTTGTTCCTTATACCTTCTTCTCTTCCTTAATGTGTAATTTGCTTTTTGCCAAGCCCTCAGGGTTGCAGGTGACTGGTTATATTAAATGTTATTAGATATGGTGTGCTTGGGTGTAGACAGTGTTCTCTCTGTTACACGGAGCTGTACTAAGCAGTGTTCTCTACAGAGTGACTGTAATTGGTAAGGCAAGTAAAGCCGTTGATTTAACACAGTCCATCAGTCTCTTATCTCAGTTATACAGCTCCTTGTCTTTGCGAGAGCTTAGGCCTGCAAGATGCCACTTCTGTGTTGCGCAGCTTTCTGAAATTTGCTAGATCGATCTTAGCCCACAACTCTATCAGTCCTGTTTTTTGCCCCAAAATTAGTAGCAGCAAATTAAGACATATTCAATCCCTCTGAGTGTATCTCTTTAACCTCAGCACCCAATGTAGTCTGGTAGATTAATAGGTTCAGTGTTTCCCCAAAAGCCTTAATAATGGTGGATGTTCTTGCCAATGCCGTACTCACAAATGTCACCTCACACCACTACAGATAGCACTGAATGTAAGCAGGTCTCAACCGCTACTTTAAGGAATACCCTGCTTCAGCTCAGCGAGACTGCGACTAAATAGTAGTGTTCATATGTGAGCATTCACATTAGTGCAGAAGAGGGTCTAAGCAAGATGGCGGCTGTTCGCGCTCTTTAACAATTATACTTGCCAGCATGAGGTAAGTTCTCAGTATGTTCCGTTACCCTGCTGCTTCATGTTCTATCTTAATAATGAAAGTTTAATTTTGACTTTCATGTCTAAATACTGCCAGAGGAGATAAGTAAACAGGCTTTTAAACCTGAGGAAAACTAGGTTACTACTAAAATGTTTACATTTATTTCTTCAATATTTAAACAGTTAATCTAATGGCCCCATCCGATATGCAGCGTTGCCCGCAAAAGCGGCGATGCGGTTTTTGCGCGGGTTTCGTATCACATATAGGGCGTAGCATACAACTTAAGCCCGTATATTTCACCCGTCGCCCGCAATTCTTACTCCCATAGGCTAACATGGGACCGCATCGTAAATAGTTACCCAATATCCAGCGCAAGTCCTTACGTGGCGAAAATGGAGAAATCTTACTCCATTTTCACCTCGCTATAAAATGCAGCCATAGCAGGCCTTGCGCTGAGTATGGGAGCACCATAGCTCCCTAAAATGCCTTCCAAAAAAAAACTAACACCTAACGCATGCGCAATGTCTATCTACCTGTCAACCGCAATCCCCCACCGCAATAACTAATAAAGTGTATTAACCCCTAAACCACTGCTTCTGGAGCCCACCACCACCTACATTATCAGCCAATCGGAATTAAGGTAGGAAAAATCTGAATGGTTGATTTAATCCGATTGGCTGATTGGATCAGCCAATAGAATGCGAGGTCAATTCTATTGGCTGATCCAATCAGCCAATCAGATTGAACTTCAATCCGATTGGCTGATCCAATCAGCCAATCGGATTTTTCCTACCTTAATTCCGATTGGCTGATAGAATCCAATCAGCCAATCGGAATTCGAGGGACGTCATTTAAAGGAACAGTCATTCGTCGTTAGTCCGTCTGCCAGGAAGGATGCTCCGCGCCGCAGGTCTTCAAGATGGAGCCGCTCCTCGTCGGATGGATGAAGATAGAAGATGCCGCTTGGATGAAGATGTCTGCCGGTCCGGATGTCCTCTTCTGCCCGGATAGGATGAAGACTTCTGCCGGTCCGGATGTCCTCTTCTGCCCCATCGGATGAAGAATTCTGCCCAGATCGGATGACCACTGGTGCCCGGCTGGGTGAAGACGGCTCAAGGTAGGGTGATCTTCAATGGGGTAGTGTTAGGTTTTATTAAGGGGGGATTGGGTGGGTTTTAGAGTAGGGGTGTGTGGGTGGTAGGTTGTAATGTTGGGGGGGTATTGTCTTTTTTTTACAGGTAAAAGAGCTGATTACTTTGGGGCAATGCCCCGCAAAAAGCCCTTTTAAGGGCTATTTGTAATTTAGTATAGGGTAGGGCATTTTATTATTTTGGGGGGCTTTTTTATTTTATTAGGGGGCTTAGATTAGGTGTAATTAGTTTAAACTTCTTGTAATTTTTTTTATTTTCTGTAATTTAGTGTTTGTTTTTATTGTAATATAGTTTATTTAATTTAATTGTATTTGATTTTAGCTAATTGCAGTTAATTAATTTAATTTATTTATTGATAGTGTAGAGTTAGGTGTAATTGTAACTTAGGTTAGGATTTATTTTACAGGTAAATTTGTAATTATTTTAACTAGGTAGCTATTAAATAGTTATTAACTATTTAATAGCTATTGTACCTAGTTAAAATAAATACAAAGTTGCCTGTAAAATAAAAATAAATCCTAAAATAGCTACAATGTAATTATTAATTATATTGTAGCTATCTTAGGGTTTATTTTATAGGTAAGTATTTAGTTTTAAATAGGAATAATTTAGTTAAAGGGATACTGAACCCAAAATTTTTCTTTCATGATTCGGATAGAGCATGCAATTTTAAGCAACTTTCTAATTTACTTCTGTTATCAATTTCTCTTCGTTCTCTTGATATCTTTATTTGAAAAAGAAGGCATCTAAGCTAAGGAGCCAGCAAATTTGTGGTTCAGAACCATGGACAGCATTTGTTTATTGGTGCTGTCCAATCAGCAAGGACAACCCAGGTTGTTCACAAAAAATGGGCCGGCATCTAAACTTAAATTCTTGCTTTTCAAATAAAGATACCAAGAGAATGAAGAAAATTTGATAATAGGAGTACATTAGAAAGTTTCTTAAAATTGCATGCTCTATCTTAATCACAAAAGAAAAAATTTGGGTACAGTGTCCCTTTAATAATATTAATATTATTTAGATTTATTTAAATAATAATTAAGTTAGGGGGGTGTTAGGGTTAGACTTAGGTTTAGGGGGTAATAAATTTAATGTAGGTGGGGGCGGTTTAGGGGGGTCAGATTAGGGGTTAATACATTTAATGTAGGTGGCGGCGGGGTCCGGGAGCGGCGTATTAGGGGTTAATACTAGGATAGGTTTATTGCAGTGTGGGCTATGGTGGTTTAGGGGTTAATAATTAGGCTTATTGCGTTGTGGGGGGTTGTCGGTCTAGGGGTTAATACATTTATTATTAGGAGTGAGAGGGGGGATTGCAGATATAGGGGTATACGTATCAGGCTTATTTTCGGGAGGCAGGTTAGACAGTTACGAGAGATTTAAAACATTTTTAACTTTTCTTAGTTTCTAAAGTGCCGTAAGTCAATAGCAACTCCAGAAATTTGTAGTTACGCTTATTTCTGGACATCGCTAGTTTATCCGACTTACGGCACATTAGGAACTGCCGGCGGGGTATATGTAATACCCCGATGTGCGAGGTGAAACTACAGGTGGCACGGGTTCCCTCGCTTGCGCCGAAAACTCGCGCCCTAAATGTATAGATATGTATATCAATTGTTACTATATGTTGTGTGTATGTAAAAATAGATTATATATTTTTTCCATGTTTATTGCAAATGCTGTGTCACATTTTTTGTCGTGTTTCTATGGTAAACGATTGAAATAACAGGTTTCTGCCACCACTGCCTACTTGTAATCGCCTGATAGACAGAATTTTTATTATTATGGATCATTGCTTATATCAAGTTACTGAGAGGAATCACTGGGGGGAAAAATACTGAGGGACTTCACATATCTACACATATATTTTAAATGTTGCAACTTATAGGTGAAGATTTTTTTTCTGTTTGGTCCAGTTTTGCATTCCTACTATAACTTTATTAAATTTCTAGTGTAGCAACATTCACAAGCTAGTGACCATACAATGGCTAATGAGATCATGAGAGGTAACCAGCTGTGTTAGCAGGTTTACCATTCTAATGCGTGCTGCGCTTTCCATTCAGTCAAGCGACAGCAGGAAAATGAATAAAGAAATACACTAAAAATGGAAACAAAGGGAAATTGACAAGGCTGTAAGAGATATCTGCGTTTCCCAGCTTTCTTTCTCCTAATTACAGTGTAAGCCAGGTATACTAAAATAAGGAAACAGTTATTTTTCTTGATCAGTTGTAGGTGTTAGAATAAGATTGTAAACTTTTCAGGTATATATTCTCATGTTCATTCTATGTTAAAGTGATGGTAAATCCAAGTGTACAAAAACCGATAGGATGTACTAGTAGTTTAATTCAACACTTACTAAAAATAGGTGCTAAACTCACCCTAGCTGTGCCGCGGCAGCTCACTAAAGTCAGCGGAGCTGGCTGCCCACGGCACAGCGCTCTTTACCAATGGGGTGATGTTTCCACCTCTAAACCAATAGCCATGATAGGATGACATACACTGCTACTGGTTTAGAGGTGGAAACTAGGGATGGGCAAATGTGTTTATATCCGAATTTGAATGTTAAAACAAATGTTATTGTAGAAATTCAATTTACATAATAGAATGTTAATAAGAACGAATATTCTTAAAAATTCGATGATGTAAATTGAATTTCTACAATGTTAAATTTGAATTCGAATTTGAATATTACATTTATAAAATACAATTGTAGACTAGAAACACTATTTCGAATGTCACATTCGAAACGAATATCACATTCAAATCGAATGTCACATTCAAATTCGAATATTACATTTATTAAACACAGTATTAGACTAGAAATACTATTTCGAATATCACATTCAAATCGAAAATCACATTTAAAACAGTATTAGACTAGAAATACTATTTCAAATTCGAATGTAGCATTCAAATTTGAATATTACTTTATTAAACACAGTTGTAGACTAGAAATACTATTCGAAACGAATATCACATTCAAATCGAATGTCACATTCAAATTCGAATATTACATTTATTAAACACAGTATTAGACTAGAAATACTATTTCAAATTCGAATGTAGCATTCAAATTTGAATATTACTTTATTAAACACAGTTGTAGACTAGAAATACTATTTCAAATTTGAATATTAAATTTCGAAATTGAGGGGGGCGGAGCCAGCTCTGATGCTGAATGGATGCACGTTATGATAGCTCTGTCTAGATTCTATAATTAAAAACATATTTGCCTGTTTTGTTTCATTCAAGTTGGGTAGCTAATTTGTCAAATGATTCGTGGAACTGGATTATATACCCCAGAGTGTGTGAGACAATAGCTGGAAAAACTAATCTGCATTAACTTGCGGATCTATGCTTTGAAACTGCCAAGAAGCGGCCATCTTCTAGTCCATGTGGCGACATGGAGGATTCACCTAGCCGTTTGAGCATAATATTGAATCTATTAAGCAATAAGCTTTTGGACTTTGAGCGTGAGGTGATCTTAGCCCTTGATAGCCCTGAGTTGGCAACTTGGAGAACTGGGACACAGAAGCGAGAACTAGCTCAAGTTTTGCCCGGGAAGCCTGCGGAAGCTGAGATTGATAGACCCCTACCCACCCGAGTAACTGAGTTCACAAATATTGGGCCTGCTGAACACCCAGAGAGTATCTTGACTTTGGATGACCCTACTACAAGACTTGATGAGGGGGTGGTGCTGCCGCATAGCTGGCATCAACAGGGCAGCCTGCTGCCGAAAGTACCTACCTGGTTTGGGCGGCCTCATTTGCCGGATGCTACCTGGGGGCTTGGGGGAGCCCTGATCGAGAGGGAGATAACTACCTTTGGAGCGTCTGTGGGTAGAACCGGGAGAGGTGACCCTGCTGCTACGTCTGACCCATTCGCTCGGGAACCATCTGACACACTCTGGCCCTCTGCAGAGGATACGGAGCAATACTTGATGTCTGTTTTAGACACATATCTTTTTCCACACAGTGTTATACGCCTTTGCTCTCTTTGCCCACATGGACACACATGGATGACATTTGAGAACGGGAGTCGCCGATTCCTGCATAGGAGAATTTTACAGATGAAATGGTCCTCTCCATGCGGTTCAATTGACTGTGAGAGATCCGGAGTCGGGTAATGCATTCTCCTGCAGGGTTTACACAGCTGCAGCCAACTGCTTTGGAGAGACAATATAAACTTGGTATTGGCTAAAGACATGTTTGCACTAATACAATTTTAGAAGCCTCTCAATGTGACTGTTTTATGTTTTAGGACATATGGCGGCTTTTCAGCCTGATCTACTAGCCTAAATAATGCTACAGTAATTTCTCTTAGAAAAATTATATATATATACTCATTTATTTTGCAGGTACTGGTAGCATGATTTAACACATGTGTATATTGTATTGTTCACTGTTAGATGGGGGAATGTCGCCATCAGGTATACAATATTTTCTCTTAATCTACTTGTCGCTGTGAGATAGCATTTACCTACGTATAATTACATGAACAGCTACTGCCTTACATCTGGCTTAGTTTATCAGAACTGACTAATGGCGAAGATCATTTGCTTGCATTGCTGCAATTGCTTTTACTAGTTCTAATCTAATGTGTCTTCCACTCAGTTTGCAATTTATTTATTAATACCATGATGGCCACTGTAGTATGCATTAACAAATATAACAATTGGTATTTGTTTCGCCTGTTTTGGAAAGACTGTTTGATTTGACTTTGCAGCTGTAGCTATATAGGATTAGTGACGCATGGGCTTCGTTGCTGCCAAGAGTACCCTAAATATTATGCATACCCACATACCAACATGATACTGGAATAGGTGTACATATATGTTTATATTGTGTCTGACAGGACTTTTATATACACGCCACGTTCCCTCATAGAGTTTATAATACTACTGCGCTGTCAGCGGCCGAGATGGCGCAGTCTAGAACTTATTTAGCACTTAAGCGAGGAATCTCTATGATGTGAACATTTATTCCTACTCTAGTCTATGTATATACCCAACCCACTAGAGTACTTCCTGTAGTCGTTCTATGAGCTATTTCTCACACTGTATATTACCTTGATGAGCTGCTCCTATTAACACCATTAGACCTTTAAGCCATACTATGTTTAGTTATATGCCATAGGTTGATATGCAACTACATACAACTCAATGTGGAGTTATGCTCACTTCCAAATATACTAGCTCAAAACCAGTACCCTTTAGTTATATAGTAAACTGCAGTCATAACATAAGACTAGATTTACAAGTTAGTCAAGTGCGTGTGTATAGAGGGATCACTACAATGGCGTCATCCCCTCTACTTAAGATATCTGAAATAAATTAAGCAGTCTTATATTATATTTAGGGATGTATATCACTGTTTCCTGGTTACTGTGCACATTGACAAAAGTAGTTTATTCTTTTCTGTGTGTGAACATATTGATCCCTGCGTGTTCTCATCTATAACAGTTTACAAAAGGGTCTCAGAAACGTCCAGAACTTTGCACCTCTATTTACAGGTATAGATGTGATTCTTATCTTGTTAGGAATGTTCAAACTGCAAAACATTTCACTTCCAATACCAGCTATTTCTATATGCTCAGTGCTGCATGGCATTAGAGATTACACTATATTTAATTAATGTTTAGGGTGCTTTGGTTGATTGTAGGTTGATGGTTTATCAGAGATTCTTTTTATATATATTTAACAGTTCTGTGACAACATGTATAGCATAACTAGTAAAAGGACCTTAAGTACAGATCTCTACTGTAGTATGCCACCTGTTATGTACCATGATTATTTTACCCCTTATAATGCAAGTGTAATGTATCTAGATTTTTGCTTTATATACCTATAGCTTGTGGATATAGTAGTTTTAATTAGTTGTATTGTTTTTGTATATGTTCCTCTTAGTCACAGCGCTAAGATACAAAATACGTTAAAGTAACATATGGCTGAGACCCAAAACTTTGATTATACAGTTTATACCACAAGTCTACAATGTCTCTTGGGTACTAAAAAGCTTGGATCTTTAGCTGGCTATATCCATAAAGTGAGACATAAATGCCAGGATATTTACCTCTGTCTCTATAGGTTCATGGCTGTTAGAGCTGGGCTCCGCCCTCCCCCCCCCCCCCAATTTTCGTTCACTGAGTGAACTAAAGAACTTAGATTCTATCAAACTTTTCCCCAACGTTTACTATATCTTCGTTGCAAACTAACGACCTTAGATTTATCCACCCTGAATCACCATATGACCTTGACAGTACTGGTTCTAAGCTTGTTTTATCTTCCTTATTATTGGACCAGAAGTGACCATCTATTGGCTGGAGAAAGGACATGTTGTAGATGTAATGATTCAATCCCTACATTTCATATATAGGTGTTTTATTATAGGCGATATTGATAGTCCCCTCCCTATTAATGTGAGGTTAGAAGCGTGCAAGTATTGATACAAGGGGTCAAAAGGGGCCACATATGTTATTGTTAAAAAACTGAGGTTAGTTATATACTTCTATTAACCATACAGCTAGCTTAACAACACTTGAATTGTTTTTGATGATTTGGCCTCTGTATTACTAGCTATGAAACTGTATAATTTTTCTTGTGTCTTATAATAGCAGTGTATTGTTAGGCATGTTAACTGCTCTGTATATTATGATAAGTTGCCCTTACTGGTTACGGGCTTATGCAAGTGATTATTCTGTATCGTAATCTTTTTTAACCTCAATAAAAATAAAAATAAAATAAAAAAAATTTGAAATTGAATGAATACATAGCTAAACATTTTATTATTCGAACTAATATTTTCTAATTTTATTGAAACATAGAAAACGAAAATTCGAAAATAGAATGTTACAATGTTATATAAACATTCGAAATTCGATTTGAACGAACGAATGTATCAAAATTCGTTTTAAATTTCGAATTTTTAGAAACATTCTCCCATCCCTGGTGGAAACGTCACCTCATTGAAGAAAAGTGATGGGCAGGCGGAGCTGCTGACCTTAGCGAGCTGCCGCGGCACAGAAGGGTGAATTTAGCACCCTTTTTTTAGTAAGTGATTAATTTAACTAGTGTTTATTTTATTATTTTAAATCCTAGTGGTTTTTATTATCTTGGATTAACCATCACTTTAACATTCAGTTATAGTATACTGTTCTATTTGTACTGACAAAATTGCTGTATACATTGGTAGCTCTCCATATATATGAATACATATTTTGCATACTGTACGCCCAAGAAATGTTTTTGGTTACAGGTTGCTGCATTTTTGCAATATACTTCCAATAGCAAAAATGCTTCTAGTAAATGTTATCACTGTTTTTAATGTGAAATATGCACATATGCTGTGAATGTCACGTGCACCAGCATTCAAACAACACACCTTCTCAGAGATTCAGCAAATACTTGTACAAAACAAGTTTTCACTGACTCAATACACACTACCATCAGCTCTCTAAACAGGCATGGTATTTGTATCCTGAACCTCTAGTTACTGTATACATAACATATGTGCATAGTAATACATTTTACTAAAACCATTTTTTGCTAATGGAAGTATATTGCTAAAATGCTTCTATTTAAAACTGAAATGTATTCATGCACATATCAATTTTAACCTTTCTATCCCTTTAATTAATGTTTGATAAGTTGTCTTCTATCCCTTTCTTGAGGTTAAAGGGGCATGAAACCCAAAACTTTTCTTTCATGACTTAAAGGGACACTGAACCCAAAATTTTTCTTTCGTGATTCAGATAGAGCATGAAATTTTAAGCAACTTTCTAATTTACTCCTATTATCAAATTTTCTTTATTGGTATCTTTATTTGAAATGTAAGAATGTAAGTTTAGATGCCTGCCCATTTTTGGTGAACAACCTGGGTTGTTCTTGCTGATTGGTGGATAAATTCATCCACCAATAAAAATGTGCTGTCCAGCTTAGATGCCTTCTTTTTCAAATAAAGATAGCAAGAGAACGAAGAAAAATTGATAATAGGAGTAAATTAGTAAATTGCTTAAGATTCCATGCTCTATCTGAATCACGAAATAATTTTTTTTAGGTTCAGTGTCCCTTTAAGTAGAACATACAATTTTAAACAACCTTCCGGTTTATTCTATTATCATATTTGCTTCATTCTCTTGGTATCATTTATACAATCGGTATATATATATGCAGCCAACAATCAGCGGCTAGAACCTAGGTTCTTTGCTGATCCTGAGCTTTCCTAGGTAAATGTTTCAGGAAAGGATAACAAGAGAAGGAAGCAAATTAAATTATAGAAGTAACCATTACACTAGTTCAGGTCTGAAATTGCACTACATATTTTGTCTGTAATCCCTTTACTGTTTTGCTGATCAAGTTAAGGTTTATTGTTATTTAATCATATTTCAGTACATGTTTGTTACAGAGCGGGGCTGATGATGTTCTCAGCCTCATACACTTTGGTTCATTATTTAGAGTGCTCCGCCCCCATCCAGAAGTCCACGCTAGGACTCCTTGAGGTGGCTTATTTCCACCACATTACTGAGTGCTCTCCTTGTGCCCACCCTATTTACCCATCTCTCTCCCTGAGCCCCTTCCCCCACCCCCCCTGTCCTCCTGTATAGTCTATCACCAGCACTATAGCCTCTTCCTCTTTTTTTTCCCACCACCTCTTATGCCCACTATCAGGTTACTAACTCATAATGTTAGAGGTCTCAACTCCCCCCATAAATGCAGTCTTTTACTCAGGTCCTTAAAACATCACAATTCTGATGTTGTTTTTCTTCAGGAAACCCACTGGCTAGACAGTGAACCCCTTAAACTTGTTTCTAAATCCTACACACACATTGAAACAGCCTCCTTTACTAAAAAAGCCAGAGGGGTAGCGATACTACTGCATAAGCGGCTCACCTTTGAATCAATACAAGTTATGAAAGACCCTCAGGCGAGATATGTCATTCTAATCTGTAAACTAAATCATGTGACTTATACCCTGGTGTCAGGGTACCATCCTCTCTCTCTCCAATTACTTGTAACTATGTCTCTTTAGGACCCAGTATGCATCTCAGTTTACCTTTATAAGCTTCACCTCCCCCTTCAATCATTGCTTAGTATTGGTCTCACAAACCTCAGAACAGCCTCCTGTTACTTAATTACAAGTTCTTTCATTCCTAACTCAATACAGAGTGATACCTGTGAACGCTGTTCACAAAACTTTAACTTGCAACTTCATTACCGCAGCGATTACAACTCACGGCTATATTATCTTTGAACCCGCTATACCGCTCTGTGCAAGAACCGGAGCTGTGCTGTAAAACCAGGTGAGCGGTGACGTCACACGCCAGCATCGCTCCTCGCACGCTGAACACGGGACACAGCCTTTCAGCCTACTCCTACAGAATCGGCCGCAACTTAACTCTCTCTACATACCGGTGAGCTCTTATCCTTATCAAACCCTCTTGACTCTTGGACTAACAGCTTGTAGTCTGTATCACTAAATGTAAGCCTGATATGATACTGGATTTCTACTAATCCCTGTCATTATGCATATAGGCTTCCTCAATCTAATCCTGATATTCAATACTGCAGTCTACACATAACTTTAGCAAAACCTTAAATATCTATCTAAATGGTGTAGCACATCATATAATATATATAATTATGTATATAGATCTACCATTCTTACAAGTTTTTTATGTTCTGCTGTGAAATATATTTTCTGCATCATTTGGTTAAATCTCCTGTCACTATTTTTTTCTCTCTGTGCACTCCGTACATATGCAGTGGCAATAGGAACCTTTAACCAACATATTCATATATCAAACTCTGCTGACTGGTGATATGGTACAACCAGCTGCCTGGGATTATAATGTTGTTACCATACACCTACTTAGCTACATATATACATTTTTGTTAACAATTAATTCCAGCAGTTGTGTTCCACATTTGTAACTAGCTCAAACATTCTAATTCCTTTAGATTTAAAATTGAGCCTGACAGAATACTAAGCCTTAAAAATCAAGATGGATCCAGCTGGGATTAACACTCACATACAGACCTTAACACAAAGGGTTGATATTCTAACCGAAAATCTCAACACACTTAAAACTCAGAATGATGCTTTAAAAACCTATATTAGAGATGTTGTAGATAAACAAATCCCTATAATTGAACCTCAGGTTAGTCCTCCTGAGAAATTTAATGGCGACAGATCTCTATACAGAGAATTCAAAAATGCCTGTCTACATATGTTTTCACTTAAACCTCATACCTACCCTAATGACAGGACCAGGGTCCTCACCGTGATATCATACCTTAGGGGTGAACCCCGCACCTGGGTCAATGCCTACTTCGAAAACAATGATGTGATTTTAAACTCCTTAGAAATTTTTTTCAATGCTATGGGTCTCCTGTATGAGGATCCATACAAGCAGATGACTGCAGAGAATGCCATGAGGGCTCTTAAACAAAGAAAAAGAGTAGTTGAAGACTACATTACTGATTTTAAGAAATGGGCCAAAGATACCATGTGGAACGACATCTCTCTCAGAAATCAGTTTAGGCTAGGTCTGTCAGATGGCATAAAAGATGAACTTTCTAGATCAGAGTTACCAGCTTCATTAGAGGATTTGATGACTCTTAGTATAACAATTGATAGACGTCTCAGGGAAAGGCAGCAGGAGAGGTCATATCATGATTCCTTCCCTAAGAAAACTACAAGCTCTCCTGCTATCAAACATACACCCGAACCTATGGAGATAGGAATGCTAAAAGGTCCACTCTCCCAAGAGGAAAAGGTTAGGAGAAGAATGAATAATCTCTGTCTCTACTGTGCCTCTGACAACCACACTGTTAAGGAATGTCCAATCCTTCAACGACAAAATAAGGGTAAGACTGTTATAAATACTCAGTACTGTAGTACTTTTTTACCTGCAACACCTTATCTAAATGTATCCCTTCTTTTGCAGTGGGACCTTCAGCGGGTCAACGCCTGCGCGATTATTGATTCAGGTGCTACAGCCTCTTATATAGATAAAAATTTCACACATACAAATAAAATACCATTGGTGCACAAACGGTCTCCTGTTTCTTTAAGAGGCATAGATGGCAATCCTATCACTACTGGTCCAGTAGAATTTCAAACCATATCTTTACTCGTTGTAACCTCAGAACACCATAGAGAATATATCAGTTTTGATGTTATTTCTTCACCCATTTCACCTATAGTTTTAGGTATTAGTTGGCTTTCTACACATAATCCACAGATAGACTGGATAAATCATTCTCTCACTTTTAATTCTAAATTCTGTATTACCACTTGTTTTCCAGCCACTGTTTTGCAAACCACTGAAGCAACCTTGGAAATAAATATCCCTGAAGTGTACCGAGATTATGCTGATGTGTTTAGTAAGTCAGAGGCCGAAAATCTGCCTCCACACAGGAAATATGATTGTCCGATTGAGATTATACCAGGTTCTCAGATCCCAAGTGGGCATATATTCCCTTTATCTGACTCTGAACTAAAACACCTAAAATCATATTTAGATGAAAACTAAAGTAAAGGTTTTATTCGTCCTTCCACATCACCAGCCAGTGCTGGTATATTTTTTGTGAAAAACAAAGACGGCTCCCTGAGACCGATTGTTGACTATAGGCAACTAAACAAAATAACAATTAAAAACCGTTATCCCCTGCCCCTCATTCCAGAGCTTATAGAACGTCTGGAGGGTGCAAAATATTTCACTAAGTTAGATCTCAAGGGAGCATATAATCTCATAAGAATCAGGTCAGGTGACGAATGGTTGACGGCTTTTAGGACACGCTACGGCCTTTTCGAATATGTTGTTATGCCGTTTGGGCTGTGTAATGCCCCCGCAACTTTTCAGCACCTGATCAATGACATTTTCAGAGACATTCTGGATGTGTACATTGTCATTTATTTGGACGATATTCTGATCTACTCCAAGACGTATCAAGAACACATCATCCATGTAAGACAAGTTCTCTCTAGACTCAGGGGTAATCATCTCTATGTAAAGGCAGAAAAGTGCCTATTTAATACACAGACTATATCCTTTCTAGGGTATGATATTAGTCCTTCTGGTATTAGCATGGACAACAAAAAGATAGAATCTATCATAAACTGGCCTACTCCCAAAACTAGAAGACAGGTACAATGCTTCATGGGCTTTGCGAACTTCTATCGTAAGTTCATTAAAAATTTCTCAAAACTTGCATTACTTTTAACTACCCTTACAAAAGCTAACAAACCTTTCAAATGGACACCAGACGCTCAGACTGCTTTTGAGTACTTAAAAAAGTGTTTTACCACAGCACCTATTCTACGTTTTCCCGACACGAAGCTCCAGTTTGTGTTGGAGGTTGACGCCTCCAACCATGCAATAGGGGCGATTCTTTCCCAAAGACAAGACATGACAAAACCCCTCCATCCTGTAGCATACTATTCACGTACCTTGAATGCTGCCGAACAGAACTATGCAATCGGTGACAAGGAACTTCTGGCGATCAAACTCTCATTGGAACATTGGCGTCACTTGTTGGAAGGAGTCACTATTCCCACACTTATCTACACAGACCACAGGAACTTGCAATATTTAAAAAGTACCCGAACCCTGTCAGCCAGACAGGTAAGATGGAATCTTTTTTTTTCCAGGTTTAACTTCCTTATCACTTATCGTCCATCAGGGAAAAATCAGAAAGCTGATGCCCTTTCCAGGTTTACATCTCATACTCCAGTTCTCCCTACTGCACAAACTCTTATCTCACAAGATAAATTTCTCCTATTTATGTTTGATTCACTTTTGACAGTTCGCAGAGAACAAAACAAGGATAAAAGTAAACCACTACATCATCTACAACTTCATCCTAACGGATGTTACTATCACTCAGAAAGATTATTCATACACCTACTCTTAGACCATCTCTTCTCCAAAGTGTACATGAATCATCTCTAGCAGGTCATCCTGGCATTAACAAAACATACGAACTAACTACAAGAAATTACTGGTGGCCCAATATGTATAAGGACATTAAGGAACATGTTTTGTCTTGCTCTATTTGTACTACTTCCAAGAGAGCTAAACAACCTGCATATGGACTCCTACTACCACTACCCACTCCTAAGACACCCTGGTCGGAAATCGCCTTAGATTTCATTGTCGACCTGCCGATCTCATCTAGAAACACCACAATTCTCGTTGTGGTGGATTTATTTACTAAGATGTGCCATTTCATTCGCTTCACCAAGTTACCCACTGCGTTGGAGACTGTTCATCTCCTCCTCAAACATGTATTCAAAAATCATGGTCTTCCCACTTCCATACTCAGTGACCGTGGCACACAATTTTCTTGCAAGTTATGGCAAGAATTCTGTAAAATGTTTTCTGTACAAAGGAAATTAACCACAGCCTACCACCTCCAGGGGAATGGACAAACTGAAAGATGTAACCAATGGTTGGAACAATTCCTCAGATCTTTCTGTTCTTCCCAACAACATCTTTGGTCAGATTTCTTATCCTACGCTGAGTTCTGCTACAATAACACAATTCATTCCACCATCAATCAAACACCATTTTTCGCAAATTATGGTTTCCACCCTCGTTTCCAGCTATTACCCTTTTCGGACACAATCTCACCATCCATTTCCTAGCTTTCTTCAGATATATCCTCAAACTTCCAGGTTATCGAGGCTTCCATCAACCGGGCCAAGGACCTGTACAAGCATTATTATGATCGTCGTCGCATACCACCCCCTCGTTACGCTCCTGGTGACTTGGTTTGGTTGTCCACCCGGAATATGAAATTGAACACCCCTTCTAAGAAGCTTTCACCTCTTTTCGTCGGTCCTTACCCGGTTGACAGAGTTATTAATGTCAACGCTGTACGTCTTAAACTACCGGATTCACTTAAAATTCATCCTACCTTCCACGTCTCCTTACTGAAACCCTATAGACTGCTCCGTGCTTCTGATACCTCGTTTCCTCATCCAACAGTCGACATTGATCCTGACTTGGAATATGAGGTCTCTTCTATCCTGGACTCCCATCTCAGACTCGGTCGTCTGGAATACCTCGTTCATTGGAAAGGATACTCCTCTGAGGAAGATTCATGGGAACCGGCTTGTAACTCGGCTCCCCGGCTGGTTTCTCATTTCCATCAGCGTAACCCGGACAGACCCAAGTTGTGAGCATCGGAGTTGCTCCTTGAACGGGGGGTCCTGTCAGGGTACCATCCTCTCTCTCTCCAATTACTTGTAACTATGTCTCTTTAGGACCCAGTATGCATCTCAGTTTACCTTTATAAGCTTCACCTCCCCCTTCAATCATTGCTTAGTATTGGTCTCACAAACCTCAGAACAGCCTCCTGTTACTTAATTACAAGTTCTTTCATTCCTAACTCAATACAGAGTGATACCTGTGAACGCTGTTCACAAAACTTTAACTTGCAACTTCATTACCGCAGCGATTACAACTCACGGCTATATTATCTTTGAACCCGCTATACCGCTCTGTGCAAGAACCGGAGCTGTGCTGTAAAACCAGGTGAGCGGTGACGTCACACGCCAGCATCGCTCCTCGCACGCTGAACACGGGACACAGCCTTTCAGCCTACTCCTACAGAATCGGCCGCAACTTAACTCTCTCTACATACCGGTGAGCTCTTATCCTTATCAAACCCTCTTGACTCTTGGACTAACAGCTTGTAGTCTGTATCACTAAATGTAAGCCTGATATGATACTGGATTTCTACTAATCCCTGTCATTATGCATATAGACTTCCTCAATCTAATCCTGATATTCAATACTGCAGTCTACATATAACTTTAGCAAAACCTTAAATATCTATCTAAATGGTGTAGCACATCATATAATATACTCTACGATAATTATGTATATAGATCTACCATTCTTACAAGTTTTTTATGTTCTGCTGTGAAATATATTTTCTGCATCGTTTGGTTAAATCTCCTGTCACTATTTTTTTCTCTCTGTGCACTCCGTACATATGCAGTGGCAATAGGAACCTTTAACCAACATATTCATATATCAAACTCTGCTGACTGGTGATATGGTACAACCAGCTGCCTGGGATTATAATGTTGTTACCATACACCTACTCAGCTACATATATAAATTTTTGTTAACAATTAATTCCAGCAGTTGTGTTCCACATTTGTAACTAGCTCAAACATTCTAATTCCTTTAGATTTAAAATTGAGCCTGACACCTGGCCTCTACATATCTCCCAAACACTAACCAACCAAGATGCCTCAAGCACATTCTCCATGTCCTTGCGCAAGTCCGACAGGGTAGGGTCCTTCTAGCCGGGGACTTTAATATGGTCTGGGATCCTATAATTGATAGAAAAGCTACTTCTAAGGCTGTAGCGCCTTCCCCAACCAAGCAATTATCCAGTAGGTTCCGACACTTAATGTCCTGCTCAGGCTTTTATGATATTTGGAGAGCTCTCCACCCACAGGATAATGACTATACTCACTTCTAACACCCGCATAGACTGTTTCTAGACTAGACTACATATTTTCTACAGCAGACTCCCTGGACCTAGTTGCGCAAGCCAGAATATCTCTTTGTGCCTGGTCTGATCATGAGCTGGTGCAGGCCGATATAAGTTCCACCAACACCACTTGTTTGAGACCCAGCTGGCGCCTGCCCCACCACATTCTAGATGACATACCCTTCAGAGAGGAACTCCGTAGGGACATCACTCATTACATTCACACTAACGACAACGCCTCAGTTAGAGATGACACCTTATGGGGTGCAGCCAAAGCCACGATTAGAGGACTCCTGATCACTAAACAGGCACATCTTAGAAAACAAGCTGGCCTTACTCTTTCACAAGCCCATATCAAATTGAGGCAGCTAGAAGAACAAAATAGAAACGTTATTAATATGGACACTATACCTCAAATCACTGCAATTAAGAATCACATCTCTCAGCTTGAGCTCCGTAGAACTCAGATCAACCTCACCAAACTAAAACACATGTTTTATTATAAAAGCAACAAAGCTGACACTCTGCTGGCCAACAAAATTAGAAATAGGGCGGGGGCATCGCAAATCCATTGTATACAAACTCCAGATTTCCTTCATCAGATCCCGTCCCAAATAGGGGTGGCATTTGCTGACTATTATACTAAATTATACAATATAGCCACATCTGAATCACCTAGGTCCTCCACCCAAGTTGTTTTGCAAAACTTCCTCGAAACTTTATCACTCCCCACTCTTGCCCCAGAGAAACGTGACCTCTTAAGCTCCCCTTTCTCGCTTTCGGAAATTCTGGCAGTTATTAGAAACGCAAAATCTTTTAAGTCACCTGGCCCTGATGGCTACCCGGTTCATTTTTATAAAATCTTTGCTCGGGAACTTTCTCCCTTACTACTCAAATTCTATAACCTATCTAGAAAAGAAGGCCACTTCCAGCAAGAATTTTTGGAAGCCAATATAGTCACTATTCTAAAACCAGACAAGGACCCAACCATGTGTGCCAGTTATAGACCCATTTCGTTAATAAACACCGACAAAGTTTTATTCTAAGATGTTGGCCAACAGGCTTGCCAACCTGCTACCTTCCCTAATCGACCCGGACCAGGTGGGCTTTGTACCCCAACGAGAGGGTCCAGACAACACGAGAAGACTTCTTAACATCCTCACTCTCTCTTCTCGACTTCGGAGGCCTCTCTTGGTCATCTCTCTCGATGCCGAGAAGGCTTTCGACTGGGTCAGATGACAATATCTTTGGGCGGTCCTTGAACACTTCTGTCTCCCCAGCGATTTTATAGAGGCCGTAAAAGCCCTCTACTCAACTCCCACAGCTTCTATAAGCGGCCTGGGCTTTCACTCCACCTCCTTTACTTTTACAAATGGCACTAGACAAGGCTGTCCTCGGTTGCCACTATTATTTGCCTTATCAATTGAGCCTCTGACAGAACAAATAAGGGCTGACCCCCACATACAGGGAGACACCTTGTTTGGCACTTCACACAAAATTGCGTTATTCGCAGATGACATCACGCTCTTCTCATCGCACCCCATGCAAAATATTTCCAGACTCTTAGATACGCTTACCTCCTTTGGCGCCCACTCATACTATAAATTGAACCTCTCAAAAACGGAAGTGTACACATAAGGCTTCACAAGTGCGTAAGTAGCCTCCCTAATAAAAAGCTTCAACTTTACTTGGATGGACCATTCTGTCTTACACTTAGGTGTTCGACTATCTAGTAGCCTTCCCCAAATAATCAAGGATAATTATCTTCCCCTCCTTACCTTGCTTTGCTCCCTAAGGAGGGATTGGAACCTACAACATGTATCCTGGCTTGGCAAGGTCGTGGCTTTGAAAATGTCTTTCCTCCCAAGACTCACCTATTTATTTAGGTGCCTACCTGTTAAGATTCCCAGATACCTACTACTGCAATTTCAAAGTGGGTTCACGAAATTCATTTGGCAGGACAAACCTCCCAGGGTAGCACACAAATTGCTCCAACTCCCTAAAACCTCTGGAGGCATAGCCTCTCCGTCGGTTTCCCGCTACTATAAAGGTGCTATGCTCACCCATGTGTCTCAATGGGGAGTTAAATTATCTCATTCTAAATGGAGATCAATTGAGCAAGCCTCCCTACCTCATCATGTTAGTCTACGAGATCTAGTCTGGACCCCACCACACTGCCGTAGAGAGCTTGAGTCGATTAACCCGATTGTCTGCGAGTGCCTTGATTTCTGGGATGGAATCAGACATCATCCGCATATTGCCCCACACCCCTCCCCTATCACCTCCATAGCAGGTCTCTTTTCAGGATTGCAGGATTCCCATCTTAATAAATGGGCCCAATTAGGGATTCACCTGGTATCGGACCTGTGATCCCCAACTTCTCGGGACTCCTTTAAACAGTTTTCCCAAATTAGTGGCACGTCCCAGATCCCTCCTTACTTATCTTTTGAGTTCCACAGAATTAAGAGCTTCTTAAATAGTTGGGGATTTAAGCCAAACCTTACTCACCAGTTCACCCTATGGGAGACCATTTGTGACCAGGGGGCCAGGCTGCGTAGGCCCCTCTCCCTCCACTATAGATTACTAAGTGGTACACAAGGTCATGAAACGCCTGCCCACTTGGCCCGCTGGGAAACATTATTAAGAACACGGGTCCCCCCGGTTATGTGGGAGGGTGCCTTCTCCCTGACCCAGAAGGCCGTACACTGCACAACGGTGTATGAGGTTTACTTCAAGCTCTTGTCCCACTGGTACTATGTACCTACCAGGTTAGCGAAGATGTTCTCGAGTGCGTCCCCTGAGTGCTGGAGGAAATGTGGTCACAGAGGTAATGCGTTTCATATCTGGTGGGAGTGTCCTGTGATTCAACCCTTGTGGCAGAATTGCTTTAAAGCCCTGACTGATATCAGTATCCCTCTCCCTAAATTGCCCTCCTCAGCCCTTCTACACTTAAATATCCACACTTTACCTAAACACCACTCATACATCTGTATATATTTATTCATGACTGTTAAGCACGCCATAGCTTGTTCGCGGAAAAAGGAATTTCCCCCTAGTTGGTCTGTAGTCTGCAACACAATGGTGTATATATACACTATGGAGAAGGACATTTTCTATAAATTGAACAATTCTGACTTGTTTGAACTTGTTTGGGCAGACTGGAAGGAACAGTATGACACCGACTGGAAGCCCAACACCACTACCCATGACAGTTAACTATGGACCGTGCCCTCATACACTTTAATATGAGACACCCCAGGTCTCCCCCTTACTTTTACTTTTAAAGGACATCCAAACCACCCCCTCATTCGCCTCTTTTCCCCCACATTCTCTCCCTCTTCTTCGTTCTTCTCTATTTCTTTCCTTCACTCTATCCTCCCTACTTATACCTTCAAGAGTTCATAATGTGCCAGGTTCAACACACAAATGTCATATGTATACATTTGTATAGAAATTTTAAGACCTGCATGTCGCATTCCTCATTTTTTACCCTATGTATATCCTAGATGTGTTAGGATATTTTTGTTTTGTATGTTTTCTATTTGAAAAATAAAGAAATATAAATAAAAAATTTTTTATAGAAGTAAATTTGAAAGCTGTTTAAAATTGTATGCTCTGTCTAAATCAGTGATTTTCAACATTTTTTTTGCCGTGGCACACTTTTTTACATTAAAAAATCCTGCGGCACACCGCCATCCCAAAATTTTACAAAATCACACATTGTAGCCTAATACAGCATATATTATACATCATAATGATTGTCTGTGAATGAATGTCAATATGTCATGGTTGTAAATGATGCCTGCCTGTCTGCCTGATGAGCCTGTCACATCAAAACAAGCAAGATTTAAAAAATATGTCTCTGTTCTCAGTCTGCCGCGGCACACCTGAGGATCTCTCATGGCACACTAGTGTGCCACGGCACACTGGTTGAAAAACACTGGTCTAAATGATAAATGTCTAATTATGACTTTACTGTCCCTTTTAGTTCAATAACCATGCCCTAAATGAGAAAACAGAACAGTAAAAATTCAATCTTAAACAGGTACCTTTTCTATTAGGTTCATTTTTATAATTCATTACTGTATCAGTGGTCAAGTTGGGCAGGAATGCATGGGAACGGAGTACCTGCACTATTTTTGCAGGAGGAACTAAGTTCCCTCTGGACAGAGAACAGAAACGCTTCAGTAAACATTGCTGCTTCTGGTGGGAGGAGCTGGAGCACAGTCTGGTTAGAGGGATAGTGCGATCCTCTAGTAATGGACAGTAACACTTGCTACAAAACACTAAATGCAAGCCTGTCAGCGGTCCTGCTGTGTTATCACCCCTGTTATGATATATAATATCTTTATTATCTTTTATTACACATGGTGCTTACATTTCTGTGTGGCTTGCTCTGGGGTCATTTAACTCCCCTCAGCAAAAATAGAACTATTGCACCTTAAGTGGGTGAGACAGAGGAGCCGTCTCAGGCCCAAAGGCTACCATTCAATGCTTCATTGGATTTGATTTACTTTCATTTACTAAAGACTATAGATTATATACATATAAATACAGTGTTTGTGTAACTGTGCATTTATATATATGAAAAAATATTAATAGCCAGGTTGAAGAAATTTGGCATATTTGTTGCAAAATCCCCTATTACACCAAAATAAAAAAATAGTTAAATCTGGATTTGCAAGAAAAACAATTGCCTTGTTGTTACATGTAGACAATTTGAGCCTTCTACACAATGCCAACCTCACAGCATATGTAAGTCAAGTAAGCAGATTCAAAGTTTGGTTTGAACTTTATCAAACTAATCAAAGATGGTTTTAAAGGCTTTAAACAAATGCCCCTTAGTTAAAGGGATATGAAACCCCAAAACATAGTTTTTCAGACAGAGCATCCAATTTCAATAAGGTTCCAATTTACTTAAATTATTAAATTCATTTGTTGCTGTGGTATTCGCTGAAGAGATACCTAGGTAGGTGTGTTGAGCAGTACATGCAGGGGCAGGACTACCAATGGAGCTGCAGTTGCATTTTTACCAGGGTTCAAGTGCTTGAAGGCCCATAGCAGTCTGTCTATAAATAGGATTATGCAGAATGTATACAATTCTAATACAAGGGAGCCTTTTATTAGTGCAAATTGCAGGTCCATCCATCATCTATATATCTATCTATCCTCAAAATTATTAAACAGAGTGTCATTATTATTATTACCCTCGGGGATAGGCACGGACCGAGGCTGTGGCGGACATTTTCCAAAGTACAGACGTTAGTGAAGGACACCAAGGTACATTTCAAATTAAAAACATCAAAAAACACTCTCTTTACAGAGAGGGTAGTGGATACATGGTGGAATAGCCATCCAGCAGAAGTGGTAGAGACAGTGTAGTAGTTTAAACATGCATGGGATAGGCATAAGGTTATGCTAGATATAAGATAAGGCCAGGAACTAATGAAAGTATTAAAAAAATTGGGCAGACTAGATAGTCCGAATGGTTCCTATTTGCCAACATATTCTATGTTTCTATAAGTCAGTAGAGCGACACTTTGCTGTCAAATGGGCTGCACGTTGGATGCCCCTGGTCTAGTTCCACAAGTACAAATTAGTCATCTATACAAACAAGTTTAAAATAACATTTATGTAAAGACTGCTTGTGGTATTACCTATTATTTTTTTTGGTTATATATTTGGTTATATCTGCAACTCCTGACCAACCCCACCCACCCACCTTGATGTTTATTGCATGATCATCATGGTTGGTTAGTTACTTGGTTACGTAAGGTTTGTCAGAATAGGCAGCGGTCTTCTACACACAGACACCAGCACCACGCTGCCGCATAGATGAAGGAATTGGGATGGGTCATGACTCACAGTTAGTTGACTGCAGGCAGCTTGCTTCTGACCTCACTTTCCCGCTACTAAGCGTGGCACCGCTTGGGTCAAGGAGGAGTGAGGACCAGCATTCATCTGTCCTACTCCTCCCTCCCCTCTGCAAAACAGGTGGCAGACACTGCAAGGGCCAGTAACGGACACCAGTGTCCGTGTACAGACACCTTGCCTATCCCTGATTACTATTGCTTACTTTTGAGCTACCTTTGCAGGGCCCAAAAGAAAACGAAAATGCTGCACCAGGGCCCTCTGTTGAATAGGTCTGCTACTGACTACATGGCTGGAAATAGTGATGTCATCTAGTGCACTTGCAAATGGATAACATTCTTACAAAACTGCTGCCAAATAGTGCCCTGAACAAGTACATGCTCCTAAGATTACGTCCCCACTTTTCAACAAAAGTTACCAAGAGAACATGAAGAAGAAAATGTGATTATAGAAGTAATTTAGAAAATTAATTATAATTGCATGTTCTATCTGAATCATGAAAGAAGAAAAAATTGTACCTCATGTCCATTTAACCTCAATTGAAATAAATGCTTTACAGAGAATCAGAATCAAGTTAGTATAAGTAAGCTAACAGCTTAGCTTATGTCTAGTTTAAGCCGGACAGATAGCTCAGCATGCTAAGGCACTATGGCTGAGCTCTGTAGCAATCCAAGGGTTGCAGGTTTGATCCCCGGCGAGGTCCACTCAGCCTTTCATCCTTCCGAGATTGATAAAATGAGCAGCGCCTTGAGACCCTTACGGTGATTAGCCGCGCTATACAAGTACCCAATACATACATACATCAGTCCCAAATTGTTCCAGGTCAGTTTTACTTTATTTTTTATTATTATTGGTTGTTTGTGGATAGCATGACCTTTGGTTCACTAGAAGTGCACATTTTAAACAGACCACATTGTTTTTCATTAACTCTTTCTTTAAAAAATTGAGGTAAATTAGAAAGTTGTTTAAAATGGCATGTTCTTTCTAAATCATGAAAGAAAAATTTTGGGTTTCATATCCCTTTAAGCAGAGGATGCTGCTTTGGAGCCCCATTGTTTCAGGTCCTGCAGAAACTGAAGTTAAAAAACAGCGGTCGGGATGATGGACATCCCCTGCTAGTGCCAGTGAGCACAGGCAGAAAAGGCTTGTGCAATGTTAAGTCTTCATTTCTCGAGGCTGAGCGGACATGATTCGCTACATGATTTGATGGTTGTTAAATCTACCCCTAGGGCTGAATTAACTCAATGCCATTGCTGTAGCTGCCATTGTGCTTTAATTTAGAGTCTATGTCATACACAGTTTTTAAGAATATCCAGAACAAAGAGCAAGGCTCAAAGGAAAAGTCTCCTCGACTTCGGTAGGCAGCCCCCACTGAGACACAGCCGTCTTCATGCCAATGCACTTCCGCAACACGCTTTCAAGGCAAACAGACTCAGAAGAGTGACATCACCGGTGTTTTCCAGGCAGAGGAGCGCAAGAACAAAAAAAGCAGCACCCGGAACATTTTAATAGGCACAAATGGAAAAGATACACATCGTACAAATCACCAAACAGGAAAAAGGTTGGTTAAAAAAGAAAGGTTGTTAAATCTACCCCTAGGGCTGAATTAACTCACTGCCATTGCTGTAGCTGCCATTCAGCTAGATTACGAGTTTTGCGTTATGAATGAAAAAGCATTGTTATGCTTCATAACGCTGCTTTTTCCCTAACGCCGCTATTACAAGTCTTGTAGGTATAGGTGTACCGCACACCTTTTTGGCCATCATGCAATGTTAGTACCGCACTTATAAAAAAGTCCTTTATTAATGGGACTTCCATAGCGCCGGTATTACAAGTTTGCCTGGGAGGCCAAAAAGTGAGCAATACACTCTATAACCACAAGATCCGTACCGCCATCTAAAGTCAGTAGTTATGAGTTTTACGTTACAAAGCTGTAGCATAAAACTCATAACTAAAGTGTTAAAAAGTACATTAATACCCATAAACTACCTATTAACCCCTAAACCAAGGCCCTCCCGCATCGCAAACACTAAAATAAAATTATTAACCCTTAATCTGCCGCTCCGGACATAGCCGCCACTTAAAACATTTCTTAACCCCTATTCCATTGGTCCCCGACATCGACGCCACTATAATAAACTTATTAACTCCTAAACCGCCACCCTCACTCATCTCAAACACTATTTAAATATTATTAACCCCTAATCTGCCGTCCGCCCACAACGCCGCTATAATAAACCTATTAACCCCTAAACCACCACCCTCCCACATCACTGCATAAATATATTAACACCTAAACCTAACCCTAACGTAACCCTAACCCTAAGTCTAACCCTGACCCTAACGTAACCCTAACACCCCCTAATTTAAATATAATTAAAATAAATCTAAATAAAACTTACAATTATTACCTAAATAACCTATTTAAAACTAAATACTTACCTGTAAAATAAAACCTAAGCTAGCAACAAAATAACTAATAGTTACATTGTAGCTAGCTTAGGTTTTATTTTAATTTCACAGGTAAGTTTGTATTTATTTTAACTAGGTAGACTAGTTAGTACATAATTAATAACTATTTACTAACTACCTAGTTAAAATAAATACAAAGTTACCTGTAAAATAAAACCTAGCCTGTCTTACACTAAAAACTAACATTACAATAAAATAAAATAAAAAAATTAATCAAATACAATTATCTAAATTACAAAAAAAATAAACACTAAATTACAAAAAATAAAAAACGAAATTATCCAACATAAAAAATAAAAATTACTCCTAATCTAATAGTCCTATAAAAATAAAAAAGCCCCCCAAAATAAAAAAAAACTTAGCCTACACTAAACTGCCAATAGCCCTTAAAAGAGCCTTTTGCGGGGCATTGCCCCAAATAAATCAGCTCTTTTACCTGTAAAAAAAAATACAAACAACCCCCCAACAGTAAAACCCACCACCCACACAACCAAACCTCCAAATAAAAACCTAAATAAACCTAAGCTAACTATTGCCCTGAAAAGGGCATTTGGATGGGCATTGCCCTTAAAAGGGCATTTAGCTCTTTTACATTGCCCAAACCCCTACTCTAAAAATAAAACCCACCCAATAAACCCTTAAAAAACCTAACACTAGCCCCCAACAATCCACTTACAGTTTTCAAAGACCGGACATCCATCCTCATCCAGGTGGCAGAAGTCTTCATCCAAGAGGGCAGAAGTTGTCATCGAAGCCGGCAGAAGTCCTTATCCACGCGGGCAGAAGACTTCATCCAAGCGGGCAGAAGTCGTCATCCAGACGGCATCTTCTATCTTCATCCATCCGGCATGGAGCGGGCTCATCTTCAAGACATCCGGCGCTGATCATCCTCTTCTTCCGATGGTCGCTGTAGAATGAAGTTTCCCTTTAAGTGACATCATCCAAGATGGCGTTCCTTACATTCCGATTGGCTGATAGAAAAAATCCTATTGGCTGTTACAATCAGCCAATAGGATTGAGCTTTCATCCTATTTACTGATCCAATCAGCCAATAGGATTGAGCTTGCATTCTATTGGCTGATTGGAATAGTTTTATTTAGATTTATTTTAATTATATTTAAATTAGGGGGTGTAAGGGTTAGGGTTAGGTTCAGGGTTACATCAGGGTTAGACTTATGCTTAGGGTTACATTAGGGTTAGGTTTAGGGGTTAATATATTTATGCAGTGTTAGTGATGTGGGAGGGCAGAGGTTTAGGGGTTAATAACTTTAGTATAGTGGTGTCGACATTGGGGGCGGCAGATTAGGGGCAAATAAGTGTAGGTAGGTGGCGGCGATGTTCGGGCCAGCAGATTAGGGGTTAATAAATGTAATGTAGGTGGCGGTGATGTTAAGGGCGGCAGATTAGGGGTTAATAAGTGTATTTAGGGGGTGGCAATGTTCGGGCCAGCAGATTAGGGGTTAATAACTGTAATGTAGGTGGCGTCGATGTTAGGGGCAGAAGATTAGGGATTAATAACTGTATGTAGGTGACAGTGATATCGGGGGTGGCAGATTAGGGGTTAATAACTATAATGTAGGTGGCGGCGATGTCTGTCCGTCTGCTCAGAGCAGGCGTACAGGTTATGGAACAGCGGCCTTTAGACCGCTGCTTCATAACTGTTGTTTCTGGCGAGCCTGCAGGCTCGCCAGAAACACAGTCCCTCAAACTCCATCCGGAGCTTGATAAATGGGCCCCTATGTGTGCAATAGATTACTTTTTATAAAACACTCAGGGTTAGATTACAATAGCTGAATCAGACAGGAATTTCTCTGTGTGTGAATCATTTATGGTGACTTCCTGCTTGCAGTCTTTTTACACTGAGCAGTTATTTTAGTGAGAATGTACTAATGAACTAGACATTATGTGAGGGAAGCTATAATGAGCATCTATATCATCTTTTTGATAGCAAATGCAAACTCATTTGCATGTACTAAACACTGATACCTTAAAAAATGTGTGTGTGTGTGTGTGTGTGTATATATATATATATATATGTATATGAGCCATAGACTTATTGTAAAGAAAATGAGCAAAGCTGGGCACTTTTCTATACAATAATTCTATGACTCTTACTTATATGAAATGGGCGATTTTAATTTCATGCTTTTCTATCTATCTATCTGTCTATCTATTTATCCGCACATATATATATTTAATGAAAAGGAAAGTAAATGTTTAATGAAAATTTGATTTACATTTTGTAGTGCAGGGAACAATTATTCGGGGAAATAAACTTCCACGAACATTCCTTACAAAGATTTCATCCAAAACTATTTCCCCCCCTGCGCATGCCCGGAAACTAATATGTTTGGATGGGATATAGAGCCCTTGGTGTTAAATGCAGCAGACACAAAAATAAGCCATGACAGTGTGGGCTATATATATATTGTTGTTCACACAGTTTATAAGCTTAGCTAGGGTTAGTGCAGTGATTCATAACCATCCCAGGACAGACTGTTTCATGGTTGCGATGCTTTGACGTAAAGGGAATCTGCTGAAAAGCAGACTTGAAGTAAAAAGGTGTGTCATTGTGAACCTAATTTGCATATCTTACCCAGAATCCTTTGCTGCATTGGAAACAATGTAATTCAGAGGTTTTGTGTGGGAAAAACAATCCTTCTGGCCTGTCTAGATTTGTTAATAAACTACACACTGAGTTATTTTCTCTATATTTTGTGCGTAGCGGAGGCTTTTAAACCTTTCACCTTTTACCTCCCCCTAATTTTAAATGTTGTTTTATATACAGTATATATATATATATATATATATATATATATATATATATATATATATATATATATACACACACACATACATACATACACCTACTTACACATACAAACACTGTACACTCATACATACACACCAGATTACAATTGCAGTTTTTTTTATAAGTAAAGACAGAAATAACAATGTAAATGTCAGACTTTTCCCACCTGTAATGTGATCATACAGCAAACAAAAATCAATGAGTATATTAATTAAAACAAAAAAATTAAAAACCCTGATTGCATAAGTCTGCACTTCATAATGGAGGCTCTTGCTGTGTTCACAGTTCACCAATTACATTCTAAATCATGCCTATAGGTAAATAGCATACACTTGCCATCAATGAATTTTTTTCTGATTAAATCAAGCTAAAAGTCAGCTGTTGCAGTACGATTTGCTTCAATGTTTGTGGTTGCATCCCACAGAGAAAGCCATAGTTCGCAAAGCGTTGCTAAAGAAACCAAGGCCTAGATTTGGAGTTTGGCGGTAGAAGGGCTGTTAACGCTCCGCAGGCTTTTTTCTGGCCGCACCATAAAATTAACTCTGGTATCGAGAGTTCAATAAAATGCTGCGTTAGGCTCCAAAAAAGGAGCGTAGAGCATTTTTACCGCAAATGCAACTCTCGATACCAGAGTTGCTTACGGACGCGGCCAGCCTCAAAAACGTGCTCGTGCACGATTCTCCCATAGGAAACAATGGGGCTGTTTGAGCTGAAAAAAAACCTAACACCTGCAAAAAAGCAGCGTTCAGCTCCTAACGCAGCCCCATTGTTTCCTATGGGCAAACACTTCATACGTCTGCACCTAACACTCTAACATGTACCCCGAGTCTAAACACCCCTAACCTTATACTTATTAACCCCTAATCTGCCGCCCCCGCTATCACTGACCCCTGCATTATATTATTAACCCCTAATCTGCCGCTCCGTAAACCGCCGCAATTTACATTATCCCTATGTACCCCTAACCTGCTGCCCCTAACACCGCCGACCCCTATATTATATTTATTAACCCCTAATCTGCCCCCCTCAACGTCGCCGACACCTGCCTACACTTATTAACCCCTAATCTGCCGAGCGGACCGCACCGCTACTATAATAAATGTATTAACCCCTAACCCGCCTCACTAACCCTATCATAAATAGTATTAACCCCTAATCTGCCCTCCCTAACATCGCCGACACCTAACTTCAAGCATTAACCCCTAATCTGACGACCGGAGCTCACCGCTATTCTAATAAATGTATTAACCCCTAAAGCTAAGTCTAACCCTAACACTAACTCTTATTAAATAAATTATTCCTATTTAAAGCTAAATACTTACCTGTAAAATAAATCCTAATATAGCTACAATATAAATTATAATTATATTATAGCTATTTTAGGATTAATATTTATTTTACAGGCAACTTTGTAATTATTTTAACCAGGTACAATAGCTATTAAATAGTTAAGAACTATTTAATAGTTACCTAGTTAAAATAATAACAAATTTACCTGTAAAATAAATCCTAACCTAAGTTATAATTAAACCTAACACTACCCTATCAATAAATTAATTAAATAAACTACCTACAATTACCTACAATTAACCTAACACTACACTATCAATAAATAAATTAAATACAATTTCTACAAATAACTACAATTACATAAACTAACTAAAGTACAAAAAATAAAAAAGAACTAAGTTACAAAAAATAAAAAAATATTTACCAACATTAGAAAAATATTACAACAATTTTAAACTAATTACACCTACTCTAAGCCCCCTAATAAAATAACAAAGACCCCCAAAATAAAAAATTCCCTACCCTATTCTAAATTAATAAATGTAAAAGCTCTTTTACCTTACCAGCCCTGAACAGGGCCCTTTGCGGGGCATGCCCCAAGAAAATCAGCTCTTTTGCCTGTAAAAAAAAACATACAATACCCCCCCCAACATTACAACCCACCACCCACATACCCCTAATCTAACCCAAACCCCCCTTAAATAAACCTAACACTAAGCCCCTGAAGATCTTCCTACCTTGTCTTCACCATCCAGGTATCACCGATCCGTCCTGGCATCCGGTGCTGAAGAGGTCCAGAAGAGGCTCCAAAGTCTTCCTCCTATCCGGCAAGAAGAGGACATCCGGACCGGCAAACATCTTCTCCAAGCGGCATCTTCGATCTTCTTCCATCCGGTGCGGAGCGTGTCCATCTTGAAGCAGCCGACGCGGATCCATCCTCTTCTTCCGTTGTCTCCCGACAAATGATGGTTCCTTTAAGGGACGTCATCCAAGATGGCGTCCCTCGAATTCCGATTGGCTGATAGGATTCTATCAGCCAATCGGAATTAAGGTAGGAATATTCTGATTGGCTGATGGAATCAGCCAATCAGAATCAAGTTCAATCCGATTGGCTGATCCAATCAGCCAATCAGATTGAGCTCGCATTCTATTGGCTGTTCCGATCAGCCAATAGAATGCAAGCTCAATCTGATTGGCTGATTGGATCAGCCAATCGGATTGAACTTGATTCTGATTGGCTGATTCCATCAGCCAATCAGAATATTCCTACCTTAATTCCGATTGGCTGATAGAATCCTATCAGCCAATCGGAATTCGAGGGACGCCATCTTGGATGACGTCCCTTAAAGGAACCGTCATTCGTCGGGAGACAACGGAAGAAGAGGATGGATCCGCGTCGGCTGCTTCAAGATGGACCCGCTCCGCACCGGATGGAAGAAGATCGAAGATGCCGCTTGGAGAAGATGTTTGCCGGTCCGGATGTCCTCTTCTTGCCGGATAGGAGGAAGACTTTGGAGCCTCTTCTGGACCTCTTCAGCACCGGATGCCAGGACGGATCGGTGATACCTGGATGGTGAAGACAAGGTAGGAAGATCTTCAGGGGCTTAGTGTTAGGTTTATTTAAGGGGGGTTTGGGTTAGATTAGGGGTATGTGGGTGGTGGGTTGTAATGTTGGGGGGGGTATTGTATGTGTTTTTTTACAGGCAAAAGAGCTGATTTTCTTGGGGCATGCCCCGCAAAGGGCCCTGTTCAGGGCTGGTAAGGTAAAAGAGCTTTTACATTTATTAATTTAGAATAGGGTAGGGAATTTTTTATTTTGGGGGTCTTTGTTATTTTATTAGGGGGCTTAGAGTAGGTGTAATTAGTTTAAAATTGTTGTAATATTTTTCTAATGTTGGTAAATATTTTTTTATTTTTTGTAACTTAGTTCTTTTTTATTTTTTGTACTTTAGTTAGTTTATGTAATTGTAGTTATTTGTAGAAATTGTATTTAATTTATTTATTGATAGGGTAGTGTTAGGTTTAATTATAACTTAGGTTAGGATTTATTTTACAGGTAAATTTGTTATTATTTTAACTAGGTAACTATTAAATAGTTCTTAACTATTTAATAGCTATTGTACCTGGTTAAAATAATTACAAAGTTGCCTGTAAAATAAATATTAATCCTAAAATAGCTACAATATAATTATAATTTATATTGTAGCTATATTAGGATTTATTTTACAGGTAAGTATTTAGCTTTAAATAGGAATAATTTATTTAATAAGAGTTAATTAATTTCGTTAGATTTAAATTATATTTAAGTTAGGGGGGTGTTAGTGTTAGGGTTAGACTTAGCTTTAGGGGTTAATCCATTTATTATAGTAGCGATGAGCTCCGGTCGTCAGATTAGGGGTTAATAATTGAAGTTAGGTGTCGGCGATGTTAGGGAGGGCAGATTAGGGGTTAATACTATTTATGATAGGGTTAGTGAGGCGGGTTAGGGGTTAATACATTTATTATAGTAGCGCTCAGGTCCGGTCGGCAGATTAGGGGTTAATAAATATAATATAGGGGTCGGCGGTGTTAGGGGAAGCAGATTAGGGGTACATAGCTATAATGTAGGTGGCGGCGCTTTGCGGTCGGCAGATTAGGGGTTAATTATTTAGGTAGCTTGCGGCGACGTTGTGGGGGGCAGATTAGGGGTTAATAAATATAATATAAGGGTCGGCGGTGTTAGGGGCAGCAGATTAGGGGTACATAAGGATAACGTAGGTGGCGGCGCTTTGCGGTCGGCAGATTAGGGGTTAATTATTGTAAGTAGCTGGCGGCGACGTTGTGGGGGGCAGATTAGGGGTTAATAAATATAATATAGGGGTCGGCGGTGTTAGGGGCAGCAGATTAGGGGTACATAAGGATAACGTAGGTGGCGGCGCTTTGCGGTCGGCAGATTAGGGGTTAATTATTGTAAGTAGCTGGCGGCGACGTTGTGGGGGGCAGGTTAGGGGTTAATAAATATAATACAGGGGTCGGCGGGGTTAGGGGCAGCAGATTAGGGGTACATAAGTATAACGTAGTTGGCGGTCGGCAGATTAGGGGTTAAAAATTTTTAATTGAGTGGCGGCGATGTGGGGGGACCTCGGTTTAGGGGTACATAGGTAGGTTATGGGTGTTAGTGTACTTTAGGGTACAGTAGTTAAGAGCTTTATGAACCGGCGTTAGCCCAGAAAGCTCTTAACTCCTGCTATTTTCCTGCGGCTGGAGTTTTGTCGTTAGAGCTCTAACGCTCACTTCAGAAACAACTCTAAATACCAGCGTTAGAAAGATCCCATTGAAAAGATAGGATACGCAATTGACGTAAGGGGATCTGCGGTATGGAAAAGTCGCGGCTGAAAAGTGAGCGTTAGACCCTTTAATCACTGACTCCAAATACCGGCGGTAGCCTAAAACCAGCGTTAGGAGCCTCTAACGCTGATTTTCACGGCTACCGCCGAACTCTAAATCTAGCCGCAAGAGAGCTAATTTTTGAAAAATACCAATAAGGAGAGGAATATATAACAATATTTAAGACACGGATGTACCCTGAAGCACTGTCAAAACCATTATCAACAAGAGCAGATATTGCGGCACCACCGGGATGTTGCAAAGATCAGAATAACCCTCCAAAATTGATAAGAACACAAGGAAAAAAGTTATCAGGGAGGCTACCAAGAGGCCAACAGCAACACTAAAAAAGCTACAAGAATTTCTGTTAGGTACCAGTCACTCCTTGCATGTGACCACCATCTCTTCTATTGTGCCCGTCTGGGCTATTGGGTAGGGTGGCAAGACGGAAAACCGTTTGTTACAAAATGGAACATCCAAGCCCATCTAAATTATGCCAAAACATTAACTCAGTCATTTAAAAACCAATACTAATTTTGTGTGCCTGGTCATCGCTACTGGGAAATAATGGTATTCTGTGTCATATTTGTTGAGTTTGTTTCTTTAAGCAAAGTTCTTCCCTTAAAACATAGTTTTGTTTGATTTGATTTTACTTATAATGGATTAAAATGAATGTCCCTTTTCCACATAATTTGTTATGTTTAAAATATCTCTAGGTGCAGACCCTAATGAAATCTTCTGCACAGGTCTATGTGTAACATAACATAAACATAGTAACATAGTAGATAAGGTTGAAAAAAGACTGAAGTCCATCGAGTTCAACCTATACAAATCTAAAATACTTACAAAAGCTCCAGTTAAGCTTAAATAACCCCATTAAAATGTGACCCATTTAATACTAGCAATCATATCCATGAATTTTGTTTATATACAGAAATGTATCCAGACTATTTTTAAATGTATCAATGGTATTGGCATTCACTACCTCCTTTGGTAATGAGTTCCACAATTTTATTGCTCTTACAGTGAAAAAACTTTTCCGTTGCAGGAGATTAAATCTCCTTTCCTCCAACCTTAAATTATGACCTCTTGTCAGAAACAATTTTCTTGGAATAAACAGAGCTTCTGCCATCTCTGTATATGGGCCTTGAATATATTTATATAAAGTAATCATGTCACCTCTCAAGCGCCTTTTTTCTAAAGAGAACAGACCCAATTTGGCTAGCCTCTCCTCATAGGTTAATTTCTCCAATCGAAAAGTACAGATTTTTCAAAGACTTTCCTGCGCTGCCTAGGTGTTGACTAGCCCTAACTCCTGAAATATCAACCCCTGTTTGATATTGGATTAGTTTGTGCAAAAGAGAGTTTAAGAGTTTGGGGCGCAAATAAATGCTGCAACTAAAAAAATGAGTTGGAATAAGTTGCTATATGTTTACAATTGATTAAATTTGTATTCGGTCAATTCAATATAATGATGGACATATAATTGGTAAATATTATCCTTTATTTTAATACAAGTTTATCTATAACAAGTTGATCTATAAAAAGTACAAATGTTCTTCTAAAAACAGTTCATCGGAATTTTGAAAAAATCTTGTTAAAATATATTATTAAAAAAATAATAAAGATACATAAAGATCATATAATGGTGTAGTGAGATTTCAAGTGATTGTGTGAGGAATATAAGAAGGGCTCCTTTTGTCTACATATGTAGCGATCTTACTCAGAGAGGTGCATAAGTTTTCGAAAAAATATATTTTCCTATAGATGTAGTCAATAATGATCTGTTTGGTTATATACGCAAAAACACCTAGTTCATCAAAACCTAGTGTAGTGTAGACAAACTTTCAGTTCACAATAGTTACAGGTCAATAGGAATAGTTGGTTACTAATTGTTAATATGTACTAAATATGTACTAATTCGGCTCCTCTCGGTATACATACATGTAATCTATGTAAAAAACATGTGTGAAGAACGGTCAGTTTAAAAGCAGTTTAAAAACAAGGTTCTTTGGTTGTGATAGTTAAATTCATATGTAAACCTGATATTTATGCTAACATGATATTTGTGCAGCAGAATGCAGTCGGCCGACTGAAATGGATAGCTCGTTCAAACTGAAAGAACCGTTTGTAGTCTTTTTACGGTATGATGAGTTTGCTATTTGTTAACAATAGTCTGATGTACGTTGCCCGGGTAGTTAATTGTTATGTTGCCAGAGCTCTACGGATTAGGAGCACATCGTGAAAAGTAAGGAACCATAGTTTTACTTACTTGAATGCTCCTAACCGATTCTGGAGCCTGGATGCAGATGCAAATGAAAAGTGTTACTTTGTATATCCTTCCGCTCAGTAGATGATGCTGAGGGTAGCTTCTTTTGATGTCCTCAGATGTATTAAATCCGTCTTTGCTTACAGCTTAGGTGTGGCGGCTCAATTGTAGTCCTCCAGTCTGCTCACCAATAGCGGCTACTTTGTTGCAGAACTGTGAGTGCTGGTTTTTGAAATCGCGGTCTCTTACTTAACAAAGTTAAGAGTAGTTTATACCAGCGATAGTCTTGTAGTTATCCTTGGGGACACAGTAGAAAGTGTTTTTAAATGGCAGTAGTAATTTCTCCAATCCCCTTATTAGCTTTGTGGCCCTTCTCTGAACTTTTTCAAGTTCTGCAATATCTTTTTTAGCAATCGGTCCCCAGAACTGCACTCCAAACTCAAGGTGAGGTCTTACCAGGGCTTTATATAATGCCAGAATTATGCTTTCCTCCCTTGAATCAATGCCTCTTTTAATACTTGCTAGTATCTTATTAGCCTTTGAAGCCGCTGCCCTGCATTGTGCACTCATCTTTAGCTTGTTATCTATTACTACTCCCAAATCCCTTTCCTCCTGTGTTTGGCTAAGTCTTGTCCCATTTAAAAAATATGTAGCCTGCTTATTTTTACTTCCAAAATGTAGAACCTTGCATTTTTCTGTATTAAATCTCATTTTCCATTCACTTGCCCATAGTTCTAATTTTAACAAATCCCTTTGTAAAGAAAGTTCATCCTGCTCTGACCTAATGACCTTACTTAATTTAGTATCATCTGCAAAAATAGAGATGTCGCTATTTAATCCTTGCTCCAAGTCATTTATAAAAATATTAAAAAGAACAGGGCCCAGTACTGATCCCTGGTGGACGCCACTGATTACCTTTGTCCAATCTGCGTATGATCCATTTACTACTACTCGTTGCTCCCTATCTTTTATCCAGTTATTTATCCATGAGCTAACATTTTCAGCTATTCCCAGTCCCTTAATTTTGTGCATTAATCTCTCATGTGGCACTGTATCAAATGCCTTTGCAAAATCTAAGTATATCACATTAACTGATTCCCCTTTATCTATATTTTTACTTACTTCCTCGTAGAATCTAATTAGATTAGTTTGACATGATCTATTTCTCCTAAAGCCATGCTGATTAGAACTCATAATCTTGTTTACACGAATATGCTCATCAATATAATCCCTTATAAACCCTTCAAATATCTTCCCCACTATTGATGTCAGACTAACTGGTCTATAGCTTCCTGGATCATCCCTGCTTCCCTTTTTGAAGAGTGGCACCACATCAGCTTTACGCCAATCCTGGGGTACCATGCCTGAGGATAATGAGTCTTGAAAAATTAAGAGTAAAGGTTTGTCTATAACAGTGCTTAGTTCAGTTCCCTTAACACCCTTGGGTGTATTCCATCTGGGCCTGGAGTTTTATTTACCTTAATATTTTCCAATTTTTTATGTGTGCAATAGATTACTTTTTATAAAACACTCAGGGCTAGATTACAATAGCTGAATCAGACAGGAATTTCTCTGTGTGTGAATCCTTTATGGTGACTTCCTGCTTGCAGTCTCTTTACACTGAGCAGTTATTTTAGTGAGAATGTACTAATGAACTAGACATTATGTGAGGGAAGCTATAATGAGCATCTATATCATCTTTTTGACAGCAAATGCAAACTCATTTGCATGTATTAAAAACTGATACCTTAAAAAAAATGTGTGTGTGTGTGTGTGTGTATATATATATATATATATATATATATATAAAAGCCATAGACTTATTTAAAGAAAATGAGCAAATCTGGGCAATTTTCTATACAATAATTCTATCTCTCTTACTTGTATAAAATGGGTATTTTAATTTCATGCTTATCTATCTATCTATCTATCTATCTATCTATCTATCTAACAATCTATCTATTTATCCACACACACACACATATATATATATATATATATATATATATATATATATATATATATATATATATATATATATATAGTCTACCTTTACTAAATTCTGTCAAGTTTTTAAATTTGACCATTAAAGTTGGACTTTTAATTTAAGGCATCGAAGGCTTCCTTTTTTCTTTTTTCAATATACAAATTTCCCTTTTTAAAGTAAGCCATTTGCCTCTGAACAGCAAAGTGATAGGCTTTTGTTAAATAGCCTTTTGAAAATTTACCTTACTTATACAACAACCGGAGCTCCCCTCAATGATTGGCCGAGCGGTAGTATTCACGTCATAAATGTGTTGGACGTGCTGGGCTTGCTGTTCTTTTTGTATGACTATGAACGTATCGGATGTGGCTTGAAGCAACGCAAAGCCGGTGAAGGTGTGGAGGATCCAGCTCCCTTGTCTTCCTGAGGTGCGGCGGTGGTGGTGCCTATCAGGTCAAGTACGCGGTGAGAGTATGTTTTACCCCCTTCCCAGAGCCACAGTGCTGGGTTTTCTCTATGTGTTGTATTAATTTGCTTTGTAATTTTCCCTATGGTTCTTGCACCCAGACCTGACTGGGGTTAACTGCCTGTGGCTCTGGGAACAGCACAGCTTCCTGTGAGTGCCAGTGGCACCCAGCGCTGAGCATGTTGCAGGGTCATGGGATGTGTACCCGGTCCAGTATGAGAGTGCAGCTCCCTTCCGTGTTTTGTATATGTCTAGGGTGATTACATATTCCTGTGCACACTTCCCTTGTTCCCAGTTTGTTTGGATTTGAAAGCTTGCATTGTGTGGCTGTTTTAGGGTCCCAGGTATTGCAAAGGACCTTGACGAGGTACCTGGGCTTGTCCCATTTGGCCAGATGCGGTAACTAACCTTTCCATTTTTTTCCTTTTAAATCTTAGCTGAGAACGTGTAAGTGAGTGCTGGGTTTTCTCTGTGTGTTGTATTAATTTGCTTTGTAATTTTCCCTATGGTTCTTGCACCCAGACCTGACTGGGGTTAACTGCCTGTGGCTCTGGGAACAGCACAGCTTACTGTGAGTGCCAGTGGCACCCAGGGCTGAGCATGTTGCAGGGTCATGGGATGTGTACCCGGTCCAGTATGAGAGTGCAGTTCCCTTCCGTGTTTTGTATATGTCTAGGGTGATTACATATTCCTGTGCACACTTCCCTTGTTCCCAGTTTGTTTGGATTTGAAAGCTTGCATTGTGTGGCTGTTTTAGGGTCCCAGGTATTGGAAAGGACCTTGACGAGGTACCTGGGCTTGTCCCATTTGGCCAGATGCGGTAACTAACCTTTGCATTTTTTGCTTTTAAATCTTAGCTGAGAGCTTGTAAGTGAGTGCTGGGTTTTCTCTGTGTGTTGTATTAATTTGCTTTGTAATTTTCCCTATGGTTCTTGCACCCAGACCTGACTGGGGTTAACTGCCTGTGGCTCTGGGAACAGCACAGCTTCCTGTGAGTGCCAGTGGCACTCAGGGCTGAGCATGTTGCAGGGTCTTGGGATGTGTACCCGGTCCAGTATGAGAGTGCAGTTCCCTTCTGTGTTTTGTATATGTCTAGGGTGATTACATATTCCTGTGCACCCTTCCCTTGTTCCCAGTTTGTTTGGATTTGAAAGCTTGCATTGTGTGGCTGTTTTAGGGTCCCAGGTATTGGAAAGGACCTTGACGAGGTACCTGAGCTTGTCCCATTTGGCCAGATGCGGTAACTAACCTTTCCATTTTTTGCTTTTAAATCTTAGCTGAGAGCTTGTAAGTGAGTGCTGGGTTTTCTCTGTGTGTTGTGTGTGTGTATATATATATATATATATATATATATATATATATATATATATATATATATACACACAGAGAAGTGCACTCACAGGAATGAACAACTAGCTGTTCTTTGGCGATTTACTACCTGGGTGCAACTTTTTAGCCCAGTAATGCTTTTCACAGAGTAGAGCCGAAATACCAGGCAATTCCTCTTTGAACAAGGAACACAGCATCTCCAGACGATCATTTTGACCTTCATTGGGACTCGCCAGTGAGGTGTATCCATATTCCTCTAAGCACACTGAGCAAGGAGTTTATGTCTGGTTGCCCCTTTTTCCCATAGGGAGACTAAATACATACAGAGAGAAGTGCACTACAGGAACGAACAACAGGCTCAATACCATTGTTAGCCTGTTCTTTGGCGATTTACCACCTGGGTGCAACTTTTTAGCCCAGTAATGCTTTTCACAGAGTAGAACTTTCCTGTAGTATAGCAGTCTGATCCCGCCTATTACGGTCAGTCTAGCGACAAAATACCAGGCAATTACTCTCTGAACAATGAACACAGCAACCCCAGACGATCGTTTTGGCCTTCATTGGGCCTCGTCACTGAGGTGTAGCCATATCCCTCTAAGCACACTGAGCAAGGAGTCCACGTCTGGTTGCCCCTTTTTCCCATAGGGAGACTAAATACATACAGAGAGAAGTGCACTCACAGGAATGAACAACTGGCTCAATACCATTGTTAGCCTGTTCTTTGGCTATTTACCACCTGGGTGCAACTTTTTAGCCCAGTAATGCTTTTCACAGAGTAGAACTTTCCTGTAGTATATCAGTCTGATCCCGCCTATTACGGTCAGTCAAGCGCTGAAATACCAGGCAATTCCTCTCTGATCCCGTCTATTACGGTCAATCAAGCGCTGAAATACCAGGCAATTCCTCTTTCTCTCTTTGGAAATTTACCACCTGGGTACACACAGTATATATATATATATATATATATATATATATATATATATATATATATATATATATCATGTGACAACACTGAAGATATGACACTTTGTTACAATGTAAAGTTGTGAGTGTACAGCCTGTATAACAGTGCATATTTGCTGTCCCCTCAAAATAACTCAACACACAGCCATGAATGCCTAAACCGTTGGCAACAAAAGTGAGTACACCCCTAAGTGGAAATGTCCAAATTGGGCCCACAGTGTCAATATTTTGTGTGGCCACCATTATTTTCCAGCACTGCCTTAACCTTTTTGGGCATGGAGTTCACCAGAGCTTCACAGGTTGCCACTGGAGTTCTCTTCCACTCCTCCATGATGACATCACAAAGCTGGTGGATGTTAGAAACCTTGCGCTCCCCCACCTTCTGTTTTGAGGATGCCCCACAGATGCTCAATAGGGTTTAGGTCTGGAGACATGCTTGACCAGTCCATCAGCTTCTTTATCAAGGCAGTGGCTATCTTGAAGGTGTGTTTGGGGTTGTTAACATGTTGGAATACTGCCCTGCGGCCCAGTCTCTAAATGGAGGGGATCATGCTCTGCTTCAGTATGTCACAGTACATGTTGACATTCATGGTTCCCTCAAGGAACTGTACCTCCCCAGTGCCGGCAGCACTTATGCAGGCCCAGACCATGACACTCCTACTACCATGCTTGACTGTAGACAAGACACACTTGTCTTTGTACTCCTCACCTAGGTGCCGCCACACAAGCTTGACACCATCTGAACCAAATATGTTTATCTTGGGCTCATCGGACCACAGGACATGGTTCCAGTAATCCATGTCCTTAGTCTGCTTGTCTTCAGCCAACTGTTTGCAGGCTTTCTTGTACATCATTTTTTGAAGAGGCTTCCTTCTGGGACAACAGCCATGCAGACCAAGTTGATGCAGTGTGTTGCGTATAGTCTGAGCACTGACAGGCTGACCCCCACCCCTTCAATCTCTGCAGCAATGCTGGCAGCACTCATATGTCTATTTCCCAAAGACAACCTCTGGATATGATGCTGAGCACGTGAACTAAACTTCTTTGGTCGACCATGGCGGGGCCTGTTCTGATTGGAACCTGTCCTGTGAAACCGCTGTATGGTCTTGCCCACTGTGCTGCAGCTCAGTTTCAGGGTCTTGGCAATCTTCTTATAGCCTAGGTTATCTTTATGAAGAGAAACAATTCTTTTTTCCAGATCCTCAGAGAGTTCTTTGCCATGAGATGCCATGTTGAACTTCTATTAACCAGTATAAGAGAGTGTGAGAGCGATAAGCCGATAACACCAAATTTAACACACCTGCTCCCCATTCACACCTGAGACCTTGTAACACTAACTAGTCACATGACACAAGGGAGGGAAAATGGCAAATTGGGCCCAATTTGGACATTTCCACTTAGGGGTGTACTCATTTTTCTTGCCAATGGTTATTTTGAGGGGACAGCAAATTTACACTGTTATACAGGCTGTACACTCACTACTTTACCTTGTAGCAAAGTGTCATTTCTTCAGTGTTGTCACATGAAAAGATATAATAAAATATTTACAAAAATGTGAGGGGTGTACTCACTTTTGTGAGATACTGTGTATATATATATATATATATATATATATATATATATATATATATATATATATATATATAGTTCAAAAGAAGAAAGTGCACTCCTAAGGGCTTACTTGAAGATCCACTTTATTGCGTGAACGTTTTCAAGCTAAATTAGCTCGTCCTCAGATAGACAGGACGAGCTAATTTAGCTCGAAAACGTTCACGCATTAAAGTGGATCTTCAAGTAAGCCCTTAGGAGTGCGCTTTCTTCTTTTGAACTGTACATATTGTTTGCTGCACCCAAGGCTGTTTATAGTGAGGTTTGGAGTGCACTTTGTCTATATATATATATATATATATATATATATATATATATATACATACATACACACAGTATATATATATATATATATATATATATATATATATATATATATATATATATATATATATATTGTGACAGAAAGCAAGGCCTGGTTATAAATGGAAGATATTTAAGACCAAGCATTCTACATGCTATTTCTCCTATCAGTTAAAACCCCAGAGAGAAAGAGTGTGTATTTGATTATGCAGTTGATAAACTGTGTTCTGGGTCCCTGGGGTTTAGGATAATTGGAGAGAGGGTGGGCCATTATCCCAGACAGCTGTGAAGCTGTCCAGCAGCTAATCACAGGTGTGGCTAATTAGAAGTTGTGAGGGTTTAAATAGCAGCCTCACTTAGGCCTTGGGAGAGAGTTACACAGCTACAGAAGCTGGTGTGTGTGTTTGTTACACTGTGTAAAAGACTTTTGTTCCTGTGAACTGTAAAAGGACATTATTTTTACAAAGCACTTGTGGAATGCTGTGAAGTGCTGGGACACATTTGAAGGTGCTTGACTTTGCTGCAGAGGAAGGATTTCCCTCTTTTGAAAATGAACTGCCTGTTTGTTATTGCTGTGAAAAATAAAGCCTTTTAAACTACAGTGGACTGTCCTGTGCTGCATTTGTGCCCTAGAAGACCGTGGTTAAAAGTGGTCCCTGTTACACTTGGTGGAGAATACGGGCAACCATGTTGTATGTCTGTGGGCATAATAATCTGCAAGCAACATGGAGGAAGTCATTAAAGCTTTGATCCATTCTAATGCTATACAGCAGGAGACTAACAGAAAAGCTGCTGAAAATAGTGCAGCACTGCAACAGTTGGTCTTGGCCCAGTCAGAGAGTGCTATGCTGCTGGCTAAATCACAGAAGGAGAACACTGAATTGTTGATACAACAGATGGCTGCTGTGCAAGCTGAGACATTCAGGAAGACCCGGGAAGAGCAACAAAGTGCTACACAAACTCTGCAACGAGAGGTTCAAGCCATATCAGAAAAACTGAACTCTGAATATGTTGGTGGCAGCCAAGGTTCCAGAGTAATAAGGGCTAGTCATTATCTTCAAAAAATGACAGCAGCTGATGATGCTGAGGCATATCTTTTGGCATTTGAACGCACAGCAGAAAGAGAAAAATGGCCGACATTTGAGTGGGTGAGTATACTTGCGCCATTTCTTAGTGGTGAACCTCAGAAGGCCTACTTTGATTTAGAGCCAGCACAAGCCAGTGACTATGAGAAATTGAAAGCAGAAATCCTTGCACGCCTGGGGGTGACTTCGGCAGTCCGTGCACAAAGATTCCATTCCTGGATGTTTTCATCTCATAATGCTGCAAGATCCCAGATGTTCGACTTTATACACCTTGCCAGGAAGTGGCTGCAACCAGAGGTTAATTTGGCTACCAAAATAGTGGAACTACTGGTAATGGACCGGTTTCAGCGCGGATTACCTGCTTCCCTGCGGCGGTGGGTTAATCAAGGTGATCCTCAAACAGCGGATCAGTTGATTGTATTGGTCGAAAGATTTATAGCTTCAGGAAAAGTTTTGCAGCAATCTTCAATGGATCAGCCCCACAATCCCAAGTCCCAGAGCTCTACAAGAACTGGTAAGACTACAAGAACTGGTAATCCCAGGGGATTACTAGATATAGTTAAAGAGACTTGGGAGCAAGAGACAACACCTTATTGAAGTATTATTGAACATATTTCCCAAATGCAGGATCGTATGGAAGCTGTCATGCCCATTGTAAGGGAACATATGGGAAAAGCACAGGAAGCACAAAAGTACAGCTACAACCATAATGCTAGAGCCAGGGTGTTTCATCCTAGGGATAGGGTGTTAGTTCTGGTCCCTACAGTTGAAAATAAATTCTTGGCTACTTGGCAGGGCCCATATGAGATAATTGAGAAAGTGGGTGATGTGAATTACAAAGTAAGTCAGCCAGGGAGAAGGAAACCTGAGCAAATATATCATATAAATCTGTTAAAACCTTGGAAAGATAGGGAAGTTTTAGTTGCCTTAAAACCTACAGAACTCCCTGTCACTGAACAAGAGGTAAATATATCGGAAACCCTATCTGTACATCAGAAGCAAGAGGTCAAGGATTTTATTAGAATAAACAAAGAGGTGTTTTCTGTGGTACCGGGAAAAACTAATGTTATTAAGCATGACATAATAACAGAACCAGGGAAGAAGGTGTGCCTTAAACCCTATAGGGTCCCTAAGGCTCGTAGAAAGGCTATTAAACTGGAGGTAGAAAATTTTTTAAAGCTTGGGGTAATTGAGGAATCCCAATGTGAGTGGAACAGTCCAATCATGTTTGTTCCAAAGCCGGATGGTTCATTAAGGTTCTGTAATGACTTTCGTAAGCTTAATTGTGTTTCCAAATTTGACACCTACCCAATGCCTAGAGTAGATGAGTTGATAGAAAGGCTAGGAAAAGCACGTTATCTCACTACAATTGATTTAACGAAAGGGTATTGGCAGGTGCCTCTCACTAGTCAAGCAAAGGAAAAGACAGCTTTTTCAACCCCAGAGGGCTTATTTCAGTATACGGTGTTGCCATTTGGTTTTACATGGGGCCCCGGCAACATTTCAGAGGATGATGGATAGAATTCTGAAACCCTATGTTCGTTATGCGGCAGCATATTTGGATGATGTTATAATTTATAGTACAGATTGGGAATCCCATCTTCCAAAAGTTCAAGCAGTACTTGATGCAATACGGTCCGCTGGGTTAACTGCCAATCCTGAAAAATTTACTGTTGGTTTACAGGAAGCTAAGTACTTGGGTTATACTATTGGTAGAGGATTAGTTAAACCTCAGACAACAAAAGTAGAGGCCATACAGAACTGGCCACAGCCTCTAACTAAAAAACAAGTAAGAGCATTTATTGGGATAACTAGTTATTATAGAAGGTTTATCCCGAATTTCGCTACAATTGCGGCACCCTTGACAGATCTCACAAAAGCAGGGGCCCCAATTATGATAAAATGGTCCCCAGAAGCAGAATAAGCTTTTAAGCATTTGAAAGATGCCCTTTGTGCCCATCCAGTTTTGGTAACCCCCAATTTCGCTAAAATTTTTTATTTTACAGACAGATGCCTCTGATGTTGGTATAGGAGCAGTTCTCTTGCAGGAGTGTCAGGGAGAAGAGCATCCTGTCCTTTTCCTAAGCAGAAAACTTATTTCACAGTAAAAGAACTATTCTATAGTGGAGAAAGAATGCCTTGCCATTAAGTGGGCTTTAGAGACCCTTAGGTACTATCTGTTGGGAAGAAAATTTAAATTAATAACAGATCATGCTCCTCTCACATGGATGAGTCAGAATAAGGAAACAAATTCAAGGGTTACTAGGTGGTTTCTTAGCTTGCAACCCTTCAATTTTACTGTTGAGCACAGGGCTGGTCTTTTGCAGGGCAATGCTGATGGTTTGTCTCTGGTACATTCATTGATGTCGATGGTCGCTCAACCCACGGGTGTGAGCTGGGGGGGGGAGGAAATGTGACAGAAAGCAAGGCCTGGTTATAAATGGAAGATATTTAAGACCAATCATTGTACATGCTATTTCTCCTTTCAGTTAAAACCCCAGGGAGAAAGAGTGTGTATTTGATTATGCAGTTGATAAACTGTGTTCTGGGTCCCTGGGTTTGGGATCATTGGAGAGAGGGTGGGCCATTATCCCAGACAGCTGTGAAGCTGTCCAGCAGCTAATCACATGTGTGGCTAATTAGAAGTTGTGAGGGTTTAAATAGCAGCCTCACTTAGGCCTTGAGAGAGAGTTACACAGCTACAGAAGCTGGTGTGTGTTTGTTACACTGTGTAAAAGACTTTTGTTCCTGTGAACTGTAAAAGGACATTATTTTTATAAAGCACTTGTGGAATGCTGTGAAGTGCTGGGACACATTTAAAAGTACTAAACTTTGCTGCAGAGGAAGGATTTCCCTCTTTTGAAAATAAACTGCCTGTTTGTTATTGCTGTGAAAAATAAAGCCTTTTAAACTACAGTGGACTGTCCTGTGCTGCATTTGTGCCCTAGAAGACCGTGGTTAAAAGTGTTCCTGTTACAATATATATATATATATATATATATATATATATATATATATATATATATACATACACACACACACACACATACATACATACACCTACATACACATACAAACACTGTACACTGTACACACATACATACACACCAGATTAAAATTGCAGTTTTTAAAAAAGTAAAGACAGAAATAACAATGTAAATGTCAGACTTGTCCCACCTGTAATGTGATCTTACAGCAAACAAAAATCCATAAGAATATTAATTAAAACAAACACTTCAAACCCCTGATTGCATAAGTCTGCACTTCATAATAGAGGCTCTTGCTGTGTTCACAATTAACCAATTACATTCTAAATCATGACTATAGGTAAATAGCATACACTTGCCATCCATGAACGTTTTTCTGATTAAACCAAGCTAAAAGTCAGCTGTTGCTGTACGATTTGCTTCAATGTTTGTGGTTGCATCCCACAGAGAGAGCCGTAGTTCGCAAAGCGTTGCTAAAGAAACCACAAGAGCTGATTGTTGAACAATACCAAAAAGCAGAGGAATGTAAAACAATATTTAAGGCTCTGGATGTATCATAAAGCACTATCAAAACCATCATCAACAAGAGCAGATATTGCAGCACCACTGAGATGTTGCAAGGATCAGAATAATCCTCCAAAATTGATAAGAGGACAAGAAGTTATCAGGGAGGCTACCAAGAGGCCAACAGTAACACTGAAAAAGCTACAAAAATTTCTGTTAGGTAACGGTCACTCCTTGCATGTGACCACCATCTCTTGTATTCTGCCCGTCTGGGCTATTGGGTAGGGTGGCAATACGGAGAACCGTTTGTTACAAAAAGGAACATCCAAGCCCATCTAAATTATGCCAAAACATTAATTCAGTCACTCAAAAACCATGTGGGAAAATTTGCTATTTTCTGATGAGACAAATGTTAAACTTTTTGGCCTAAATTGAAAAAGAATTGTTTAGGTGCAAAGCGAACAAAGCTCAACATCCAAGGGACACCATACCAATTTTGAAACATGGTTGTGGTAGCATCATGCTTTGGGGCTGCTTCTCTTTACCTGGGTCAGGGGATTCTTGTTAAGATATATAGGATAATGAATAGCTCCAAATATCAAACTATTTTGGCACAAAATCTGCAGGCCCACATTCCAACATGACAATGACGCAAATCACACATCCAAGTAGACCAAGACATGGCTTCAGAAAAGGAAAATCAAAGTCTTGAAATGGTCCAGTAAGAGCCCAGACCCCAATCCCTTAGAAAACCAGTGGAATGAACTAAGAGAGGTGTACACAGGAGATCTCCTTGCAATTTAAAGGTACTTGAACTTTTTTCAAATAAGTGGGATACAATTCCAATGTCTAGATGTGGAAACTTAGTGGAGACTTATTCACAAAGACTTGCTGCTGTAATAAATGCAAACGATGTTCTACTAAGATTCGGCCAGATTATGAGTTTTGCGTTATAGCTGGCTCAGTACTAACTTGCAAGATATTTCCACCGCTCACCTCCCTATAGCGCTGCTATTACAGGTTTGCAAAAACCCGGCGTTAGCGGGCAATATGGCAGCGTTGAGATCCATACCACACCCAAATAACAGCACTGCTTTGAGCTGGTTTTACGTGCTCGTGCAAAATTTCCCCATAGACATCAATGGGGAAAGCCTGCTAAAAAAAAGCCTAACACCTGCAATAAAGGAGCGTAAAGCTCCATAATGCAGCCCCATTAATTCCTATGGGGAAAGAAAAGTTAAGTTTGCACCTAACACCCTAACATAAACCTTGAGTCTAAACACCCCTAATCTGTCGCCCCGACATCGCTGACACCTACATTATACTTATTAACCCGTAATCTGCTGCCCCCAACATCGTTGCCACCTACCTACACTTATTAACCCCTAATCTGCTGCCCCCAATGTCGTTGCTACCTATATTACACTTATTAACCCCTAATCTGCCGCCCCCAATGTCGTCGCTACCTACCTACACTTATTAACCCCTAATCTGCCGCCCCCAACCTCGCCGCCACTATACTAAAGTTATTAACCCCTAAACCTAACCCTAAGTCTAACCCTAACGTAACCCTAACCCTAACATCCCTAACTTTAACATAATTAAAATAAATCTAAATAAAAATTACAATTAATACCTAAATAATTCCTATTTAAAACTAAATACTTACTTGTAAAATAAACCCTAACCTAGCTACAATATAATAGTTACATTGTAGCTATCTTAGGTTTTATTTTTATTTCACAGCTAAGTTTGTATTTATTTTAATTAGTTAGACTAGCTACTAAATATTTATGAACTATTTACTAACTACCTAGTTAAAATAAATACAAACTTACCTGTAAAATAAAACCTAACCTGTCTTACACTAACACCTAACATTACACTACAATTAAATAAATTACATTAATTAAATACAATTAACTAAATTACAAAAATAAACTCTAAATTACACAAAATAAAAAAAGAAATTATAAAAACTAATTACACCTAATCTAATAGCCCTATCAAAATAAAAAAGCCCCCCAAAATAAAAAAAAACTAGCCTAAACTAAACTGCTAATAGCCCTTAAAAGGGCCTTTTGTGGGGCATTGCCCCAAAGAAATTAGCTCTTTTACCTGTAAAAAAAATACAAACAACCCCCCAACAGTAAAACCCACCACCCACACAACCAAACCCCCCAAATAAAATCCTATCTAAAAAACCTAAGCTCCCCATTGCCCTGAAAATGGCATTTGGATGGGCATTGCCCTTAAAAGGGCATTTAGCTCTTTTCCATTGCCCAAACCCTAAGCTAAAAATAAAACCCACCCAATAAACGCTTATAAAACCTAACACTAACCCCCGAAGATCCACTTACAGTTTTTGAAGACCAGACATCCATCCTCATCAAGCCGGGAGAAGTCTTCATCCAAGCAGCAAGAAGACCTCAATGAAGCTGGAAGAAGTCTTCATCCAAGCGGCAAGAAGTGGTCCTCCAGACGGGCAGAAGTCTTCATCCAGATGGCTTATTCTATCTTCATCCTTCCAACGGGGAGCGGCTCCATCTTCAAGCCATCCGGCGAGGAGCATCCTCTTCTGTCGATGGCTACTCAAGAATGAAGGTTCCTTTAAGGGACGTCATCCAAGATGGTGTCCCTTGAATTCCGAAAGGCTGATGGAATTCTAATAGCCAATCAGAATTAAAGTTGAAAAAATCCTGATGCAATCAGCCAATAGGATTGAGCTTCAATCCTATTGGCTGATCCAATCAGCCAATAGGATTGAGCTCGCATTCTATTGGCTGATTGGAACAGCCAATAGAATGCAAGCTCAATCCTACTTTTGATTTTTTAAACATTACCACTGTTCACTCAGACTCTACATTCCTCAAGTATACCAGCCACTTTGGTTATGAATTGCCCCACGAGCCATGCTATTCACTGATTTTAACATAGCTCCCATGTGTTTGAGGTTGTTTATGTGAGTGCAACTCTGCATTTGATTATTGTCGTTAATTTAAATGGTACACACTATGGACCAGATTACAAGTGGAGCGCAAATGATATCTGGTTTTCGCAATTGTTTGTGCCCAGGTTAAATTGCGCTGGTAATAAAAATTGAAAGTAAACATAATCTCTGAGCGCAGTTCAAGTTAACACTCGCTGGTTTAGCATGTCCTCACAGCTGTGGTTAACTGTTTCGCAAAACAAAACAAAAAAGTGTCAAAAAAACACATTACAAAGTACACTTACACTTATAACACCATCTAATAAAAATTATTATAAAAAAATATTGCACATAAAAGTTATTTGGGCTCAAGGATATGAGGTCTCAGGTGTTAGAAACAAAAGGCAGGCAACTGGCTTTAACATTGAGATACATACATATACATCTCTAAAAACATTGATAAAAGTCACAAACATTCATAATACAGTTTGATATTGAAGTCTACAATACCTTTTAAAAAGAAGGTTGTCTATTCCAGAATTACATGCACATTGTAAACGGAGTGTTGATAAAGTTGGTAGCGGGTAAAACAATTTAAAGAAAATGTAACTCTTTTAAAACAGTGTGACTAGAATAGTTGGTCCTTTGCTAGAAATCAAATGAGGAAATGTGACACAGATACTGATATAAAAATCCAGCATAAAACATTTAAAAACTATACTTGGAATCTCCCAGTTTAGCATTGTTGATGAGGTAAGGGCTGGGACACCCAGGGAAAAGGGACTGGGAAAACGGGAACAGCAGACACTCCCCCTTCTGGCATATGAAAAGACAGATTACACAAAAAGGAGCAAGCAGAAATCTGTACATCTGAAACTTGGGGGCTTGGTTAGGAGTCTGAAAATCAGCACAATGTTATTACAAAATAAGCAAAACTGTACATTGTTACAAAAACACTCCCAGATGGGCTATATAAATGGATCATCTACAAAACATTTATGCAAAGAAAAATCAAGTATACAATGTCCCTTTTAAGGACTATAAGGTTATAGCTGGGGTGTCAAAGTAATTGATAACTATACATGGTATGCCAATAAAACGTATGGAAATAAGGCAGCAAAATTATCTAGAACTTTTAGATGATGGGATCAGAGAATAAAAGGAAAATTGTCCTATTCTATTAGTCATTAAAGAAAGAAGGTTGAAGATGGTATAGGTATAATTGTTTGAAAGATACATCCTCCTGGAGAGTCATTATTTTCAGAACATAGTAGATAAAGGGGCAAATGAGACATAAATGGCAAGAGAAGATAAGCTATGGATAAGAATATACAGTGAGAATGGACAGTGAAACTGCAGTAGAGATGAGAGCGTGGAAGAGAGAGACTTAGGACAATTGTTGACATAAAATAGAAGAAGGTCCATAGAGAAAATAAAGTACAATACAACACTGCAGTGTCACAACAATTGTTAAAGTTAAAACTAAAGTGATATGAAGCACTTTGAGGTTGGAAGACAAAATGCTTAGCCATGTGTAGTAATAAAGAAATTGCAATACACTTTGAGTTTCCAATTTAGAGAACTGTAAATGCATACATAAAAAATGCAAATAATGCTAATAAAATGACAATAACAAACCTCATCTACTGTATTAACTAGTCTGGATTGGCTCGTACAAATAAGGCAAAGTATAGGGGGAGTTTGGCAAGCAAGGTGGTAATGTAGTCAGAAGACTGTAACACTCAGCTGATATGTTTTGCTACACAATAGTAAACAATTACAAGGTATTCCTTTAAATGTATCACATGTATGAATGGAACAACCATTGGTGTAGCAGGTGCAGTGGCACCAGGGTTCAAGTGCTGGGGGGACATTGCAGCCAGTCTATTCATAAGTGTGTGCAGAGTGAGTAGAATCCTAATTCAGGGAAACCTTTATTAGTGCAGGTTGCAGGTCCATCTTATCTCTCTATCACTCTCTCTCTCTATTTATCTCTCTATCTGTGTTTATCTCTATCTCTCTCTATCTCTCTCTCAGCCACAAAATCATTATACAGAGCAGCATATTTATTATTACTATTGGCTACAACTGAGTAACCTTTAGGGGGCTCAAAAACTTTTTGCATTAAAGCCCTCTGTTGCGTAGGTCCACTACTGGTCACATAGCTCATATGAATGGTGTAGTTTTGCAGCTAGTATTAAAAGGAAAGTCTACTTGAAAATGTATTGTTTAAAAAGATAGATACTCCCTTTATTACTCAATCCCCAGTTTTGCATAACCAACACTGTTATATCAATATACTTTTTACCTCTATGATTATTTTGTATCTAAGCCTGTGTGGACTGCCCCCTTATCTCAGTTTTTTTTTTTTTTTTTAGACAGACTTGCATTTTAGCCAATCATTGCTGACTCATACATAACTCCATGATGGTGAGTACAATGTTATCTACTGTATATGGCACACATGAACTTGTGCTGTCCAACTGTGAAAAACTGTCAAAATGCACTGAGATAAAAGGAGGCCTTCCACCATTTAGAAATCAGTCTATGAGCCTACCTAGGTTTATCTTTTAACAAAGAGAACAAAGCAAATTTGATGATAAAGTAAATTGGAATGTTGTCTAAAATTGAATGTCCTATATGAATCATGTAAGTTTAATTTTGACTTGACTGTCCCTTTAAGCTTTAGAATCTAACAGATAGGAATAAAAGTATATACAGTCGTTAGTGGCAATTATTTAATCAGGAAACAATCTAATTGACCCTATTATTATAAGTGGGATGGTGTGGAGACTGTTTGCAATAAAGGTTGAATGGCAGAGCATAAAGTAGATGGCAGGCAACAGGATATTATGATTTCAGATATACAGTGCTTTTTTATTACAGCTGGATATTCTGTGCATTTCTAACAAGCACTGTGCTTTCAAAGCTTTATTAAAACACCAGACAGACGAATAAAGGGAAAATCATAACAAACACAGCAGTTCCTACAGGAAATATTGCCGTCTTCATCATTTTTTATTTCAAAAGATCTTATTCTGGCATATGCTTTCACCTTGTTTACTATATGATCTAAGACTGTGTTTTGGAACATAGCAGCTCCTGTCACAGCATAAACATAATATTACAATAAAATAAAATGAATTAATTCTTCAAATTTACATAGAGAAGGTGAATCCTTTATATTCACTGACATTAAAAGAATTGTAATCTAATCAGATTTTTAAAGGGACATTATACACTCATTTTTTCTTTGCATAAATGTTTTGTAGATAATCTATTTATATAGCCCATAAAGTTTTTTTTTTTTTAATTAATGTATAGTTTTGCTTATTTTTAAATAACATTGCTCTGATTTTCAGACTCCTAACCAAGCCCCAAAGTTTTATGTGAATACGCTCGACTACCTACTCCAGCTTGCTCCTGTTTGTGTAAAGGGTCTTTTCATATGCAAAAGAAGGGGGAGGGGGGGAGTGTCTTATTTGCCACTTGCAGTGGGCTTTCCAGCTACCTTTTCAACAGAGCCAAAGTGACAGCTTCTAAGTAAGTTTTTAAACAATTTTATACTGGATTTTTATATCAGTATCTGTGCATATTATTCTTTATAGTAGTGTCTATTACATGCAGTTATATGAAAATGAGTGTATACAGTCCCTTTAATGACTGTTACTTTTCTTTTAGTGCTATTTGAATTTAAAACAAAGTTAGTACTTGCCACAAAAGCTTGTCATATGCTAAACAAAAATGCATAAAGCATAAATCAAAATATTGTAATAGTTGTCCTATTCTTATCCAGACTGACCAATAAAAAAAATCTATCATTTATCTTTTTTCATTTTGTTAAATTGTTGTGTGACAAACTAAGCATGTTTTGCACTATACATTTCGCATAAGGCAATGTGACACATTTATGAATATTCAAACAATTTAAATTTTACATTACACACCATGGGCTCCATGTACGAAGCAGCAAAAGCTGCTCCGGAGCCTTTGGGGGGCAGGTTCGCATATGCGAGCCTGCTTCCCGCAATGTAAGAAGCAGCGGTCATTAGACCGCTGCTTCCTACAGCCTACGCTACCTCTTAGGTGGCGAAGCAAAATCACTGAGAGCACGCTCGCTCTCGGTGATTGACAGCCCCTTCACTCGCGTGATTGGTCGCGCGATTGAAGGGGCGGGCATTACACACTCCGATGAGTGTGTAATGGTACATACGGGCAAGCGGATCAATAGATCCGCTGCCCGTGTTTAGCGGAGGCAGCCGGACAGCTTCGCGAGTTAAGAAGCTGTCCGCCCGCCTCTTAGTACATGGCGCCCCATATAGTTTATACATTGTGAGCTAGATTAAAAGTGGATTGCAATAGATAATGCATTGAACACTGAGAATAGCACATAATCTGGTACTGGTACAAAACTCTTTATCCAAACTACTTGGTTCTGGAAAAGGTTTGGATTTTGGAATCTGTATATTTGCACCTATAAAATGGGAGAGGGGGTGGGACCAAGTGTAAACAACAATATCATATCATTTAGGCAATGTTTACATGTTATAATACAGCTTATACATTCAACCTAAATGTAGTTTTATATCCTTTTAAATACTTTTGTATACACAGTACCATCAGAAAGATAGTACGATACTGTAATCAGAGAGGTAATATTTGTTGACTAGTATTTGCATGTAAGAACACAAAATACAAACTTTTATGACTTTCTGGTGGGGAAAATCGTAATTTTTTTTTTTTTTTTTTTTTAAATATTAATGAAAAACTTTGGATTTTAGAATAATTGTGGATTTTGGAATTCTGGATTTGGGAATATTTACCTGTACTACTTGTGCATGGTAAAAATTATTTACGAGAGAATCTTAACATTTATGATATTTTCTTAGCAAGCACTACATTTTTAATGGATAGTGCAGGTAGAGCTATTAACACTCATATAGTACAAGGGTATGTTTGGGAGGGGGTAAGTGTGGCGTTCAAGTGCAACACAATATAGCGCTGACAAAGTTTTAAGATTTGAAAATATGAATAGCAAAACATGAAAATATATTAAAACAATGTATTTCAGTTATATTTAATATAAATTAAAGGTTTTATAAAAAAAAAATGTTTAACATTGATTTAAAGCTATATGGTATATGAAAAGATGCTAATCTGTGAAGGGCTCAAATGTGTATATGTACTGTAAGTGTGTGTATATACAAAACTCAGGTCCTGACTTTTTCTTGAGCACTATGTCAAAAGTGCAATAAGCCAAAGGTTTGTTAAATAAAATTAAGAAATAATTGACTAGATTAGGAGTTGTGCATTAGGCTGAAAAAGCAGCGTTAAGAGGTCCTAACGCTGATTTTTTATGCCCGCTGCTATTACAAGTCTTGAAGGTTTAGGGGCACTGCACACTTCTTTGGCCTTACCGCAAATCGACACGTAAACTTCGTAAAGTCTTTTTTTCTATGGGACTTCCATAGCGCCGGTATTACAAAACTGTCCTGGGAGGCCAAAAAGTGAGCGGTACACCCTACCTGTCAAGAGTCCTAACGTATTTAAAAGTCAGTAGTTATGAGTTTTATGGTACAACACCGTAACATAAAACTCATAACTAAAGTGCTATAAAGTACACTAACACCCATAAACTTCCTGTTAACCCCTAAACGAGGCCCACCCAAACACTATAATAAAATGTTTAACCCCTAATCTGCTGCACCCAATGTCGCCGCCACCTACCTACACTTATTAACCCCTAATCTGTCGCCCCCAACGTCGCCACCACTATGTTAAAGTTATTAATCCCAAAATCTAAATCTAACCTAAACACCCCCTAACTAAAATATAATTTAAATAAGTCTAAATAAAATTCCTATCATTAACTAAATTATTCCTATTTAAAACTAAATACTTACCTATAAAATAAACCCTAAGCTAGCTACAATATAACTAATTGTTACATTGTATCTATCTTAGGGTTTATTTTTATTTTACAGGCAACTTTGCAATTATTTTAACTAGGTAGAATAGTTATTAAATAGTTATTAACTATTTTATAACTACCTAGCTAAAATAAATACAAAAGTACCTGTAAAATAAAACCTAACCTAAGTTACACTAACACCTAACACTACACTATAATTAAATAAATTAACTAAATTAACAACAATTAAATCAATTAAATTAAATTAGCTAAAGTACAAAAAACAAACAAACACTAAATTACAGAAAATAATAAACAAATTACAAGATATTTAAACTTATTACACCTAATCTAATAGCCCTATTAAAATAAAAAAGCCCCCCCAAAATAAAAAAACCCTAGCCTAAACTAAACTACCAATAGCCCTTAAAAGGGCCTTTTGCGGGGCATTGCCCCAAAGCAATCAGCTCTTTTACCTGGAAAAAAAATACAAACAACCCCCCAACAGTAAATCCCACCACCCACACAACCAACCCCCAAATAAAATACTAACTTAAAAAAACTAAGCTCCCCATTGCCCTGAAAAGAGCATTTGGATTGGCATTGCCCTTAAAAGGGCAGTTAGCTCTTTTGCAAGCCCAAAGTCCCTAACCTAAAAATAAAACCCACCCAATACACCATTAAAAAATCCTAACACTAAACCCCTGAAGATCGACTTACCGAGAGAAGTCTTCATCCAAGCCGGGCCGAAGTCCTCAATGAAGCCGGGAGAAGTCTTCATCCAAGCCAGGCGAAGTGGTCCTCCAGACGGGCAGAAGTCTTCATCCAGACGGCATCTTCGATCTTCATCCATCCGGCGCGGAGTGGGTCCATCTTCAAGACATCCGGCTCAAAGGATCCTCTTCCAATGAAGTCTTCTTACTAAATGACTGTTCCTTTAAGTGACGTCATCCAAGATGGCGTTCCTTAGATTCCGATTGGCTGATAGAAATCAGCCAATCGGAATTAAGGTAGAAAAAAATCCTATTGGCTGATTGGATCAGCCAATAGGATTGAGCTTGCACTCTATTGGCTGATTGGAACAGCCAATAGAATGCAAGCTCAATCCTATTGGCTGATTGGATCAGCCAATAGGATTGAACTTCAATCCTATTGGCTGATTGCATCAGCCAATAGGATTTTTTCTACCTTAATTCCGATTGGCTGATAGAATTCTACCAGCCAATCGGAATCTAAGGGACGCCATCTTGGATGACGTCACTTAAAGGACCCGTCATTTAGTAAGAAGACTTTGTGTTGGAAGAGGATGCTCCGCTCTGGATGTCTTAAAGATGGACCCGCTCCGCGCCGGATGGATAAAGATAGAAGATGCCGTCTGGATGAAGACTTCTGCTAGTCTGGAGGACCACTTCGCCCGGCTTGGATGAAGACTTCTCCCGGCTTTGTAGAGGACTTCGGCCCGGCTTGGATGAAGACTTCTCTCGGTAAGTCGATCTTCAGGGGGTTAGTGTTATGTTTTTTTAAGGGTGTATTGGGTGGGTTTTATTTTTAGGTTGGGGACTTTGGGCTTGCAAAAGAGCTAACTGCCCTTTTAAGGGCAATGCCCATCCAAATGCCCTTTTCAGGACAATGGGGAGCTTAGGTTCTTTTAGTTAGTATTTTATTTGGGGGGTTGGTTGTGTGGGTGGTGGGTTTTACTGTGGGGGTTGTTTGTATTTTTTTTTTTCAGGTAAAAAAGCTAATTACTTTGGGGCAATGCTCTGCAAAAGGCCCTTTTAAGGGCTATTGGTAGTTTAGATTAGGCTAGGGTTTTTTATTTTTTATTTTGGGGGGGCTTTTTTATTTTGATAGGGCTATTAGATTAGCTGTAATTAGTTTAAATATCTTGTAATTTGTTTATTTTCTGTAATGTAGTGTTTTTTTTTGTACTTTAGCTAATTTAATTTAATTGATTTAATTGTTGTTAATTTAGTTAATTTATTTAATTATAGTGTAGTGTTAGGTGTTAGTGTAACTTAGGTTAGGTTTTATTTTACAGGTACTTTTGTATTTATTTTAGCTAGGTAGTTATTAAATAGTTAATAACTATTAAATAACTATTCTACCTAGTTAAAATAAATACAAAATTGCCTGTAAAATAAAAATAAACCCTAAGATAGATACAATGTAACAATTAGTTATATTGTAGCTAGCTTAGGGTTTATTTTATAGGTATTTAGTTTTAAATAGGAATAATTTAGTTAATGATAGGAATTTTGTTTAGACTTATTTAAATTATATTGAAGTTAGGGGGTGTTAGGGTTAGATTTAGGGGTTAATAACTTTAATATAGTGGCGGTGACGTTGGGGGCAGCAGATTAGGGGTTAATAAGTGTAGGTAGGTGGCGGCGACATTAGGGACGGCAGATTAGGGGTTAATAAATATAATGTAGGTGTCGGCAATGTTGGGGGCAGCAGATTAGGGGTTCATAAATATAATGTAGGTGGTGGGAGTGTCCGGAGCGGCAGATTAGGGGTTAATAAGAATAATGTAGGTGTCAGCGATATCGTGGGCGGCAGATTAAGGGTTAATAAGTGTAAAATTAGGGGTGTTTAGACTCGGGGTTCATGTTAGGGTGTCAATCAATGGGGCTGCGTTAAGGAGTTTTACGCTGCTTTTTTGCAGATGTTAGACTTTTTTCTCAGCTGGCTCTCCCCGTTGATTCCTATGGGGAAATCGTGCACAAGCACGTACGACCAGCTCACCGCTGACTTAAGCGGTGCTGGTATTGGAGTGCGGTAATGAGCAAAATTTTGCTCAACGCTCACTTCTTGCCTTTTAACGACGGGTTTGTTAAAAACTGTAATACCAGCGCTGCAGGTAAGTGAGCGGTGAGTCAAAACTGCTTGTTAGCACCGCATAGCCTCTAACGCAAAACTCGTAATCTAGGTGAATGGTTTTTTACACAGTCTTAAATATAACAAAAGAGCAGTAACTGTGAATGCACATACCAGATGCATGCTACATTATAAGTCCCAGGACAATCATCCTGATTGGCTTTTTAAAGTGTTTCTTTAATGGGATATGACTACTAATATTTAAAGGGACATGAAATCCAAAACTTTTCTATCATGATTCAGATAGAGAATACAATTTTAAACAACTTTTCAATTTACTTCTATTATTTAATTTGCTTCCTCCTCTTGTTATCATTTGCTGAAAGGTTTATCTAGGCAAGTTCATGAGCAGCAGAGAAACTAGGTTCTAGCTGTTGATTGGTGGCTGCATATATATATTGAATGTGATTGGCTCACCCATGTGTTCAATTAGAAACTAGTAGTGCTTTGCTGCTCCTTCAACAAATGATACCAAGAGAATGAAACAGATTAGATAATAGAAGTAAATTAGAAAGTTGTTTAAAATTGTATTCTCTATTTGAATCATGAAAGCAACATTTTGGGTTTCATGTACCATTAAGTGGTTCACCATTTGGGTAATATGTCTCTTCTACAGGTTGAACATAATGTGAGACCTAATTATATGAATTTTAACTGACTCATGTTTTGCTTGTACAGATTCAAAACAAAAAAATGTATTTTTAAACTTCCAGCTCGTCTTTGCTTTTCAGTAAGGTTGTTATGGTATTTTGATTTGTCTTTCCTGTGACCCTTGCAGCAATCATACTCTACAGAACATTAATCTCAAGAGTATTACTGGCCCATAAATCTGTACCAATGGCCCAGTCTCTGAAATTAGTTTAAATGTGAACGTATTCATTAGGAACTGAATAGTATGAATGTGCAATCATAGTATAGTATGAATGTGCAATTGCCCTATTTTAATTTGCATCAAACACCAAAAATGTATTGTGCTTTCTCCTTATAATATGCAATAACTTACTAAGTGGTAATAAGCTAAATCTGCTCTACAGTTTATTCAAGGCAGGACATAAATATTAAAGGGCCATTATACTGCAAAAAATGGCACTCTCTATTTCGTCAGAGCTTGTCATTTTAGCATTTTCGACCCTGAAAGCATATATAGTAAACAAATATAAAGGTGAACACTAAAGCCAGCATGAAAACTTAAAAATAAATACCAAAAACAAACAATAATTGTTAATCATCCTAACATGAAAGGATATGGTAATACAGTCAGAGTAATAGTCCATACAGGAGCAAATACTCGTTAACAGAAGATGTTAGCACTTGATTTGAGTTAAATCCAAGGACCTCCCAAAGAAGAGAAAAAAACATATAATAGTGAAGTCTGTGTATATTGCAATATATAATCACAGGCGGACAAGTACTCACACTTTGGAGAGCTACAATCTGGCTCAGATATTCAGGCTGGTAGGTATAAAGTCCCTTGGCTCCCAAAAGATATTCTGGAACTTCAAGGTAAATTAAAAAAAATTAAATATAAAAAGGACATAAAAACAGACTGTGTAACGGGGTGTTAGATTGGTAAACAAGATTGTAGTAGTTCACCTTACCACCCCTGCATTAGTATACACAAATATCTGTAGTCCATAAAAACATCCGACATATGTTTCGCTGAAACCCTTCTGCTTTTTAAAGGATGAATATCAGTTCAGTCCTTACAGCCTTTTAAACATTACAAACCATTCTTATTGGTGTGATTCCATCGACATCACCGTGACATAGCAGACAGTTCCCATTGGTTTGATTTCATTTACATCATCATGATTAGGACATCCCACGTCGGTCATGTGATAAAACACAAGTCTACATCTATATCAACTTTACTTAAAAGGACAGTCTACACCAGAATTGTTATTGTTTAAAAAGATACCTTTACTACCCATTTCCCAGCTTTGCACAACCAACATTGGTATATTAATATACTTTATAACCTGTAAACCTTTAAATGTATGCCTGTTTCTAAGCCACTAAAGACATCCTCTTGTCACATGCTTTTTTATTTGCATTTCACAACAGGGGAGTGCCAGTTCATGTGAGCCATATAGAGAACATTGTGCTAACGCCCGTGGTTTGTGGCAGACACTGCACTAATTGGATAAAATGCAAGTCAATAGATAATAAATAAAAAGTAATGTGATCAGGGGCTGTCAGAAAAGGCTTAGATATAAGGTAATCACAGAGGTAAAAGGTGTATTAATATAACCATGTTGGTTAATGCAAAACCGGGGAATGGGTAAAAAAAAGCATTATCTATCTTTTTAAACAATAAAGGATAAATACAGGGAGTATATAACCATATTAGCGTATATAAATATTACCATAAAAACACATTGTCATAAACACATTTAACATTTGATATAAATTATTAATACTAACATCAGTAAAAACATTTATTTTGTCTAGTGATTACGCAGGATTTAAACCACCGACCTTCAGTGTATATAAAAATACATCACTGGTAAATGCGCTAACCACTACACTATTCAGGAACTTTAATAACTCCCTCTTAGAAATCTCTTAAAAAGTGTTTCATAGCTTATACAGTCAAACACTATTTCAATTGGACCTTGTTTTAAGATAACTCCAACTGCTAAATTTTTGTTTGCACAGTCTTTCATTATTCAGGATATGGAATCCACTATACATTCACTCCTAAAAAAACTGAGTGCCTCTCTGGATGATCATTTTATGACAAGACAGGAGGCTCCTATTTTGCTTTACTTTCTAAACTCCAGCAGTAATACAAGTACAGAAAAAAGAAACATAGTATATCTGAACAACCAATCAGATCACAGTACACAGTAATAAAGCCAGGTTCTGGACAATCCACTTCCTCTTTCTTTACTGCTCCAGCAGCAAGGTGATGTAAACTTGTTCTTAATTGATTTTCAAATTGCATTGTATTTCTCTGTTTCTTCAGATTCTAATCTATTTTTCCCTGCCACTCATTCATTGAGAGTGGATTCCTTTCTACATTTTTTTCTAATATATTATCGATATATACTTTAACTTTTGTTTGTGGTTTCAAACTTTTCTCTATCTTAACGCTTCGTTTTTCTATTAAACTGTTTGTGTACCTCTCTCTCTCTCTCTCTCTCTCTCTCTCTCTCTCTCTCTCTCTCTCTCTATATATATATATATATATATATATATATAATGTAATTGTTGGTAGCATAGTGGATCTAGATTGAAGGCTTGCATATCTTCTGACAGTAATACTTGCTTACTACGCATGCAACATCACACCACGTGACCGCAGCCATCTTGGATTTTATTTTTCCACTATACCACCAACGATAAACGTATTTGCAGCGAGATATATACCAATAATAAAGTAAAACGGTGCACTTATTTTAAAATTGAATCGATGGAATCAAATAATATATGGGATACTAAAGTAATTTATATACATCTGCAGATACGGATCAATATCCCAATACCTGTGAATAATAACCAGGGGCGAAACTACAAGGGGTGCCCCTGAGGTTGGGGGCCCAGCTTTAAAAAAAAAAAAAAAAAATATTTTTTATAATTTTTTTTTTTTTAATAAAAAACGTTGACCTACCACTGCCTGCACTGATATCATGTGAGTGTGACATGACTACAGGGGTTAGTGTTTCTGTTTTACCCATTGGTGTTTATGTGTGTGTGTATGGTGTGTGTGTATGTATGTGACTGTGTGTGTATTTATGCATATATGTATGTGTGTATGTTTGTGGAACCAGCAAATTACAGACCTTGTTACTACAGCATTGGTGGGGCAGAGGGTGAACAGTGTCATTATACAGTACCACTATATACAGTATGGGGGGTGGACCATGTCACTGACTACTGTGGTCACTTTATAAAGTACTGGGCGGGTAGGGTCAGGCCAGCCATCTCACCGGCAGATTACAGACTGTGTCACTAACTTACTATATACAGTTCTGGCGGGTTAAATAGTGTCACTATATATATATATATATATATATATATATATATATATATATATATATATATATATGGTTGTTGTTTTGTCTGTCTGAGGACGAGCCGGTCAGGCTCGAAAACGTTCACAATAAAGTGGATCAACAAGTAAGTCCTGTGGAGTGCACTTTCTTCAACCTGACTATACATATTGTTTGTGCACCCAAGGCAGCTGATTGACAAGCTTGGAGTGCACTTTGTCTACAAATTTATGGGGCCCCTTCTTAGATTCTTGCACCTGGGCCCTGTGGTTTCTAGTTATGCCTCTGATAACTAAAGAAAACAACAAAGAAAAAGTATCCTTTTAACAAAAATAAACAGAAGTGTTTTTCTGGCATTTGGCGGTACTCTCTGAGCTCCGCAGCAGACAAGAATACATGTATTAACCATATCATTATATATAGATATATATTTTATTTATTCCTTAATTTAATAATCAGATATCATGTCTGATGATGATGAACAAACCCCTGTTGACATACAGTCGCTGGTTAATAAATCTGTGTCGCAAGCATTATCCTCTGCTCTAGCAGATATTTCATCCATGGTTAAAAACATTATACAGGAGACCCTTGAACCTCCAGCCCTGACGCACAACCCCTCTGAACCAGAGACATCTAAACAGTGTACTTCCAAAACCAAACACCAAGGGGAACCCCCTTTACTAAGAAAAATAAGCCTGCCATAACCCCTACCCCTGGGGTAATAATAAGGGAAGACAATGACAATAATACTACCTCTGAACCAAATAACCCCATATACTACCCTGACGGGTACCTATAAAATCATGAGTCAGCGGAAGAATGGCCTGAAGAGCCTCACGAAACACCATGTCCCCAAGAGGACACTGACACCTACCCCACTCAAACCATTATAGACCCCTTAGGTCAGCCCATGTTTGACCCTGACCAAATAAGATACCCACGGTCATCTGAATGGTCCCCTTCACCACACAAAATTCTAGGAATAAATTACGGGTAGAATGCCCACGACCCGTGCTCCCAGATAGGGAATATTCCACCCCTGAATTCGACTCCACTATGATAACTTTCCTCACCAGAGGTGGGAGAGACCCTAGAAGGGGCCTAGACAAATCACTTAGATTGACCCAGGATAAATTATTAGACATAGTGGGGCCAATTACACAAATTCTACAGCTTACCGATCAGGCGATGTTAACTTCCCAACCCTTAGACCCTCAGCAGGTCAGAGAATGGGCACGTACAATTTGCCTTCTAGGCAACACCAATGTAGCACTCTCTACTGAGAGGCACAGGGCAGCTCTTGCCAGACTAGAACCTAAACTGGCCGATATGGCAAAGACAGAAGGCGGCTCCTCAGCCAAAGGATTACTCTTCGGGGAGACCTTTATTCGAGATCTGAATAGATTTGTTTCCACATTTACCTCTTTAGTCAGAGCTCAGTCTAACGTGCACAGAGTACTCTATAACAGGGTTGTTGTTTTTTTTGCCAGGGCTGGGCGTTTCAGGGGTCATTCGCCCAGCCGAGCAACGTTTAGAGGCTCCTTCGTCCGGCAATATGCTCCACAAATTAGACCCTTTTTCCCTACAAAGAGCCGGCCCTTCCGAGCCAGAGGTCATCCGCAAGCCCCTCCAACTCCCACTAATCAAGGTGAATCCTTCACTCTTTCATGCTTCCCCAATAGAACTAGCGGGCAGACTTGCAGGTTATTTCCCAACATGGAACACTATAACCTCAGACCAGTGGGTTTTGCAAACAGTTCTAGGATTCCAGATAGAATTCTTCCAACTCCCGTCTCAACCCCTCCCACCCAACCCAATCTTGTTTCCTCATACTATGCAGGAACTTATTGATTTGGAAATGCATCAGCTTCTCCGCAAAGGGGCCATAGAACGGGCCTCAGTACGAGGGTTTCTAAGCAACATGTTTTTGGTCAAAAAGAAGGATGGAGGCTTTTGCCCTGTCATCAACTTGAAAACCTTAAACTTGAAACCCTGCAAAGGCAGGATTGGATGGTTCATCTAGATTTAAAAGATGCATACTTGACAGTGCCTATGCATTCAGCATTCCGCCATTATCTCCAGTTCCTTTGGAACGAAGAACTCTGGCAATTCATGTGTTTCCCTTTCAGCCTCAGTTCAGCTCCTTGGTGTTTCACCAAGATTATGAGACCGGTTGCAGCCTTCCTTCGAACCAGGGGCATCAGGCTCATCCTCTATCTAGACGACATCCTCATTTTAGCACAAGACAAGAGCTTATTACTCAATCATTTAGAGTTCACAATGAACCTCCTGCAACACCTAGGTTTCATGATCAATCACGACAAATCTCTCCTCTCCTCTGCCCAAACTCTAGAGTTTCTAGGTTTCACAGTGAATTCAATAACAGCTAACTAGTAACCATTCGAAAAGATCAGCTCCGAGGAAACCTCAGTTATCATTACAACAACTTGCGGGGATCATATAAGGGACCTATTTCCCAGGTCCCTTATACTACAGGGCCATGTAGAGATTGAAGCACTCTTACCTACACAAAGACCCTTCCTTTGCCCAACGGGTAACTCTCTCCCCAGAGGTCAAACAGGAGATATCATGGTGGCTTCACAATATGGAAGCCTGGAATGGCAGGGCCATTTTCGGTTCCTTGCCGGACTTTATCATAGAATCAGACGCCAGCCTGATTGGCTGGGGCGCATCCTCTGACTTTCAGGTGACCGGGGACAAATGGACTACGGAGGAGTCCTTGCTCCATATCAACTGTCTGCAACTCATAGCAGGTTCTTTTGCCATCCTATACTTCAAGGATTCCTTGACCAATTGTTGTGTCCTTCTCCGTATGGACAGCATCTCAGCTGTCCAGTATATCAACAGACTTGGAGGTACCAGGTCACTGACCCTATCGAATTTAACTCGACAATTTTACCATTTTTGCTTCAAAAACAATATATCAGCGATGGCGGAATATCTTCCGGGACAGTCCAATGTCGTAGCGTACTGGTTTTCCAGGTACTGGTTGAGACGCCAGCTACTGGAAACTGAACAGATGTATTTTTCTCAAAATACAAGCTCTCAGGGGACCCTTGTCAATAGACCTATTTGCGTCCCGCACCACTTACCAACTCCCGACATACTTCAGTTGGTTACCAGACCCAGGAGCCCTGGCCACAGATGCCTTTCTCCAGAAGTGGCCCCCATACGGCACTTATGCCTTTCCCCCGTTCTCCATGATTTCCAGGATTATAGCCCGCAGACTCCAGATCACTATCGTAATAGTCACTCCCCTGTGGCCAGCTCAAGCCTGGTTTCCAGCCCTCTTAGAACTATCTTGATAGTACCCTCTACTGATATCTCCCTTTCTGAACCTCTTGAGGAGCACGGAAGGCGACTATCGCCCATTAATTCTAAACAAATCACTCTGTCTCCTAGTTTGGACAGTTTCAGGGGTTCCTGGGACCCCTCAGGCCATTCGGACACAGCTCAGGGTCTCCTCAGAGATTCCTGGGCCCCTGGAAATCAACGGTCCTAACAATCCGCATGGTCGATCTGGGTTCGTTGGTGCTTGGCAGAATGTACTGTTCCCTTTTAAGCACCTCCGGTGATTATAGCTAATTTCCTTGCACATCTATATGAACAAGGGAAAGCCTATCGTACTGTTAATCTCTTTCACTTGGCCATTTCAGTGGTTCACCTACCAGTTAACGGCTTACCGGTTGGTAAGGACCCTCTCATCTCTCGCCTCCTGAGGGGTATCCGTCTTAGGATTTCCCCTCAATCTTGTTATAAATCCCTGTGGGAGGTGTCGAAACTTTTGTCCTTATTTCAATCCTGGCCGGATAACTCCTTGCTTTCCATGAAACAACTGTCAGCTAAATTGGCTTCCCTTCTCTGTCTTCTCTCCTTCAGGAGAGCCTCTGATGTTCAGGCTCTTGATATAGACAGATTTTCTCTATCTCCATCAGGTTTACAGTTTCATATTAATAGGCGTACTAAAACCTTCTCGTCTTCTCTATCTTACCCTTATCTAGATTCGGAACCTCTACTTTGTGTAGCAAGATGCCTTAAAGAATACTGCGCTCGCATGGCTCCTTTCCGTACTTCAGATCAAGGCCCTTTACTGATTTCTTATGTTCAACCCTTTCGCCCCATATCGGTCCCTACTATTGCCAGATGGATACGATGGTTCATGTCACTAGCTCACATTCCGTCCTCCTTCAGAGCGCATTCAGTTAGAGGAACAGCAGCCTCTTGTGCCTTTAGGAAAGGTTGCTCTTTGCAAGACTTACTAGCTGTGGCAGACTGGTCTTCTGACTCTATATTTCAAAAATTTTATTTTAAACCTTTTTCTCAAGCTGTTTTGTCACTGTTAGATACTTAAGCTTTAAAAAAGCAAAATAGGAGCCTCCTGTCTTGTCATAAAATATGGGTTATGATAGCCTTGGTGACTCTATAGTCTCAATTTTATTAAAGACAGGAGGCGAGTATTTTGACCCCCCTTGGATAAATTTCTTTTCTCCCTCCCTATGTATGTGTATGTATATATATAAAAAAAATTCTTTTGTGTTACTTTTATGCATTATCTGTTTTATTCTAGTGTGAATAGTCTGATTTCAAGTTCAGGAAATCTTCCTGGAAGTTCTCTGTTAAGGAATCATGTCCCGGTTCCGTCGGAGACCTATTGTTCTTATATTCTGCAGTTCCTGAGGATTGGTTCGGTCCGGGCCAGTAAAGAAAGAGGAAGTGGATTGTCCACAACCTGGCTTTATTACCGTGTACTATGATCTGATTGGTTGTTCAGATATACTATGTTTCTTTTTTCTGTACTTGTATTACTGCTGGAGTTTAGAAAGTAAAGAAAGTAAAGCAAAATACCTCCTGTCTTTAATAAAATTGGGACTATAGAGTCACCAAGGCTATCATAATCCATATTTTACCCAACTATCTCAGCATATTACAGACTGCTTTGGCGCAATTACGCAGGCTGATCACTCTAAAGATAGCGATCTACTACCTATCACAGCAGCTACCAAAAGGCAGACAGCTAGAAAAGAGGATGAGCCATTGGTAACACTATCTCAGTTACCGCAGGAGATCTGCTTCCAGGAGGACCTGACCCAAACACTACACATGAGCTCTATCACTGCCATTCCGATCGAGGAGAGAAGCCGCACTAGTCACGTGGTTGTGGAGCCATAAGGATGGGATTTGCTCCCAACTTGTTGACATACAGGATAATCAGTATATGAACTTTAATACTGTTGCAGTAAGATACCCTGAAACAGCTCCAAGACCACTTTCACTCAATCTGGAAATGTGTGAGTACAGTGACATACCTACCCCTTTCTAAAGCCAGCTTTTCTCTGATCGACGGCTACCTTCAGAATCATTGCTCCAATGTGGTAGCGCTCAGATCAAACTAGACACCAAAAAAGGAGTGGGGTAATGCTCTATCAGCTCAGTTATCTATATGAGTTCTCAATATACAAACGCTTGTTACAGAAGACATAGCTAATACATGGTTGTATGACTGATCTTACGATACACAATGATGACCTACTTCTAGCTCTGGATTCTCAGATTCTCCAGTTACTCAGCGACACCAATAGAGGTTCTCTACATCAGAGGTGCAGACACAGGAAGCATCTCAAAGTGCTTAGATCTTGTAGCTCACTAGTGTTAACTATATTTTATTAATAAAATGTATACATTCTTACTCTGTTAAGCATGTTAACATAGTTCTCTCTTTTTTTCATATAGTAAGACAACAATGGTGTTGTTGAGTTGCGTATTGAACCAGTTAAGCTTTTATTAGTTTTGCATATCTGATATTCAAATAGCCCACACAAAGTATACTCTGGGCTTGGATTTTAATTACATAGCTTGATCCCTTACATTTAAATTTATTATAAACTTTCTTGATCACTGTGTTCATGTTGCCTACATATATTTTCATACGATTGTCTTCTAATGTATGCTTTTAAATACTCTTGGCTTCGTTTCTGAGGAGGCCTTGAGTCCCTCATTGGACTTGTTGGTCGGTCCCATCTTCAGCGGCCAGGGAGGTGGGTCTTGACTGACTTTACGATATACATATTATAAATATCTATTATAAATATCTATTATAAAAAGTTGGAAAAGGCAACTGTACAACATTGAGGGTCTAGTTCCTTTTTGGATAAATATGAGAGGTGCTGGAGATTGCCTCACTCCAGGTTTGGCCCATTTTAACAACAACATTATTGGAGATGCATAATTCAAATACATGTACTAGAGAAGACTAAGGGGCATATTTATCAAGCTCCGTATGGAGCTTGATGCCCTGTGTTTCCGTGGGCCTTCAGGACCGCTGCTCCATAGCCTGTCCGCCTGCTCTGAGGCGGCAGACAGAAATCAACCCAATCGAATACGATCGGGTTGATTAACAACCCCTGCTAGCGGCTGATTGGCCGCAAATCTGCAGGAGGCGGTAATGCACCAGCAGTTCACAAGAACTGCTGCTGCAATGATAAATGCTCAAAAATCAAGCAAAAGTCCAGCACTGAGGGTACTGAATGCAAGCCACAGGGGCACCATGAACCCCTTAGAATATGCAAAAAAATCCAAGAGTGTGGCAGCACAGCAAATTTTTATTTTAAACACACAAGGAAAAACAGCAGAGCAACGTTTCGGGAGTGTATCCCTTTGTCAAGCTTGACAAAGGGATACACTCCCGAAACGTTGCTCTGCTGTTTTTCCTTGTGTGTTTAAAATAAAAATTTGCTGTGCTGCCACACTCTTGGATTTTTTTGCAATGATAAATGCTGACAGTGTATGCTGTCGACATTTATCGATGTGCAGCGGACATGATCCGCTATATCAGCTCATGTCCGCTCGCACCATAATGAATAGGCCCCTATGTCACCTGATAACATTAACACAGTTGGAACCCCTCATCTAGACTTTGATATTGATGTTGGTAGGTCCTATATCAACACATTTTCTTTAAGTTCTCCAAATTAGCTAGAAGGGGTCAATATATCCTAATTAATACCATTAGTCACACTTTGGAGTATAATACCCTAGTTCAGTGATTTGATTATTTTCCCATTATTAGGATTCCTGTCCCACTATTAATCAGCAATTCTCCCACTGTATATTTTTTTTAAGGTTGTTTTATATTTGTTCATGTAATACAATATATTGCATACTATCGGCTAGATTACGAGTTTTGAGGTATGAGTGAAAAAGCAGCGTTAAGGCTCATTTTCACTACCGCTGGTATTACGAGTTTTGCAGGTATAGCTGTACCGCACACTTTTTTGGCCATAATGCAACGTAATTACCGCAGCTTTCAAAAAGTCCTTTTTCAATGGGACTTCCATAGCGCCGGTATTACGAGTTTGCCTGGGAGGCCAAAAAGTGAGCGGTACAGCCTATACCACCATAATCCATACCATAAACTGAAAGTCAGTAGTTATGGGTTTTACGCTAAAAAGTTGTAGCATAAAACTCATAACTAAAGAGCTAAAAAGTACACTAACACCCATAAACTACCTATTAACCCCTAAACACTAAAATAAAGTTATTAACCCCTAATCTGACGCTCCGGACATCGCTGCCACTATAATAAACATATTAACCCCTAAACCGCAGCACTCCCGCATCACAAACACTAGTTAAATATTATTAACCACTAATCTGCTGCCCCTAACATCACCGCCACCTACCTATATTTATTAACCCATAATCTGCCGCCCCCAACGTCGCCGCCACTATACTAAATGTATTAACCCCTAAACCTAAGTCTAACCCTAATACCCCCTAACTTAAATATAATTAAAATAAATCTAAATAAAACCTACTATCATTACCTACATAATTCCTATTTAAAACTAAATACTTACCTGTAAAATAAACCCTAAGCTAGCTACTAATAGTTACATTGTAGCTAGCTTAGGGTTTATTTTTATTTTACAGGCAAGTTTGTATTTATTTTAACTAGATAGAATAGTTAGTAAATAGTTATTAACTATTTACTAACTACCTAGCTAAAATAAATAAAAATTTACCTGTAAAATAAAACCTAACCTGCCTTACACTAACACCTAACACTACACTACAATTAAATCAATTACATTAATTAAACACAATTACCTAAATTACAACAACAAAAAAAACAACACTAAATTACACAAAATAAAAAAAGAAATTATCAGATATTTAAACTAATTACACCTAATCTAATAGCATCTGTGGGAGCCGTGAGGCAAAGTACTACTCACGATTTTCGTAAATGAGGATAATTTCTTATGTTTTACCACTTTGCTGGGGGGCTAAAATAGTTTTTAAATTAGGGGCTCTCTTGAACACCACCTTAGGTTTGTTTCCTATCAAATCACCTAAAATTGGGTCCTTAGTTAGGATATCCCAGTGTTTATTAATGATCTGTTTAATCAGATGATGGTCACAGCTGAATTGTATAATAAATAAAAGATACTTGTTCATATTAGTATTGATTTCTTGACCTCATTTCTTTTTGGGACTATAGAAATATTTGTCCCTATTGTCAAATTTGGCTCTTCTGTAACTATTGTCTATGATGTGGGGTGAATAGTTTTTCTCAGTAAAGCTCTCTTTTGAAATTAGGCTTTTTGTCTCATAATCTGAAAGAGTGCTACAGCTGCAACATACTCATTTGAACAGGCCATACAGCATGTTCCGTTTCCAAGGATAGTAATGACTGCTACTGAAGTCCAGGTAGCTATTACAATCCACTGTTTTAAAGAAGGTGGTACTAGTAACCTTGCCGTTGGCAAAGTTGGAGATCAAGAAACACAATGAACTCATGATGTATAGAGCTCGTAAAAGTTAAACCCCTGTCATTGGTATTTAGATGTTAGACAAAAAGATTAGCAGAGGGCTAATCTCCTCTCCATATAAGGATTAGATCATCAATATATCTTCCATAGAATACCAGGTTCGCCCCAAAGCGTGGGCATATATACATTTTTGTTCAAAAGACCCCATATATAAGTTAGCATAGCTAGGGGCAAACCTGGTACCCATGGCTGTTTCTCTAGTCTGGAGATAAAAATCATCCTGAAACACAAAACAATTGTGTCTCAGGATAAATGAGATAAGCTGTAACAAAAAAATGCCTCTGGGTCTCCGGTAAATAAAAATCCTGTTCAAGATATTCGGACACTGCCAACAATCCTAAATCGTGGGGGATGTGATTTTTTTTCTAGTACTTTGAGTAGTTTCTACTTTTTAATGGCAGGGATGTGCTTTATTATTTCATGTTATCAATATGTTTCATGAGGTCTGGTTGTAATATTGTGCCAGTCCGGTTGTTAATATATAGATTGCATCTCTATTTATAATAGAGGTCTGAAGAAATTTATGTGGAGGATGTCTTTTTATGCTAGATTATGTTATTATATATATATATATAAAACATATTTTCATTTATGTTATTTTATTTTTTTGAACATACTGTTCCTCTAATTTCCCATTTTTGATGCCGGTTCTAAGGATCGGTATATTGTCAAATGGTGATTTGTATTATGCTCACAAGTATACGTTCGACTATGTGCAGCTACTGATTTAGCTGATAGTGAGAAAGATGAGGCGCTGTAGAATTGACCCTGCTAGACTAATGTATTCCCCTCTAAGAAAACAGTGGTTGTTATGTAGTGAATGTAGTCCAGCGCTAGATTAGCACGGGTAGAGTATTTAGTTAGATTCTATAATTTGAATATATTGTATTTTGTGATTGGATAAATGTTTAATGTATGTACTGCAATGTTGTTATTATATATTTATTGTAGGTAATCCTAAGTATTTATCAACATTCAGTTAATAAAAAGATATAAACAGGTATATACAACTGATATATATAAACTTGTTGTCTAATGTGAGCTTCTTATCTATATATAAAAACTAATAAAACATTTGTATAATTAAACAGAAATTTAATAACTTGTTAAAAGCATACATAAAATAAAATGGGACGTCTCCCTTATAACATAGATTGCATCAGAGAAAACAATTGAATAACTGTAGTATATGTTTCCGCTATTTGATAATCAGTTACCTGTTATATAGTGTAACAAATGATAATGTCCAGAAGTTGGATTAAAAAAAAAAACTTAAAGATCCAAATGAGATGACCTCCCCGCTATTATGGCGAGTGTGTGTTACCGGTCCGTTAGTGAGAGACTGGTATTTAAAAATATGTCATGTGACTTTTCCTACATCACACTTGTGATCGTAGCTGTTTCAATATAGTTGTAATGTAGCCAGTGATCCTTGATATTCTGTCAAGCGCTTATTATGTTGCAATTTTTTTTTACTTTAATCTGTATGTGTATCAGAAGGTGTATTCCCCTATTCCATGTGTAATTAGGGAGTCTTGGGGAGATTGCAACTTACGCTGGTCTCTTGGCACACCTGATTTCTCTTTTAGTGTGGTCTTTGCGGTAACATTCAGTGACTTGGATGTTAAACTTTGCGGTCACGTGCAGTGACTATAATGCAATCCTCGCAGTGTGGACTTGGCTTGTAGTGACTGTGATGAGGTCTTTGCGGTCACGGAGGTGACTAGTGGTGGGGTCTTTGCGGTCACAAGTGGTGACTAGGAGTAAAATATTTACCGGACATCAGTGATGTTATATAGAAAGGTCTTTGCGGTCACAGATTGTGACTTGCATGTATTAACTTGCGGTTATATCTTTGCGGTCACAGATTGTGACTTAAAAGTGGTCTTTGCAGTCCCTAACAGTGGTGACTTAGAGGAAATCTTTGCGGTCACTAGTAGTGACTAACAGAATGATCTGTATCATTGGAGATCAAAGTAAAACTTGGCAATCTCTCTGTGCAACTTAGTAGAGCTGATTAGAAACAAATGCAGGTTGTAGAAACATCCAGCTGCAATGTTGCAGGAGGTAATCAGCAAAGGAAGTCTGTAGTAGTTGTCTTTCCTTTCTTGGCAATTATAATAGCAATCAAAATAAAAACATAAAGTGCAGAGTGACAACAGTGTCAAGGTCAACGCGTTTCGCCCTTAGGCTTTATCAAGACATCTTGATTTATCTGATGTCTTCATAAAGCCTAAGGGCGAAACGCGTTGACCTTGACACTGTTGTCACTCTGCACTTTATGTTTTTATTTTGATTGCTATTATAATTGCCAAGAAAGGAAAGACAGCTACTACAAGACTTCCTTTGCTGATTACCTCCTGCAACATTGCAGCTGGACGTTGCTACAACCTGCATTTGTTTCTAATCAGCTCTACTAAGTTGCACAGAGAGATTGCCAAGTTTTACTTTGATCTCCAATGATACAGATCATTCTGTTAGTCACTACTAGTGACCGCAAAGATTTCCTCTAAGTCACCACTGTTAGTGACCGCAAAGACCACTTTTAAGTCACAATCTGTGACCGCAAAGACCTTGCTATATAACATCACTGATGTCCGGTAAAGATTCTACTCCTAGTCACCACTTGTGACCACAAAGACCCCACCACTAGTCACCTCCGTGACCGCAAAGACCTCATCACAGTCACTACAAGTGACCGCCAAGTCCACACTGCGAGGATTGCATTATAGTCACTGCACGTGACCGCAAAGTTTAACATCCAAGTCACTGAATGTGACCGCAAAGACCACACTAAAAGAGAAATCAGGTGTGCCAAGAGACCAGCGTAAGTTGCAATCTCCCCCAAGACTCCCTAATTACACACGGAATAGGGGAATACACCTTCTGATACACATACAGATTAAAGTTAAAAAAATTGCAACATAATAAGCGCTTGACAGAATATCAAGGATCACTGGTTACATTACAACTATATTGAAACAGCTACGATCACAAGTGTGACGTAGGAAAAGTCACATGACATATTTTTAAATACCAGTCTCTCACTAACGGACCGGTAACACACACCCGCCATAATAGCGGGGAGGTCATCTCATTTGGATCTTTAAGTTTTTTTTTTAATCCAACTTCTAACAGGTAACTGATTATAAAATAGCGGAAACATATACTACAGTTATTCAGTTGTTTTCTCTGATGCAATTGATGTTATAAGGGAGACGTCCCTTTTTATTTTATGTATGCTTTTAACAAGTTATTAAATTTCTGTTTAATTATACAAATGTTTTATTAGTTTTTATATATAGATAAGAAGCTCACATTAGACAACAAGTTTATATATATCAGTTGTATATACCTGTTTATATCTTTTTATTAACTGAATGTTGATAAATACTTAGGATTACCTACAATAAATATATAATAACAACATTGCAGTACATACATTAAACATTTATCCAATCACAAAATACAATATATTCAAATTATAGAATTTAACTAAATACTCTAACCGTGCTAATCTAGCGCTGGACTACATTCACTACACAGCTACTGATTTAGACCATGCACTGCCAGTTTTATATATTTGCACTTTAGTTTTTAAGGTTTTCAATATTTGCATTTTGCAGATATAGAGTCATGATTTAATTTGAGTACTAAATGACTCTTATGTAACAATTGTTTTTTATACCATTGCCAGTTGTTAGTTATTTTATATTATATATATTATGTACCCATCACTAGTGCAGTGGAGTCCTTGACACATGACCCCTCTTTGATATCCAAATGCCTTATTGGCTGGTTGGGTGGGTGTGTTTCTCGCACCCTATATATACCCTGTATATTAATATAACATTGTTGGTTGTGCAAAGCTGGGGAATGGGTAGTAAAGGCGTTATCTATCTTTTTAAACTATAACAATTTTTGTATTGACTGTCCCTTTAAGTAACCATCTACTTAGGTGGCAACTCTTCTGTTCTATATAGTTGTTCAAATCTACAGGTTTAAAAAAAGTTCTTATGAAAATTCCCATTCCAATCCGTCCTCATTAGTGGGTTTAATTATAATAGTCATCTTTTTCTAATTCTTACGGTGCCTTTTTTTCATTCGTATTTAGATTTAATTGAAAAGAATCTTCTCTTTATCTATGTCTTTTGTCACTAATTCTACAAACGTATCCATTGCACTAGATTTTAAACCAGTAGGGTAAAATTTAGATTTTCCTCTCACCTATACATGTTTAAACAAGTTCCCCCATTATTATTTGATATAATAGGGCATCTGCTCAAATATTTATTTAATTTTAAATTTAGTATAAATGTATTAATGCCTATATTGGTATCAAATTTATTAATTTGTTTTGAGGGTGCACATTTTAAGCCAATAGGAATCCAAGGGTACCCCCATATAAAATGGGTACCTCACATTTAAAATCCAATGTGCAGCTGGGGACCACATGAAGAGGAGAGCCCTGTACTTCATGTCAAGATGAGGGCCACCATTGCTGCCTTCTCCCCAGCCACTGCTGCCACCACCGGGAAGAAGTTAAGAAGATTGACTTCCAGAGTAGAAGATGGTTGAAGGACCACCGCCCGGACAAAGATGGAGCGGCGCTGCCATCAACATCGCTAAATACCAACTTGGGGTTTAGTGTTAGGTTTTTTGTTGTTTTTTTTTTTCTTTAATGGGCAGCAAAAGAGCTGAATGCCCAGCCAAATCCCCTTTTCATGGCATTTTGTAGATTAGGTGTTTTTGGGGGGGTTAATGTTAGAGGGGTTAATGTGTTGTTTATTTTGTTTGTTTTTAAGAGCTGATTCACTTTAAGGCAATGCTCTACAAAAGGCCATTTTAAGGGCTATTGGTAGTTTAGTTTTAGAATAGGTAATTGGGTAATTACTTTGTTATTTTTTGTAATGTTAGGTGTTTCTTTTGTAATGCTAGGTTTTTTTATTTTTAATAATGGTAGGTTTTTTTATTTTTAGTTACGGTAGGTTTTTATTTAATTTTACAGGCAAGTTTTTTTTAAAGGTATTTGGGGTATTTTAATTTGGGTTAAGTTAGGGGGTGTAAGGTTAGGGGGTTTAGATGTTAGTGTATTACTTTGCGATGTGGGTGGAGCAGTTTAGGGGTTAATAGTATAGTTTAGATATTGCAATGTGGATTAGGGGTTAATAGTTTATTTAGATAGATTGTGATGTGAGGGGAAGGCGGTTTAGGGGGTTAATAGTTTATTTAGATAGTTTAAGATGTGCAGGGATGGTGATTTAGGGGTTAATAGTGTAGTTTAGTGTAACTGTTTAATTTGGACAAACTCTTTACGTGAACTTTGAAGTCGTGTAAAAGTTTGAGCAGTAAATGTGATTGTGCTTACATGATCACATTTACTTTGAACTTGTAATACAAGCGAAATTTTGCGCTTTACGCTACCCATAGAAAATATAGGGAGGGTACATTACCGTGAGTTTGCGTAAATTATTTGCGGTCATTTTGATAGCATGCCACTTTTAATATAGATTTCAGCACAAAGGATACTGCAACTTTGAGATCGTGTTTACGTTTGGAGGTTTGATAGTCTTATTTAAAGAGATCTTTTTAACTTGTGTTACAGGAACTTAACTAAAGGACTTTGGATATCCCAACCATGCTTTTTTTCCCCATAGACTTCAGTAGAGAGCACAGAAGAAAAAAACCTAAGGCTTATTGCTCATGCACTAACCGGACAGTCATTAATAGTTCACATTCCAATGTTCACATAAAGGAAAATATTATTTTTATTTTAAATAAAAATGTCTTTATATATCTATATACATATACCCATATATTTATTCATATAGATATACAGGTATATACAGTATATATATTTTACATTAACATTATCATAAATATATATATATATATATATATATATATATATATATATATATATATATATTTAATAGTACAAATTAAAAAAATTCTATGTGAAGAACATTGGAATGTAAAATATGGGTAATGCGCTTCAGGTTGCGTGCTTTAGATCTAAGGCGGTGTCAGGTTAGCACACATGCAGAATTAGTTATCTTAAGGTGCATTTTATAAACATTAAATATAAAATATTTATAAAATACAATAATAATTATTATAGATACTGTAAGATATACATATATATTCTATATATATGAATATTTTAGTATATCTATAATAATTATTTAAATTAATTATTTATATTTTTCAATATTTAATAAATACATAACGCACCTTATGATAACTCATGTCAGGCTAACGCATATCAAGAATTACTCTACTCTGTCTGATTTGCACATATATGTATCTTTGATATGGTGCTGTGGGTAATGTGGGAGGTAAGGAGGGAGGTGTGTGTTAGGTGTATGTTAGGGGGTAGGGAAGGGTGGGTCTATACACTGCAATAAGGAGTTGTAAGAGGAGAGAGAAGGATGGGTCTCTATGGAAAAACTGGTAAGGAAGGAGGTTGAGGGAGGATCCCTACACTACAGAAAAAAAAAAATAACTAAAAAAAAAAAATAAAGAACCTTCACAAGGTACTGGCAGACAATTTTTTAAAAATATTTTTTCTACAATTAGAAAGCTACAGATTTTTGTGTAATGTGATATTTTTATTTATTTTACTTTTTTGGTAATTTTGCAATAATTTCTTAATTTGGTGAACAAATAGCTAATTGAAACTGTCATCCACTGAAAGCTCTTTTTATGCAAAAGAAAACTGTAGTAGATAGGCAAATCAAATAGTAAGGCTCTATTTCTGTTTAAACAAACAAAAAAGCTAAACATATTATGGTACTTTGGGCAAGTTTTTCTCTGAAATTCCTTGTAGGGAAGGAGTTAACAGTCCTTTAACAATGAGGCCCCTCAATAGTCTAACAAACATCCATTAATTTAGGCCAATAACTTCTCTGACAGCATCACAATATGCCTCTTCATCTGTAACCTCGAGAATTAGCTCCCACACTGCAACCAATTCACACAAAAAAAAGTACATAATATGCATAAAAATATAAATATATTTTTACATTTCATGAGAGATGGCATTGTCTTTTGTAATTAGTGTTGTCAATGATAATATCATTTATTTTGTATTTGATGATATCAAGATATCATTACTGAATGATCAGCAGACTTTTGAGTATGGGTCATATTTTTTTTAACTAAAATATGTGAATTTTGTATCTTTTATTGTTTGAGTAAAGACACATTGTGCTGCATTTCTTTTAACTAAACAAAAGACCATCTCTTTATGTGATTTATTAGAATTCCACTCTATACCAGTGAGAGAAAAAAAACATTTATAAATTGAATGAAAGAGACAGATGAATTTTAAACCTTGTGCGTGAAAATGGGGTCATCTCTTACATTGTTACGCCTGGTACATTATAAGTGTTTTTTTTACATGCTAATACCAATCCACAGAATAAAAGTCAAGCTTGAATTTGCAAATTTCATAGAATTACATAGCATGCAACCAGTTTTAGGATGCTTATTAAAGTAACATTATAGTAAAAAATGAAATAAACATCAGGGATATCTATAACTTTGCATGCAACCATTAAACACAAGCAATTACAATCCCTGAATTCTGTTTCTAGCCAGAAATTTATCTAAGCTGTTTTCAAATGTATCTAAGTTATTGGCATTCACTACCTCCTTAGGCAATTAGTTCCACAATTTGATTGCTCTTACAGTGAAAAAACATTAATGATGCTGGAGATTAAATCTCCTTTCCTCCAGCCTTAAATTGTGACCTCTTCCTCGGAATAAACAAAGCTTCCACCACCAAACTGAATATCAAGGATGCATATAGTGCTGGTGTGTACTTCAGCTTGTACTACCTATTCTTTTGTTTATTTATAAACAACATACAAATTCCTTCATCTCTCAGCTTGCTCTTTATAGAACAATGAAAAAGATAAAAAGTTAACTTGGAAATAAAGGTGCACCTTGCACAATTGAGGTTTAGTAGTGGTATGGTAATGAATGAGGTGTATAGCACCACCCTAAAACTGCCACTGGTCTTAGCAGGTTCAGTCTAGTAAAAGTGATATCTTATAACCGGGAGGTAACTGCAGGTATCAATGTGATCTCACTTAAAGCACCTCTGGCAAGGGGGGGGGGGGCATCTCTGCAATAAAATATTGGTTGTGCTACAGGGGGCCTGAGCTGCACCTGCATCATGCCTGGCCCCTCTCTGAGTTCCCACTGCAAAACATGGCTCACAGTGTAACAAAAGCAAATGGATGTGCACTGACAAACATGGTGGCAGAGTTTCCAAGATGGCAGTCACAGTGTGATTGTATAAAAAACCTGCCACCACATTTGTACAAGTGCATTTTTTTATGATGAGGACTAACCAAGGTGGAAGGATGACTCACAATCATAGAGAAGCAGTTCATCTTGCTCCTTTTTGCATGCCAAAGGGAAATATAAACTGACAGTCTTTTCTGTATGAGTCCCAGAACTACTGTGTCTCTCAATAGCGCAAATGTGTCAAGATTTGCTGAAAAACAGTGTTTGATTTGGTGCACTTTGGTATGGTGCTTGTCAAGCTGGGCCAGGTAGGTTAATCACCTGTTAAAGTCAGTGTATGCTCAGCTGTACCTTACTAAGTGTACCCACAAAGTGTCTGTAAGACTGTTGAGCTCGGTGTGTGATGTACATCTAGAGCCGCTGGGGGGTTGCTGAGTGCCAATCGGTGGCGTGCTGGTGAGCGTCTCACCTCTTCAAGTCATCCCTGTCTTGACTGTACCGGTCAAACGATAATCCATGGTCCGCGATGCTAGAAAAAGGTTTAAGGGTGGGTAGGGTTGCCACCCATCCCTTAAAATACAGAACACTTATAAGTTACACATGCTGCAGGGTGTGCAGGGAGGAATATGTATAGTGCTTATGAATAGTGCTGTCCATAAACACAATACATGTTCCTTCCTGCACACCCTGCAGCATGTGTAACTCATAAGTGTCCAGGAAAACATGGCTGAGGTGGCAACCCTAAGGGTGGGCGTCTCACCTGTCTGTGACACACTAGGTCCTGATAGACTGTTCGAGTCAGGGAGTGCACTGTGGTCCATCTGTGTATCCACAGAATTGTGCTCCGCAGGGAAGTCCCTCCTTCTGGATGGCATCAGAGGTACGTAGGAGAATGCTGGTGGGGCAAGTAAGGCATCGCTATGGGAGAAATCCGAGAAAGTCTGTGGGTACAGGATAAGGATACCAGTCCTCAATTGGCTATCTCAGCCGTAGATGCAAGGAACAAAAGAAAAGAGAAATACGGATTTCTGAAAGAACAAGTGGTTTATTCAAGCTTGTAAGTGTTACACACACACACACAGTGGAAACACAAGCTTGAATAAACCACTTGTTCTTTTAGATATATATATATATATATATATATATATAGTGATGTGCACTTTTTTTAAACCAGAATGTACCAAATTAATATCTTCAGTGAAATTTTGTCATACGTTACTTTAACTACAAATGTACATAGGCAAAAAAAATGTATTTTCCAAATGTTCGGTTCGGCAAAATTTCGTTCTTGTGGGCATTCATTTTAGATGAATATTGGATTTAGATTCATTACTATTATTTCCAATGGGAATATCAAAATATAGACAACTAATATTAACAAAAAATTAAAATAATCTATCTTTCAATGTTAACAAGACATACAACTCTCTGATTGAATTTGAGTCAATAACTAGCTCCCAGAAGCAAAGAAGTACCCTAATTGCATGTTACAATAGCTCTAGTTAAAGTGATTAAAAGTGTCTGAGCCTCCTCTAGTCTCCCATCTCCCTATGCTAGGTTAAAGGGACAGTCTAGTCCAAAATAAACTTTCATGATTCAGATAGGGCATGTAATTTTAAACTATTATCCAATTCACCTTTATCACCAATTTTACTTTGTTCACTTGGTATTCTTAGTTGAAAGCTAAACCTAGGAGATTCATGTGCTAATTTCTAGGCCCTTGAAGTCCCCCTCTAATCTCAGGGCATTTTGACAGTTTTCCCATCTAGAGGGTGTTAGTTTATGTGTGTCATATAGATAACACTGTGCTCACGCACGTGGAGTTCCTAGGACCCAGCACTGATTGGCTAAAATGCAAGTCTGTCAAAAGAACTGAAATAAGGGGGCAGTTTGCAGATGCTTAGATACAAGATAATCACAGAGGTAAAAAGTGTATTAATGTAACTGTGTTGGTTATGCAAAACTAGGGAATGGGTAATAAAGGGATTATCTATCTTTTAAAACAATAAAAAGTTCTGTTGTTGACTGTCCCTTTAAGGCTTGATTATACAAGCCTGTATGATGACTAAAATCCAACATTTAGTGCCCTAACATCAGTTATTAGTAATTATTTGGCAGGGTTGGGTAGGGGAATATGGACAATTGAATGGTAAGACCCCCTGTACGTCATTACAAACAAATGAGCTGATCAACAAAAACAATGTAACTCCTTCCGTCCCTTTCTGCACCTTTCTTGCCACTAAACAGCATCAATGAAGGAGTCAATTTTGTCAAGCAATCTTTCTTTCTTTGTCTGTTTCATCCAATAATGTATTGAACTGTGTGTGTATCAGATGACTCGACTAATAATCAAAATTCAGACAAAACTGCATTCGTCCAAAGTCCAAATGCACATCTCTATCATTAATTTCATGTTCACTGCGTAACTGTGCAAATTATATTTTTGCTCTGATTTCTATAACATAATTGTTAGGTGCTGTGTTCATATTTATTATGTCATGGTTCACTGAATAAGTACTGCTGGCATCCTGCTTACCTTAAGAGAAAACTGTTTGTATAAAAATTATGCCACAAATAAGATTCTCACCCCCTGATCTTGGGGTTAATGAAAAGTTTTGTTCTTAGCATTTTTATGCATTTTGCAAATAAGTAGTATAAAGTAATGTAATCACCAGTATGAGCTATGTTCCAGTATTAAGGCCTTGATCACAATCTATCAGGAGCAGCGTTTTCTACTCTATTTTATCTTCAATAAAAACCCTATTTCTTTCTAATGACACGATGAGTCCACGGATCATCTAATTACTATTGGGAATATCACTCCTGCCCAACAGGAGGCGGCAAAGAGCACCACACCAAAGCTGTTAAATATCACTTCCCTTCCCTCCCACCCCAGTCATTCTCTTTGCCTACGTTAGAGCAAGGAAGTGGTAAAGTTCAAGGGGCTCCGTTTGAGCCCATGCATTCCTTAGATATTAATTAAGTTGTTATCTTGGAAAGTTTTGTTTCTCGTGGCTATTTCATCTGCTCGTAGAATGTCAGAGCTCTTGGCATTACAGTATGAGTCACCTTACCTAATTTTTCATTCAGATAAGGTAGTTTTTCTTACAAAGTTAGGTTTTCTTCCTAAAGTAGTTTCTGGCCGGAACATTAATCAAGAGATTGTTGTTCCGTCATTGTGCCCTAATCCTTCTTCTCAGAAGGAACGACTTCTGCACAATTTGGATGTGGTACGTGCTCTAAAATTTTACTTACAGGCGACTAAGGATTTTCGTCAGTCTTCTGCCTTGTTTGTGGTTTTCTCAGGAAAACGTAAGGGACAGAAAGCTACGGTTACTTCTCTTTCTTTTTGGCTGAAGAGTAGCATATGTTTTACCTATGAAACTGCTGGACAGCAACCCCCAGAGAGGGTTGTTTCTTCCTCATGGGCATTCAAAAATGAAGCTTCTGTAGATCAGATTGGCAAGACTGCAACTTGGTCCTCTCGTCACACTTTTTCAAAATTCTAGAAATTTGACATTTTTGCCTCAGCTGAAGCCGCTTTTGGGAGAAAGGTTCTTCAAGCAGTGGTGCCTTCCATTTAGGTTCCCTGTCTTGTCCCTCCCGTATAATCTGTGTACTCTAGCTTGGGTATTGATTCCCAAAAGTATTTAGATGATCCGTGGACTCATCGTGTCATTAGAAAGAAAGGGAAATTTATGCTTACCTGATAAATTTCTTTCTTTCTTGACACGATGAATCCACGGCCCACCCTGTTCTAAAGACAGGTTGTTGGTTTGTTATAAACTTCAGACACCTCTGCACCTTGTTGCTTCCTTTCTCTCCTTCGGTCGAATGACTGGGGTGGGAGGGAAGGGAGGTGATATTTAACAACTTTGCTGTGGTGCTCTTTGCCACCTCCTGCTGGGCAGGAGTGATATTCCCAATAGTAATTAGATGATCCATGTGCTCATCGTGTCAAGAAATAAATAAATATATCAGGTAAGCATAAATTTCCATTTTCCATATGGAGCAAAAAATATTTCTGCAATCAAAATATGTTTTTGGGTTACTTTTGAACAGCTTTTCGAGACCATTTTTGGCTTTTTTGAATTTGCCACCTTTAGGAACTTGATACGTCCTCAATAGGGCATTTTGGACATCTTTAACACTATTTTCAAACAGTCAATTTGCTTGCACATATGTTAAATACACTGAAATGGCCAATGGAGACATTCTAGAGGTTTATTAACATAGAAAGGGGCCTACCTATCAAGCTCCGAATGGAGCTTGAGACCCCGTGTTTCTGGCGAGCCTGCAGGCTCGCCAAAAACACCAGTTATGAAGCAGCGGTCTAAAGACCGCTGCTCCATAACCCTGTCCGCCTGCTCTGAGCAGGCAGACAGGCATCGCCGCAATTCAACCCGATCGAGTACATTCGGGTTGATTGACAGCTCCCTGCTGGCGGCCGATTGGCCGCGAGTCAGCAGGGGGTGGCATTGCACCAGCAGCTCTTGTGAGCTGCTGGTGCAATGTTAAATGCAGAGAGAGTATTGCTCTCCGCATTTAGCGAGGTCTTGCGGACCTGATCCACAGTGTCGGATCAGGTCCGCAAGACCTTTAATAAATAGGGGCCATAGTATTGATTCATTAAAGCTTTATCCATCCCTATTGGAGAAGCTGCATAAAGAGAACACGGCACACAGTAACTTATGTATAGAGACATGTACATATGTTGATGTGATGTTTACGGGATATCATGTATAGCTAAGGGATCTGCAGAAAAACTCACTTCAGGATACTAACACTTTTGTAATATACTGGATTGTAAATCATACTCGCATTGTTTTAATTGTCATTAACTGTACTGGTGGTATTAAAATGATGTTTTTAAAGGAGATGGCTTAAGCATTACTTTTATAGTTAACAATAGTAATCCATATCCATCCGCACCATTGCTAACCTATCTAAATGTATCTTAGGTTGTCAGGATGGGCAAACTGTGCGCTCTTTTTTTATTGCTATATGGTCACTTTGAACATTTACAAGTATTGTTTTAAAAAATAAATATTTCTAATTATAGATATAGAAGTATATCTTGTTTAAGGGTCTCTTAGGAAGATACAAAGCAGCAAGGTAGTAGGGTTATGATTTACAGTTTAACGAATGCTAAAATCTAGTAAAAAGAAAATGTATTATAAATATTTTGCATGGAAACTGATAGGGCCCTATTTATCATTTACCGAGTGGACAAGCTTCACTTTAAAAAAAAAAACTCATCCAACCGGGCTCGCTGTTGCATATGCAATGCCGCCCCCTGGATGTGGATTACAATAGTTAACTATGAAAGTCATTACTAAGGGTTAGATTACTAGTGGCGTGCTAACTGTAGCGTGCAAGCAATATGGAGTGTTCCCTCGACTTTCTGTGTACAACGAAAATAGTGTGCAAATTACGAGTTAAAAGTAAATGTGTTTGCTTAAAGGGACACTGTACCCAAAAATTTTCTTTCATGATTCAGATTGAGCATGACATTTTAAGCAACTTTCTAATTTATTCCTATTATCAAATTTTCTTCATTCTCTTGGTATCTTTATTTGAAATGTAAGTTTAGATGCTGGCCCATTTTTGGTGAACAACCTGTGTTGTCCTTGCTGATTGGTGGATAAATTCATCCACCAATAAAAACGTGCTGTCCAGAGTACTGAAACCAAAAAAAAAAGCTTAGATGCCTTCTTTTTCAAATAATGATAACAAGAGAACGAAGAAAAAATGATAATAGGAGTAAATTAGAAAGTAGCTTAAAATTGCATGCTCAATCTGAATCATGAAAGAAAAAATTTGGGTACAGTGTCCCTTTAAGCGCAATCAAATTTAATGCATATCGGGTTTCCGCTCTTGTGCTAACTTTTTACTTTCAATTTGTAATACGAGCGTAACCCAAAGTGTGCAAAAAGCCTTAGTCTAACTAAGTTAATGTGCACACATATACACACAAACTTGCATCAATAATACACTGCACCCTTTATCTGTAGCTTTGTGTTCTAGAATCACTCCTGCAAAGGACAAATAAAATCATAGTAATTAGAGTATTAGAGTATACATATCAGTGATTGGTGTTGTAAGGTAACAGCTTGCAGTGTTTTCTCCCACATAACATGCTTCAGCAAGATAATTTCATGTCAACTCAGTCAACTGGTCATAAACATCCCATTTACAATGTGATTTGCAACAATCATAATGTATGAAAACAAGTTAAAACAATCAAATGCATTAACATTCTAAATATAGCATTTCTAACTGCGTAAACCTAAAATGATCCACATTCTGTACTTTTTAAAGGTTTTTGACTATAGCCGTCTCATTTAGTAAGTGTACAGAAAAGAGAAATTAAGGCATTTTATACTCACCTATATCTGCACTGATACTCAGGCAGAATTCCCCATTAAAAAGAAAAAAGAAAAAAAAAAAAAAAAAAAAAGACACCAGAAGGATTTGGAAATTTACACAGATTTAATTTTAAATTGGAAGTTTAGGATTCCTGTGTATTTTGATGGTTTTATTTTGTATGATAATTTGTTTTGCAATAGTGTCTTTATTGTCTATATTGTTTATTATTTAATTATCTTTTTTATATACCATCTATTTTCATGTATTTCTTTGTGATTGTGTTAGATTTGTCTTTGTGCTCTAGAAACAGAATTTACAGCTTCCGTGAGCTTGGGAACATTACCAAAATATTATTTGTATATATTTGTTTCAGTGTTAGTATTACCGTAATCTAGGGGTGTCCCAAAAACCCTGAATAATCTAGATTGTAAATTCCCACGTGAATAGGGCCCTCAATCCCCCCTGTATTTATCTGTAAAATTTTGTCTTTTATCGTATTGTTTCTCTATTACCCATGGGCAGCGCTGTGGAATCTGTTGGCTCTTTATAAATAAAGAATAATAATGTTTTGGTGTCAGCGTATGTTCATGTTTGGGAAAGTGTAGTTCGATTTTAGGGTTTATTCTTTGAAATCAGTGAAATAAACATAAAACAATATACTCATTTGACAAAATAAGATATAGTTTTCATGCAAAATTATTCTCAGATATGAAGGTTCAAAATCATGTAGTTTGCAATTTGTGTTTAGTGGTCATTAAAATGAAACAGTTGATGACACTAACTTCTTACGTTGTAGAAACTAAATGAGAGCGATATTTTATTTTCCATTTCCATGTTAGTTGTTACAGAAAAATGATGAAAATTACATGTTACCTTCAGATTACATTTAATTCACTGGTTTACACAAAGAAATATGAAAATCATGTTAAAAAAAAAGAGTGAATAGCATTTTAAATTCACAAGTAATTATATATTTTAAAGAGTTAACCAGCTTTCCTGAAATATGACAATTTAGACAATTTTCTATCTGCATTTCACTCAAAATAGAAGCTATGTGCATGTGAAAACATAATTTAAGCCTGAAATTTTGTTATTACCTAAATATAGTATCTCATAATCTGACCTATAGTATTTAAGACATTGTTGTGGTATTTAAAACCAATGCTCACTTATGTCACCAAAACCATTACAGTAGCAGCAGATATTTAGGAAATCAAAATAACCCAATCTTTTCAATTGCACCACCATACTGCCTGCGGAACTGCAATCCCCAGCATGCTGTGCCCACATCACATGGTGGCTCCTTTGGATTTGTAGATGCTGCTTTGATAGCTGGGATACACTTCCTTTGCCAATGGGTGTACACTTTCGCCCTGTAGTGGAAACAGCAACCAAAGGCAGGTGGATATATTTCTTAAAATGTATTGATTTATTAATATTTTGCACCCTGACATCTGGTTATTTGGAGTTCCTTTAGCGCAGGATCTGGGATTTTCCTCCTATTAGTGTTCTCCTGATCTTTGTAAAGAAGGGTCAGGATTAGCATGATTCCCCCATGTTGGGGCAATGAGGATCACTGACAACTTATCTAGGCTTATCTTGGTAATTACTCTGGGAAGAAGTACCAAAGAAGGAAACAGATAGGTAAGCGGAAAAGACCACAGAACTACTAGGGCATCCACTAATTCTGCCTGAGGATCCCTAGAACTCATTGCTATGGAACTGAGTTCTCCCCTGATGTTCGACATAAGCTACTGCTGTGACATTGTCTGTCTGGAGACGAAGATTATACTCTGTTTTGAGCAGAGGCCTTAAAATCGCATAGTATTCTATACCACTTATTGGTAACCGCGCCTCCTGGGGATTCCAAACTCTTTGTGCTGTCAGAGACCCCCAAACAGCTCCCCAACGTGAGAGACTTGCATCTATGGTAATCACAGTCCAGGTAGGAAGCAAAAAAAATACTGATGATCCAGCCACCAAGTTAGAGACTGACTTGTACTGGGATCCAAAAATATCCTTTGAAACAGCTGAAATCAAATGCACTTCTTCATTCTTCAACCACCTCCAGCGGAGGCAAAGTAAAGACTGAGGTATGTGTGAGGGTTTTAAAGAGCTCTTGGGGTTTGGGAATCTTTACCTACTCCTAGTGGTACATAAGAGTAATTCCATTTCCCAGGAGAAATGAATTGTGGACTCACAACCTGTATGAAAGAAAAGATCTTCTAGCCTAATCAATCTGTTACAGTACTAAATTTCTCATGGTCAGGTTCTGGACAAAGCTTAGTTCAATCTGTATAGTTAAATGGGCAAGGTGGTGGATGTGCCCATATGAACAGTATTTCCCCCAAAAAATGGAAACAGCCTTGTCTAAAAGAATTCCCTCTCTTTGTCAATTCAAGCTACATCTATTGGTGACTTCAAAGGCAATATCTATGTTATAACCTCATTTTTTATTTAGCCTAAAACAGGTTACAGATTACTAAACTTGGTTGAGGAGCAAATTGTCTGGGCAAAAAACACAATGTAATAATGCGTTTAATAACAGTTTGTCTTCCAGCAAATCTGGGGGTCGATCCGATAAAAATCGTCGCCCGCAAAAGCCAGCGACGCCAATATTTGTGCTGGTTTGGTATCCTATATACAGCGTAACCTAGAAGTTACGCCCGTATATTTCTGCCGTCGCCCGTAGTTTTTTGGGCCATAGGCAGGTATACCAATATGCAGCGTAAGGACTTACGTGGCGAAAATGGAGAAATCTTACTCCATTTTCACCTCGCCACAAAAAGCAGCCGTAAGAAGCCTTACGCTGACTATTGGAGCCCCGTAACTCCCTAAACTAGCTAGAAAATAAACCTAACACCTAACGCATGCGCAATGTCTATCTATCTGTCACACGCGATCTGCTAAATAAAACCTAACACCTAACGCATGCGCAATGTCTATCTACCTGTCAACCGCGATCCCCCGCCGCAATCCCTAATAAAGTATTTAACCCCTAAACCGCCGCTCCCGGACCCCGCCGCCATCTACATAAATTAACCCCCTACTGTGAGCCCCTAAAACCGCCCCCACCTACCTGATCTATCGCCTAATGTGAACCCCTAAAACCGCCGCCATCTACCGTATCTATCCCCTAATGTGAACACCTTACACCGCTGCCATCTACCTTATCTATCACCTAATCTAACCCCTTACACCGCCGCCACCTATATAAAAATTATTAACCCCTAATCTAATCCCCCTATACCGCCGCCAGCTATATTAATAGTATTAAACCCTAATGTAAGCCCCTTACACCGCCGCCATCTCTATTAAAATTATTAACCCCTAATTTAATCTACCTACCCCGCCGCCAGCTATATTATCTATATTAACCCTAAGTATATTATAGTTAATATAAATATTACATTATATATATTAACTATATTAACCCTAAGTATATTATAGTTAATATAGTTATTACATTATATATATTAACTATATTAACCCTAATTATATTAGGGTTAATATAGTTAATATAGTTACTATAGTATTTATATTAACTATATTAACTCTATCTAACCCTAACACCCCTAACTAAATTCTTATTAAATTAATCTAATTCATATTATAAATTAAAATATTCCTATTTAAATCTAAATACTTACCTATAAAATAAACCCTAAGATAGCTACAATATAATTAATAATTACATTGTAGCTATGTTAGGGTTTATATTTATTTTACAGGTAAATTGTTAATTATTTTAACTAGGTATAATAGCTATTAAATAGTTATTAACTATTTAATAGCTACCTAGTTAAAATAATTACCCAATTACCTGTAAAATAAATCCTAACCTAAGTTACAAATACACCTACACTATCAATAAATTAAATAAACTACAAATATCTATCTAAAAATACAATTAAATAAACTAAACTAAATTACAAAAAAAACAAACACTTAATTACAAAAAATAAAAAAAAGATTACAAGATTTTTAAGCTAATTACACCTATTCTAAGCCCCCTAATAAAATAATAAAGCCCCCCAAAATAAAAAAAATTCCCTGCCCTATTCTAAATTAAAAAAAGTTCAAAGCTCTTTACCTTACCAGCCCTTAAAAGGGCCTTTCGTGGGGGCATGCCCCAAAGAATTCAGCTCTTTTGCATTTCAATAAATATACAATACCCCCCCACATTACAACCCACCACCCACATACCCCTATTCTAAACCCACCCAAACCCCCCTTAAAAAAGCCTAACACTACCCCCCTGAAGATCTCCCTACCTTGTCTTCACCACACCGGGCCGAACTCCTCATCCGATCCGGGCGATGTCTTCCTCCATGCGGCAAAGAAGAATTCTTCATCCCGGCGACGTGTTCCTCCAAGCGGCAGCAAAGTCTTCTTCCTTCCGGCAGCATCTTCCATGAAGCGGCATCTTCAATCTTTTTTCTTCGCTCCGCCACCGCGGAGCATCCATCCCGGCCGACGACTGAACAAAGAATGAGGTACCTTTAAATGACATCATCCAAGATGGCGTCCACCGAATTCCGATTGGCTGATAGGATTCTATCAGCCAATCGGAAATTAAGGTAGAAAAATCTGATTGGCTGATGGAATCAGCCAATCAGATTCAAGTTCAATCCGATTGGCTGAACCAATCAGCTAATCGGATTGAACTTGAATCTGATTGGCTGATTCAATCAGCCAATCAGATTTTTCTACCTTAATTCCGATTGGCTGATAGAATCCTATCAGCCAATCGGAATTCGGCGGACGCCATCTTGGATGACGTCATTTAAAGGAACCTCATTCGTCGTGAAGTCATCGTGCCGGAAGAATGCTCCGCGGCGGAGGAGCGAAGAAAGAGTATTGAAGATGCCGATTTGCTTGAAGACATTGCCGATGGAAGAAGACTCTCTGCCGCTTGCTTCAAGACATCGCCCGGATGGAAGAAGACTTCACTGCCGCTTGCTGGAACACATCGCCTGGATCGGATGAGGAGTTCGGCCCGGCTGGGTGAATACAAGGTAGGGAGATCTTCAGTGGGGTAGTGTTAGGTTTATTTAAGGGGGGTTTGGGTTAGATTAGGGGTATGTGGGTGGTGGGTTGTAATGTCTGGGGGTGGTATTGTGTTTTTTTTTGCAGGCAAAAGAGCAGTTTTCTTTGGGGCATGCCCCCACAAAAGGCCCTTTTAAGGGCTGGTAAGATAAAAGAGATTTGAACTTTTTTTAATTTAGAATAGGGTAGGGAATTTTTTTATTTTGGGGGGCTTTATTATTTTATTAGGGGGCTTAGAATAGGTGTAATTAGCTTAAAAATCTTGTAATCTTTTTTTTATTTTTTGTAATTTAGTGTTTGTTTGTTTTTTGTAGTTTAGTTTAGTTTATTTAATTTTATTTTTAGATAGATATTTGTAGTTTATTTAATTTATTAATAGTGTAGGTGTATTTGTAACTTAGGTTAGGATTTATTTTGCAGGTAATTGGGTAATTATTTTAACTAGGTAGCTATTAAATAGTTCATAACTATTTAATAGCTATTATACCTAGTTAAAATAATTAACAATTTACCTGTAAAATAAATATAAACCCTAACATAGCTATAATGTAATTATTAATTATATTGTAGCTATCTTAGGATTTATTTTATAGGTAAGTATTTATATTTAAATAGGAATATTTTAATTAATAATATTAATATTAGATTTATTTTAATAAGAGTTTAGTTAGGGATGTTAGAGTTAGATAGGGTTATTATACTTTATATATATATATATATAATATAATAACGATATTAACTATATTAACCCTAATATAATTAGGGTTAATATAGTTAATATAGCTGGCGGCGGTGTAGGGGGATTAGAATAGGGGTTAATACATTTATTATAGGTGGCCGCGGTGTAGGGGGATGTAGATTGTAGGCAAAAGAGCAGTTTACTTTGTGACAAAGCCCCGCCAAAAGCCCTTTTAAGGGCTGGCAAAAGAGCTGAATTCTTTGGGGCATGCCCCGCAAAAAGCCCTTTTAAGGGCTGGCAAAAGAGCTGTTACTTTGGGGCAATGCCACGCAAAAAGCCCTTTTCAGGGCTATTTGTAGGGTTAGACTTAAGTTTAGTGGTAGGGATAGTTTAGTATTTCAGGGGTTAAATAATTTAATATAGCTGGCGGCGGTATAGGGGATTAGATTAGGGGTTAATAATTTTACAATAGATAGCGGCGGGGTAGGGACTCACTTTAGGGGGTAGGTAAGGTAGATGGCGGCGGTAGTTAGGGGCTCACTTTAGGGGGGTTATAGATTTAATATAGCTGGCGGCGGTTTAGGGGTTAATAATTTTATTGTTAGGCTAGTGAGGGGGGATAGCGGATAGAGGGTTAGACGTGTCGGGCTATGTTAGGGAGGTGTGTTAGACTTGTCGGGCTATGTTAGGGAGGCGTGTTAGACAGTGCGGGTGATTTAGACTTTAGTCAGGTTTTGTAGGCGCCGGCAGTTTCTAACGTGCCGTAAGTCACTGGCGACGCCAGAAATTTGTACTTGCGCAGATTTCTGGACATCTCTGGTTTATCAGACTTACGGCACGTTAGCTTCTGACGGCGCAGTATATGGGATAGCTCGAGTTGCGAGCTGAAACTGCGGGCGACGCGGGTTCCCTCGCTTGCGCCGCAAACTACGATCTATATCGGATTGCGCCCCTGACCTAAAAGGCAGAATTGAATTCCAATCAGATGCATTGGTAACTTTATAGAGATATTTTCTAGAATATAACAGAAATGTACAGGTATCTAGAAATAGATTTGATGGCATCCAAGAACCAAAATACATTCTTCAGCTGATTTCCATCTCTTCAGTGAAAGCATTTTTTTCCACAGTAAAAAGAAAAGTGTATTCATTTGGCAAATGTATGAGTAAAAATATATTTTTCTACTTTATTAAATGCAATTAAAAGAATACATGTGGTAGTGTCTTGCATACCTGATGTTTTTCTCGCTGAAGACAGTGCTTAATCATAGATTACTAAATACTAAATTACTTGTATAATTTAAATGTTAATGGAATAAATCTATAGATGCAGACCTAAATACATTCCCCTAACAACTAAAAATAATAAAACTTTTAAATATTGAATAAAAGAAAAAAGGAGGTCAAACATAGCATTCTGTGAAATAAACAACATGGGATATGCAAGTAAGCATGATTGTGTGGACCCCAGTGTGAGCTTAAAGGGACACTAAACCCAAAATATTTCCTTCATGATTAAGGTAGAGAATAAAATTTTAAACAACATACCAATTTACTTCTATTATGTAATTTGTTTCATTCTTTAGATATCCTTTGTTGAAGAAATAGCAATACACATGGGTGAGCCATTCACACGAGGCATCAATGTGCAGCCACCAATCAGCTGCTACTGAGCCTATCTATATATGCTTTTCAGCAAAGGATATCAATAGAATGAAGCAAATTAGATAGTAGAAGTAAATTAGAAAGTTGGTTAAAATTGCATGCTCTTTCTAAATCATGAAATAATAAAATTGAGTTTCTTGTCCCTTTAAGTGAAGTTTGTAAGTGTGGCTGAAGTATGGGAGGAGGGTTAGCACTGCTGACATTACAGTGTGTGCTGTTTTCAACTAAATGTCAGAAAAGGATTCAGACGGATGCGCTAAGTTCAGAGCACAGGACCTGCAGACTTCTTCTAAGATAACTGTATGACCTGTGCTAAAGATAACGCTTTATGTGATCTCTATATTGGAAGTGACCCTATAGCTGATTTGGCACCAAGATTTATGGGGCAGTGTTAAAAGGCTCCTGCTAACACCAACCTGTGCTTGGCTATTCTCGAAGGATGTCTAAGCATTCCTATTTCTGGTCTGCTCTCCTGGTTCTGATCATAATGTGCACCCTGGTTTATGTATTTTGCCTCACGTGTATCTTGATTTACACACTGATTAATTGATTGTTAATTATGGAAGAGGTTTGATTTTACTTATAGCTGTCACTTTTGCTGTGATGCAGTTGCCAAATATGACTCTAGTAATTCAAACTTTACTCCATGCAAAGAAAAGGTCTGCTTACTTAGATTACTATACAATTTAGGATATATTTTTAATTGGATAATTGAGAATAATGCTTAAACATCTAATATTGTTATACCATCTTCCATAATTATTGCATGGCAGTTATCTACAAGGTTTAAGTTACAAAAATATTTACTTAAAAATGATTAGACTTAAAAGTAAAATGGCTTGCGTTTTCATTTCCTGTTATCAGCTATCATACAGTTCCTTCCACACAAAGATTACTATTTTTCTATGCTCCCTAGCCAGCCGTAGAACATAAGCAGAGCCCTCCATCACTGGCTGTAATAGTAATAGCAGTGAACAGCATAATATTTAAGAGCAGAAATAAAGTGTACAGCCATAAAAAATTAGGCACTGCCTTAGATAGACCTGTTTTGTAGTTGCCTGCATTGGGTTACCTTGGCAACAATTAATATATATATACATATATATACATATATATATATATATATATATATATATATATATATACACACATATATATATATATACACACATATATATCTACATATATATATACACACATATATATCTACATATATATATACACATATATATACATATATATATACATATACATATATATATACACATATATACACATATATATACATATATATATATATATATATATATATATATATATATCCACAAAAAAGGGCTAGATTATAAGTGGGGCGTTAACTGTGGCACGCAAGTGATATCGGATTTTTGTGTGCATTAGATTACAAGTTGAACGTAAACACGATCATGAGAGTGCAATCGTATTTTACACTCGTCAGGTCAGCGTGAACACAACATAAATACATTTGCACTCATATAAACACTATCTGATAAAAAATATTGATATAAATATAATTAAAAAATATAAGGGTTATAAGGTATATGATAGATGTATATAAGTATTTTCATGTTTTACTGTATATTTACTGTACATATTTCACATTCCAATGTTATTCACATACATAATGTAATTTTTTATTAAAAATACATATTTCTACATATATCTGTATATACCTATACCTGTATATCTATTCCTATAGATATATACAGTCATGGCCAAAAATATCAAGCAGAAAATATGTGAATATTTGAAGCTATGGACGCAAGTGCTAAAATATGGGTGTGACCCAAAATGTTAATTTTTTTTAGTCAGGTGGTTGATGTGTAATGAGCCTGAATATTGTAGTGTAAGTGTTTTGTAAAGGTCTCAAAATAATTAGACTAAATGCGGTTAGCAGTATAAATGTCAATAGAGCCGATGTAATGGAACGTATGAATCTTAAAAGTTCTGATCACAAAAACATTAGTGAAAAAACGAAGTGCATGAGATGGGAATGTTGACAGAATGGATTAGAGGTGATGAGATGTGTAGAATGTGTAGTGTGTAATTACTGGAAAATATAACTGTTAGGAATAGGAATGTAATGTGTGCAAGGAATAATGTAATAAGTGTTGTTGATATGAGTGAGTCTGACGATGTTATTGGAATATTTGGTGTGTCGGGTATATTATAGCATTTGTCAAATTGGTCCATGGAGTGTTACAAAGTGAGAATGATGTAGACAGTGCAGCTGTGTGATGTGCATGGAAATATGAATGATTGGGGAGAACCCAAACAATAATATATATGTGTTAAATTGCCATTGATATTATGGTGATATCTGTGTCTACAATAGATGAAAAAGGAGGTGGGGGGGTGAATGGTGGAGAGTTCGTGTTAGTGAGATTTGTGTTTCTGTGTGTGTTGTATGTTGTGGTGGGAGATAATGTATGTATATGTATTTTAATGGAGATGTGTATATAATGCAACTATAACTAGTTGAATGCTGCTAAATCTATGTTGGCATTAAAACCCTGAGGAGTAAGGTTTTTAAGTTTGTAAATCCGAAAGGTCTCACATTGTCTTAGTTTGATGAGCCTGTTGTAATCGAGCGATTTGGGGATATAATCGATTGGTAAAAATTTGTATATGTGTGCATTGCTAGAATGATTAATTAGACAATGGTTCAGAATACTGTGTTTGATTTTGCTCTTTGGGAAGTTCTTAAAATTTTGAAAATGCTACACCCATCTGTTCCTGATCTTTCTTGAGGTGTGATCTTCATATTGTAAGCCACATATACATTTTATAAGATATACTACAAAATTGGATTCACAATTCTAAAATCCCAAAATAGGAAAGCTTTCCCCTGTGGTTGTTGGTGTGAAAGATTTTTGCCCTGCATCAATTAATTTTTTCCACATTTGAAAATGTCCTTGAGACCAAAAATACCACTCCTGGTTTGGTTTGTATTTTGTTTTTGAAAGTGCACATGTTTTACTTGTTTGTGAATGGGATCTCTTTGTATAATGTGCCAATGTTTATTGAGTGTGTCTTGTATTTTGTGGTACTTACTATTATATTGTGTAATGAACAGTATGTCTTTGCATACTGTCCAAAAGGATAGTAGATCCTTCTCCAAAGCCTGATTGAGTAGATGTGTGGGATAACCCTTGTCTAGAAATCTTTGGTAAAGTCTATTACTTTGTTCTAGAAATTTGTCTAACTTGGTGCAATTTCTCCTAATCCTTCTGATTGACTGAAGGGTATGTTATGAATCCAACCTTTGTGATGGTTGCTTGTGTATTCTAAATAGATGTTGCTATCGACTTCTTTAAAATAAGTTTTGGATTCTATGGTGTTTGAAGTATCCAAACTAAGTATGAGGTTGAGATATTCGATTGATTCTGATGAATGTATTGGCCATTGATATGTCACTATCCCAAATTAAAATCATATCAAAATTGCAAAATTGCCCTGGTAGATGTATTGCTCATCAAATTAACCCATGAAAGGTTTGCAAAACTTGGGGCGAACCTAGTCCCCCTGGCCGTATCCCTGGTCTGTAAGTAAAAACGATCCTGAAAAACAAAATAATTATGTTTTAAGATATAATTGATACCTTCAAGAATAAACAATTTCTACAGATTGGGTAAATAAATATCCTGTTCTAAATAATGCGAGACAGCCGTGAGCCCTAATTCATGTGTGATTTTCGAATATAGGGAGCTGAAATTGCATGTGATCCATAATAATTTTTTGTTTGCAATGGGAATGCGACTTATTTGTTGCAAGAGGTGTGTGCTGTCTCTGATGTATAAAGGCATGATGATCACAAATGTTTGTAAAAATTGGTCAATGTAGTATGACAAATTATATGTCAGATTTCTAATGCCTGCAATACCAGTGTATTAGGGACATCCTTGTGGATTTTTGGTAAATGATAATAGTGAGCTACACTGAAGGAAGTCGCTCTCATTCTTATTAAGAATACCAAAGCAAAAACCCTTATCAATCAATGTCTGATATTTATGAAGGAAAGTTATGGTGGGGTCCCCTGATAGAGTCTTGTAATATTCTTGATCTCCCAAAATCCTCTTCCCTAAGGTAGTCTTTGATATCCTGTATTATTATTCCTCC